>NC_060130.1:584575418-585203085 GCF_021461395.2 Schistocerca americana | reverse complement strand
AACAAGAGAACAAAGACAAGGTTTTACCGCGAAGTAAGATTTAATCGCCAAATTTAAGCACGTTTGAAGTAGCACAGTCCCACATTGTATTCAAAGGAGCATTCCTATAAATTTAGCTTTATCTGACTGCGGTAATGTTAGCAGTAGTTAACCACTAAGCTTATCAAGATGTTTTAGCTGCAGGTGGGACATGTCCCCCCTCAAAGGCTTCAGGATTCAGCCGCCTCAATGGCCATTACTTTTGTCGCTGATTTTTCTGTTCACAGCCATTGCTTTAGTTTTGCCACTCTCACGAGTGTGAGCTTTATCTGAGCCTGAAAAACAATCAGTGAAGTTTGGGTAATCGATTGAAAAGTATATATCTTAACGAACTTGGAATTAAGTCAGTATCAGTCTATCACATTTTTTTCGATGTCTTCTCACACTGTGAATAAAACTTTTTATCTATAACAAATTATTGAAAAAGGCAATTTCCTGCGACAGCTATAAGAATAATTTTTTTTTAAATAATCCTTGGAGAACAACAATGTTAATATTTTCTATCCCATAGGCGTTTCGCATCCTGAAGATGGGTTTCATATAAAAGCGAAACACGTGTATGAGAGTTAATACAAACATTACGGGACAACAAAGTTGTTTTATTTATAAGAGAATAATTATAATTACATTTATCTCACAGGAATAACACATTTTGGCTCTTTTTAGAATATTTTCGTACATTTGTTCTGCTTAGCACTAGTATTAATCTCCTGGAAAAATGAAAAAGATAGTTTACTGGCAATGTGTATCCATCGAAGTTTCAGGGCTGCCTCTCCGATTTTTATTATACTACTATATTTCTTCCATAGTATAAATATACGCAATGTATTTCCTGTATAATAAAAATCCATTCATTTTTCTGGTTATTATTTATTTATTTTTATCGGAAACTTTTCCAAATAGCTAAACTTTTTTTACATGTATGTTACTGTATCATAGCAAAGCAGCTTGACTATGACGCCATGTGTTAGGTAAACTCGTAATCATTCGTTAATCATAAATACTAGTTTTCCATTTGGAAATAAGAACGAAATGGTGTTTTGCAACAGTCTGAGAGCTGATCTACGTGAATGCTAAAAACATCTTATTATCACTTGTGGACGTCGCTGCACTGTTTTATCCAATAAATTAAAAAAAAATCTGCATCAGTCCCTTTTTCTTTGCTTCCAAGAGATGTTTTGACGGCTTACACCCTCACATCCAGATGGGTCAAAGGTTTAAGTAAAAATTTCTTGTTTTGGGCGTAGCTAATTATCTATTTTAATCTTCACTTCGAATATGTTCCAGAAAAACGAACACTGAGAATAATTATAAATACACATTTGTAAACTGCTTTTTTTTTTGAAAAGCACGTTTGTCTTTTGTTTAGTTAGATGGTAGCGGGAGTGTTCGCTATTACTCTGTTAGTGTGAGTGTTCATAGTTTTCGACAGGTGTGTGCGGGCGCGTATGTGTGTGTGTGTGTGTGTGTGTGTGTGTAAAACACACACACCAGTCAAAAACTATAAACATTCACACTAGTTGAGTATTAGCGAACTCTCCCGCTACCACCTATCTAAACAGAAGACAAACGGTTTCCGCACATAAAAAAATTACACAAAGTGTCTAGGTGGCGGTGTTCCCCCACAACAAAAAACCTCGAAAAAAATTAGTGTGAGTGAAAGTGCTGTCTGCTGAAATCTACCACATACGTGCAAAAGAACTTGAAGAATGGCGTGTGAAACAAAACAGGGTGAGTAACGATAAAAAATTATGTTGTCTATAGTGTTAAGTTAACATGTTCCAAGCAAACCAAATCCATAAGAAAAACTATATTGTTACGGTGCCTGCTGAAGATACTTTAGAATAAAACGAAACGCATTTGGTTTAATTAAACTTTATTACAGTCACAGAAGATGGTATTTAACCTATATTACTTTCAAACTCTCTCGTTTTCTGTTTGTATGCCATTCAATAATTCCAATATTTATTTATAATGAATTTCTGTGTTCTTTCTGGTGAAACATACTCGAAATGAAGGATAAGACAGACATCTGGCTACACACAGGAAGAGAATTTGTTGCGTAATCTGTTGATCCACCTGAAGATCAAATTGTGAGCACTCGAAACGCTTAGTGGAAGAAAATAAAAGTGCCTGACACAAACCTTTTTTAAAAATTTGTATCATGATCAGTCACAGTTTTCAAATCACATTTCGTTTTAGATATCAGAGGTGATACATTCAAACTAAGTATTCACCAACTAGTGATAAAGATCATTTAACGCGCACAGACTCTTATCTGTAAAGTTAGCCGCCTCCAAAGTCTAGTAGTCAGTATTCCTGACTGCTGATGTGGAAGTCCTGTGTTTGATTGTCAGGAAATACTTATGATTTTCTTAGCTTAAAACATGTAAAAACTGTGTCCCCCAGCTTCGTTGTGCTTGAAGAAATAATCGGCGTGAAACAGGTAACCACCGAAGTTTTCGATTCTGCTGTATTGAAAGGCTTGTATCTGCCTGTGAGTCATACGAAATTTAGTTAGTTAAAGTGAAACTTGATTTCAGGCTATACTGTAATACTGAATTTCGCAGATGGTATGCAGTATACACTAGCGTGTAACACAACACAGTCGGCAACAGTAGTAGTGACGTTTGTTTTTTCAATACACTATCTGATTTCAGTATTACTAAAATCTCAGAAGATGGAGATTATGCAAACGGTAGTCGAAAGAATTTGGATACCGATGAAGGTCACCAATCTCACTTTGTATGTGACTAAAAATGAAAAATGTTGCCTAACTACACATTTACTATCATGCAGAAAGGCATTTCTTTTATAAAACTGGTATTCAGTTAAAAAATAGGCACTGCGAGATATTAAGATTCCCGTAAAAATTCCGGACACATTAAATGAAATACCAGCACAGATTTCATTTTTCCCTACTGAAAAATAAAGAAGAGCACTATCTCCCTTACAATCAGTGACACCAGTGGATCCTTTTTTCGTAGATTCTTGCATTTGCTTGAGGCACAATTCGGACGCTTGCGAAATTAACGTCATATGGGAGAAATGAAGGCCATGTTTTTGTGTAAAGACTGGCCAAGATGCGGTTGTTAAGCCCTTAATGTTATTTAGATGGTTTTCAACACACAGACGCACAATTCTAATGGTATTATTACTGAAATCTAAGGTTAGCCGCAAGTGTTCGGGAAACAGGTTATTTAGAACAGATGTTCGCACATGTACATCCGGAGCTATTACGCCAGTACCCCCGTTGAAAAGTTAGCGTCTAATAATGTATTACATTATCTGTATGTTGCTGAATTTTGTCTACTGCAGCTCATAAATTCTGGAATTGTTCCACAGATATATTGAGGTAATTTGTTTCGTTTGATTATCTTCCATCAAGCTTGAGAAAGCAGATTACACCTATTTCGTATTCAACAACTTCTATGTTGCTGGGACACGGAATGCTGAGTGTTCCACCGAACCGAAGTTTCTGAAATTTGTGTCAGAAGCTCTATTTTAAGGGGGAAACGATCCATTAATGAATGCACCAACGGTTCTTAGGTAATGAGTGCGATAATTTTGTAAAATTACAGCAGAACTGTAGCGTCTCCGGTGCACTCGAATCTTTAATTATTCGCTTTTACTTGCTTTTCGAGACTTCTGTCGCAGCAATCAAGACGTGCTACTCGTACTATTGACGGGACAAGTCGATTTTCCGGTTCAGTAAGAGTGATCTTGTTTTTCGCAGCTTGATATTACTGTTTCGTATTCGGGGCTGTAACATACATCGTGTACCGACATTAGTAGCCGCATCCATACTGCCAGTTTTTGCTGCGACCTGATACAGGTTGACGACGACGCTTTGAAATCAGCATCATTTGAACTACATCCATGAGTGTATATCCAAGTGCGTCTTCGTATACATAACAACTACGTCACATACATCCGTAAAATACTCTTAAAATCTAAAATAACGTGAATAATAGAAAGCATCAGACTTCCCACGTCAGAGGTCGGCGTATAACCAGCTCAGCACGCTTTGGGTGAAGTCAAAGTTGGTCGCTGGCCAACAATAAAAGAGTCAGACTATAAATTGACAGTCGAGGCTCAGCCTTCAGTGAATTCTATAACTTTTTCTATCACTTATCGCTTCTTTAATTGAAGGACAGCTTGATTTGTACGGATGTAGGTACAGGGTGGTGCACTTAAAAGTAGCCCTCTTCCCCTTTGAATTCGAATGGAATATTTGGACTTCTGAAATAAAAACCTACAACAATGGACAGTTTTACGCAGTAATCGATTGCTAGCATCCTTCTATCAGCATTTCAGTTTATTTCATCAGTGGAGTTACACGTTTCTCTTCGCAGTCTGCAAAACGACTTTTTGGATAGGAGGAAGAATTGAAATTGTCGAAGCATGAGTGTTGTCGCTTAGGGAGGTCAAACAAATCCTGTGCTGCAGTGGGAGGCGGATTTGCGGAGAGATGAGACATGGTGCGAGATGTGATACTCAGAAGAGCGGGCGTGAAACTGTTGAATGTTGTTTGCTTGAGCGTGATGTGTCAACGATGATATTAGGTGGATGTAGTGTGATAATATGGGGCTGTTTCAGGGTGTACCAAGGCTTTTTATCGATAGTAAAACGAGCGTAAGCGTTTATGAAAACTCTTGAGATCGTATCATGCTTTTCACTCTACGATAAAAATTTGTAATGGGCCATTCCTGTTCCTGGATCGTAGTACTCCTGTCTTAGCTGCTGGTAAGCCTTTCCGGATGTGAGGTCGTGGTCCAAGAAACTCTTCCGTTCATGACTTTTTGTCCAGGACGGCGCTGGACATCTTCAGAGGCGCTCCTCCGCTGTCTGGCAGACTGACTGGTCGGACATCCGAGAGCGGAGGCAATGAAACTTAGCGACATATGGACAGTAGTTCTGCAGAATCGTTAGACAATTTTATATTTGACAAGACGACAATCGATAGTTAAGTTTTATCTTTGACAAGGATTATCTCTGCCTACCACGTGTTACTTCGACCACGCCCCCTATATGACGCTTTTGGACGTCCGACCAGTCAATCGGCAAGACTCAGCCGAGGAGCGCCTCCGAAAATGTCCAGTGCAGTCCTGAGCGAAACGTCAGGAACGGAAGAGTTTCTTTCTTGGACCACGACCTCACATTCCGAAAGGTTTACCAGCAGCTATATCATCCGTTGGTGAAAGCCTTAACTCTATGATCAGTACTCCTGTCTACCAAGTAAGGACCTTTCCCTTATTATTCCAAGGACAGCGAGTGTCTTTGGTGCTCTGGCATGCTCAAAATTCATAACTGAGGCCCACATAAAGTCTTTTGTCATTAACAAACATTTCGATAGCGTGAGAGACTATTTCGCCGTCGACAGTCATTCGTCAAATTAATTACGAAGTTAACACATAATTTTGTGATCGTAATAAATTGTATAATTCTTAATGCAGTGTACTATTGCCCTATTTCGGCAATCATATCATTTTTAAGTGAGTTTGCCTTAGAAATTTATCGAGTGTTGATAGGAACGCCTATGTATTCATTGCAGGTGGAAAGGACAGACAGCCTTGCGAAATAGTTCCTAACACATTTTCCGAAGACTGTCTTATGGAACTAGTTCGACATCCCTCACGTAATGGAAATGTTTTGGATCTTGTAGCTACAAATAGGTCTGACATTATCGACGGCGTCGGTATAGAGACGGGGATTGGTGATCATGATATATAGCAACGATGGTTACTAAAGTTAATAAATCAATCGAGAAGGCTAGAACAGTATTTTTTTGCTGGAAAGAGCAAATATGCAGTTGCTGGTATCCCACATAGACAAAGAACTGAAAACATTTAGTTACAATGTGATGGACGTAGATGAAATACAGGCAAAGTTTAAACTGTTGTAAATCGCGCTGTGGAGAAATATGTGGTTAGTAAGTGGATTAAGGACGGAAATGACCTACAATGGTTTAGTAACAAAATTCTAAAATCCTGAGGAAACACTGTTGCGCTCTCGGTTCAAGAAAGAACGCATAAATGTCGACAAATAGACGTTAGTAGCAATTCGTGCGCGTGTAATAATATCGATGAGTGAAGCATTCAACTACTTCCACAGTCATACGTTAAAGAAAACTATTGCCGAACACCCCATAAAATTCTGGTTCCACGTAAACTCGCTCAGCGGGTCAAAGGCTTCTATTCAGTCACTCGTCGAGAAGTCTGATGTGTCAATAGAAGACAGCGAAAGGAAAAGATGAAGTTTGAAAAAAAAAATATCACTCACTCAGGAGGCTCGTACATCGTTTGACCGTTGCTCAGACTCCTCTGTGGAGGACTTAGAAATAGGCATCAAATGGTTCAAATGGCACTAAGCACTATAGGACTCAACATCTGAGGTCATCAGTCCCCTAGACTTAGAACTACTTAAACCTAACTAATCTAAGGACATCACACACATCCATGCCCGAAGCAGGATTCGAGCCTGCGACCGCAGCGGCAGCGCGGTTCCGGACTGAAGTGCCTAGAACTGCTGAAACAGGCACACCTGACGCTGAGAAGCAAATGAAAGAGTTGAGAACGAATAAGTCGCCAGGTCCGTATGGAATCCCAATTCGGTTTTATGAGAGATCTCGTCGGCACTAGCCCCTTACTTAGCTTGCATTTATTGTGAATCTCTGGTCCATCGTAAAGTATCAAGAAACTGGAAAATCCAGCAGATGACTCCCGTATGTAAGATGGTTAAAACAACGGACACGCAAAATTACAGACCAGTATCGTTAACGTCGGTGTGCAACAAAATTTTTGAGCATACACTGAGTTCGAATACAAAAAAAGCCATGAGACAGAGAAGCTTCTATCGGCAAATCAAGACAAATAAAAATAAAAAAACATCGCTCGTACTAAACTCAGCTTGCACGAAATCCTGCGAACCGTGGATGAAGGGCGACAGGTAGATTCCACATCTCTAGATATCCAGAAACAAGAAAGTGACTGACACAGTGTCCTACTGCAGACTGTTATTGAAAGTCTGAGGATACGGAATAGGTTTTCAGATATGTGAGAGATTCGAAGACATCTTCAATATTTGGACCTAGTACGATGTTCTAGACGACGAGTGGGCACCAGAAGCCTGAGTATCGTCAGGAGTGCTCCAGGGAAGAGTAATAGGACCGTTCGTTTTCTCTATACACATAAATGATCCGACGGTTAAGGCGAACAGCATTCTGCGACTGTTTACTGACAACATTCTAGTTCAAAAATGTTTCAAATGGCTCTGAGCACTATGGTACTCAACATCTTAGGTCAAAAGTCGCCTAGAACTTAGAACTACTTAAACCTAACTAACCTAAGGACATCACACACACCCATGCCCGAGGCAGGATTCGAGCCCGCGTCCCTAGCAGCCTCGCGGTTCCGGACTGCAGCGCCAGAACCGCACGGCCACCGCGGCCGGCCAACATTCTAGTGTTTGGGAGAGTGTGTCGTTGAGTGGCTGTAGAAGGATGCAGGACGACTATTAGACAATAGTTCTCTTTGATGTGCTCAATGGTAGCTTGCTATAAACGTAAAAAATAAGTAGGTTACCACAGAGGGGTGGGTAAAAAACCCTGTTCTGTTCGTATACAGTACTAGTAGTGTGCTACCTGACACAAACGCGTCGATTAAGTATCTAGGCGTGACGTTGTAAAGGGACATGAAATGGAACTAGCACGTAAGGTCTGCAGTACGAAATTTATTTGGGGAGTTCAAGATAAGTGTAGCTCACCTATAAAGATATCGCGTATAGAACACTAGTGCGACACGTCCATGAGTATTGCTCGAGTGTTTGGGATCTCCAGCAGATCAGGCTGAAGGTAATTCAGAGGCGTGCAGCTCGATTTGTGACCAGCAGATTCCATCAACAGGCTAGCGTTACGAAACCGCCCTGTGAACTCAAATGGGAATCTTTCGAACTAAGACGAAGTTTTTTTCGCAAAACACTATTGAGAAAGTTTAAAAATTGCATCGTATAGCACTCAGTGGTACTTTCTTATTTCTATTAACGCCGATCGATTTCTGTGATGAATCTGGCCATCTTCGAGTCGAAAAAAAGTATTCAGCTATGCAATGCACAGTTGCAATACGCATTGAAATTCTTAATATGCTCCATTCTTAATACTACTGCCAACGTGTAACAACCATGTCATGGGACTACCAACTGATCAGATACATGACTGAAATCGATCATTTCATCAAAAATAAGAAATTAGAGCTGTGTATTATGTGATGCAATTTTTAAAGTTTATCGAATTTGTCCAGCAAAAAAAATGGTTCAAATGGCTCTGAGCGCTATGGGACTCAACTGCTGAGGTCATTAGTCCCCTAGAACTTAGAACTAGTTAAACCTAACTAACCTAAGGACATCACAAACATCCATGCCCGAGGCAGGATTCGAACCTGCGACCGTAGCGGTCTTGCGGTTCCAGACTGCAGCGCCTTTAACCGCACGGCCACTTCGGCCGGCATTTGTCCAGCACTGTCTATACAAAATATTACTTTTGAGATGGTTATAGAACCAGCATTTGCGGATGACTGCAGACCGATTCTACTGTTACCAACGTACATCCCGCTTGCATAGCTGCGAATGCAAGATAAGTGAAAGTAGGGTTCGTACGAAGGCATATAGACAGTTTTTCCCTCGCTCCATCTGCGAGTGGAAAAAGAAAGGGAATGACTAGTAGCTGTAAAAGGTATCCTCCGCCATGCACCATATGGTAGTTTGCAGTTGATGTATGTAGATATAGATTTAGAGACAAACAATTAAACACATCAGGACAGTAGAAAGTCTTCAGATCCCAAAAATGAGAACTGCGATAAGGAATACGAGTTAACGGAACGTACAGGTGAAGCCTTCATTTCACTGATGACACTGTATCGTTTGCTTCTAATGCACATACATTTGAATAAGTGATGGAAGAGCCTAATAGAGAAAACAGGAAGGGATTCCTGAAAATTGTATACAATAAAGCTTAAAATAATTTATAATCATAAAACCGAAAATCACTGCTTGTGGTGGAGGAAACAGTTTTTCTGGAAGAACGCCTTTTCTAGCACACAGGCACACTATGAATCTGTTTCCTGTGTAGTAGTGTAGTGCAGGGTGTGCTCATTTACATAGTATGTTGATGTGTGATTATTATGGTAGTTACGAGTCACTAATTTCTGTATTCCGTATATTTTTTTTTTTACATTTAGAGGAAAATATGTACTCATGGGCGGTGTCAGAGCAATGCGTCGTCACTGATTTAAAAGACGCGCTGCGAAGCTACTGATTCATCTTGATGAAACAGCTGGTGGGTGCCCCTTGTAATTTATTTGGGTGGAGTTGAGTAGAGAGAGCGAGGACTTATCTGCTCGTTCTTCAGTTTAGAGACAGACGAAGTCATAGAAGCAGTGGATTAGCTACTTTATTTAGGGCAGCTAAGGGAAACCCAGAATCTACTCTGTGGGAAACAACATGGAGTCCGGAAACAGCGATCGTGTGAGACCCAACTCGCTTTATTTGTTCATGAGACCCAGAAAATATTAGATACAGGCTCCCAGGTAGATGCTATTTTCCTTGACTTCCGGAAGGCGTTCGATACAGTTCCGTACTGTCGCCTGATAAACAAAGTAAGAGCCTACGGAATATCAGACCAGCTGCGTGGCTGGATTGAAGAGTTTTTAGCAAACAGAACACAGCATGTTGTCATCAATGGAGAGACGTCTACAGTCGTTAAGGTAACCTCTGGCGTGCCACGGGGGAGTGTTATGGGACCATTGCTTTTCACAATATATATAAATGACCTAGTAGACAGTGTGGGAAGTTCCATGCGGCTTTTTGCGGATGATGCTATAGTATACAGAGACGGATAGGCACTTGGTGCAGGGAGTGGCAACTGACCCTTAACATAGATAAATGTAATGTATTGCGAATACATAGAAAGAAGGATCCTTTATTGTATGATTATATGATAGCGGAACAAACACTGGTAGCAGTTACTTCTGTAAAATATCTGGGAGTATGCGTGCGGAACGATTTGAAGTGGAATAATCACATAAAATTAATTGTTGGTAAGGCGGGTACCAGGTTGAGATTCATTGGGAGAGTCCTTAGAAAATGTAGTCCATCAACAAAGGAGGTGGCTTACAAAACACTCGTTCGACCTATGCTTGAGTATTGCTCATCAGTGTGGGATCCGTACCAGATCGGGTTGACGGAGGAGATAGAGAAGATCCAAAGAAGAGCGGCGCGTTTCGTCACAGGGTTATTTGGTAACCGTAATAGCGTTACGGAGATGTTTAGCAAACTCAAGTGGCAGACTCCGCAAGAGAGGCGCTCTGCATCGCGGTGTACCTTGCTCGCCAGGTTTCGAGAGGGTGCGTTTCTGGATGAGGTATCGAATATATTGCTTCCCCCTACTTATACCTCCCGAGGAGATCACGAATGTAAAATTAGAGAGATTCGAGCGCGCACGGAGGCTTTCAGACAGTCGTTCTTCCCGCGAACCATACGCGACTGGAACAGAAAAGGGAGGTAATGACAGTGGCACGTGAAATGCCCTCCGCCACACACCGTTGGGTGGCTTGCGGAGTATAAATGTAGATGTAGATGTAGAAACGACTGTGTCGACAACAAAATAAACAGAGGAAGAGAAGATGCGTGAATTTTTTCTGGTACTCTAATTCGAATTTTGAAAACTAAATTTCCCATGTGTGTGAAACATTAAGTATTCGAGCAGTGTCTACTATCAGTAGTGACTTATGACAGTGATTTCGAGGACTGTGGACTCCAGGTGAAAAATGGAGCGAAGAATGCTGGCCATTATTAGAAGCAGGGCAGCAAAGAAATGGACCAGAGAGCATACCGAAAGAAGGCAAAATTTCGAATATAAAGGAAATGAAATGAAGATTGGTAGGTCGTGCAGACGGGCGAATGGATGGCAAAAGCATCAACACTGTTATTTGCTGGATTCCAAGAGCTATGAAAAGACGGCCACAACGATCAAGTGGAAGGTGGGAAGACGAGTGTCAACGCTGGTCGTTCGTTAAATGTGATTATTGTTTCTTACTGGAGTGAAGAAGCTAAGCTTACTGCACACTAAGCTGTCTGCTGGCATTGCAATTATGCAATTAGCCAGAGATATACAAGGTGGAATGGGGGTCCTCAGTGACTTTCAGGATGAGCAGATTGGTGGAGTACTTCTTGTTGGAGAGAGGGCACCAGAGACTGCAAATGTCTTTGCTTATATCGTCGGCAACAGGGTACAAGGTGGTGATGACGTTAACGACTCTTGCAAGGTATCATCGACGGTTATTAAGTTGTCAAAATCACAGAACACTGAAGAGGGCTGTCACAGTAAATGAAATATGAGGGAACGATGTCAGACTCGAACAACTTGTTTTTACGTTTCAACGAAATCTGTAACGACTTAAGAAGCGCAGCTGTATGCAAAACTTGTGATTAACAAGAACCTCTAAGGAAATGCTACAGAGACCATCAAACACGATCCAAGCATGATTGTAAGAGAGCAGTGTTCTCCGATATATCACACTAAAATTTGTCTTCAACACCTGGTAAGGTTTATGTATGGTGGACACCGAAAGACCCTTACGCATTGGACTCTTAACCTTCTGACGCTAAATCATGAGGTAGTTGTAGATAGTATATACTGCCGTTTCGTGGTATTCTGTTGATTCTTTTGTTATATCTACAATGAAGATTCCCGGCTAACGATTGTATATACGTTTTAAGTGATCGTACGTATCTTTTGATGCCTATGACGTTGCCAGACCAGATAATAATGCCGCAGACTTTTTTACTGTTTTAACTTTAAGGTTATAGATCATCTGTTGTCAAATTTGGAGGAAGGAATGCACAGTACAGTACATATCCTACCCGTCACTATCAACGGAACTAAGTGACACAGTACGTGACGAAGACATTCATGAGTCCTGTGCAACAATGCGGCCACAAATATGAGCTCAACGGCAGAGTAAGCGCATTCCTTTAAAAATTTGTGTTTCGTGTCTTAATAATTAACGGTATAAATATTAAATATCGTGTAAGAAGTACAAGCAAAAACAGAAGAGACTTTATTAAATTTCAGTACGCATCACGTATTGCACATAATTATTATTAAAATATGAAATACAGTAAGAATACCGTTGTCAACTAATGACGGCTTTGAAAGGCTTAAAGGCAGGAACGAAAGAAGATTAGGGTTTAATATTCCGCCGAGAACCAGGTCTTCGGCAACGAACCATAAGTTCGATTGGTAAGGACTGACCACGAAACTGACTGTAGCCTTTTCAAGGGTCCTACCCTAGTATACAAATGTGAGTCTGCTCGTATCACACTGAGATGTTCAAAATGTTTGTTCGTTACTAAACATGAAACTGTTTCACTAAGGAGCAACAAGACAAAATGTTAATATAAAGTACGGTATATAAAGGACAGATATGAAATTCTTGTGAAGGCAGTCTTCCAGAACGCACTGTTTTTACTGAGACGCACAGAAGGCATTAAGTTAGTTCTGAACAGGCTCCCACTTAAGGTCAATACTAATTCATGATCGTGCGGCTTTGGTTTCTGCCTTGAACACTTTCATTTTCCCCTATGAATAATACAAGCGCTTTTTTTGAAGATCCGATCGGTTTCGAAATGGAAACATCATTGAAAATCATATTTATTTTACTTGCGACATTCAGGCACAGCTTCCAGTTTCTTCTCTGTATAGTTGCCGCTCCTGCTTATACTTTCGTTGTAGCATGGTACCAACTTCCCAATGCACACGTCATAGAGGGCAGGCAGCCACCCGTGCTCTCCGTCAATTCTCTACGCTAGTCTGCAGCTCTTCGTCTATACCAAAATGCTGTCCTCAAAGCTGGCGTATCATGTGAGCAAAGAAATGAAAATTAGACGGAGCCAAGTCCGGTCTGTACAGTGGGCGATAAAACACTTCCCATCCGAAAAGTTGCAAGAGCGCCCTTGTTGCAGCTGCAGTGCACGTCCGAGAATTGTCACGAAGATAGACAATGCCTGATGACAATATTTCTCTTCTCTTGTTATGAATTGCCCTTCGTAGACCATTTTCTCTAATCGTCTGATACACTCGCCGAGAAAGATCATGGGTTTACACTCGCTTCCTTCCCTGACTGCCTGTACGTCCTGTTTCGGAGTTCCTGCACCATTACCGCACTTTGCTTTCACTCTAGACAGTTACGTTATGTGGGCTTTATGGAAACCAGGCGGAATCCCTCAGCATAAAGAAATCGAATGACAGCACGCACTTCATACTTGGCGGTAGACACTTGTTTTAGGCATCTTTTCGAGCTCTCTGTGCGCTCATAACTGAAATATGCCACTAGACGCGATCGACGGGCATTCTAGAGACACTGCACAACACGTCTGCACAAAGAATCATCGCATTTTCAGAGTGGTTTTAATTTCGCGAACGATCTGACTTGGAAAAAAAAAAAAAAGAAAACGCCCTCGCGTTTAATGTAGTAGTGGTTTCAGCCCCGTCGCCTGTAGTTTACGGTTGCTCATTGTAGCCTCTGGTCGCATGTCCATGAATTCAGCTCTTCTTTGGATGAATAACGGAAGGGAGACTAGCGCTTAACGTTCTGTCGACAAGTGGACCATTACAAACGGAGCACAAGGGTGGACTGGGTAAAAAAACCAGCCGTGACTCCTCAACGTGACAATCGTGGCATTTGCAGTAAGTAGTTTAGGGAAATCGTAGAAAGTCCATATATGATTTGTCAGACAAGGGTTTTAGCCGCCGTCCTCCGAATACGACTCTAGTTTCTTAATACTATCCCTCCTTGCTGGGTTCGTCTTTGGAGAGAGGGGGGTGAATGTATTGAGGGTGAAGCTGAACCGGTGAAGTCACCGACAGCCGGTGATGTTTCTCCTGTGATACCTGCGAGCGTCTTCGTGAAAATCGCTCTGGGTTTTATTTTCCTTGCCATTTTATTTAGACTGCACCAAAATGAAATCTAATTTCTATTAATTGTGGTTTACCTTCGACTGTGATTAATGATTAAGTAGCTGTTCAGAATTTCAAAGCCACTCGCCTCTGAGAATCACAATTGTAAGTCGCGCTTACTGTCACATATTCGATAATTTTTTATCGATATAATTTCTGTACTTAGCTCATCAGACTCTAATCGACACGATTTTAAGAGAAATGTTATGTAAAAAGAAATACGTCACGACTGCTCGTGTCAGTACCGATCTAAGTTTACTCCTGCGACGCCTTACATCGCAGAACCGTCGGTCTCAGTAACAAACAGTTAATCCTTAAAACGGCAAGTATGTGTTACAGCCGTTCAAGCGAAGGAAGCGAGATAAAAATTACTAAAAATTACTCTGCTGTTTCCAAAGAAGTTTCCTCAGTTGAGTTACGTGATTTGAAAGTGTATAGTGACAAAAATCTCTTGTGTCCCTGTTTTAAAAACGTCTCAATAAAACAGTGAAAAATTGTTGTCGATTCGGGTGATGAAACCACTAATAATTTGATGCCACCCACAACGAGCAAGCACAAGTCGAAATTTCTGTTCATTATTGATTATTTGTATCAAGGTTCAAAAATGGTTCAAATGGCTCTGAGCACTATGGGACTCAACTGCTGAGGTCATTAGTCCCCTAGAACTTAGAACTAGTTAAACCTAACTAACCTAAGGACATCACAAACATCCATGCCCGAGGCAGGATTCGAACCTGCGACCGTAGCGGTCTTGCGGTTCCAGACTGCAGCGCCTTTAACCGCACGGCCACTTCGGCCGGCTTTGTATCAAGGCAATGCCTGAGACACCAGTATAGTGAATAAAGATGTGTAATTCCGATTATTAAGTGAGCTTCATTTCATCCACTGGGAATGCTGAGGGCATACTTTTGGCTATGGGAGTTTTTATTCTGTATTATGTTTCTGTATTACGTTATCTTGTCCTGGGAGGTTATAATTAAAGTGCAGCTACTCTCTGAGGTCCAATGTGGGCTGTGATTATCATATGGAAACGAAAGTTTGTAGATACTCAATGTGTTAATGCGAAACCGTTTTACGTTGGGAAAACTTGGGAAAAAGTTAGTTCCACTTTTGGCCACCAGGTGGCACTGTGAATGCAAGAAAGGCGTATAGAAATGTTTCAATAGGTTATGGATTAGGAACGGGACGAGGAAAGAGAAGGTCAAACAAGTGAGAATAGCATAATTTTGATTTTATTAATAACTGCTGCTTAGACAGTTTGTTCAATATGAGCACCGGAGCCGTCGACGGGATGCTGCACCCGTAGAACGATGTGGTCAACAGTTGCTCTCAGGAGTTCCGGTGGAACCCGAACAACGTCTTCCTGCATACTGGCCTTCAGATCGGATAGAGACCGAACGTGTTCCTGGTAACCGCGTTCTTTTGGACATGCCCAGAACCAAAAGTTACATGGATTCAGATCAAGTGATCTTGAAGGACATGCATGTAGAGAACCTCAGGAGATAACACCTTCGTGGAAGGTTGTATTAAGCAGATCTTTACGAGGACGAAAGACATGAGGTGTTTGGCATATCTTGCATGAAAACAGTGGGTTTTCACGCAAGTGTGCCCCACCAAAGCAGGAATCACGTGCTGTACAAGGAGGTCTCCACAACGTGCAGACGTCACGGCTCACCTGTCAAGTCCTCTCAGAGTATTCTCTTCAAAGAAGAACGGACCGAGAGTAAAGGTGTTTGTGAATCCTCACCACACAGCCACATACGGCTCGTACAGTGGCTCTTTGCGCCAACACGTGGTTTAACAGCACCCCAGTTCGACAGTTGCCGGCCGCGGTGGTCTCGCGGTTCTAGGCGCTCAGTCCGGAGCCGCGTGACTGCTACGGACGCAGGTTCGAATCCTGCCTCGGGCATGGATGTGTGTGATGTCCTTAGGTTAGTTAGGTTTAAGTAGTTCTAAGTTCTAGGGGACTGATGACCACAGATGTTAAGTCCCATAGTGCTCAGAGCCATTTGAACCACTTTTGAAGTTCGACAGTTCTGTGTATTCACGGCGTCTCTACTGTGAAATGCGCCTCTTCACTCCATAGAATATTGCCTGTCCACATGTCATCAACTTCGATCCGTGCTAGAAATCGTAGAGCAAATTCAGAACGCTGCTGCGGATCGTGAGGTTTCAATTACTGCACAGCCTGGATCTTCTACCGGTACCAGTGTAAAATACACAACAAAACTTGGGATGGAAAATTATCTTAACAGTACACGAGCACTAGCATTGCACGTGGCACGTGCTGCATGGTCAGTTACAGCAACAGCAACCTCGTCAATAACTTCCACTGTGATAGGATGTCTTGCTGTTCCAGGTGCAACACCAAGCCCACCTCCCATGGTGCTCAGAGCCATTTGAACCAAGCCCACCCGTGGTTTCGAATTTCATTATCATCTCCTTTAAACCATTTAATGACATCGCGCTTCTCCTCAGACCTTTCAGATGGCGATATTCTCTCAATGCAGCCCTGTAATTTCTGACGTTCTCATAAAATAGTTTCACTGACAGTGCACGATCTCTCTTCTCATTAGCTATATTGTTCATTCACTTTAAGGCTTGTCGAATGATAGCGTGGATGTCATACCGTCCAACAAACTGTGTACAGCGCCATTTTTTTACCTGGTGGCCACAACTGGAATTACGTTTTTTCTTTTTTTTTTCCCAACGCAAATCGGTTCTGCAAAACGCATTAGCAAATCCACCAATTTGCGCTGCCATACGATAGTTACAGCCCACACTGGAATTCCGCAAGTAGTTGCACTTTAATTATAATTAGCCGGTAGCATCAAAATAGTGCTCCCGAACAAAGGAGTATTTTCAGCGAAATTATCGACTGGTTCAAAAGAGTAGTACATTAGGTGGTATACTAGGATACTTTTTAGAACACGCTACTTACAGCTGCCGAATGGTCTCTGACTGTATTTCAGTGGAAGGGAGAAAAAAAACTGTTTGTTTTCTGCTGAAAATGTTTGTTACGAGTGGAGCGGCCGACTGTCCGGTGTGCAGAATATCCGGGCCGGCAGCAGCCTTGGGGCTCGGCCGAACAGCTCACGGCATGAATGGCTCGATTAGCCGTTATGACCGAGAGGCCCCACTTAAATTCGTCACGAGGCCAGTATTACACGCCACGGACGTGTCTTCACTGTTTGCGTTAAACGGCTCGGACCTACACGCACAGGAAATCACATCCAACGTGTGATGTCTCTCTTATCTTGCTTCCAGTCTAATAAGATTCACTTTTGTCTCATTTTGTCCAGGCAAGCTTTTAATTAACCCTTTCCAGAAAGTTTGCTGTGCCTTTTTTATTCATATCCGTACATACATTTCTCCGCAGAGCTTTATTAAGTATAATTAATCCTCTTTTTATTTCGCAAGTCACTTCTATAGAAATTATTGTGATAATGTGCACAAGGACTACCATTTATAGCAGGCGTTTGTTCAGATTAGAAAAACATGAACATACCAGAGCCTCTGTCCCTCACGAACTTTCTCTATTCCTCGCAGATATATTTCTTCCTTCTCTTTTATTTGAAACGTTGATGTATCACTAACTTTAAAACAGCGGTTAACTTCTCATCTCTCAGTAAGGTTTACATTAAATGAGGGGCTTCTTTCAACAGTGGTACAAATCAATTTTTGTTCATTCTGAGATACAGAGTCCTAAAGTTAAATGAGCGCTGAAAAATCTGCAGTTGAGATATCAGAAATATTCAAGTACATATACTTGAATATTTTTGGTATCTCAACTGCAGATTTTTCGAGTATATGAACTTGAATACTTTTGGTATCTCAACTGCAGATTTTTCAGTGTTCATTTAACTTTAGGACTCTGTATCCCAGAATGACCAAAAATGGACTTGTACCACTATTAAAATAAGCCCTTCAAATGTTCCCATTAGTTTTCTTACTGGTGCCATCTTCTGAGCGACACTGCAATTCTTGAGACCTTCGAAGCTTTTTACAGATATTTCTGGGCACGTTCTGGCAGGAAATCCAACACAACAATGCAAATATTACATTAAAGATATAGATGATCTTTACACGTAATTTAAGCGCGACATCTCGATGTAACTCAAGCTTACATTCGAATGGGAATGACGAGTAGTCGTCTGACGCGTATTATAAGCGCTAGTCCATAAATATGAGTTAAGCACGGGAAGAAGCTGGATTCATGAGATTCAGAGGAGGAGGTGCGCTCAGTTATCAAACTTTTTTACTAAAATAAAATCACGTGAGTGATACAATAAATTCCAGTCACCAGAAGTATAGAGGGTGGACAAAAAGAAAATATAGGACCATCGCGAGAGATACAAGCTTGAACACAAATGCAGATACTAGTGAATTCCAGTCACCAGAAGTATAGAGGGTGGACAAAAAAAAAAAAAGGACCATCGGGAGAAATACAAGCTTGAACACAAATGCAGATACTAGTGAATTCTGCAGGTTGCGTTGTTCTATTTGACAATGAACGGCATCTGTCAATCAACTCAATAATACGTTGCAAGTAGCAATCGTGGCTAGAACAGTGTTCTGTGTAGTTGCTAATGTACTATGTCGGAGCTCAGTGTATTCTAACGTGAGCAAGCTGTTGGTGCACATATAGTGCGTTCTTCCGTAACCAACGTACACTACCATTAAAATTGCTACACCAAGAAGAAATGCAGATGATAAACGGGTATTCATTGGACAAATATATTATACTAGAACTGACATGTGATTACATTTTCACGCAATTTGGGTGCATAGATCCTGAGAAATCAGTACCCAGAACAACCACCTCTGGCCGTAATAAAGGCCTTGATACTCCTGGGAATTGAGCAAACAGAGCTTGGATGGCGTGTACAGGTACAGCTGCCCATGCAGCTTCAACACGATACCACAGTTCATCAAGAGTAGTGACTGGCGTATTGTGACGAGCCAGATGCTGGCCCACCATTGACGAGACGTTTTCAGTTGGTGAGAGATCTGGAGAATGTGCTGGCCAAGGCAGCAGTCGAACATTTTCTGTATCCAGAAAGGCCCGAACAGGACTTGCAACATGCGGTCGTGCATTATCCTGCTGAAATGTAGGGTTTCGCAGGGATCGAATGAAGGGCAGAGCCACGGGTCGTAACACATCTGAAATGTAACGTCCACTGTTCAAAGTGCCGTCAATGCGAACAAGAGGTGACCGAGACGTGTAACCAATGGCACCACATAACATCACGCTGGGTGATACGCCAGTATGGCGATGACGAATACACGCTTCCAATGTGCGTTCACCGCGGTGTCGCCAAACACAGATGCGACCATCACGATGCTGTAAACAGAACCTGGATTCATCCGAAAAACTGACGTTTTGCCATTCGTGCACCCAGGTTCGTCGTTGAGTACACCATCGCAGACGCTCCTGTCTGTGATGCAGCGTCAAGGGTAACCAAAGCCACGGTCTCCGAGCTGATAGTCCATGCTGCTGCAAACGTCGTCAAACTGTTCGTGCAGATGGTTGTTGTCTTTCAAACATCCCCATCTGTTGACTCAGGGATCGAGACGTGGTTGCACGATCAATTACAGCCATGCGGATAAGATGCCTGTCATCTCGACTGCTAGTGATACGAGGCCGTTGGGATCCAGCACGGCGTTCTTTATTACCCTCCTGAATAAACCGATTCCATATTCTGCTAACAGACATTGGATCTCGACCAACGCGAGCAACAATGTCGCGATACGATAAACCACAATCGAGGTAGGCTACAATCCGACCTTTATCAAAGTCGGAAACGTGATGGTACGCATTTCTCCTCCTTACACGAGGCATCACAACAACGTCTCACCAGGCAACGCCGGTCAACTGCTGTTTGTGTATAAGTCGGTTGGAAACTTTCCAACCTTGTGTGAATGATCTGAAAAGCTAATCATTTGCATATCACAGCATCTTCTTCCTGTCGGTTAAATTTCGCGTCCGTAGCACGTCATCTTTGTGGTGTAGCAATTTTAATGGCCAGTAGCGTATTATTCAATGTTTCAAGAGGCACTATATCGAAGATTTGTACCGCATGCAGGAAATGTCCCCGGGTGGAGGCATTTCCGAAACGGCTAAGTTTTTAAACTACTGCCGCAGTTAAAGTGTACCGTGCATGGCAAAACGGCGCTATCCGAAACTGGCGCCTAGGCATCTATGGTGCGCCAAGACCATAGATGTCAGGGGTGAACGACGGCTGCGGAAGATGTGTACGGGCGAATATACGTGCAGTTGTTGAGCAACTGACCGCCCAGATGGACCAACAGGTTACCAACAACGTCTCCCAAACTACCGTTCAGCGAACATTGCTACGTATGGTCCTCTGCAGCAGGTGACTGGTTCGTGCACTCATGCTGACTGCTGATCAGCGGCGACCAAGTCTGCAATATGCGCACCAGTATTGTGGCTAGACGCCCACTGAATGGTGACCGCTGGTCTTATCAGATGAATCACGTTTTATGCCCCTTCGGAGTGAAAAGTCTGAAAGCAGACACCCTGCAACAATCGACGGAATGGTCCAGGCGTTATCGTCTAGGGAATGTATTAGTAGCATTCCCTTGGTAATGTCGTCATTCTGGAAGGCCCAACGGTTCAACACAGGTATGCATCTATCCTAGGGGACCTTGTCAACCCCTATACGCAGTTTGCTTTTTCTCGACAGTGGCATCTACCGGCAGCACAATGCAACGTATCACGGCTCGCAGTGTACGTTCGTGGTTCAGAGAGTTCCAGGGCGAGTTTACCACACTACCCTGGCCACCTCTGTCGGGCTGTTCGCTCCATGGATCCTCAACGGAAGTTCATTGGCCGCGGTGCAAAAGGTGGTTATTCAGGCTTTTGACAGGTGGTCACATTAATGCGACTGGACAGTGTACTTGTTTCCGTGGCGGCGCGGAGAAAACCTAACTGTAAATATGCCTACAAACGAGTCTTGTATTTATTTTATACTTCCAAATATAGGAAATGTTACTGTGAATTAAACTGATCGTCGTTTATACCAGAAGAGTAAATCCATAGGTGGTAAATGTTAGCTGGACACAAAACCAGATATGAAGACGAGTGCCTCAGAGACCATCAATAAATGCTCATATCATTACTCATTTGTGCGCTGATATCTCAAGCCCACCGACTTAGAAACCTAAAAATGGTACTGAAGCTTACCATAAAAATTATTGTAAATATAGCAATAGCAACAAAATCGGTTGTTTGTAGCAAATAGAGTAATAAACAGAATTTAAGACTCGTGAAATACCTATTTATCAGTGTTACTTTAAGGTTTAAAATATTGTATACGATCGCTGTGTTCCGTAATGATGCCAGAAATTATTCATTCAAGTTAAATGCCGGGATGGCTGCTCTGAGAAGGACAATGCCGATTTCCTATCCCATTCACCCCCAGTCCGAGCTTGTTCCCCGACTTTAATGACCATGTTTTTGGCGGGAGTTTGAACCCTACTCTTCTGTCCTTTCCTATCCCCTCGTCACTGTGCGAAGACCGTCGTGCACGATATTGATCCGCGAATCGTGTGTACTTCGCTGTGTTTGTGTTGCGGGTTTAACTGTTTAGTGACGGTATTTTATTTCTGATGTGGAGATAGAGAATCAGTCAGGAATTCATTTAAATCGATACAGGAAACCGTCTAAGAAGCTACAGTTAAGGGCAGCCGTATCTGAAGTTGTAAAGAAGGCAGATCTGTAAATTGAAGGAACACAGCAACATTTTTTACGCTCACTGTAAAGTAGATGTGAGTAGATGTAATAAAGCAGTTCATAGCATCAACAGCGTCTAAAACTTGTTTTATACGAGTGACTTTATGGTCAATATCGACTACTTGTAAACAGTGCGCCTCACATGATAGCGTGTAAATCAGCCACGCCCAAGTCACATTTGGGTCCACTGACCTCTTTTTTTTGTGACGAGTAAAGATTCTAAAATCCTGACTATTCTCAATATGGTGTATACGCAAAGACAGGGGTTGCTGGTGTCGTCTGCTAACACTGTAAATTAACCAATTTCGCCGCGGTCTCTTACACACTGACGGAAAAAATCGCAAAACTAAAAAATAATTAATGTAGAGAAATGAAATTTCGAGAATACATTGCAAGTTAACAGGTTAATTTAAATGCGAGATAAGTCATTGCAAATGTGAAATTTTCAGTACGTTAACAACCGGTGGACCGCCTGAATGTTGAATGCAAACATGCAAACGTGCATGCATTGTGTTGTACAAGTGCCGGATGTCTGTTTGTGGGATGGAGTTCAATACCTGTTCCGCTTGGTCGGCCAATACAGAGACGGTTAATGCTAGTTGTGGATGACGCTGAAGTTGTCGTCCGTCGATGTTCCACATGTGCTCGATTGGAGACAGATCTGGTGTTCGAGCAGGCCAAGGAAAAATTTCCATTATTTCAGTTCTCAGCTGTGCTAGGAGTTTACCATGCGTATGTTCACAACAAATTTTGCTTTAGTTATTAATAATCTGTATTGTCATTGCAAGTTCCTTAATTCTGTTACCGTGATCTTACTCTCTGTAAAAAGGACGGTCCCTCATAAACCTCGCGGAGTGGCCGCGCGGTTAGAGGCACCATGGCACTAATTGTGCGGTCCCTCCCGCCGGAGGTTCGAGTCCTCCCTCGGGCATGGATGTGCGTGTGTGTGTGTGTGTGTGTGTGTGTGTGTGTGTGTGTGTGTGTGTGTGTGTGTGTGTGTTTTGTCCTTAGCGTTAAGTTAGTTTAAGTAGTGTGTAAGTCTAAGGACCGATGACCTCAGCAGTTTTGTCCCTTATGAATTCACACATAAACCCCACTTTCACTATTCAGGTGACAAACTGCAAAGCAGACATCTTCACAACACACACAGTTTTGGAACCGACGTATAAACAAAAATGGTCTCTCGCGACAGATGAATCTCAGTTCAAGAATGAAACACCAGAGGCTCTGCAGTAGAATCATCTGCCACGAGTTCTCAATTGAGACAAGAAGGTCGGTCTTGTAAAAGGGCTTAAGATGCATATCCAGACTGACAGGTATAAAAGACGAACGGTCTGCGACACCTTACAATCTCACAAGCTAAATTATGGTAGCAACAGCCTTGTATCTGGTCTCAACACCAAACCGCATTGCAAATCTTCGGGGTGCCGTACGTCGCGTGTCGCATTCGTGGCACAATGGCTGAACCTAAGAATGTTTGCGGCGTCTGTACGAAGAGACTCTGTTATTTCAGATACGGTCAAATAATATAATCTAGATCATCAGGCAGTTATATAATGTAAAGGAGCCGTGGCTGGGCTTGGTTGATAGCAGCTGCCATTGCGGAAGTGGTGGCGAGTTCCGGCAGGACCGGAGCGCCGTGTGGCTGTCCAGTCTGTGAGAGGCCGCCGGGCCACTCACTGTATCTGCCGCATCGGACGCCGCGGGATTCGCCTTTATCGGTTTTTAACTCGGCGTTAAACGTTACGTTTTTCTCCGGCGTGCCGCTGCACAGCATCCTAAATTTAATTGCCGCCCACTAACATTTGAATGTGTATGTTTATCGGATGCACGGTTCGCGCCATTTTCTTAGGCAACGTATCTAGATGCCTTCCGGCTGAAAATCGAAACAGTCCATAAAATGAGCATAAACAGTATACAGTACCGGCGTCCACGGGCTACAGGCAGCTTCCCTCCCCTCCCCTCTTCTTCACTCGCTAAGGACCGGAGCGTTAAGAATTAAGGACGGTTATGACGGGCGTGCAGATAAGCCTAACAAATGCGAGTGAACTTTGAAGCCAAGATTTTTCGTCACCTATCTTTATCCAATGACCATCAGCTATTTTTCAGGACCGAATCAGCGCTAGCAATGTTTGTGGAGATGACTGTAAGATATTATGGGTAACCTTACCGACCTATAGTAGTAGTAGTAGAAGGGTTTGGTGGGCGCACGACAGCAAGGTCTTCAGCGCCCGTTCAGTATCATAGGGAGACGGGTGTCAAGAAAAAGAAAACTCAGAACATTTACATAAAACGGAACATAAAACACGGGGAACAATCGAAAAATATGTGCTCTCCCACACCGAAGCGTGGGATGAAGCAGGGCGTCAGCAGTGAAACATGGAGAACACAGGAAGAAAAAGGTAGAGGGAGCTAAAACAATGTAGCAGATGGAAGTGGCTGGCTGACCGCAAGGAAAAAGGGGAGGAGTCAGCCACTCTGCAATACACTAAAACCTCCAGCCTAAAATTTTAGGCCAGAGTCCAGACACATCACAAAATTTAAAAACCCTAGACACACACGTCTCATCGTTAGCTAAAACTTACCGACCTATGTTGCTGAAATCGAAAGGACAGAAGATTAAGGTTCAACGACCCCTAGATGACGATATAATTAAAGACGAAGCGTATGCTCTCAATAGGAAGGGTAGGAAATGAAATAAGCGCAGTCCTACTGGTAGCAACCATCGAAGAATTTGCCTTAAACGATTGAGGGAAACCATGGAAAACATAAATGTAGACGGCCAGACGGGTACTTGAACTGCCATCGTCTAGCATGCGAGTCCAGTGTCATAACATTGCGTCACCTCGTTCGATGGATGAACTCAATGAAGTTCAAAGTTCTTATCACATTTTTTCCCCTCTCATCAGCGATAAGGAAATGAAATTGGGTTAGGAGATAAACCTTCAGATAGGCGACTGACGGTTTTGTTATCTTCTTGAGTGGTAATACACTTGCAGAGGTACACATGATCGTCACTTCTCTTCCAGTGTGGCGCAGTGGTTAGCACACTGGACTCGCATTCGGGAGGACGACGGTTCAATTCCGCGTCCGGCCATCCTGATTTAGGTTTTCCGTGATTTCCCTAAATCTCTCCAGGAAAATGCGGGGGTGGCTCCTCTGAAAGGGCACGGCTGACTTCCTTCCCGCTTCTTCCCAAATCCGATGAGACTGGTGATCTCGATGTATGGTCTCTTCCTCCAAACAACCCAACCCTCTCTTCCAGTGGCAGGTAGTATTATTATTACACTCATGGTCAGAAAAAAAGAACAGAACACCTTAGGACATTCATATTCACGGGTCATGTACAGTAGTATGTTCTGCGTAAAAGATTAACATTTCAATCACCTCAGTGCAGCAAGTGTCGTGTTGCCTAGTAGGCGCAGGGTCCGCCATGGGCCCTATCTGTTGCTATTCCTGTACACAGTGACGTCGTTCCATACACCGTTGTCATCTAGCACGTCTCTGCACATTCGTCAAAGATAGGCGGAGAACCGGACGACGCGCACGTAACCTTTGCCGTAGTAAACCCCTGATGGTGTACGATGTGTTACTCTGCTCCACTGTTGCGCCAGAGCCTAGCACGACGCAGATCTGCCCTGCAATGCCGTTAAAATGAGTTGTCGGCCTTCTCGTGGGGGGTGGTCTCTCATTGAGGTTCTACGGCCTTCCGTGAACAGTTCTGCACACACCTGTTGCGCTCCCGGAACACTTCGTCCCAGAAGAGCAACAATTTCCCATATGGATGCAGCACAGTCTCTCGTGCCAGTAATGCGCCCTCTTTCAGTACTCACCGATTTGATGGTGCGGCTCGTGCATACGTGTACGAGGCATTCTGCACGTCTGCTCAAGTCGCACTGCTCCATTACCTTCAATTTATAGCAAGAACGAGATCCGCAGGCACATTTTACCGGTGGGTGGTGTTGCGCCGCGACATCGGTATGCCGGCCGGAGTGGCCGAGCGGTTCCAGGCGCTACAGTCTGGAACGGTCGCAGGTTCGAATCCTGCCTCGGGCATGGATGTGTGTGATGTCCTTAGGTTAGTTAGGTTTAAGTAGTTCTAAGTTCTGGGGGACTGATGACCTGAGAAGTTAAGTCCCATAGTGCTCAGAGCCATTTGACATCGGTGTGACCTTGAACCTGCGGGCCGGCATGGTTCAAATGCTAATCATTTCTGCAGAATATAATAATGTACATGTCCTGTGAATATGAACGTCCGATCTCTAGTCGTTCAAGGTGTTATGTTTCTTTTCTGAACATGAGTGTATTTATTAACGTTTGTCTCATTTCCACTCCGAAATTTTATGGTCCGTGTTATGTAAGTATGACTTTTTTCCAGAACATACACGGTCCAGTCACATTAATGTGACCACCTCCAAAAGCCGGCCGCGGTGGTCGTGCGGTTCTAGGCGCTCCAGTTCGGATCCGCGCTGCTGCTACGGTCGCAGGTTCGAATCCTGCCTCGGGCATGGATGTGTGTGATGTCCTTAGGTTAGTTAGGTTTAATTAGTTCTAAGTTCTAGGGGACTGATGACCACAGCAGTTGAGTCCCATAGTGCTCAGAGCCATTTGAACCAACTCCAAAAGCCTGAATAACCACCTTTTGCACCGCTGCCCCTGCGAGATGTGTAGGAAGGTTCTCAGTGAAGTTCCGGAATGTACCCAGAGGGATGTGCAGCCATGCCGACTCCAATTCCAAGGCCAGATGCACTCTAGGTTTCTCGGTTGAGGATCCTTCGGGCGAACAGCCCGATATAGGTGATCCTACAGATTCTCGACTGCGTTTAAATCCGGGGAATTTGGTGTTCAGGGACGTGTGGTAAACTCGCCCTGGTGCTCTCTGAACCACACACGTACACTAAAGTAACAGTGACCCAACTGAGATCTGGTGAATTTTGACAGGTTCTGCAAATTATTCTACAAGAGGCATACTATTCTATATTAGAAGACGTTCGTGCGTGAACCTAACTTAGCTATGTGTACAAATCTCTTCTTATAAGGCGTCCTAACACTTTTTCTCAAGTATCTGTACTGTTAAAAATACGTGGCATTGTACTGCCGGTAGACGTAATCGGGCCAAGGAAAAAAGCAAACTACATGTAGCGGTGAGCATGGTGCCCAAGGATAGATAAGATTGATCCAGTGTGCCTCCCAGAATAACTAGGTCGACTAGGGAATGCAACGAAACATTGCCCAGATCATAACCCGCTCTCGTCCGGCCTGGACTCTTTCGAGGATTGCGGCAGGGCCGCACACGCCAACGGCTTCCTGTCCAATGGTGATGAAAACACGATTATTCTTAGAAGGCCACCTCTCACCACTCAGTGGACGCCCATATCCGGTACTGGTGTGCAAATTTCAGCCTTCGTCGCCGATGAATAGCAGTCCGCATGGTTGCAAGAACCAAGCGCTTGCTGCAGAGGCTCATACGTAGCAACGTTCGCTGAACTGTCGTTGAGGAGACACTGCTGATAGCCTCTTGGTTCATCCGGGCGGTCTGTTGCTCAATACTTGCACGTCTATTCGCCCCTACGCATTTCCGTAGCCGTCATTCACCTCTGCGTTGCTCTACACTTGCCTCTTCGTCGGTTTTGGATAGCGCCATTTTGCCATGCACGATATACTTTAACCACGGTGGCACGCAAGCAGTTTACAAACTTCGCCGTTTCGGAAATGCTTCCTGGCCCGAAAGCCAATGATCATGCCCTTCTGGACGTCAGTTAACTCGCTCCATTTACACATGACAACGACTGCACTCTTTCCCGCGTCCCCCGACGTGCTTCGCACGCTCTCCACTGCTAGTGGTGCCGCCTGCTGCCTGTGAACGATTACTGCACGTTGACGTCAAACATTAATGTGACTGGACCGTGTTTCAAGATGTATTGTATGACGTTGAGTTTTTGACAAAGAGGTTGTGGTGTCACCGCCAGACACCACACTTGCTAGGTGGTAGCCTTTAAATCGGCCGCGGCCCGCTAGTATACGTCGGACCCGCGTGTCGCCACTATCAGTGATTGCAGACCGAGCGCCGCCACACGGCAGGTCTAGAGAGACGTCCTAGCACTCGACCCAGCTGTACAGCCGACTTTGCTAGCGATGGTTCACTGACAAATTACGCTCTCATTTGCCGAGACGATAGTTAGCATACCTTTCAGCTACGTCATTTGCTACGACCTAGCAAGGCGCCATTATCAATTGCTATTTGTCTTGTGATGCGTGTGCCGTCAGACTGATGTTCACCAACTATGGATTAAAGTTAAGTATTCCAACAGATACGTACTATTTTTGCTAGTCTCATATCCCTGACCTGTTCCAGACCTCACGCCATCCTGCGTGAGCTTAAACGCGTGCCTTTCGGCTACCCGTCACTGTGGATTGGCTGTCTTGCCAGTCCACAACAGAGGTCATATCGAATACAAATTAATTGGAAAACGAGCAAAAGGTAAACCCCCAGTATACCTTTTCTTTTTCTAAAATACAATGACCCAACTGAGATATGATGAATTTTGAGAGGTTTTGCAAATGATTCAGCAAGCGGCATACTATCCTCTATTTGAAGACGTTCGTACGTGAACCTTACGTAGCTATGTTTACAAATCTCTTCTTATATGGCGTCCTAGCACTTTTTCTGAGGGATATGTACTTTTAAAAATAAGAAAGATTACATTTCACCTTCTGCCGTCTTCGAGGTTATAAAAGACGGATCACAGTATCGGGGAGGACAACGACAGGGCAGGAAATCGGCCACGCTGTTTTCAGAGGAACCATCTCAGAACTTCCCATCATCGATATAAGTGATTCACAGGTAACTTAATTTTAAATAACTAGACGGGTATGTGACCCTCTCTTCTCCCGCATGCGAGTGCAGAGCCGCCTAGTTCGATATGCTGTAACATAAACAGACACCGTCCGGAGCAGACTTTGAAGGCCCAAAGATACTGACCGGCCGCCACGTCATTCTCAGCCCTTAGGCGTCGCCGGATGCGGATACGGAGGGGCATGATTGTGGTCAGCACACCGCTCTCCCGGCTGTTGTCAGTTTTCGTGACCGGATGCTGTAACATACTAAAGTAGGAGAAGGAAATGACACCGATATCTGTAACCAGAGGTTTTTTGTTAAAAACGAAGATCTGCAAAGCTGCCATGTAAACTATTATATGACCCGAAGATGAAAATCTTGTATCGAAACTTCAATCAATTTGCAAATTAAACCGCTATACGCAGCCCACAAGTTTCGCTTTTCATCTTAGTAGCCTCAAATACATTTTAGTGTAGGCTCTAAAGCTTCCACAGATTTATTATATTTACTCTATTATTCATGCTATTCAAAACTCTATTTCAAGCAACAGACATAATAAGGAACAATGAGTTGAGATTCGGTCGACTATAACGTTATTCTAGATTGCAGACTAGCTCGCATGGAAGAATAAGCTGAACACGGCATTTTAAAAAGGAACATTCCTCCATTCACGTAAAATATTTTTTTCTGAAATCACGGAAGAGATTAATGTGGCTAAACGGCCGACGATTTGAATGCGAGCTCAGTACCTTAACCAACAACGCTAGGTTAACACATGCAGAAATTAAGAGATATTAGAAATTTTAGCCTGCTAGGGCTTAACTACAGACTCGTGTTGTAATACTACAGTGAAAGATCAGCGGTTGGAATTGCTATCATTCGAACAGTGTGAGTCATTTTAGTGGTTATTTGTTCTAAATACTGAATCGTGTCGTCTGTGCATCTGTATCGTAAGGATGACCATCACGAGTGACTGTGTAGTATAGTATTGCTACGGATGATTATGGAAAGTTCTGAAGAAAAGAAGCCTCGGAGCCTAACCCCAGTTGCCGCAGCCTCAGAGCTTAGTGTCTGATCAGAATCAACTACGTAACGTGGTTCTCTATATGAGAAGCTGAGGAGAGGCAGTAGATTTAATGAGAGATAGTCATACTGTTTTATTTTCCTCTTCTAACAAGCCGATAATATAGCTGAAAATTTGCCTCCACCACGACAACGCCAGTCGGTTACCTTGCTGTCTAAGGTACCATACCATCTGAGTGTGCGCTCTCGGCAACGGACGTAGGTCGTAAAGAAGATTGATATTCGGTAGTAAAATATCACCTTTCTATTTACTAGTTTTCCCCCATCATTTCAGTTTCCTCGAGTACTCGGTTTTAACAAGAAGTGGCGAAATACATAACAAACCAACATCAATAGCAGGGTTTTGAGAACCCACAGTTTTTACTGTAACGGACACTGTTTAAGAAGTTTCAGTACGGTTATCAAAGGGGACATCGACGTATATCGTGGAAAACTGTTCCGAAGTAAGCTTTATCTCCACATGTCGACACCAAATCTCAGAGAATTTAAATGGACACGACACACGAAGCAGGCGCGCTTCCTCGGGCTCCCGAATTTTCTCATGGAAACTATCTACGCGTGCATCGCAAGCCGCGGGGCGGATATGTAGTTAGATATTTACTCTCGATATGATAATCGAGGAGCGGCAATATTGATAAAGCGCGATGATAAGAGGGAGAGGACATCAGATAGGTGCGACCAGCTCCGGACGTTGGCCGGCGCTCGTTGCAGGACAACACAGACATGGCGCTGGAAGGCGTGTGCTTTACTCCGCTCAGCACAGAGTTGCTTGCGATCAGACTCGCAATTCACGTTCTTGTGTTTGGGTTGTCGGCGGTTGCTTGAACTAATTGTCATATGTTAGAGGTCGAACGACCACTGTGTGGCGAAATGGTAAATGATGGTCTGGAACCGCGCGACCGCTACGGTAGCAGGTTCGAATCCTGCCTCGGGCATGGATGTGTGTTATGTCCTTAGGTTAGTTAGGTTTAAGTAGTTCTAAGTTCTAGGGGACTGATGACCTGAGATGTAAAGTTCCATAGAGCTCAGAGCCATTTGAACCATTTTTTTTGGTAAATGATGTGAGAAATGACCCAAGTATGTTGCGCATTGAAAAAAACTGTTCTGAAGTAAGCTTTATCTCTGCGGGTCCGACGATAGTGTTACTCGTAAAAGGTTTGTTAAGCAACATTTTTCTGATGAAAAAGATCGATTTAATCAATATGTCGGAAAAAAATAAGCCGACCGCGGTGGCCGAGCGGTTCTAGGCGCGAAGTCCGGAACCGCGTGACTGCTACGGTCGCAGGTTCGAATCCTGCCTCGGGCATGGATGTGTGTGACGTCCTTAAGTTAGTTAGGTTTAAGTAGTTCTACGTTCTAGGTGTCTGATGACCTCAGATGTTGAGTCCCATAGTGCTCAGAGCCATTTGAACCATTTTTGCAAAAATAAAATTACGTAATTATTTTTTTTAATGAGAAAGCCGTTCAACGGTTCACCGTAGGCTGTCAAAATATTTTTATACGCACACTGAAGCGCCACAGAAACTGGCATAGGCATGCGTAGTCAAATACGGATATACGTAAACAGGCATGATACGGCGCTGCGGTAGGCAAAGCCTATATAAGACGACAAGTCTCCGACGCAGTTGTTAGATCGGTTACTGCTGCTACAATGGCAGGTTATAAATGTTTAATTGACTTCGAACATGGTGTTATAGACGGCGCACGAGCGATGGGACACAGCATCTTCGAGGTAGTGATGAAGTGGGGATTTTCCCTTACGACCATTTCACAAATGTACCGTGAACATCAGGAATCCGGTAAAATATCAAATCTCCGACATAGCTGCGGCTGGAAAAAGATCCTGCAAGAATGGGACCAACGACGATTGAAGAGAATCGTTCAACGTGACAGGATGCAACCCTTCCCCATATTGCTGCAGATTTCAATGGAGCCATCGACAAATCTCAGCGTGCGAACCATTCAACGAAACATCATCGATATGGACTTTCTTTCAGCATATGAGGTAAGTTTTCCGCTGCACGAGCTTACGAGATGCGGGGCGTCCCGCATCTCGTAAGCTCGCGCAGCGGAAAACTTACCTCGTATGCTGAAAGAAAGAACATTTATGTGCCAGGTGTGTGCAAGAAGCATACAAGTAGCTCAGTCCATTACAAGAAGTCAAACTCTTGACCCTGTGGAAAGATAGTCCGAGGACTCTTGGTGTGTGACATCCGTAACAATAATTTCAAATGAATCTCTACTGAAAGAAATATAAACGTAACGTTTACTCCAGTCGGAGTGCAAGCATGCAGTTGGCCGAATACTAAGGGCACACCAGTGCATAACCACATATTACCGAAAGTGCAAATTCATGAACCATTAAAATTATTTTAACTATAAAAAGTCATTAAAAACACACTGAGAATGGGTCTAGGAACATATAAAGAACTAATAACGAAGACAAGAACGACAATGTGGGTCAGAACACGTGTCGAGTTACCGATTGATCGTCATGCGCGCTAAGAACTGCCAAAAACAGCTAATCGAAATTCTGCGGCTATAATAAGTCCATAATATGGCGTCGATTCTAACAGTTTAAGCAAGTATGACGAATGAACAAAAACCTTTCGCGAAACGTACAGAACAATGGAGATTCAGGTACCCACAACTTGCAGCGTAGCTCATTAGAAGTAAGATCTCTCTCTCTCTCTCTCTCTTTGTGTTATAGTCATTCGGAAAATGCCTTTTCATCAAAACGTGATACCCTTCTTTCCGCGTTGACAGAAATAATCGTTACTTACTGTGATCACCGTAACGACGAACACGTTCCTGATGTCTAAAGAGTTTTCTGTTACAGGCATATCGATACTGACAGGCTACCTTTGCTTCAGCAGGTACTTCGTCTGCTGAAAGCTGACGTAGTCGTAGAAGCGTGATGAAAGTTCGTGTGTTAATATTTGTCGCCGCAAAAATCGTCAATACAGCCAGCTTTTATCTTATTGCACTGTCACAGATGAATGTATGTGAATGGTCGGCTCTTTTTAGATTCCGGCGTCATTCACTCTACAGAAAGAGAGGTAACACTTGACTGACATTGCGTCTACAATTACAAACTTCTCTGATAGGTGGCATCATAGTTACTAGCTCTGCACAGCTAGGCTGAAAAAAAGTACTACTTTTTCATACTTCGCTAACGACCAGAGTGTTGATATTATGTTAAAAGGAACATGAATATATCAAAAAAATTATTTTTCCAGTATGGACACGTCTTGTGTCATATCTTGGCTTGAAAACATCACCCCTCACAGCTATTGTCCTGAACAGAGTGGTCACTACTCAGGTTTCCGTTCCAAAGCTGTGGAACGTCACACGAGCAAGTGACTGCTCTTGGGGTAATCTGTGGCTGTTTCCAAAATTTATTTAAGGCTGCGAAGAAATGTGTTCGGATTAGTCCTTAATCGGGGGCACTGTCGGTTTCACTGTGGAATTTTTTCATACAAAACACGTGCAGGGGAGGGAAGGAAAATCGATTTGATCTTTTCACTGTATAAACAGAATGAGTATCGAAGATTTCAATACAATACGACCATCAATGGTTTCAAAGCACCGTTTCGCTTGGATATAACGAGATTAAATTTTCTTGTGACTGGTTTCGTTACCACTCCTCACCACTTATTTCACTTCCATTGCCACTTAAGATCTTGCCACGCGTTGCCTCATCGAGAGGCCGAAGCAAATAATAATCAGTTCGTGTCTGACAAGGACATAGCAAAGATAAGGTGCGAAGGATAGTGCAGAATTCTTGTATATTTGATTGTAATTGATGGTTTCTTTAGTTATAATCCTTCGAAATCCTTCAAAATAACATAAAACACGAAAAAAGCGCGACTTTTCTTAACTTTACACCAGGTTTCAAATAATTCTTAAGTGAATAACTATTTGATTCATCCTTCACAAAACATCCCCCCCCCCCCCCCCTCCTCACCAATGGAGAAAGCCATAGCCGTATATAACTTTTTTTTCTGAAGGAATTAACCATTTGCGTATCTAGGACCTGTCATCGGTACAACTTCAATATTTTTCTAGTAAAGTTGCTATACAGTTCCAACAAAAATACATACTGATTTATTCGGGTGAAGAGTAAGTTACCTTTGTCCCCTTCTAGTGGAAACTGCTGCAGCATGTTGCGAACGATACGATCAACACATCCTTCTATTGGCTATTTGTCGATGTTCACACACCAGCTTTGTCATATGATTCAATCTACTATAGCGACAATGCATCACATTTATCATATACTATCGACTTGAGCAAGCAGCATTAGTAAGTTTCTGAGTAAAATGATTTCGAAGTACGAGGCCTTCATATGTGGTCCGTATTCGCCTGCATTTACCGTATACTACTTTTAACAGACTGTGCAGTTATCAATAAGAGAATGTTACTTCCACTTTCAGATATTTTTTCTTGTACTTTACTAGTGATAGTTCGCCGTAGTTTCAGTATCACCTCATTACCCGTTCGTGATTAACTTCTTTCAAAAAGCACGAAGAGCATTGTCTTCTTTTAGGCATATCTCGCTTCTCGCTCAGTGGTAGTCTCTTGTGCTATGGACCATCTTCAACGTCTCTCTTCTTCTACCTTAAACACTGGCTTTCTAGGTGTACGGTAGCTTCTTTCTTTGAAATAAAATCAGAAACTTATTCTAAACTGAGGTTTAAACAGTATGTGTAAAAAGACAAAGTGGGTGTCATAGTAAAGTAACCAATCGTGTTTAAAGTTACACTCAATTATCTCAAACGAATAACGTTTGCTTTTGGAGTATTTCTTAGTTCCTTAGTGGGAAACTGGTAAGAATGTCTGTATCGGCTACAAGATCATATTAAACATAGAACATAAAAAGGTCTAAAAGACCTCGCTAAGATATACCGGGATGATTACAAAACAAAATAGTCTCGCTGATAGTAAGCACATGTAATGAAAAAAATGAATTGTTTCCAACATAAAATTAACAAAGTATCGATTAAAACATGCATATTGACCGTGGAGATGATTATCGGTGCATGTGAGGAAGTAATGAAGCATCGTCGTAAGGCAGGTCCGATGTTAGCCGCCTAGCCGCCTCAGGTAATTGGAGTGAGAATCAAGATTGGGACTCTCCTTTTTTTCCACTCCCAGCAGCATTCTCATGTTTTTATTAATCCAGCTCATATGATAGCTTCCTTTTTTCAACATTGACCAGTTACTGTCGTATTTTGCTAGTGGCCATCAAATACGATTTAATTATGCGGCGCATACCTTTTCGCTATTGGCAAGCGTCTTCAGGAAGTGTTTATATCAATTCCAACTAAGCCTACATCATCTGCGCCAGAAATTAACATGATGTTACGATAAAAAATCACCACTACTACTGCTGTGACTTTCTTCCATTTTTTGTCACATTAATACTGTAAAAAATGCTGGATTTCCCTTTGAGTACAAAGGGGGAAGAATATCCGATGTCCTTTCGATGCAGAGTCTACCAGTAACACAGCAAAGTATTAACCGATATAAACTGCGATCCTAGTCTTAAATACCTTCAACTTCGTAAGATTGTGGAAAGTAATAGTGCAAACATCGGTAGAAACCACTTTTAAATTAGGTCGGATATATGACTCATTAAGAACCAGACCTTCCAGTGAATGATGGTGTAACGCGTCACTGGAACAGCTAATTAGGAGTTATGTTTTACAATAATATTGTTAACATCTACAGCTATTTTCCTCAGTTGCTAATAGTAAGTTCCATTATGTTTTATCATAAAGATTAAATAATTTCCGTCTTTTACAACTGAAATTTATTCTTGAGTACCAGACATGTTTCACCTATTCATGTTAGGCATCTTCAGTGGTCTATAAAACATATAAAATTATTTAAGTATGCATATTTTGTGAGATATTTCACAAATAAGAACAAAAATGTTCTCAATGACCAAAAGAGCAATAACTGAAGACGAATATCCAAACTTATTCACAGTCTACCACAAAAAATATTAAAAAATAATTTATAAAATACAAAAAAATGAAAATAATAATAAGAAAGGTACACTCACATTATATATATGAGAGAGAGTGTGTGTCTGTCTGTCAGTGCCCCACCACCCACCACTCCCTCATCCCCACCCCAGTGTTCCACTTCACTCTCCCAGAGTCCCTCTGCCAGTTTCCTACAATATAGGTTACGTGCATATTTACTGGACCAAACACATACAATGTGCACTTAACACATATAGGACAACAAATAGCCACATGAACAGGACACAGGGATGAATGTAAGTAAAAAAGAATCCAGAAATATAATTGTAAATAGAAACAACTAGGTCCAAACAAATTGCAAAAGAATTACAACAAATCTCGCATTAAAAAAAGTATAAGCTGTGTAAGTATTATAGATCATTTAAGATGCATAAGATGAATAGGCAAAACATATCTTTGCAAAAGACGAAAGTATTCTTATCTTTTTGATAAAACGTAATTGAAGTTACAATAATATACGTATCATATGTTTCAGTGAGGCCTTAAAGTCCGGTCTACATCTGCATCTACAAATTTACTTAGCATATCAACTTATTTATGCTTTATGGCAAGATGGTACTTCGTATGCCACCATAATTTCTCCCTACGCTATACCATTCCCAAAAGAAGGAAACAGCAAACTCCCCATGAACTTGAATTTTTTCTGATTGTACCATCATGATCATTCTACAGGTGATATTTGTGGCCGGCCGTTGTGGCCGAGCGGTTCTAGGTACTACAGTCTGGAACACAACATGTCATTCTTAACGGTTCAAAATCTGCAGATGTAGAGGTAATTTCGGGAGTACCGCAGGGAAGCGTGATAGGACCTTTATTGTTTACAATATACATAAATGACTTAGTTGACAACATCGGTAGCTCCGTGAGGCTATTTGCAGATGACACGGTTGTCTACAAGAAAGTAGCAACATCAGAAGACTCGTACGTACTCCAGGAGGACCTGCAGAGGATTAATGCATGGTGCGACAGCTGGCAGCTTTCCCTAAACGTAGATAAATGTAATATAATGCGCATACATAGGGGAAGAAATCCATTCCAGTACGATTATGCCATAGGTGGTAAATCATTGGAAGCGGTAACGACCGTAAAATACTTAGGAGTTACTATCCGGAGCGATCTGAAGTGGAATGATCACATAAAACAAATAGTGGGAAAAGCAGGCGCCAGGTTGAGATTCATAGGAAGAATTCTAAGAAAATGTGACTCATCGACGAAAGAAGTAGCTTACAAAACGCTTGTTCGTCCGATTCTTGAGTATTGCTCATCAGTATGGGACCCTTACCAGGTTGGATTGATAGAGGAGATAGACATGATCCAGCGAAAAGCAGCGCGATTCGTCATGGGGACATTTAGTCAGCGCGAGAGCGTTACGGAGATGCTGAACAAGCTCCAGTGGCGGACACTTCAAGAAAGGCGTTACGCAATACGGAGAGGTTTATTATCGAAATTACGAGAGAGCACATTCCGGGAAGAGATGGGCAACATATTACTACCGCCCACATATATCTCGCGTAATGATCACAACGAAAAGATCCGAGAAATTAGAGCAAATACGGAGACTTACAAGCAGTCGTTCTTCCCACGCACAATTCGTGAATGGAACAGGGAAGGGGGGATCAGATAGTGGTACAATAAGTACCCTCCGCCACACACCGTAAGGTGGCTCGCGGAGTATAGATGTAGATGTAGACCGCTACGGTCTCAGGTTCGAATCCTGCCTCGGGCATGGATGTGTGTGATGTTCTTAGGTTAGTTAGGTTTAAGTAGTTGTAAGTTCTAGGGGACTGATGACCTTAGATGTTAAGTCCCATAGTGCTCAGAGCCATTTGAACCATTTTTAACCACTTCTCTTGGAATGCGAAATCGCATATAAATACGGAAAAGAAGCTAATGACAAGGGATGTTCCCACCGACTATAGTACTACACCATATGATGCAATCGTCTTGTTCCTTTGTCACGTATCGGTGGGGAGTTGACATAGTTATTTACGGATTTGGCATGTTTAGTTTTAGGGATGGCCGTATGCCTTCCCTGTCGCCACCCCTTTACCCCCAGAAATGGAATACGTGTACCCCAACTGCCTGCGTGTAGTGTTAGCTATGTGAAAGTGGGCGAAAGTTTTCTGAATGTTTCCGAATCGTGTAACTGAGGGAGGACTTCGGTACCAGCACGGTATTCACCAAGTAGGACGTGGAAAACCGCCTAAAAACCAATCCAGGCCGACCCGCTCGCCGGCCGTCGTCGTTAACTCGCCTGCCATATTCGGTCCGGGGCTGGTGTACCTCCGCGTTCCGGAATCTGCACTTAAACACGCACGACTGTTCGGGTAGGTAGACAATGGGTTGCAATGAAACATTCAAAGTTTTACAGATGCGATTAGGACCTTGGCATACTTAAATACAACCAACATTTTTACCGATGCATAGAAATTACAAATATTTTCCTGTTGTAGGTACATTAGAAAAATCTGTCAGTCGTTTGTTTTTAAAATGCGTAATGATTTTTGGAGTCCTTCGAAGCTACAGCTACAAGGGCGTATATCAACTGGTATGTAATTCAATTATGTCGTTGCTAATTATGTCTTTACTTCATACGAATACTCATCCAAAGACAAGTCGCTAGACGTGACTGGTGCCAATGACGCTCCCTTGTTACCAGGTGACGTAGTTTCCCACCGCTGCCGTGAGCATTTTAACGTTAGTGGTGCTACTTCTTTCACGACAGCGTTATGAAGGAGATTATTCCACAGATATCACTGTGAGCAATAATTAAGTTTCGGTAGTACATTACTCCGGCTTCAGTAAAAACTGACACCATCGACGAGATTTAATATGTGCATGTGTCGTTTAATCAAATTTTTACATTATTATATCCGACAAGTCGGGCCCGTGAGCGTCCTGATTAGTGATACTGTATATTTTTCTCGTTTCCACAAACGAGCAAAAAGTATCAGGCCTTTCACATCTAAATCGTTGTCAATTAATTAAGAAGGGGAACTGAGAACAGCGTCTGGTGCTGAAAATGTTATCGACAGCTCGGCATGCGTTCTCCGCTACCTGGGAAACTACCGCGGACGGCTACGTCGTGGCTGTAGTCATTTATTTTTCGTTTTCGTAATCAGTCATGCCAATCAATTACTGTGTGAACCAAATCTTCCTGTTTCTAAGAGGACACTTTTAAGGCATTACTGAAATATTGAATCCTCCTTGAATACTTTAATCGTATACACAATCTGAATCATAAGTAAATTCATGTTTACCCTAAAAAGTAGCCAATAAAGCCACCGTGAACATTTTCAACCACAGTTTTGCGTCGAAAATAGTGATCGAATGACACTGTATTAGTGGTTTGGCTTTGTCATTTGTTATGTGTGCAACAACCGTGTTTCTAACGTACAGTAAAAATATTTTTGACGTCATTTAGGAACCACAGCGATCGTAAATTACAGTTTTAACAAAACGAAATAGGAAATTCTTTCGGTAATAACATTCTGTCGATATTTACATGCGTTTATGTCCTTAGAATCCATTTACTGTTGTTTGATGCATGATCAAACAATAAGTGAGGTACTTCACCAATTGTGATGTGAAATATAGTTCTCAAGAGAACAAAATGTTTCTGGTAACTAGATTTCTTTTATAAACTGTCCCAGAATATAAAAATGTGTGAGTCGTTCTCGACCATATTCGTCAAATAAGTTTGATGTAGAAGATTCGTATTTGAACATACGATCACGAAAAAAGTACTATTTCATATTTCATATATCTGTGTTGAGACGAGAACCTTAGCGGAGCACAGTTTCCTGCGACGATCAGTGTTCTTTCTAACGACTGACTGTTAAAGGCCAGTTAGGAGGAGGATAAACAGTTTTTTCACGTAGGTTAGGAAACAAAGACGAAAGATATGATATTAATATCCCATCGAAAACGCAAACTCAAACTGAAAAAAGTGACAGAATTCGTCCGACCCTTTTCCACAACAACTATTCCAGCTTTTACCTTAACTGATATAGGGAAATTACGAAAAATATACACCTGGATGGATGGACGGTGATCGGAACACTCCCCATCTCTACGTTCGAAGGAAGGAACATTGTATCGTTCTTCTTAACAACACAGGCCCTACAGTATTGTATTTAACCGCCGATTCCTGGGAGCGACTTTCAATTAAAATAGCCGCCCCTTTACGAGAATTACGTAATGTATCTACGAGTACAGACTGTGCCGCAGGAACGACGACATATCCAAGCTTAAGTCTGGCAGTGAGTGGCGCAGGGATAGCCCGAACGGTTAAGGTGACTGGACACGTAAAGCGAGAATTCCGCGATCGATTCCCGGTGCGGCACTAATTTTTACTGTCGTCATTCTCTTATACAGGTGATGATTGTTCGTATTCGCAACTGTGAATACGTTTCATGTATTTCAAAAGCAGTACCTGTCAGATTTCTATAAGTTTCAAAGTGCTGAAAGGATTGGCGACTTGTTTTAAATGTTACAAAATGTAACTCTAAAACGTATTATCCTATGATTCCAATATAAATGGGTCATAAATGGTAACAATCAGCTAATCGAACAACAGGGTACAACAGTCTCTGCGGATATCTAATGGAATGATGACGTATGTTCAGACGTAGATAAAGCAAGTGGCAGGTAGGAAACTGCGAAATTTCGAGCAGTCTACAAGAAAAGTGCTTACAAACGCTGCGTGCGATCCATTGTGCAATATTGCACAAGTAAGTGAGATCCGTACCAAGCACGATCAACAGGGGATACTGAAAATGTATTCGTACACTATCTGATCAAAAGTATCCGGACACCTATTAACGGACATTAATTAGTGGTGCGCTCACCCTTCTCTTTTATGACGACTTGATCTCTGATGAGGACACCTTCAATGAGGTGTCTGTGATGGAAATGGCAGACCATTCTTGTTCAAGAGCTAGTGATGTTGGAAGCTAGTGTCTGGAGCGAAGTCGATGCTTTGATATATCTCTGAGGTGTTCCTCTGTCTCCAGGTCCATTTCAAAAATATTATTGTCCACAAACGATTTCTCATACATCCTGCTTCATGACAGGGTGCATTGTCATGCTGATACAGTCACCATCTACATACAGTTCGTCTACTGTATGCAGTACATAATCCTTCGTAATTTAGTGTTTTTTTAAGCGCAATAGTGGGACCATACCCTAACCACAACTGCCGGTAGCGCTTCGGAACCCTCGAATGATTCCTTCTGCTGATTCATGCCATTTTTTGACAAACACCCTCCGCAGTGTTCGACGGTTCCTGCCCGTCAGACACGCGGGATAGCCGTGCGGTCCGAGGCATTTTGTCACGGTTCGCGCGGCTCCCCTCTGTCGGAGGTTCGAGTCCTCCCTCGGGCATGTGTGTGTGTGTTGTCCTTAGCGTAAGTTAGGTTAAGTTAGATTAAGTAGGGTGTGAGCCTAGGGACCGATGACCTCAGCAGTTTGGTCCCATAGTCCTTACCACAAATTTCAATTCCTGTCCGTCAGTACATGAGGTGCGGTTAAAGGCGCTTCAGTCTGGAACCGCGTGACCGCTACGGACGCAGGTTCGAATCCTGCCTCGGGCATGGATGAGTGTGATGTCCTTAGGTTAGTTAGGTTTAATTAGTTCTAAGTTCTAGGCGACTGATGGCCTCAGAAGTTGAGTCGCATAGTGCTCAGAGCCATTTGAGCCAAGTACATGAGGTGTGGCTATCCTTCGATTAGCTGTGGTTGTTCCTTCGTGTTTTCACGTCACAATTACATCACCAACTGTCGATTTGGGCATCTTTAGAAGGGTTGACATGTCCCTTACATACCTGTTAATTAGATCACCCTTTTATACTGGACGGCCTACCTCAGGTGATTTCCAGCAGTCAGATTCGCATTACTTAGTGGTGTTCGCATACTTGTTATCAGATAGTTTAGAAGAGCAGTACAAACGGTCACAGGTTTGTCTGTCTCGTGAGAGAGCGTCACGAAGATACCTAAAAACCTAAACTGGCAGACGTTTGAAGAAATGCGACACCTATACGGTGAAATCTTACTTACAAAGTTTCAAGAGCCAGTTTTAAGTGAGGTGTCGTGGAATATGGTACAACTATATACGTACCGTTTCCGGAATGACCGCGTGGAAACTCTAGCAAATCACATTTCAGATCGGAGCGTTTAAGCAATCATACTTCCTACGTTCCAGATGCAAATGGAAGGGGAGGAAGGCCTTATAAATGATAGAATTATAAGTCCCCTCTGCCATGGACTTCAAATTGGTTTGTAGGTTATAGATTTGGATGTAGGTGAAACTACCTGGCGGATTACAGCTGTGCGCTCGATCGGGATCGATTTGTGACCGTTGCCTTTCGCGAGCTAGTGCTCTACCGACTGAGACAACTCACGCCCTTCTACTACTTCCCAAGCTTCACAGAAGTTTTAATCTGACCCGAAGTTTCGAATCAGCGGACACTCTGCTGCAGAGTGGAAATTCATTATAGATGTAGATAATTGTCTTCACTAATGTGGAAAGTCACACGAATGGCAAGGAGATACAGCTGCACTTCGATGCGTGTGCTGTTGCGGTTTGCAACTGATTGCGCAAGAGAAATGCGGCAGCCGGAACTGGGAAGCAGCAGCGGGCAGTGAGGAGTCTGCGGAGAGCAATTAATGCGAGTGGGCGTTGCGCAGCGGTGACGGACGTGGCCGGCTCCGTCTGCGTCCGCGGCTGACCGCCTCGTCTCCCGTGCAGAAAAACCTACCATTGTCTGAGCTTCCTTATCGGGCGGCCTCTGCATGAATTAGCCAGCGCCGTGTCCTTTTGTTGCGGTAACGAAGCCAGATAAATCTCTGCGAGGCAGGGCGCGGGTCGCCGCCCGCCGCCGACGCCCGCTGCACGGGGTGCGCACCACGGCCACTCGCCGCGGGGTGGCTCTGGGAGGGTGGCTCCAAAGTTGGCGGCCTTGCTCACAGATGGCGTTGATAGCAGCCTAATCTTGCTTTAGTTAGGTTGGTACACCCTGTGCAATAACGTAACTCATGTGTCAGCTCGATTTACGGAATAATTCAGTTATACAGTTTGTATCACAATTATGAAGTCTTGTTTATTTCCTGACACAGTCACTTTCTTTATGACACAGTCGTAACTGATTTCGGCCTCGATGGTCATCTTCAAATACTGAAAACTAAAAAAGTTTATATTAAAATCTTAAAAAAGCAAGAATATGTTTACTAGGTCTGCTTGTCAGCTAAGTAAAGTGCTGTTCAAATATTTGTGGATCAAACCTAAAAGCGACATTTGGTGAACACATGTTCATGTGTTGTCAAACTGAACGTAAAACCAAAACTCTGGAAGTTATATAGGAACATCTAAGTGCACTTTCCTTTCCATACCTTTTGTGTTAGATGCAAACGTCCTCTATAAGACAATCTGTAGTTTGAATACAATAAAACATGACAGATATACCAATAATATTTGTCAGTTATTCGTAAAATATAAAAACAGAGTACAGGTCGTTAAATCAATAAAAATATATTTAAGAATAGAATGTCATTTTATAATAAAAGAAACAACGGAACAAGCCTTGTAGTGCAAAGTTTCGACAGCTGATGGCACTACACTTCTGGTTGCTAGATGTTCACCTATTGCGCCTAAGCTTAGAAGAGATGATACGGGCATTCTGTGCTCGGTGACACTCTTCTTCCGGCTGCGAGGTGTGTTTACATTTGCCGGGCAGATGCTAGCAAGTGGCGGCGTAGCCATGATCACACAAGGCAGCACTCGGTCACAGGGGGCAGGTGCGGGGGTGGGGGGCAGGAGGCGGGAGCCCTGGGACGGTGGGCGGTGGCCGGTGGCCCGGAGGAGGGGTGGGGTCATTAGTTGGCAAATGTGGGACGCAGCAATCCTTTCAACTGTGTAATAAATAAACAAAACTTTTATAGTCAGTCACAGTCTCCTTAAACGAAATGTCGTCGTATAACTATTATTAGCAAAAACTGACATGGATGAGAATATACAATAACTGAGAGACAACTGAGTAATACTAAAGAGACTGCTTATCCGCCTTCTTATGGAGAACTGCTATGCAGTGTGGAATCCACATCAGTTAGAGGAGGAGGAGATTAGTGTTTAACGTCCCATCGACAACGATATCATAGAGACGGAGCGCAAGCTCGTATTAGGGAAGGATGAGGAAGGAAATGGGCCGTGACCTTCCAAAAGAACCATCCTGGCATTTGCCTGAAGCGATTTAGGGAAACCACGGAAAACTTAACTCTGCATGGCCGGACGCGGGCTTGAATCGTCGTCCTCCCGGATGCGAGTCCACTGCGCCACCTCGCTCGGTCACATCACTTAGAATTGGAGGAGAACGTCGAAAAAGTCCAAAAAAGGGCCGTTCGTTTTGTATTACCACGAAATTGGGGAAACAGTGCCACGGATATTAACCGCTAACTGAGGTGACAATCACTAAAGCAGAGATCTTTTTGTTACTACAGTTTCTTCTCAGGAAATTTCAATCACCATCTTTGTCGCCAGAATGTGAAAATATTATGTTTGCGCTTAGCGGCATAGAAACAAATAATCATCGTAATAAAATAAGAGAAGTCAGAGCTCGCACGGAAAGATTTAAGTGTTCGTTTTTCCAGAGCTGTTCGAAAATGGAACTGTAGAGAAATAGGTTGAAAATGTTTCAAGGAAACCTCCACCAGGCACTTAATTGTGAACTGAAGAGTAATCGTGTAGATGTAGATGCTCCAGTAAATGTTCCAGTAAACCTTGATGTAACTGGGAATGTGTCGTTACGAGCTGAAATATGAGATATTGTCCCGGGTCTTCCAGTTGTATTTGAAATAAGAAGATTTCGATTAAATCCCCACCTAATGGGCTCACATTTCACTGGTGTCAGTGGCTGGGGAATGTGGTACATGCATGATGGAGCACAGGCATATTTTTGTTGCTGATGTGTGGATGGGTGGATTTTAAACTGTCGGGCACGAAACAGCGTGGTCATCGCCGCCCTTCCTCAGGGTCGTGGTACCGTTGAACGAGTAGTTACCCTTAAAACGAAAATCTAGTGCCATATAACTAAAGCCATAGTCATAAAAAATATCATATACGTTCTCCAGCAGATCTGTTCATGCCATTGTCATACTTCAATAGTATTAAAAAGAAATAGTCAACTGCATTATTGTGGCAGGTTCATCGCGGAACTAAAAGAATGAACCAGCCACTCAGGACTACATTAAAATCTTCGTCCATTTAAACTGGGCAGGAGTGCCGACGCCACACAAAATATCTACAGTTTTCTTGATATTGTCTCGTAATCGCCTAAAATTCAGCATAAGTCCCTCGGTAGACCAAAAGCTTCCGGCTATCAGCATACAAACCACATGACATTGAAACATTATGCAGTGTGTGTGTGACGTTGCTCTTGATGTAACACTATATGATAAGCGCCAATATGGTCTTAGATGAATAGGTCGAGAGGCACACTTAATTAGTTTCCGAGGTCATCTGACTTCAATTGTCTGGTTTTTTTCTGTCTGGAGTCACATCAAAAGTGAAAAGTACAGCACTACCGTTGAAGCTGCGAATTACACATTATTGTCAAGATTTAAGAGACGATGCGTGACTGTTTGAAAGAATTCGCTACTCACTTAAGAGACGGGTGCATGCAAAGGCGAGGACGACATTAGGAACAACTCCTTCAGGAGTATGAAGTAAACTGTTACATGTAACGTGCTGCAACACCATTGTATTTCTTGTTAAGGTATCCAATGGTTGCAATTTGAGCCCAATGACATGAGGAATTAATCGTAAATTCTCATTTCCAGTACATTTATGCCAACTATAACGATGTTTCATACAGAATTAAAAGGCTAGTAACCATACATTCGTTTGCGGAATATTTATTGGGACTTTGCTGTTAATTATGATGCACCCTGTGTTACCGGCCATTGTTTTGTGTGTGTTCCGTTCAACTGGAGAAATTGGTATACAGTTTCGTCATAAAATTTACTGTTTTGTAAAATTTTCCGCTACCAGAAACCTATCTGAAGAAAGGGCAAAACATCTTCGAGAGCTGACGATCGACACACAAACAACGAGAGGTTGCTCCATAAGATATGAAAATGTGGGTGATTTAAGTTGTATGAAATACATGCCACTGTTGCCATGTCAGTAAGAAAAGATTGCGGTACACCTTGGATGAAAACTGAGTATTGAGAACGTGTTTTTCTATATCTACATCTACATATATACTCCGCTAGCCACCAAGCGGTGTGTGGCGGAGGGCACAATTCGCGCCAAAGTCATATTCCAACCCCCCCCCCCCCCCTCCCTCTATTCCACTCGCGGATCGCGCGAGGGAAAAACGACTGTCTGAACGCCTCAGTACAAGCTCTTATTTCCCTTATCTCTGAATGGTGATCATTGTGCGATTTGAAAGCTGGTGGTAATAATATATGCTCTACATCCTCGGTGAAGATGGGATTTCGAAATTTAGTGAGCAGCCCCTTCTGTCTAGCGCGCCGTCTATCTGCAAGAGTGTCCCACTTCAAACTTTCTATGAGATTTGTAACGCTCTCGCGATGGTTGAATGTACCAGTCACGAATCTTGCCGCTCTTCTTTGGACCTTCTCAGTCACTTGAATCAGACCCAACTGGTAAACATGATTGCTGCATACGTTGAATTGCGACTAATATAAAATGCAGAAACGAAATTTTCGGCATAATTTGGCCATTTTGAAAAGAATCTGTTAGATTTTATGCAGAGATTTGCTGCTGTGGTAGAGAAGTTGGTCCGACAAGTCACGCTAGGAATAAAACGGTAATAAAAAAGTGAAAAGTAATGCATAGGTATGTAAACAGTCGAGTCCTGCAAGTATACGGCCAGTATTACTAAGGTTGTTTTTATTGATCGCTTTTAAAATTATAAAAGAATTACTGACAAATATCACGCAAATCTTCTGGATCACTGGATGCAAAAAAGAAGCCGATACAAAAAAATGAAAAGGTCAAATGCAGTTATCCAAAACGATCGGTTTCCAATGGGAAAACTATAGGATCTGAAGTGTGAGTAATTCGAACGTCCACTATATTCACACAACTTGGCACCAACTGACCCAAAACTAAAACGATTACAGGAGCCGTGGGTATATAGTCTATAGTGCATAGACCTAAATGATAACCCCGTAGCAAAACAAGTGCATTTTAATATAATCCATTATGGAGTCGAGGTAGCAGTTGTCGTTATACTGGTTATCACTGTTAGCATTCAACCGCTATTCTTATACATATATTTTAACAACGCGTTTCAAGAGCCAGTGCTCTCATCGTCAGGTTGTTAAGTCTATGTCATGAAATTAAACGGACTAAAAAGACAAAATACCATCACAAATAGTTGGGAAGTCCATACTTTTAATTCTGTTTTACTCTATGGACTTCCCAACTATTTGTGATGGTATTTTGTCTGTTTAGTCCGTTTAATTTTATGACATAGACTTTACAACCTGATGATGAGAGCATTGTCTCTTGCAACGCGTTGTTAAAATATATGTATAAGAATCGCGGTTGAATGCTAACAGTGATAACCAAAAGAAGTGCATTTTTTCAAGTGACAAAGTACATAATTTAATACTGCATGGCTAAGACCTGTTCACTGTGCCCTCGTACAGAGGCTGAAGACCGACTCAAATGCCAATTTCCAGACTTTGACAGAGAGACTGACTGATTACAGTGAGACGAGGAACTTCTGATTTTCAGTGGTTTACTGTAAAAGGAATGACAGTTCTAGTTTCTTGTTACACCGACATTGATGTCATCAGAGACGAAGCGCTGGCGAAGTAGGAGTGAATTTTGGGTATAAAGCTGTTGTGGCCATTCTAAGCAATCGCCGGAATAAGTTAAAGGAAATACGGAAAATCTAAAATAGGCTGGCTGGACGAGTGATTGAACTTTCAACGGGCGAAGACAGTTCCTCAACAACTAAGATGCCTTGTCCAATACTAATAATTGTGTGCTCAAATGAAATTCCACTGCCTCATAGCGAACGAGTTTAGGGGCTGTAGCTCTGGTCTCCATTCGCCCATTGGGGAACCTACAGGCTGATTGCGAACTTCAAGATAGCTCTCCCGAGGAATACTAGGCTGGCCTTCAGTTTTCGTATAAAATAATTGAGTACATGCTGACAAATATGACGAGGGACGAGTGTGAGTTACCTTTGTGTCCTGCCGTGATAGCTGGTTAAGGCCAAGGGAATTGCGTGTGTTACGCTATCGACAGTTTTACTTTTAGGAAAGATGACCGCAGGACTGAGAAGAAGCTGAACACTAGGGTACGACATGGAAGTAACTTTTATGTAACAGAAACCTGAGCGAGGTGCTGTAATATAATTATGTAGCTGTCTAATTTGGAAAGTTCGCTCAGGATTAACAAGAGGGCTGTCCTTGTTTATATTTGCTCCTGCTGCATCGGCAATGGCAAACTGTGCCCAGTACTGTTCAACGCGGAGGCGGCTCTGCGTTCATTGCTAGTCTAAGCAGGAACGTCCCGTGTCTAATGACTTGGATGTTAGGGAGACGCTAACACCATAACCGCGGACAGTACCTATTGTCCCTGCAGTAGCGCCTCGATACGTAAGAGACGAAGGAAACGCTGAAAAAGTGTACAGGAGCGCTTCTTTGTGTTGCCGTTGTCCGAGCTGCAGCCAGACGTATCGAGACAAAAACACGGCCTGCAAGCCGCCAGGCGCTCGCTCTATCCCCTCCGCACCTTCGCTTTTTGCTCGGTACTCACGCGCGGTCGTAAGGGTACTATTTTGACTTGATCGCACTATACTGACTTGCGGTACATTGACCATCTGTTCATTTATGTGTAAATATTAAGGGAACAGAATAGTAATAAAACGACTAGCGTTCTCCTGCTGGAAAGGCCAATAGAAAACTGCACCCAAAATTGGAAATCCAGAATTTTTTTATTTGTCGGTCTTACCTACGTCGCAGATTAAAAACTGTTTAAATACATTTTACAAGGCCTACCGTTGCTACCTCGTCTTCTAGATGTATTACAAAAGAATGCCATGCCAAAAGTCATCATGTTTAAAAAGAACAATGGTGTTAGTGGAATTGCATAGACCAAACAAAAGGCACATAATGCATTTGTTTTTTTCATCTCGCTGCAATAAATGAAGGCTGGTCGAGAAGCCTGGGTGCCTGATATTCATTGCGCAACAGAACTGAATGGTCACTTTATCGAAACCCCTTAATTGCCTTCCACTGCGACGCATAAGTTTGAAATTTGGCTCAAGGGTGCCTACACCCTTCCTCTATAATACAAGAAACGAATTCAGAGCTGCGAATATGGACAACTATCGGCTGTTTGATGGAATGACGACAACGAAAATTTGTGCCAGACTGGGATTCGAACCCGGATTGCCCGCTTACCCCGATCAGATGCCATACCACTTTTTTTTACATTATGTACTTTGTTATTTTTGGCATTTGATATGGGTGGACGCCACATGACATCTAGTCAAGTTCATCGTTGATTTCTTGACACAGTTCTTTTGTTACACAGGGCAGCAAGCCCTCTGACAGAACACGCTGAGTAATCTCGACGGTATGTCATTAGGCTACCCAAGCACGCTTCACGGACAGACCCTAACTTCCATACGTCGTCAAACATGTGTCTCCGACCTGCACTTGCACATCCATTACTTATATTCCCGCACAGAGGAGACATTTTAATTGAAAGTCGCTTGCACGGTGTTGGCGGATAAATATGACACTGCAGGGCCTGTATTGTTCAAAAGTACGATGCAACGTTCCTTCAGACATACATGAATGTCCGAAGGAACATAGTGTCGTACTTTTGAACAACACAGGCCCTGCAATATGATATTCCTCTGTAGTGGTGCAGAATCTTGGCCCACTGTGACGTCACCCTCGGGCTCGGCGACGTTACAAACAGCAAGGTGTCGACACATGCGCAAGAAAGGCCACAGCTCGGAAGTTCATGTGAGCTCTAAGGTGGGTTAATGATGTGACATTGGCACCAAATTTTACCACAATTCTACCCAACGCCACAGTGGACGTGTCACACGATGAGAAGGTTGTCACATCCCTTCTTACCCACATTTCACCCCTTCCTTTGACGTCTCTGCAGTGGAGGTCAGAATCACAATACCCATCGTTGAAATCACGCGATTTTCTTATGGGTGGCCGAGGAAAACATTTCAAACCCACAACACGATACGAAAATGGCTCAGGGGGTGACATAAAGGGCGTTAACCAAACCCCCTTCTTCCTGGATCGTTGATTCCCACGCATTTCGTGGTCGAAAACGACGGTTCGTAGTGCGATGAGCAGCAGGAAGATGTTCTTGACAATCTTCGACACTGCTGACACCATCGGAGATTCAGCCCTTCTCTAAGGAAGCTTTGGGCCTGCATACCAATTGAATGTGATCGCACCCCTTTGGAGTGCAAAATGACCACAATTCTGCTTTAGTGTACAGTATGAAACAGCTAGGGATCGTTAAAAACCATTCGAAGAAATCTGAACGCGATCCGAATCAGAAAAGGGTACTTACTCGTTTTTAACCCTCCTGTTTTTCTTCATCCTGTGGCCTGATCACTAGGGAGTGCAACATTAACATGTGCGTAAATAAAACGGCAAAATGTGTTTCTAAGACATCCCCACCCTCCCTTCCAGTTCGGCAATACACTCGGTGCCACCCACACACACTTGCTGAGCTCATTGGAAGTGTACCCTCAGAAATTAATAGATGGACAGTAAACTGTGAATCTTTACGACAGCTGTTATGCAGTTTTGACACGTTTGCCTAACCTACAACATGTTTGATTTGTGCGTAAATAATATGTGACAGCCCAGTTTTTAGACAGTCAGGATGCCCAAATGAAAACTGCTGATTACCCTGTACTTAAAATATTAATATTTATAAACAGAAAATTGTTTCCTGCTCACTAAACTCTACGCAAGTGCAGCGTAATATAACGAAAAACACTATAAAAGCTGCTCACGTTGTTAAAACAGTTTGTGTGAAGAATTCTGAGTAAATAAAATTTGTAATTAAAGGAATAAGTTGATTTACCTGCTTACGTAAGTAACACAGTCTGTTTTTGGAGAAATAAAAGGGAATAACGGCTGTCGAAATCAGCTTAAACATGACATGCTTTACGATTAGCGGACCAGGTCCTAAATCATTATGGAAAGTCTGAAACTTTTAATTTGTTTATTTCATATTCACTGTGGCGTTCAGCCACCTCTTGCTGGTCCCGTAGCTGTGTAAGCAAGAGACGGTGGTTTCCTGCAGTTAGCCCAAAGCATTTCCTTTACCGTACTCGCGACATGGCGCGAGATATTTTTGTGTTGGCCGTTTCCGCGGCACATAGAGAACTGACCTCTGTCAAGAGTCTCGGTGGCGCAGGTGGACTGTTATAATTATTTTGACCTTGTCGGGCGAGCCGCAGGGCATTTTTGTATTTTTTGCGGCGGGTCTTGCAGTCGCGAGTGGCGGGCTACAAAAGGGGGTTGCGGCGGAGCGACCGCTGATTGAGAACAAGAAGTATCGCCGGGACCGGTTCGCCTGCCATTGTCGGTGTGTCGTCCATGTTGATGAAATGTGCCGACCGATGTTTGGAATCTCGCCTGCTCGGGAGGCCGCATCTCATTACTCGCCATTGTTGAGTGTGGACACTTTGATTGATCATTGCCAAGCGGCGCACCGGCTCACCACGCACTCTTCCAACTATTGCACTTTTTAGCGGCGGTGCACGCGAAAAAGATGTGCGCCGCACCCAAGTCGCTGCTGCTCCCCTCGTCATTTTTGAAGACTCCACCAAATCTGTCCCGCCGCCTACACCAGGACACGGTCTTCCGGACATATGTACCAGATGGTGGTCAGTTATTCTCCATTCGTCCAAACCCGACGTCATTCCTCCGTGCGGTTTCATATTGCTGTGTGTGTCATACTAAGCCCACTGTTTGTGTAGCAGGCAGCACTTCTGTTTCATAGTAGCATTAGGGAAACACTTGATCACCATAAGACTTCTTTATGTCACTGACCCACAACATGCATCCTCAAAATCCATGCCCTAGCTCCGTTTCCACAGATATAACTTCGACCGGTAATATTTTTGCTAAACATCTGCAGGTGAGTTCCTTACGGCCTGACAAACTAGTGAAGCACCCAGAAGACACTGTAGGGAGTAAATATAACCTCGAACACATAAACACCATCGGCGCGGATGTAAATGACGAAAACTGCAATTACATATGAAAGGCAGAACGGCCACCAGAGTGCATTAGTGTCGTCCGTATTCAGTGTTGTTACGAGGCCTGGTGGGGTGAATAACGTAAGCGAACAGCGACAGGTGTTATGTGAACACTGTGAAGTCCACACGAAGAAGCCGCGTACTTCGTGTCACACAGCGTTTTCAGCACCTGAAACAGTTTGAAAGGGGTGTCATTGTCGGTGTTTATTTGGCCAGTTGGTCGAACCGTGCAATATCCCTATATCTAGTTTCGATTATTTTTGGTCGTGACCATTTTGAGAGACGTATCTGTAAGGAAGTAACATGTTGGCCAACTCTTCTTGGAACGTACGGTCTCTACATTTCAACAGTAAACCTCTCTCTGGTACACAACGCTTCGTTTATAGCGTCTGTACTGCAGTTTATTTTCACCAAAATTCCTTTGTAGCCCTCAAAAAATGAGCACCGATTGTGGAGATAGCCACATGTTCGCAATGCAGCAGATGAAACCTCGCAATCCCATGCCTACACTTAAAATCTAACGTCAGACCTAACGAACTGATAAATACCGCCGAAACTTATTTATAGCATCTGTTTAAAGGGAAAGTCGGACTGCAGTGCGAGACACGAGAGTAATTTCGAAATTTTGTATTTCTGTCAGGCTACACAAAATGTCTACGTCAGCATTCACCTCGTTCATCAACGGCACATCCAGTTTCGCAGTTTCCACAGCGGTTCTTCACAGTGTTGCTATTAATCCATTCGCGATAAGTTTTCTTCACAAAAGCACAAAAACACTTCACGGACGTTGCTGTTTCAGTAATAGTGTCCATCTGGTCCGACATCGAATGATTGCGTCTACTTGAAAATTGAATTAATTGTTCCTTTCTATCACAATGACAGTGAGGTATAAGCGTGTACACATACTGTCAGTACCTTCGTTGCCGGTGCACATCTTGTGACATACGAGAGGAAGTACATTCTAACGGCGGCACTATAGGTCTCGGTCACAGTCAGGTGTCTCGACAATGTATTTATACACTCAGTGTTAGTAATGAACGTGCCTGATTATGGGTCAGAAATTTCTTATAAATGTGATCCTTCACAATATAGCAGGTATATTTACCCATGATCGCTGCTATCTTGAATAGAGGCCTTGAGAATACCAGGCTAGATAATAATCATTATTCGAAAGTCCCACTCTACCGAATGAGATTCCTGGTTCGAGGAAGACAGTGACTGATGTTCTTTACAGTAACCTCCATCGGGACATTGAACTTTCCTTTTACCATTGCAGCCAACGTTCACTATCAGAGACATACCGTTTGTCAGCTACATATTCTGCCTGTTGCTCTAAACAGAAGTGGAGGTAACCGAGTGAGTACGGAGGGAGAACAACGCCCTTATTCAGTAGTTTTTACTACGAGCATCTAAACATCATTGGACCAACACTGAATCCGTATACTGGTATCAATCTAGGTTTAATTAGAACGCCTCATCGAACATTGTTAATACCCCGTAAAGCCTCATTTACTCTGTCGTAAAGATGCTCTTAATCCGTAAGAGTTGTGAACAAATTTCATATAAGCTTTCCAGCAGGACTCTCAGGTCAGGTTGGGGCGATGGAGGAGGAAATCTGCAGCCGTCTCTTTGTTACTAAGCGTGTTCGATGGTTTAAATCATGTGATTGTCCAGAGGGGGCCAAGCACTGAAGGAGATTTCAGTTACCCAGATCTTACATCTGAGCGGGGGCAGCTATGTGAAGTGGGTAGGTCACTGTCTTCTTGACGGATCAATAGAGACATGTGTACCCCGAGATGCACTCGGTCTGCTAAAATATTTGTAACGAGCGAGGTGACGCAGTGGTTAAAACGCGAGTCGTATTCTGGAGCAGCTGAATTGAAATCACTGATACTTCCTTGTCCATTCCCACCATTAACCCGTCTCAATCGACCTTCCTCTTACAATACCCTAAGGACCTTAGTTCATAGTTACTCAGTGAAAAGGTATCGGTACTGGTGTGTCAGACGAATGACATGAATCTCATCTTCACGTCTCTAGTGCTATCGCCACAATAAACAGTCGAGGATAAACAGGACTTGCACCAAAGGATTGTTTGGATATCTGCCATATATATGACCGACCTAACGCGTTACTGTTAATGATCAAATAAAGAAAGGAAAGTTGTAGTTTAACGTCCAGCCCAGATTCGGGTTGTTAGGGATGGAGCGCTGTCTCAGGATGACAAGGAAATTTCCGAGGTATATTCTGAGGAGCCACGTCAGCAGCTGCCTAAATTGATTTAGTGAAACTGTGGAAAAATTGAATCTCTCTGGACGTAGATGGATCTGAAACGCAGTTCTCCCGAATATGAGTGCAGTGTCTCGACCACTGAGCCATCTCATTAACTAACAGTGCTCAGAGGTCCATAGACCGAAATCTCAGAGTATACTGAAATTTCTCCCTCTTCCCTTTGCATCTGCTGATGAGCTCCTACACTGTATACAATTCTCTGGTAGCATGTAGCATCCATTTCATTCTTGATGATGATGATGATGATGATGATGACAGCTATTAGACGTAGTTCGCATACATGAGTTCAAACGCGGTTACTGGACGTAGCCATCCATCCTAACAATCAGATATAGGTGGTATCATGGTCATCATGGTCAAGGCAAGAACACTCATGTCTGTGCAGTCTTCATCAACCGACTCGCACATACATTGTACTCGCTGAGATGGTGACTTGCCTATTCAAATGTTCAGGTTGTCAGCAGGATGAAATAGCCGAATAAACAGCTGCAAATTTTTTGCTGTGAGAGCATCGTATCTTTCGCCTGCTAGCTCCTCAAGCAGACTTACCAGTAGCTGAATTTCAACGCAGACAGATGACTCCAGTATTAGGACCATCACCTGCTTGAAGTGTAGCTTGCTTTGCAGTTTAATAGTATACCCATATCACCATCGCCATCACGTAAGGCGAGACTTATTAAGTCCAGGAGCCCTTTTATCATGTTTAGGACGTTTATATTCGTGGACTTAGCGTCACTGCCTTCGGTATGGAAGGACTGGGGTTCAATTCCCAGTACCTCCTCAGATATATCTGGAATCTGGAAAACACCTCCCCATGACACCCAACAAGGAACGGCTTGACTAGAGAAGCAGCGAGCGGCATCATCAAGTTTCATCTATTGGCAATAACAGCTGGAGGAAACTTCCTGGCAGATTAAAACTGTGTGCCGGACTGAGACTCGAACTCGGAACCTTTGCCTTTCGCGGGCAAGTGCTCTACCAACTGAGCTACCCAAGCACGACTCACGCCCCGTCCTCACAGCTTTAATTCTGCCAGTACCTCGTCTCCTACCTTCCAAACTTTACGGAAGCTCTCCTGCGAACCTTGCAGAACTAGTACTCCTGAAAGAAAGGATATTGCGGAGACATGGCTTAGCCACAGCCTGGGGGATGTTTCCAGAATGAGATTTTCACTCTGCAGCGGAGTGTGCGCTGATATGAGTCTCGGTCCGGCACACAGTTTTATTCTGCCAGGAAGTTTCGTATCAGCGCACACTCCGCTGCAGAGTGAAAATCTCATTCTGGAAACAGCTAGAGGGATTGACTACATGCTGATCACATGTCCCACGATCAGAGATCGCTCCTCGAACTGCCTTGTAGGCAGCAGTCGGTCAGTCGGAACAGGGAAAAAATCCTAATCCTTGGCCGATGTTTACGTTTATGCATTCCTCAGCAAATTTCTGCGCCCTAAGGTTCTGAATCAGTTGAGGTTCACGAACAGGGCACTGACTTTCGCTCATCATAGCGTGAAGAAAGTTCTGAATAGTAAGGTGCTTTCATGCTGTCATCAGTTTCGTTGTTGTTGGCCAAGACACCAGACCCCGCAAGTTTTATCCTAATGGAGGTATTAGCACTAACCCCTTAAGATGGCGATGCGTAAAATATCCAGTACCTGGTCGATTTACGATATGGAGTTCACCCATTACCTTGCCCGATGATCTCACAACGATCGAATGTTCTGTGATTCCTTGTCTTGCAGATTCTGCGAACGATATCATTTACACTGTCAGTGCAATATCAGACAACACTGACACCACTTTCCATACCGACCTGTTCTAGCCACTGTGGTGGCAACAGCTCAAATACTTCAGTGTGGCAGCATCCTTATATCAATTGTTCAGCCATGTAAATAAAAATATTGAAAGTGTAAGTTGATATAAGAAACTCGGCCAGAGCGGCGAAGGATTGCACATTCGTCTTCTCTTTGCTATAAGCCGATCAAGTGACAGATCAGTGAACGGAAAGCGCTGGGCGCCAAGGTGCTCTAGGAAAAACAGTGAGCGGGAGCGGAGGAGGGCGGAACAATATCTCGGGTGATTAGCTGCCGAGATTCCAGCACGGCTCGTTAACGGCGGCCGCCTAGCCTTTTAATTACATGCCATTGTTGTCTCCGTATTGTCAGCTCTTGGCAAAAGGAAAACCTTCCTGACGCGGCTCCTTAGCAATGCGTAATTCGCGGCACTGCCCACTTGCCGCTAACTGATATTTCCAGTTGCCAGCTCCTTTTCGTCTTTCTTGCTCACTTTGGATTAATTCGATACTGTCTGATTCTTCATCTTCTTTGACGAGTGACTGCGACCAACCGTTTCCTTTTCAAATGTACGGTGTTATTCGAAAATAATTAAACCGACTTGCATAAGACATTCTCGGACTTCTTGCCGCGTCAGTTCAGGGTGAAATCGCGAGCTTTCGTCGATTACCTTCATCGTCTTCGTCAGGAGCAAATTTATGTCAAAACTGCTGCTGTAGTGGCCTTGTATTTCCCTTATACGGCTTCTGATTGGTCGGTAATTAGGTAATGCTGTCGCAGACGGTGTCAACGTCCTCGCTGGTAGCGCCACCTGTGCCATTATAGCGTAAGCATTGCGACGAATATCTCTGCCTCTTCTCTGCATCGAGAACTTGCTTTTTGACAGTCAGTTGCTCCTGACTAATACGATGGAGGTAATAGTCAAAACCTTCAGGATTTACCCTGAACTGATGAGGCAAGAAGTCCAAGAATGTTTTGCACAACAGTGCCGTCGCGAAAGACTCCGTTCTCAAATAAACCGACATGACGCTCTCGTGATCCGTGTATTTTTTTTCCATTCCTACTTTAAGACCTGGTACGACGCCAATGATAACCACCAAAATGATATTAAATGTATATATTTGGTAATAATTATCCCCTTTTGTCTTTAATGGATATGAGAAATGTATGAATTTGAGGACAACAGCAAATTATATAAAGAAGTACCAAATGACCTCCAGCTCCGTCGAAGTAGTGGGATACTAAATAAAAAGAAATATCTTAAGTAAAGTATCCATTCATCTGCCGCATCTCTTAGAAACACAAGAGGAGTACTACAAGAAAATAAAGCAAACAAGTCAAAGAACATAGAGTACTAAAAGCACTGAGAACTGAAACTTCCTGACAGACTAAAAATGTGTCCCTAACTTGAACCCAAAAAGTGGGACAAAGTTGAAAGTATAAATAAGCAAGCATGGTTTTCAATTTCTTGATTGCTTTATCAATTTCGAGGTTACCAACCCCAGCTTCAGATGCACCTGGTAACGTACCTCTAATCCCTGTTTTATAACTTGCTGGGGATTAAAATTAGCTGCCATCAGCGACCATCAATTCGAGAAACAAACATGTGTCTCCAACACTACACAAAATTAACACCTCAGTGATCGGTAGTGGTTTTGTAGACACAGGTTTGTTGCCCGTACTGTTCATCGGTGATGGCAGCAACCTATAATCCCGAGGCAGTTTAACTTAATACTGATTAGATGTAAGAAGGTGCAACTCAATATGACTCTGGTAGCCCCGAAATAGATAGTGCAAGGAAGAAATTGAAAAACATCCCTGCAGCCAGAAGCTATTTTATTTATCATCCATCACAATGGAAAATTTAAATATGGGACAGGGTTACTGATACTGTTTAACGCGCAGTGGTGGCTCCTAACCTCTTGCACTGATGGCTCATTCGGTAAAACGGCAAGAGCCCCTATCCGAGTTCCATTCGTGAATAGAGTTTTAATCCGCCAGAAAGTTTCCTAAGTACGCACACTCAGTTGCAGAGTGAAAGATTCATTCTGTAGCACTAAGAACTTTTAATATCAAAAGAAAATAAAGACAAGTATGATGGATCACACACGCGCTATGTTCACATGACACAATGCAAAGATGAAAAATAGTACTAAATTAAAGATCAGCGAATTGGTGAGACGTTGCTGGTAGAAAAATACAGATTCATAGTAGAAAGGTTATCTTTCTCTTGTTCGAAAACCGAAGTATGAAGGAGAAATAAGAAGCAAAAGAAGGAGGAGGAGGAGGAGGAGGGAGAAAAAGGAGACAGGTAAAGCGAGAGCAGGAAAGGAATACGCTGACAATTTAAGACAATACCTACAGTGCATCAGCATTCTACTAACGTTCTGAAATTATATATCTACAAGGTGCCACCAACAAACGTCGAGGGGATCTAGAAGGTGTGTTGAAGATCATAATGAGGATAGGAGCCCGTGACCGAAAACGGCATCCAACGACGCTACAGAGTGGCTAAGTTAGAGGCACCGGCGCCTGTACAGGGCGATTGCGTGATGATACTACAAACTTTCAGGGGCAATGTAAAACGATAAATGTATCAATCAGAGTTAAGGGACCCTGGTCCGGAAGCGAATCAGTCACAGGGTTTGAAGTGAAAATCGTTCTGATACCTCTGACAGTGGAGTACATGTACCGGTACTGTTGTTGCTAAAACTGCGGGGTAAGCAACGTTCAGAGGTGGAGGTATAGGCCAAAACAAGAAAAAATGTCCAATGATAAAAAATAGTCCAGTGGTACACGCCGGCGTCTGTAACTCCGACGCTCTATACTGAAATGCGTGACGTTCCCCGACACGGATTCCTGTCCTCGATTCGTTCCTTAAGACACCCTTTACAAACGCTAGAAGTTTTTCGCAACACTTCTGGATTACTCTGTATGACGGGAAACATAAGTTATGAATAATTAACACTGAATAATTACCTGCTATCGCACTTCCGCAGTTTGTGTTTTTCCACGCAGTGCTTGAGTTCCTTCGTTGATACCCCAGCCCCCTGTTGCACGGATATGACTCTAGTGGCCCGTCGTGAAACAGCTTTGTGCTGCAGAGAGAGCAAAAATTAGAGTAGGCCCACATTAGTATAAGTTTTAGTGAAGAAAGAGAGAAATAATGACTGAAGTAAAGCGTTTACATCGTTGAATGCATGATTTTTGCAAAAAATAATCTTAGTCCATATTTGAAAATCTATACTAAGTACCACGTTCCTTAGTATGAGCATTAATGAAAAGACCAGAAACTGTTTCGGAAGACACAAAAAGAAAAATAAATGACACGCGAAATGGGATTATGCAACTACGCTTGGTGTGGCAGGAGACAGGTTATTTGTGTCGCAAATCGATTTTCTCGAATGCCTTCGATTGCGCAGTGCATTAAACCCTTTCCGTTCTTTGTCACACAGCGTTTTTTTTAAAAAAATCACGTGAGATGCCCTATCATGTGACCATTCTTCCAAATGGACAAACAGTCAATCCTTAAAATGCTTTGACATGCTGTAGTGGCATATAACATAGTATGTAATAATCTTTCATTATCAACCAAATACGGAAAATATTTCAAGTTACATTTTCCAAACGTTATCAAGAGAACAGTGGATTTGCAGCAGATACAGCTCAAAAATTTCTCCATTAGGTATAAAAATTCTCAATTCCTAATCGGAGTGCACGAGGCAGAGATAACAGAATTTCCCTTAGATACTCAGGCTTCAAATGAATTCTGTATTTGTTTCTGACGCAGCCAGCCGTAAGAATAAAGTGACAGTAATGTCTGTGCTGACCTGACAGAAGGCGTTTAACAACCAGTTAGGCAAACAAACCCGCGTAATTTATTTTTCTCGGAAATATTTCTGAGCTTGCTAAGTTTCATTTCATAGTGCAACACTTCCAGAGACGTAAAAGCGCTTGTAAAAGAGTCCCTTGTAGGCAGCGTGATAACTTTTGCAAGAAAAGTGGCAGGGGACGCAGGTCCTGATGAGGTCTGAGCAGTATCTTGCTACTTGAATGCTATGCAAATGTGCAGAGGGCTTCTTTGCAGGGGAGCCGGCAGGAATATATGCCATTCCCCCGCGATTGGCTTGTTATAATTAAGTGCGGGGCTGCAACAAGTTCGTCGCTGCCGCAAGAAGTTGGCGCTGTCCCCTCCGCCTTCGTCGAGTAGCTTCACGCTTCGGTGAAACACTGCCCAACTTTTGCGTGTGCGTAAAATTCTGACGTTGCTGAAGGGAGAGAGGCGATAGGTATATTGACTAGAGTTTAAAATCCCGTAGACGGTGATGACGTTAGAGACGCAATAGTTCGGTAGGAGAATAATGAAAGAGCAAATTGGCCCTGGCCGCCTTGAGGAATCTTACACACGTACTCCCGAAGTCATTCTGGATGACCACGGAGAATCAAAATCAGAAGAGAGTGACAAGACTTTGTCTCCAGTTTTTGGGTAGAGGTTGCACACTCGCTTTTTTTAAAACAATTCAGTAAAAAATAAGAATCCAGATTGAATATACACTCCTGGAAATTGAAATAAGAACACCGTGAATTCATTGTCCCAGGAAGGGGAAACTTTGTTGACACATTCCTGGGGTCAGATACATCACATGATCACACTGACAGAACCACAGGCACATAGACACAGGCAACAGAGCATGCACAATGTCGGCACTAGTACAGTGTATATCCACCTTTCGCAGCAATGCAGGCTGCTATTCGCCCATGGAGACGATCGTAGAGATGATGGATGTTGTCCTGTGGAACGGCTTGCCATGCCATTTCCACCTGCCGCCTCAGTTGGACCAGTGTTCGTGCTGGACGTGCAGACCGCGTGAGACGACGCTCCATCCAGTCCCAAACATGCTCAATGGGGGACAGATCCGGAGATCTTGCTGGCCAGGGTAGTTGACTTACACCTTCTAGAGCACGTTGGGTGGCACGGGATACATGCGGACGTGCATTGTCCTGTTGGAACAGCAAGTTCCCTTGCCAGTCTAGGAATGGTAGAACGATGGGTTCGATGACGGTTTGGATGTACCGTGCACTATTCAGTGTCCCCTCGACGATCACCAGTGGTGTACGGCCAGTGTAGGAGATCGCTCCCCACACCATGATGCCGGGTGTTGGCCCTGTGTGCCTCAGTCGTATGCAGTCCTGATTGTGGCGCTCACTTGCACGGCGCCAAACACGCATACGACCATCATTGGCACCAAGGCAGAAGCGACTCTCATCGCTGAAGACGACACGTCTCCATTCGTCCCTCCATTGACGCCTGTCGCGACACCACTGGAGGCGGGCTGCACGATGTTGGGGCGTGAGCGGAAGACGGCCTAACGGTGTGCGGGACCGTAGCCCAGCTTCATGGAGACGGTTGCGAATGGTCCTCGCCGATACCCCAGGAGCAACAGTGTCCCTAATTTGCTGGGAAGTGGCGGTGCGGTCCCCTACGGCACTGCGTAGGATCCTACGGTCTTGGCGTGCATCCGTGCGTCGCTGCGGTCCGGTCCCAGGTCGACGGGCACGTGCACCTTCCGCCGACCACTGGCGACAACATCGATGTACTGTGGAGACCTCACGCCCCACGTGTTGAACAATTCGGCGGTACGTCCACCCGGCCTCCCGCATGCCCACTATACGCCCTCACTCAAAGTCCGTCAACTGCACATACGGTTCACGTCCACGCTGTCGCGGCATGCTACCAATGTTAAAGACTGCGATGGAGCTCCGTATGCCACGGCAAACTGGCTGACACCGACGGCGGTGGTGCACAAATGCTGCGCAGCTAGCGCCATTCGACGACCAACACCGCAGTTCCTGGTGTGTCCGCTGTGCCGTGCGTGTGATCATTGCTTGTACAGCCCTCTCGCAGTGTCCGGAGCAAGTATGGTGGGTCTGACACACCGGTGTCAATGTGTTCTTTTTTCCATTTCCAGGAGTGTATATATATATATCTGTGCCCTTCAGGTGCAGTTGAAAAACGCACAGGAGGAGCTAGATAGGATGAGGAGGGAGAAGGGGGTTGGGGAATGGGAGCTGGCTGTTGGCAAGAGATCTGCTAGGAGAAGGAGATTTTCAGATAGTTTTACTATTGGTGTTTGTAATAGATATGACCAACTGTCAGAGTCTAGTGGAGAGGAATCTCTAGTAGCTGTAGATGTAGGAAGTATGCAGCAGACCTCAGCAGTTACGGTGGCTAGGACAGTTGCAAAGTCTAAGAGAAAGAAGAAGGTTCTGCTGTTAGGTAGTTCTCATGGTAGAGGTGTAGGCCAGCAGTTGCAGGAAGTTTTGGGGAGTGAGTACCAGGTCACCAGCATTGTGAAGCCTAATGCAGGATTGGCTCAGGTGACTTTTAACATAGGGGGGTTATGTAGGGATTTTACTAAAGAGGATCAGGTAGTGATTGTGGGTGGGGCTGGTAATAGTATTGATAGGGATGGGGAGTATGACATAGATGGTGACCTGGAAAAGATAGCCACTCAGACTGGCAACACGAATGTGCATTTCGTGGAACTGTTTCAGCGTCACGATCGGCCTCATCTTAATACAGCCGTCAGGCGTAATAACATGAGACTTGGGGGTGCGCTGATGACAGAAGGCATGAGTCACATTTCAGTGGTGTCGGTGGAGTCTATCAGTAGGACGGGTTTCACTAGACATGGCCTGCACCTCAACAGGTATGGGAAGGGGAGGTTGGCAAAACTTATAGGTGACAGCATAGGTGGGGGTGGTGGGATCACTCATGGGAAAATTCCGGTAGTTGTGGGTGTTAGAGCTGTACCTTTTTTAGATTGAAGTCAGCTGATAGGTATTCCTGCTTAAGGGAAGTCTCTCTAACAAAGAAACCACTCTCTACAAAGCTTGGGTATCCGATTAATGAGGGAATTAGTATATTTCATCAAAATATACAAGGTATTAGAGATAAAGTTAGTGAACTGCTTATAGATGTTGACTCTGAAATTATTGGTATATCTGAACATTTCTTAAATAAGGAGATAATTCAGAGGCTTCCTTTACCAGGATACAGGTTGGCTGGCAGCTTTTCTAGGAGCTCTTTGCGGTGTGGGGGAGTAGCCATGTATGTGAAAAACGGTATCCCATTTGAGTCAATTGATGTTTCAAAGTACTGCACTGAAAAGGTGTTTGAATGTTGTGCAGGTGTGGTTAAATTTAGTGGAGCTAAACTTCTTACTGTTGTTATTTATAGATCCCCAGACTCCGATTTCACAACATTTTTGCTAAAGCTAGAGGAGGTTCTTGGTTCACTTTATAGGAAATACAAAAAGTTAGTTATATGTGGTGACTTCAATATTAATTGTATAAGTGATTGTGCAAGGAAAAGGATGCTGGTAGACCTCCTTAATTCATATAATCTTATGCAAACCGTATTCTTTCCAACGAGAGTGCAAGGGAACAGTAGAACAACCATAGACAATATTTTTGTTCATTCGTCATTATTAGAAGGGCATTCTGTTAGCAAAAAGGTGAATGGCCTTTCAGATCATGATGCACAAATTTTAAGTCTAAAAGTTTTTTGTGCTGCAACACATGTTAAATATAGTTACCAACGTTTTAGGAAAGCTGATCCAGTTGCTGTACAGACTTTTGTAAACCTTATCAAGGAACAAGAGTGGCAAGATGTTTATAGTGCTGATACAGTAGACGATAAATATAATGCTTTCCTCAAGACTTTTCTCGTGCTCTTTGAAAGTTGCTTTCCGTTAGAACGTTCAAAACAGGGTACTAGCACAAACAGGCAGCCTGGGTGGCTGACTAAAGGGATAAGAATATCTTGTAGAACAAAGTGGCAATTATATCAAAACGTTAGAATCAGTCAAAATCTAAATGCAGCAGCCCATTACAAACAGTATTGTAAGGTGCTTAAAAAAGTTATTAGGAAGGCAAAAAGTATGTGGTATGCAGATAGAATAGCTAAGTCTCAGGATAAAATTAAAACCATATGGTCAGTCGTAAAGGAAGTGGCTGGTCTGCAGAGACAGGTCGAGAATATAGAATCAGTGCATAGTGGGGATGTCCGTGTTACTGATAAGTCGCATATATGTACAGTACTTAATAATCACTTTCTGAATATAGCAGGTGAACTAAATAGAAACCTAGTCCCAACAGGGAATCATATAGCGCTCTTAGAAAAAAGTGTTCCGAGACTGTTACCTGAAATGCTCCTCCATGATACTGACAAGAGGGAGATTGAGTTAATAATTAAATCACTAAAGACCAAGAACTCTCATGGATATGACGGGGTATCTAGCAGAATACTGAAGTATTGTTCCACGTATGTTAGCTCAGTACTTAGCCATATCTGTAACTTTTCCTTTAGGAGTGGTCGGTTTCCTGACCGATTAAAGTACTCGGTAGTGAAGCCACTTTATAAAAAGGGAGACAGGGATATTGTTGACAATTATAGACCTATTTCTATGCCATCAGTGTTTGCTAAAGTTATTGAGAGGGTTGTATATACAAGGTTACTGCAGCATTTAAATTCACATAATTTGCTGTCAAATGTACAGTTTGGTTTTAGAAACGGTTTAACAACTGAAAATGCTATAGTCTCTTTTCTCTGTGAGGTTTTGGACGGATTAAATAAAAGGTTGCGAACGTTAGGTGTTTTCTTTGATTTAACGAAGGCTTTTGACTGTGTTGACCACAAAATATTACTGCAGAAGTTGGAACATTATGGAGTAAGGGGAGTAGCTTACAATTGGTTCGCCTCCTACTTTAAGAACAGAAAGCAGAAGGTAATCCTCCGCAATATTGAGAGTGGTAATGATGTTCAGTCCCAATGGGGCACTGTTAAATGGGGCGTTCCCCAAGGGTCGGTGCTGGGGCCACTGCTGTTCCTTATTTATGTAAATGATATGCCTTCTAGTATTACAGGTGATTCAAAAATATTTCTGTTTGCTGATGACACCACCTTGGTAGTGAAGGATCTTGTGTGTAATATTGAAACATTATCAAATAATGTAGTTCATGATATAAGTTCGTGGCTTGTGGAAAATAATTTGATGCTAAATCACAGTAAGACTCAGTTTTTACAGTTTCTAACCCACAATTCAACAAGAACTGACATTTTAATCAGACAGGATGGGCATGTTATAAGCGAGACGGAACAGTTCAAGTTCCTAGGCGTACAGATAGATAGTAAGCTGTTGTGGAAAGCCCATGTTCAGGATCTTGTTCAGAAACTAAATGCCGCTTTATTTACCATTAGAACAGTATCTGAAATAAGTGACATTTCAACACGAAAAGTAGTATACTTCGCATATTTTCATACGCTTATGTCATATGGTATTATTTTTTGGGGTAATTCTTCTGATTCAAAAAGGGTATTTTTGGCTCAAAAACGGGCTGTTCGAGCTATGTATGGTGTAAGTTCGAAAACCTCTTGTCGACCCCTATTCAATAGTCTGGGAATTTTGACATTGCCCTCACAGTATGTATTTTCTTTAATGTCGTTTGTTGTTAGCAATATTAGCTTATTCCCAAGAGTTAGCAGCTTTCACTCAGTTAATACTCGGCAGAAATCAAATCTGCATGTGGAATGCACTTCCTTGACTCTTGTGCAGAAAGGAGTGCAGTATTCTGCTGCATCCATTTTCAATAAGCTACCACAAGAACTCAAAAATCTTAGCAGTAGCCCAAACACTTTTAAGTCTAAACTGAAGAGTTTCCTCATGGTTCACTCCTTCTATTCTGTCGAGGAGCTCCTGGAAGAGATACAAAATTAAGCAAATTCCAGTGTACATTTTTGATTTTCTTTATTTAAACTAACGACTTGTCGCCTGAATATGTTTCTTATATTTCATTTTATCTGTTTCTACAATCGTGTTATAATTTCATGTATTGACTCGTTCCATGACCATGGAGACTTCTCCTAAATGTGGTCCCACGGAACAATAAATAAATAAATAAATAAATAAAAAATATATATATATGATCAAAAGTATCCGGACACCTAGCTGAAAATGACTTTTAAGTTCGTGGCGCCCTCCATCGGTAATGCCGGAATTCAGTATGGTCTTGGCCCACCCTTAGCCTTGATGACAGCTTCCACTCTCGCAGGCATACGTTCAATCAGGTGCTGGAAGGTTTCTTGGGGAATGGTAGCCCATTCTTCACGGAGTGCTGCACTGAGGAGAGGTGTCAATGTCGGTCGGTGAGGCCTGGCACGAAATCAGCGTTCCAAAACATCCCAAAGGTATTCTGTAGAATTCAGGTCAGGACTCTGTGCAGGCCAGTCCATTACAGGGAATTCGTCGTGTAATCAGTCCGCCACAGGCCGCGCATTATAAACAGGTGCTCGATCGTGTTGAAAGATGCAATCGCCACCCCTGAAATGATCTTCAACAGTGGGAAGCAAGAAGGTGCTTAAAATATCAATGTAGGCCTGTGCTGTGATAGTGCCACCCAAAACAACAAGGGGTACAAGCCTCCTCCATGAAAAACACAACCACATCGTAACATCACCGCCTCCGAATTTTACTGGTGGTACTACACACGCTGGCAAAAGACGTTCACTGGGCTTTCGCCATGCCCACACCCTGCCACGGGATCGCCACATTGTGTACCGTGATTCGTCACTCCACACAACGTTTTTCCAGTCCAATGTTCACGCTTCTTACACCAAGCGAGGCGTCGTTTGGCAGCTCGACCATGAAATCCAAGTTTTCTCACCTTCCGCCTAACTGTCATAGTACTTGCAGTGAACCTTAATGCAGTTTGGAATTCCTGTCAGATGGTCTGGATAGATGTCTGTCTATTGCACATCACGACTCTCTTCAACTGTCAGTCGACAGACGAGGTCGGCCTGTACGCTTTTGTGCTGTACGTGTCCTTTCGCGTTTCCACTTCACTATCATATCGGAAACAGTAAACCTAGGTGTGCTTAGGAGTCTGGAAATCTCGCATAGAGACGTATGACACAAGTGCAAATGACACCCAATCACCTGACCACGTTCAAAGCGTGAGTTCCGCAAAGGGTCTTATTCTGCTCTCTCTCTCGATGTCTGATGACTACTCACGATGCCTAATGACTACTGAGGTCGCTGATATGGAGTACCTGGCAGTAGGTAGCAGCACGATGCACCTAATATGAAAAACGTATGTTTTTGGGGTGTCTGGATATTTTTGATTACATAGTGTTTATACTCCATCTGCTCCGACTGACTGGGGTCTGCTACTCGCACAGTAGTACATCGTCCCCTTCGACATGCCTGAACAGGAAAGCAAAAGCGGAGTTTTGAGTAATTGAAATCCTGACCATGTGTCTAACGTAGTTCCTTGACCTCCGGAAAGGTAGCAGATGTTAAACCTGAGAGTTTTGATACAAAATGGAAATGAGTAGCTGAGATTAGTTACGGTAGACTCGAGTTTACTCTGTGTGTCTTAATTCTTACTTCGTTCAGGTGTACATCTGCGTCTACGTACATACTCAGAGAGCCACCGTACGGTGCGTGGCGGAGAGAACCCTGTATCACTACTGGTCATTTCCTTTCCTGTTCCACTCGCAAACAGATCAAGGGAATAACGACTGTCTTTGTGCATCTAAATCTATGTTGGCCGCAGTAGGACCGTTCTGCAGTCAGCTTCAAATGCTGATTCTCTGAATTTTCTCAGTAGTGTTCCTCGGAAAGAACGTCGCCTTCCCTGCAGGGATTCCCATTTGAGTTCCCGAAGCATCTCCATAACAATTGAGTGTTGCTCGAACCTACCGGTAACAAATCTAGGAGTCCGACTCCGTATAGCTTCGATGTCTTCCTTTAATCCGAAATCATAAGGATCCTATACGCTCGAGAATCATAAGGATCCTAAACGCTCGAGAAGTACTTAAGAATAGTTCGCACTAGCGTCCTATATGCTATCTCGTTTACAGATGACTCACACATTCTCAAAATTCTACCAACAAACCAAAGTCGACCATTTACCTTCCCTACCACAATTGTCACATGATCGTTCCATTTCGTATCGCTTTGCAGCGTTACACTCAGGTATTTAAACACCTTGGCTGTGTCATACAGGACACTACTATCGCTGTATCAGAACATCACGGGATTGTTTCTCCTACTCATCGGCAGTAACTTACATTTTTCTACATTTAGAGCTAGCTGCCATTCATTACATCCACTAGAAATTTTATCTACGTTACTCAACTTCGACACCCGTACACCACAGTATCATCAGCAAGTAACGGCAGATTGCTGCCCACCCTGTCATTTATGTATACAGAAAATAACAGTGGTCCTGTCACACTTCCCTAGGGCACTCCTGGCGATACCCTTGTATGTGATGAACACTCACCGTCGAGGGCACCATACTGGGTTCTGTTATTAAGAAGTCTTCCAACCGCTCACTGGGAACTTATTCCACATGCTCATACCTTCGTTAAGAGTCTGCAATAGGGTACCGTGTCAAATGCTTTTTGAACTCTTTAAACATAGAATCTTTCTGTTGCTCTTCATCCATAGTTCGCAGTATATCATGTGAGAAAAGAACAAGCCGAGTTTCACACGACCGATGCTTTCTAAAACCGTACTGATTCGTCAACATAAACTTTTCTGGCTCAAGGAAATTTATGGTATTCGAACTGTGAATACATTCAAGTATTCTGTAGCAAACTGATGTTAGGGTTACAGTTACAGGGTTTCCGTCTCGTAAGTGGTGGCAGGAAAAGTGTTACAAAAATCTTAGTAGAAGAGGAAATGAAACCAAATTTTCTCATGACACACCTTCATGATTGAGAAATAAAAGCGCAGTACGAGAGTTGCTTGAAGTAACCTCCCACCACCTGTATACACAATTCAACACGGCGCTGCATGTTCCTGAATGTCGCTCCCAGAGAATCGGATTTCATGGTGGATGTTCTCACGTAAGTCGTCGACGTGGCAGCACCTGTAAATGTGATAATAGTGCGGATCCGCGAGCTGTGTGTCTCCTGTTTCAGTGTGGAGCTTACGGAATAGTGACGACCAGAATGCAGTCGTTCCCTCAAAATAGGTGGAAGTGTTTTGTGCATTATCTGTGCCTTTTTTTAAATTACTTATTTTTGTTACACATCTGTGACCAGTGAAGCGTACTGGATGAATTTGTCAAACCAAGTTAGATGGTTCGATAGGTGGGAGTAGGTCACTACCAGCACTTCTTGTAACCATAAAGGTATGTCATGTACAAATTTGGTTTCATATCAACTTTTATTGAGATTTTTATAACACTTTTATCGCGGTCGTGTGTGACACCCGGTACCAATAAAGAGTGTCTGTGTTATCACCTACAGGATCCATATTCACTGCTGACAAATGCAGTTTCCTGGTCACTGTGAACGCGCTGCACAGGAAAATCATGCACAATTTCTGCGAACTCCACCCAGTTCTACAGACGTGCAACTTAGGCTGGGGTCCCTGGTGAATATTTTACTGAGGCTTACGCCGATGTTGCATACACGATAATTCACTTAAGAACGCCACCGGTGCGATACGGCCTCTTTTTTTTCTTTTTATACGAGGGAACTGCTTCAGACACAGTATTGCAGAAGATAGTGTGGGATTAACATGTAACGAGTCGGCGCTCATATGGAGGAGATAATACAGGAAAGGTTTTTTATTTAGATACAATTATTCTGTGCGTTTTCTCCAAAACAGTCTGCTTGATGCGACACATTCAGTGTCGTAAGTATTTCGAGGGAACGTTGAACACATAGAACTTTGGCATTTTCAAGCTAAATATACGTTCTTCATTCGCTGTAAGCTACCGATCGAAGGAACTGGGTAAAGTGCAGTGGAACCACGTCTGTCCAAATCAAATTTGTTGTGATGTATACCAATGCTAATTTAGTACTAGACTCTAGAACATTTTTTCCCATATCTCTGTCAAACGAAATTCCATTTAATTACAGACAACTGATAATTATAATATCAAAAAGTTAGATGAGTGTGACAAAAGGTAAAAATTGTTGGATAATAAGCAAATAAATTATCTGCAGCTAGTGACATCTTGAGGAACAGAGTTAGTCTCCCCTATAAAATAGTTGTTTCAGCACTTTATCTTTTACAAGAATACACCTAATAAACGGAACGCTTGAGGTAATCTGGGTAGGTGCCACTGTCAGAACAATGACGAAATTGACTCGACATTTAATTTTTCTTGAAGTCGTATTACAGCTGCGTAGAAATACTTATGAATTCATTGCGTCTTAAGATAATTGTTTACAACTTATTTCAGTTCGTCATACACATTTGTGTGATATCTTGTTTATCTGCACGCGACTTACCTGATCAGTTTTGAAAGTTGGATGAAATACATTGACGAGAAACTTTCAAACAAATGACATCGCTTACACAAAGACAGGTACTAAAGCGCAGTTGCTTGATTCGTTACTTAATTTTGTTACATGGTTATCCGGGTATTGGCAAGAGAAGACATTTTTATTTTGTTGTTAAAGATTTTTGTGGCTATAAAATTCAGACTTTCACGGATGGTGTGTACTATTTAGCTGAAATATGGTATTTAGGCAATAGGTCACGATCATAGACGAAATTCTCTGCACAATTATTCTCCGGATACGATTCACATCGTCGGAGTCTATGGCTGTGGAGATCTTGATCACCCACAGTTCATTGTTAAGAAAATTCATTGATTCTAACACTTAACTGCTACAAACAGGTCAACAGCTCTGTGACCACTGACATCTGTTAGGAAACAACGTTAGACATGTCTACAAACGAATATCTTTCGATTTTTTTCTTAGTTATTGTAGGTGATTCTAATGTTATTGATATGCAAAGTTCAAAAATGCTAATGGTTTCCCCCTATTATTTGAGATTTGTTCACAAGATAATGATGAATTTTTAGGAAATTCATACAAAACAAGCATTCAGGAAAACCTTGTTAAATACACGATAGAATGTGGCACTCCCAAAAATCTTAATGTCTCTTTTCTTTTCCCTCAGATATCCGCAGATTTTTCTTGTGTGCACTGACTGAGGACTCTCCCTGTGGAGCATCCAGCAGTAGTCAGCTATCATGCTGACATTCCATCTATACCGATACCCCTGTTCCATTTTGTTTAATGTTTTGATGGGACCTTTCTCCCTGTTCTTCACTCACAGCAACTAGATTTTCTAGGAAACAGCTGACGCGAGAATTCAGAAAGTCCATCTTCAAGTTATTTGAAGCATCCTATACTTCGAAGTAATATAGCATGTTGCTTACATATTCCAGTAATCAAGATCTTTCTAGTTCCCAAGAAATTTGTTGATAACTTGTTTAAAGGACGTGCAAGACGATGTTTCAGTTTCGCTCACTTCGTCTTCAAATGTTTCGCGTGTCACTTTCCAAACTTACCTTCTTTCACCTGAGCTTCTTGTAGTTACGGTAACTTAACTGGCCAGAGTATTTAAGACTAGTGCTTGTCTTTACCACGACTTTCCATTTTCATAGGAAGCAAGGGTCTTCACAACTTGAACACAGTCGATGTGGGGCGCATGACTTGTTCTAATCCCCAACCTTTACGCCACAGTACGCAAAATACACTTCCCTGACAGAGTCTGAGATTGTCCGCTGCTGCTTTTTCACTGCAAGTTTGCCACAGATGTATCGGAAGTGGTCAGGAGAAGTAATATAATCCTTTGAAGAAGCCACGGAATTCCCAAAAGCAGGCACCAGTCGATTTATCACTCGTCGTTGAAGTTTGCACGAAAAACGATATTTCAAACAAACGTATAGGACTGAACATTACAATATCACCAAAATATGTGGGTGTCTGTATTATAGACTATAAAATTAAACTTACTTTTGTAGCAGGATACATTGTGAACCTTCACAGAACAAAACTGACATTATTATAACAATTAAATGTGATAAAATCTTCTTAGGTGATCAGTCGAGTGGTGGTGTCGACTTGCGACGTTTCGATAAGTTTCGTACCCATCGTTTTCAGGCGAATATGATCATCTTCGCCTGAAGATCATGAGTACAAAACTGACTGAAACGTTGTGACATGACGACGGCATCACTCGGCTGATCACCCGAGAAGATTTTATGATTGGAATGCTCTAAAAAAGCCTACAATCAGAAACAATTACATAGCTACATTTTGCATATCTCACAGAAATCCTAAATTTATACCAAAATTGCATGTGACTGAAGTACTTTGCCTGGAATCAGCATCCAAAAATACGGACACTGCAAAAACCTTCTACTTTTTAGAAAAATTTCATTGTGAATGGTGTTATCAGTCATCTTTCCAGGAAAGTAATGTTTGTAATTCCTTCTTCACAATAAATAAATTTTTTTCCTTAAGAACGTTTCGGTAATTGGCATCTGGTTTTTATTTTTGAAACGTGGAAAATAAATAAGATTTACTAACAAGGGGAGGCCGCCAATTGTGAAATTCAAATTCGATTCATACTGCGCATAATAAAAGCTCATGGCCAGAGGTGTAATGTGCCAAAGCACCAAGATGCACTTCTCAGCCGTTGTTGAGAAAAATCGACAGTTAAAAAAAACCGTTTCGGTGAAATACATGACACAAGTTGTTCGTTTTCCGCAGTTGAGAAATAATGACCCATTTACGATAGCTCATATTTCTCGACGTGTTAAAAGCAAAGCGGTGTTTTGCGCCACGGCACACCTAAGAATGCTAAGTTGTTTTCATCAGGCCTGGCTCAATTAACAGAAGAGCTAGAAGTGTATAATTAACCTGGGTATTTTCGTCGATCTTCCAATCTTAAAATTCTATGTAACTCGGAACTCCGTTATTTGTCGTTTATGTGGAGTGTGTGAAAGCGGCAGAATTTGCGCGCGGGGGCGCAGAAGGGGTGAAGCAGCGTGGACTCGGACAGACAGGGGTGCTCAGAGCAGCGCTCGTCTTACACACGATACTGCGCCGGCAACTGCTTGTAATATGATGTGCAAAATATGCAGATTGCGCCCTAAGCCATCTGGAGGAAAGAGCTAGTTTAACGCGAGGAAATGGAAGCGTTTTCAAGATTGAGGTTACAAGCGGAGCTCGTTGCGGCGTCAAATGTTCATTTCCTGGCTCACATGCACTTAGCGCGGCCGTCCTCGCGCTGGCTGCAACTTCAGCTTCAGCCTCCTCTGCGGCCGCATTAGTCTGCCCCCTTAACAGCCGACTCACAAGTGAAAACAAACTAAAACACTAGCGCGCTCTCATGCTACACAGTCGGTCGTCGTCTATAAACGAAGTGGGGCACACGCTTGCTCTCGTATTGCAATGACCTCAACGAATGACACGTTTAAGTACCTACACAGATTAAAAAATAAAGAAAACAACGCCTGTGTGTAAAAATGCTGCTCAGTGGTCTTTCTTTGAGCTTACTGCTACCTATTGTAATTCTGATTACCTTATGTAACTCCTTCCTCTAGTGGTTCGTACATTCCTAGAAACTTCTGTCTTGACGACTCATGAACAGAGAAACAAACTGTGTCATTAGTGTTCTGACTTGTTTGATGTGGTCCGACGAATTCCTCTCTTTCGCCTACCTCTTCATCTCGGAGCAGCACTTGTGTCCTCAATTATTTGTTGGATATACTCAAAACTTTGTTTTCCCATGCAGTTTTTACCCTCATCATCTCACTTAATTAACATGGAAGTCATTCCTTGATGTATTAACAAATATTCTACCATCCTCTCTCTTCTTCCTGTCAATGTTTTCCACGTGTTCCTCTCACAGCCGATTCTGCAGAGAACCTCCTCATTCCTAATCTTATCAGTACACTTAATTTACAACACCCTTCTGTACCACCACATGTCAAACGCTTCGATTCTCTACTTTTCCTGTTTTCGCACAGTCCATGATTTGCTACCAGACAGTGCTGTGCTCCAAACGTACGCTCCCTGAAATTTCTTCCTCAAATGAAGGTCTATATTTGATACTAGAAAACTTCTCCGGGTCTGGAATACCCTCTTTGCATGTGCTAATCTGTTATTTATGTGCTCTCTGCTTCGTTCGTCATATGTTATTTTGTTTCCTAGACGGGGAATTTCCTTCTAGACGGGGAATTTCCTTCAGGTCTTTAACTACATGATCCACAATTCTGATGTTAAAGTTCATCGCTAATCTCATTACTTTCGTATTTCTTCGGTTTGCTCTCATTTCATTGCGTGTGCTCATTAGGGCACAGGTTCTGCAGTTCTTCTTGACTTTCACACAGAACAGCAATGTCATCAGCGAATCTTATGATTGACGTTCCTTTACCCTTAATCTAAATCTCACTCCTCAACCATTCTTTCATTTACGTCATTGCTTCTTCCATATGTAGATCGAACAAAAGGGGCGAAACAGACATCCCTGTCTCATACGCTTCCTAGTCCGAGTACTTCGTTCTTGGTCTCACATTCTTCTTTTTCTCTCTTGGTTTTTGTACAGATTGTATATTACGTATCTTTCTTTACCTGTGGCTTACATATACTTTCTTGAGAATTTCGAACATCTTGCACCATTTTGCATTGTGTAACATTTTTTTCTAGGTCGGGGTCTTGATTTTTTAAAGTCTTGCTTCCATTATCAAGCGCAACGTCAGAACTGCCACTTTAATGCCTTTACCTTCCCCGAAGACAAACTGAAGGAAGATAGTTCCTTTGAAAGGGATACTTCAGATTTTCTTCCCCGTCCTTGTTCTATCTTCGCCCGTGTTCCATCACTAATGAGTTGATCGGCGACTGAACAGTAAGGGCTAACTTATTTCACCCGGTTCTCTGTTCTGTTCCATTTACATAAGGAATGAGAAAACAGTGTCTGTACTCCTCCGGTTGTTCAATAATCACACTTACGTTACTCTTGCGATCCATACGCTACACATATACACATCAAGAACAGTTTTAAATCATCTCTGTTCCGAGAGTTCCGGAACCTGTACAGAAAATTGGAATAGAGATCAACATAAACAACATTTCCGCCTTTTTTATTGCTCATGAAAACCATATATTGCATGTTGTGCCAACATACAGCGAGACCTTCGTAAGTGGTGGTCCAGATTGCTGTACACACCGGTACCTCTAATACCCAGTAGCACGTCCTCCTGCATTGATGCATGCCTGTATTCGTCGTGGCACACTATCCACAACCTCATCAAGGCACTGTTGGTCCAGATTGTCCCACTTCTCAACGGCGATTCGACGCAGATCCCTCAGAGTGGTTGGTGGGTCACGTCGTCCACAAACAGCTTTTTTTTATCTATCCCAGGCATGTGCGATAGGGTTCATGTCCGGAGAACATGCCGGCCACTCTAGTCGAGCGATGTCGTTATCCTGAAGCAAGTCATTCTCAATATGTGCACGAAGAGGGCGCGAATTGTCGTCCATGGAGACAAATACCTCGCCAATATGCTGCTGGTATGGTTGCACTATCGGTCGGAGGATGACATTTACGTATCGTACAGCTGTTTGCCTTCCATGACCACCAGCGGTGTACGTCGTTCCCACATAACGCTACCCCAAAGCAGCAGGGAAACTTCACCTTGCTACACTCGCTGTAAGGTGTGTCTAAGGCGTTCAGTCTGACCGGATTGCCAGCAAACACGTCTCCGACAATTGTCTGGTTGAAGGCATATGCGACACTCATCGGTGAAGAGAACGTGATGCCAATCCTGAGCGGTCCATTCGGCATGTTATTGGGCCCATCTCTACCGTGCTGCATGGTGTCGTGGTTGAAAAGATAGACATCGCCATGGACGTCGGGAGTGAAGTTGCGCATCATGCAGCCTATTGCGCACAGTTTGAGTCGTAACACGACGTCCTGTGGCTACACGAAAAGCATTATTCAACATGGTGGCGATGCTGTCAGGGTTCCTCCGAGCCATAATCCGTAGGTAGCGGTCATCCACCGCAGTAGTAGCCATTGGGCTGCCTGAGCGCGGCATGTCATCGACAGTACCTGCCTCTCTATATCTCGTCCGTGTACGAACAACATCGCTTTGGTTCACTCCGAGACGCCTGGACACTTCCCTTGTTGAGAGCCCTTCCTAGCACAAAGTACCAATGCGGACGCGATCGAACCACGGTATTGACCGTGTAGGCGCGGTTGAACTACAGACACCACGAGCCGTGTAACTCCTTCCTGGTGGAGTGACTGGAACTGGTCGGCTGTCGGAACCCCTCCGTCTAATAGGCGCTGCTCATGCATGGTTGTTTACATATTTGGTCGGGTTTAGTGACACTTCTAAGCAGTCAAAGGGACTGTTCCATTGACACTGTATCCACAGTCAACGTCTATCTTACGTGTTCTGGGAACCTGGGTGATGCAAAACTCTTTTTGATGTGTGTACAATGGAAGGAACAAGATTGTCGCATAATGTAGCTGAAATACTTTTTGCTTTTCTTTATCCAGCCGGCCGGAGTGGCCGTGCTGTTCTAGGCACTACAGTCTGTAACCGAGCGACCGCTACGGTCGCAGGTTCGAACCCTGCCTCGGGCATGGATGTGTGTGATGTCCTTAGGTTAGTTAGGTTTAAGTAGTTCTAAGTTCTAGGGGACTGATGACCTCAGATGCTAAGTCCCCTAGTGCCCAGAGCCATTTGAACCATTTTTGAATATTGCATAACGTGAGTTGTCAACATGGACACTGTACAATAACATAATACGTATAACGCGCCTCTACGGGTTAAAACGACGATTACACCGAATGTCCTTCTCTGGTGAAAATCACATGGTGTGTGTGTGTGTAGGTGTGTGTGTGTGTGTGTGTGAGAGAGAGAGAGAGAGAGAGAGAGAGAGAGAGAGAGAGAAAGAGAGAGAGGGAGAGGGAGAGAGAGAGAGCATTAGGAGACTTGGGCAAGTGTGACATTTGGAGATTCGGATCGGTTCCCTGAGGCGTGTTCCAACAGCCGAAGTGGTTAAGGCGACAGCCGGAAATGCGAGTGTGACTCCTGGTCCAGCACAGATTTTTATACGTCACCGATAACTAATACAGTTAAAGTCAATTTAAATTTGCTATCTTAGAATCAAATTTCTTAATGTACGATATCAATAAGTCACAGCTGGGTTCGGTCAACTCATAAAGACACATGGGTGTAACAGTTTGTAGGATATGGAATGGAACTGTCACATAGGATCATAGATAAAGCGCGTGGCGCGCTTTGTTAATAGAATACTAGGGAAATACTATCAGCCTACAAAGGAGATGGCTTACAAAACACCTAACTAACCTAAAGACAACACACACATCCATGCCCGTGGCAAGATTCGAACCTGCGACCGTAGCAGTCGCGCGGTTCCAAATTGAAGCGCCGAGAACCGCACGGCCACACCGGCCGGCTATACAATATTCCTTCAGACATGTACACATAAATTTCTAAAGGAATAGAAACTACGTAGCGATCGAATGTTCCTCCTTGGTGGGAATCACACTGTGTGTGTGTGTGTGTGTGTGTGTGTGTGTGTGTGTGTGTGTGTGTGTGTTTGTGAGTGTGCGCGCGTGCGCACTAGATATGGACAAGTGTGACATGTGGAGATTCTGATCGGTCTTGGAGGTGTGCACGGATAGACAAAGTGGTTAAGGCGACAGCGCATGTTAAGCGGGAAATCCGGGTTCAAGTCCCGCTCCGGCACAAATTTTCATATGTCGCCGATAAATAGTACAGTCAGTTCACAATTTTGGAATCTAATTTCGTAATATTTAATAAGCAGCTGTGGATTGTTAACCAGTGTCTGTTCCTTGAGGCATGCATGGATGTCTGAAGGAACTTTGTATAACGTGACTCAACAGAGATATTGTTCAATATTATAGTAAGTATTGACATTGTAATCACAGGATATTATGTTTTCTCGTTTTGTGAAGAGCAAAATTTTACATTTATGAACATTAAAGCTAAGTTCCCAGTCTATATACCACTCTGAAATCTCATCAAGATCTGACTTAATATCTGTGCAGCTTTTTTTTCAGACAGTTCTTCGTAATAGTAACAACATTATGTCCAAAAAGTCCGAGGCTACTATTAATATTTACTGCTAAGTCATTTATATAAAGACGAACGGAAGTGGTCCCAAGACGGTATCCTGGGGCATTTTCATATGATATTCTGGACTCATAGGCCAACATTGTAAGGGACATGTCGTAAAGATACCGTCTGTAGAAGGTTTCCGACTGACTGCCTTCAGCAGACGGGGCATGGCTGCTTTCAGGGGCGAGGCGTAACGATACATTGACAAATTGGGCGGTTTTTGCCATAAACAAGCTGGAAAAGATTCTCTTTATGCGGTTAGAAGACACACAGAATTCGAATCCGAACAAATACTGAGATGTTAGCATTGTCACCAAAAGAGGTACTGAAAACGGTGTAACAGTCCGTGACATCTTGTTCGTGAAATGTGTTAATTACGTAGAAGTGTTGTCATTATTAGACAATAGCATTCCTGCAAAGCTGGTGCTTTTGCGAGATAGCTAGCGGAGAGTGTGCGCTAGCGCAGTATGTGAGAGGTGGCAGCCGTAATGGTTTTTAGGGCGCAAGAAGCGGAGGGGCGCGGGCCCCGGTCATATTGCACACGCCACGCCGGGGCACAGATCACGCAAAATACAAAAAAATAGCTTCGCACTTCTGGCTGTGCTTTAATGTCCTCCTCGCTAACGAACATTTGATGGCGCCGTCGCTAGTGCCATCAAGGTGAAACAAATAAAGCGCGCGCCGCGTTGTTTGTATTTGTAACGGGGGAAAGAAGCCAGCTGCGATTTTTCGCTAACTTCAGATTTTCACGCAGAAGAAAAGGAAATATGTGCTCCGTTTCAGCGACTTGCTGATATTGCCCAGTGAATAACAGGTGGTGTGAATTTTAACGAATTCGATGGTGCTTTGTTGAAGACACTGGACTCGTTTTTGGGAGGAGCAGGGTTCAAGTCCACCTACAGTCATACAGACGTAAGTCTCTTATCGCTTCCCGAAATTGCTTAGGCCATGCCCGGCTGGGTTCGCTTGTAAACAACGCAACTGAGTTCCTTCCCACCTGTTCTCCTATCTGAACTTGCACACCGTCATTGATGACTTCTCCATCAACGAGAAGTTTCTGGCAACGCTGTTTTGAGAGTCGTTGTCCACACTTTTAGTCACGGTCCGTATTAGCATTTTGTAGTTATCACTCTGGAAAATAATTCCAGCAATATTCTGTTATCGCCGCCCGGGGTGGCCGTGCGGTTCTAGGCGCTACAATCTGGAACGGCGCGACCACTACAGTCGCAGGTTCGAATCCTGCCTCGGGCATTGATGTGTGTGATGTCCTTAGGTTAGTTAGGTTTAAGTAGTTCTTAGTTCTAGGGGACTGATGGCCTCAGATGTTCGCCGGCCGGTGTGGCCAAGCGCTTCTAGGCGCTACAGTTTGGAACCGCGTGACCGCTACAGTCGCAGGTTCGAATCCTGCCTCGGGCATGGATGTGTGTGATGTCCTTAAGTTAGTTAGGTTTAAGTAGTTCTAAGTTCTAGGGGACTGATGACCTCAGATGTTGAGTCCCATAGTGCTCAGAGCCATTTGAACCTCAGATGTTAAGTCCCATAGTGCTCAGAGCCATTTGAACCATTATTCTGTTATCATGCTGGAGGAACTCCAAAACTGAGACTCTTACACTCTACAGAGCACAGGTACTTGCGTTGTTTTGCTTTTTTCTCAATAACTTCTCGTAAAGCACCGCAAACCGCTATGAAATTATGAGGTTTTCATGAAGTTTGAAAACTGTGGTCGAATTCACGCGCAAGAAATGGTAGATCAGTGCTTCTGATTGTAGATTTCCTGCGATTTGACACAGTAGAATGTTTGGTAAGTTTCCGACTACAGCCTAAAGTATCACCAGCAGGGTAATGGGTACGCTGTATACAGATGAACTTCGTAATTCCGCTAGCCTAAGGTAGCCTCCATCCGACCACTAATTGTTCTTATTTTACAAGATAAACACTACCTGATCAAAAGTACCTGGGCATCTATTAGTGGACATTAATATCAGGTATGTCTATCCTTCTCCTTCGTGAACTCTCTTCGGGACACTGTCAGTGAGGTGTGTGAATTCTTGTGGAGAAATGGTGTCCCATTCTTCCTCAAGAGCCGAAACCAGACGAGGTAGTGATGATTGACGCTGCTGTCTAGAGCCGATACAACGTCCTAATTCATCCCAAAGGTGTTGCATTCAGATCAGATTGGCACTCTGGGCAGGCCAGTCCACTTCAGGAAAGTTATTGTCCCTAAATCATTGCCTTACATATACTGCTTTATGGCAGCGCCTATTTTGGTGCCGATGCAAACAAGTCATCGTCTCAGTGCTGTTCCTCTACTCAGCGCAGTACACACTGCTGTAAAATTTGTTCACATTCTTTCGCAATTACCGTTTTATTAAGTGCAGTAAGGAGCTACACCTAACTGTGAATATCACTCCCATACCCTAATACCACGCACTCTATCAGACACGCGTGGCTTCTGAGGAGCCTCTCGACCATCGTAGCTCATTCTTTTTAACTTCCCAGTACTTTCATTGTGCTAAGTGGACTGCTGGTAGCACTTCCAAACTCACGAGTGATTCCTTATGCTTGTTTCATGATATTGTTTACAACTACACTTAGCATTCTCGACGGTCCCTGTCCGTCAGTACATGAAGTCTGTGTCTGGTCTTGGTTTATCTACGGTTGTTCCTTCGCGTTTACACTTCACAATCACATCGCCCACAATTTAAATAATAGAGCAGCTTTAGAAGGGTTTAAATGTCCCTTATGGATTTGTTACTAAGATGACTTCCAATGATTACTCCACGTTTGAACTCAGTGAACTCCACTGACCGATCTGTTATGGTTCAAAAATGGTTCAAATGGCTCTGAGCACTATGGGACTTAACTTCTAAGGTCATCAGTCCCCTAGAACTTAGAACTACTTAAACGCAACTAACCTAAGGACATCACACACATCCATGCCCGAGGCAGGATTCGAACCTGTGACCGTAGCGGTCGTGCGGTTCCAGACTGAAGCGCTTGGAACCGCTCGGCCACAAGGCCAGCGCTTTGTTTAGAAACTACGAAAGATAGATACACGATTCCAACGTTTCTGGAAAGAGAAAAGTTCAAATTTGTATGCATTCAATGTCAACACCATGTGTCGCCCGAAAAATATCAAAACGGTGTCTCATTTCCTGCAACATCGTCTCTCGTTATCGAATTCACGGCTTCAACAATGCGATGTCACAGACTTCTAAGGGCGTCAGGCAAAGGGGGATGAAAACGCGGTTATTTACGCAAACTCACAGATAAGTCACAAGTTGTGAGGTCTGGAGACCTGGGAGACTACCAGCGATGAAGTTCATCTTCCGCTCTTCCTCTTCCACTCCAACGTTCTACGATGGTGTCATTAAGGTAAGGTCGGACGTGCACACGCCTTCTGACTTTCATCAGTGGGGGGGTTACGTAAATGACCGCGTTTTATCACCCCTATGCCGCGTAATAATTTGAACTGTTCTCTTTCCTAGAACGTTGGAATTCTATTTCTATCTTTTGTAGTTTGGAAGCAATAAATGCTTGAAATCTGTTCCTTCTTTTTGGACGGACCTGTATATTTCCATGCTTCTGACGCTAGATGAAGTTTAACAGATGGACTGTTAGTGTATCCCGAATTAAACTGAATAATTTGAGTCAAATTTACTTTCAAAAACGTAAGAAGTTGTTCTTATTGTTTGACTATGACAGCTAAATGATACGCGGGTATTTTGTGTGAGTGTTTCAGTCTGCAAGTGTTCTGCATGGAGCAATGGCCCTGAATCATGAAAAGATCTCTTACTATCTGTCGATATGAACTACAAAACAAGGAAACAGCAAACATCATTTTATGGGTTTCATCAACGATGGATGCAATTGAAATGGTAACTGCATATTATCTTCAATGTGTCGATTCAAAGTGAGATTACCGAGCGAAATGGTGCAGAAATTGAAGTACGTACTTACATTCCAGGTGAGTGGGATTTTCTTGGACAGCCGAACTTAGATATACCACAGCCGATTGTCTCCCCCGTCCCTGTCTAATTATGGTCTGTTCTCCGTATGTGATAACAACGACATAGATAGGACGTTAAACAACATTTCTTTCTTCCCTGTATTCCATTTTGAATTTCCCTGTAATGTGCATTGTGTCAAAGGAACTGAGGGCACTGCTTTCTGTTATAGTTGTAATCAATTTTTTTGCCGGATATTGATAACATTCACTGTTGTGCTTTCACGATACTCATTACAGCGAACGCTGATGTCACTTTCAAGCTTAATATGTTGGTGTAACTCCGGATATCCGTTGGTTTATTATAGGTGGATGTTACAGAAATAAATGGGCCGAGTATGGACTCTTTACTATATTAGTTGGAAAGTGAGATAACAAAGTTAACAATCATACATGTTGTTTCAGCGCGAAACTGCTACATTTATACTAAATGTTATCTACCATGATCGATTAAAGAGCAGTTTTCATTTGGTGCTTCTATGTAAAATCTGAGTTGGCACATAGATGCTTAACACTTCTTCTTCTGAACTATGTACGATGAATACTGAGCACATAGTCCAGAAACCGGATTGAAATTTTTTACACGTCTCAGCTAAAAAGAAGACTCTCAGGTTTTTCTGCGCAAATCTTTCACGCTATTTCCCAAACAGCAAGCTCCGACTAGTACAATGGCTCTCAACCTGTGGTAATTACTTCACGAAAGGTAAAAACTAAAAGGTACGATTGAGTTCAGGTCACGAAATTAGATTACTTGTGAAATATTATGACTAATATCGTTCTAAAATACGGTGCTATTAAAAAGGAAGGAACAGATTTCAAACACTTTTTGTTTACAAATGGCTCTGAGCACTATTGGACTTAACTTCTAAGGTCATCAGTCCCCTAGAACTTAGAACTACTTAAACCCAACTATTCTTAGAACATCACACACTAATATCATTATTTAATGAGAGTGTCATACTAATTGCCTAAGTTAGCAACACTTAAATTTTTTAAATAAATACTAGCATTAACATATGAAACAATGTGGAGGGCCCTAAAGCCCGTGAAACAAATTATGAACGTCATCTGCCTCACCCAATCCACGCACTACACACATTCTTTGCACTTTGTATCACGCACGAATGACATTAAAACTCAGACATAACAGGCACCACATACAGGGTGTTACAAAAAGATACGGCCAAACTTTCAGGAAACATTCCTCACACACAAATAAAGAAAAGATGTTTTGTGGACATGTGTCCGGAAACGCTTAATTTCCATGTTAGAGCTCATTTTAGTTTCGTCAGTATGTACTGTACTTCCTCGATTCACCGCCGGTTGGCCCAATTGAAGGAAGGTTATGTTGACTTCGGTGCTTGTGTTGACATGCGACTCATTTCTGTGAACGTTTGGGCAGGCATTGTTGGTGATGTCTTGATTGGGCCCCATGTTCTTCCACCTACGCTCAATGGAGCTCGTTATCATGATTTCATACGGGATACTCTACCTGTGCTGTTAGAACATGTGTCTTTACAAGTACGACACAACATGTGGTTCATGCACGATGGAGCTCCTGCACATTTCAGTCGAAGTGTTCGTACGCTTCTCAACAACAGATTCGGAGACCGATGGATTGGTAGAGGCGGACCAATTCCATGGCCTCCACGCTCTCCTGACCTCATCCCTCTTGACTTTCATTTGTGGGGGCATTTGAAAGCTCTTGTCTACGCAACCCCGGTACCAAATGTAGAGACTCTTCGTGCTCGTATTGTGGACGGCTGTGATACAATACGCCATTCTCCAGGGCTGCATCAGCGCATCAGGGATTCCATGCGACGGAGGGTGGATGCATGTATCCTCGCTAACGGAGGACATTTTGAACATTTCCTGTGACAAAGTGTTTGAAGTCACGCTGGTACGTTCTGTTGCTGTGTGTCTCCATTCCATGATTAATGTGATTTGAAGAGAAGTAATAAAATGAGCTCTAACATGGAAAGTAAGCGTTTCCGGACACATGTCCACACAACATATTTTCTTTCTTTGTGTGTGAGGAATGTTTCCTGAAAGTTTGGCCGTACCTTTTTGTAACACCCTGTATACAAGGTGAGTTACTAACTATTGCCACCAAGAATAACTCCGAAAGTATAACAGGAGCTGAAAAGTTTGTGGGACGTTGGTTTTTTGTTGCTAGGTGGGGTCACTTCAGAGATATGAAGGTCAACTTTGTTCTTTTTTTAATTGGATGCTACAGTTTGCTACTTATTTTCTGATAGCGGCTATCGAGACGAATCCAGTGATGTGCAACAGTAAGGTCTTTGAAGGTCAACGATGGTTAAAAAGGTGGCATGAACGTCCATTTGCAGAAGGTATTCGAAGTGATGACTATTGGTATCAATGCAGTGCTCCAGTCTTCTTATCATGGATTGAGTGGTATTCTTTATCACTTCGGCACTTATCGAAGCATATGCTCTGACAATTCTCTCTCGTATAACGTGCAAATATACGTAGTAAATATTCACCGAATACGTGCCATGGACATGTAAACACCATTCGACGGTTTCGCAATACAACACTGACAGGAACGGTAAGATTATCGTCGAATCAAGAGAATGTGAATGATGAATTCCTTCGAAGAACAAGTCGATATGCTTCTCATTTACGGAGAATGCCAGGGAATTTCAGTGAGAGGTAGAGACTTTTAAGCTGAAAGATATCCTCAACGTACTCACCCTGCACGCCGTACATTTAAATATGTGCATGATACATTGAGAACAACTGGATCTTTAACGCATCGGAAACATACCCGGCAAAGGAAAGTTACTAACGAGGAAACGAAAATTGGCACCGTGCCACTGTGGTTCGAGATCCTGGTGTTAGTTCACGTCAAATCGCAAGGGAATCTGGCATGAGCCAGAGTAGTGTTGTTCGTGTTCTGCATCGCCATAAATATCATCCTTACCACATCAGTCTCCATGAAGAATTAACTGGTACTGATTGTATGCGTCGCAAGGAATTGTGCGGATGGGCTCAACTTCAGATTCACAGGGATGACACATTTATTAATCTGATTTTATACAATCACGAACCAAGGAAATGTTAATTTGCATAACATGCATTACAGGGCAACGGAAAATCCATGTTGACTGCTGCAAGTTGCACACCAAAAACCGTGGTCGGTGAATGTATGGCGTGGGGTTCTGGAGGACAGCATTATAGGGACCTATTTCATCGAAGGAAATGTTAATGGTAGGAAGTACACCACATTCCTGCAAGAACGTTGGGTCTGTTTTTGGAAGAAATACCTTTAGGAACAAGGAACAGAATGTAGAATCAACACGATGGGTGTCCGGCACATTTTTGGCTGATGGCTAGAAATGAGTTGCAGAGACAATTCCCAAAGCGTTGGATTGGACGCAGAGATGTGTCGTGGCCGGCTCGTTCGCCAGACTTTACGCCTGTGGATTTTTTCTTGTGGGGACTCGTAAAAGACATTATTTATAAAGACGTTGCAACTACACCTGAAGATATGCGGGAGAGAATTGTACGTGCTTTGATAAGTGCCGATGTGATAAGGAATACCACTTAATCCCTGATAAGAAGACTGCAGCACTGCATTGATACCAATGGTCATCACTTCGAACGCTTTCTGTAAATGGACGTTCATGCCACCTTTGTGACCTTCGTTGACCTTCGAAGACCTTCCTGTTCCAAGTCATTGGATTCGTCTCGATAGCCGCTAAAAGAAAATAAATACCAGGCTATAGCATCCCATTTAAAAAACGAAGTAGACCTTCATATCTCTGAAGCGACCCCACCTAGCAACAAAAAACCAACGTCATATTATGGCCCCCGTTGTTCCATGCAACATTTGTCCCACAAACATTTCAGCTACTATCGTACTTTCGGAGTTAGGTGACGCTACGCTAGTAGTGTGTAACAGGGTGGGAATTCGGGAAGCGTGCCCGGGTGGCCGAGGCGGTTAAGTCAACTGCCCGAGTTAAGAGCGAGATCGGGGTTGGAGTCTACTCCGGCACAATTTTTCACCTGTCATCAACGATTCCTTTTGACGCGCAAATGCGCTTAATCTCACTGAAAACCTTTGGCTCAGATATTTATGTTACATATGTTTAAATATCTCATGAAAATATCTTCTCCTGTTGGTAGGTACCTACCAAAAAGTACTTGCTACGTTATTCGTTTTGCAACAGATAAACGAACTAATTAATAGCAGAACGCAAGAGTAACTGTGTAACCGCTATTACATTGCCGTAGGACCTATACAGTGTTGTTATTACATTATTATTAGTGGCAGTTTGAAGTCTGTCAGTTTAGAACTGATTCACAAACAAAAAATACAATGCACACAATTTAACTTACTTGACTTTAAGTGATGGTGCTGGGCATGGGTGTCGCTTCGGAGAGGCGTGGTCTAGAGAAAGCATTTTTGTAACAGGTGTCTACCCTCAATGTGGACAGATAGATTTCGTTTCTGAGGAGTTGTAGGTAGCGCTCGCGATGCACTAAAAACTGCTTCGTCATTCTATAAAAATGTTGATACAAATAAGCATTACAAATTGTCTCATTGTACCAATTGTCTCATTGGTGTTTAGTAAAACACCTACAAAAACTAAATGTCATCTATCTTTCGTCATTTTAAAAAAAAAGTCCAATTTTGCAGCGTCTGTGTTTTACGGTGTGCTATGCAATGTCTTTCAGCAACTGCGCGAGCGCAGGATGTGGACATACGGTAACATATGGCGGTTTGGGACGGTCCTGAAAGCGTGGTCGGGTAGCTGATGATAGCTCAGCATGTTCGTTCAGAGGGTTAGCTGCAATCTGTAATAAAAAATTGAGTGAATGGATCAACGATGAACTTGAACGGGTTTCATGGGACATCCACCCCTAACAAATGTGACGAACAATAATGAACAAAATGAGATAAAAAGTTGTTAAGGCGACAGCGCGTATAAAGCAAGAAATACAGGTTAGAGTCCCGATCCCACACAGATTTTCATGTCTCACTAATCAATTGTGCAGCTGAAGTCTAATCGTGTTGCAATTGCGAATACATCTATTATAAATAAGTGTCCCATAAATAAGAGTACGTTCTTTTTCATTCTAAAGTTAAGTTAGACGCAATGTTGATGATAGTGAGGGCGGAGAGGGTTACTAGCTAATATCTGTTTACATTCAGGGTTAATGGTCTCGGACAGGTCGGGAGCCATTGGACTTGGATCATATGTAAACAGCAGCGCGGCGTGGAATGGCACGATCCGTTGTGCGTAGCTGGCTGGAGCGTTTTTGCGCACGGCGGGCAGCGGAGCGTGCGCCGGGGCAGCCGCCGCCTTAACGGAGTGGGCAGGCGACCTCGTTGCTCGTTGACCCCTCGGCTGCCGTGCAGACGCAGGCAGGCGCACACGTCGTACCACGCGTCGCCGCTTCCGGAAAACGGCGCCTCAGGTAGCTCGCTTTCCACCGAGATTGGAAAAGCCATCTTGTCGGCACCTAGCAACGATGTTATTTCGAACTTTATGGACCACAGTGTGATGTCTGCGAATGATCAATTATGTATAAATGAAACTCATTTTGTGTAATTCACAATTCTACGCGTTTTCAGAGGCGTAGCCAGAAATTTCAGAACGATTACTCGTCTATAAACTAAAACTTAACTCCGCCAGAACGGAAGGCCTAACGGTACAGAACGACTATAGTGTTATTCTCAGCCGAAAGGCGTCACTGTCGGCGGATATTGAGGGGGGGGGGGGAGGAGGGAGGGGCATGAGGTCAGCACACCGCTCTCCCGGCCGTTGTCAGTTTTCGTGACGGAGCCGGCGCGTGTCAATTACGTAGATCCTCAGCTGTTCTCAGAAAGGTTGAGTGCCCTCCACTTTGCCAAACAGCGATTGGCAGACCCGGACGGTCACCCATCCAAGTGATAGCCAAGCCCGACAGCACTTAACCTTCGTGACCTGACGGGAAGCAGTATTACCACTGCAGCAAGGCGGTTGGCCATTACTTGTCTTCAGCTCATTCAGTTCTACTAGTCACACGTACGAACAGTTATGATAAAGTTTCAATTATCACTTCGAACAAATCAAGCTGGGGCTACTACACTTGATGTAGGTGTCAGTCCTTCTTTAAATATTCATCCTTCAACTCTAAACTAAAACACCGCCCACAGACTCTGGCGAACCCATTCCTACCTATCGGCCGCGCACAGTCGGCTAACTCACTTGAAAACCTAGCATAATAGAAAAATGGATATAAAATCCGACAAAACTGTGTTCCTTTTACATTTTTGAGGTCGCTGATTATGAATCCGATGACGAAATTGCAAAATTCAAATTGGCGAATCCAATATGGCGGATCAGAATTTATTAATTTATCGAATTTGAGTAAAATTTATGGTACAAGATATTCCGAGGTCGCTTATAACGAACTAGGAGTCGGAATTGCCACATTGAGAATGCTTTATTTGATATTATACATTTTTCAATGGAAATCTTAGTCACATTTTTCGCTTCCGTCGTTATCGCTATTGTATAATATAAAATTAACATTATCACACTAATATAAAGCACGGAGTGTTGAAATGAACGATAATACGAACGCGGATGGTATTCATTACAAATGCAGTTTACTGTTTACTGAAAACGTCATATCGATCGCGTTCCCATTGACCCTTGTTCCACCTCATCCACAATTTCGATAAAATTAATCACAGTTGCTTTTCATTACCAGCACTCAGCTGAAACGGACTGTCTACATCCTCGGACAATTTTTACTGTACAGTCGTGACTTGAAGGTCAAGTCCTGCAGCCCATACATCTCGCACAAAGTCAAGTACTTGTCTAAGATTTCAGTTCTCTGAATGGGAAGCAGATGCTGAAAAAAAGTCATTCAAAATGCTCATCACAGAATTATCCACGATTATTGATCAATTTTCAGTTCAATAATGAAGCAATATTTACTTCAGTTTTAATTAATGAATTAATTTTTTTATTTATTGCACAATAATTTCTATAATATTGTCCATTATTTGCAGAATATTGTTCATTATTGCACAATAAATGTCTACTGTGTAGCACTGCCGCACTAGATAAATGACCCGCGTCCACAAAAAGTGCACAAATATGCGCACGTAAATACATTCGAACTCGTTAACTATAGGCCTACTATTAAAGTAGTAGGAGAGCCATTTTCAAAAGTGGAGCCACGGAAGGGAAATTTTGTAGTCAACGATTTCGAATAGTAGCGGTAGTCGTTTAATTTTCATTCGATATACGTCATTACACCGATTAAAAATGTCATAAATGTTCGTTCTGGAATGCTGCTCGCCTAATTTAATCTCGACAAATGGGCATGATCGCTGTACTTACTGCATAAAAACCAGGTAAACAATATCTGAAAAAATGTTTCGTTGTCCGATTCAGTGTTTGCCGGCAATAATGACACGTATCATATCTGGAAACCCACCACCACATTCGAAAAGTGTGCACCAGTGCTATCTACACGATATCTCGCGATAGTAAAATCGGAAAGCGCACCCTTTTCTATTTGTATTCTGTCCAGGTTTTGAAGCTAGCTGCTGTGTCGAGCGCTGCCAGCGGCGTCATTGGATGCAGTCAGGAGGGGCGTAGGTTCAGCACAATGCTCTGCCGGCTGTTACCAGTTCTTGTGACCTGGAGCCGCTACTACTCGGTAGAGTAACTTCTCAGCTGGAATCACGAGGCTGAATGCACCCCGTTTCAGTCCTCCCACCAAGGAAAAATCCCTGGCAGAACTGGGAATGGAACCTGTGTCCTGCACACACGCTGATCACTCAACAACGAAGGTGCACATTACTTTTCCTCAACGATGGATGACTTGGCGGAGACCTTGGTCGCAGAATTGTGCATTTTGGCTGTTCAGCTAACATTCCACCTCTGAAATCATCTCGTCATCATCTTGGAAATGACTGACACGCAGTGATTTCTTCATCCGATGAAAGAGGAGGAAGTCACTGGGTGCCATTTCACGAGAATCGGGGGGCGAGGCAAAGTTTAATGGCACGGAGAAGCATCATGTGTGACTGTGTTCTGGGGCGTTTTGGTGGAGCAGAACCACCCATCTGGACAGCCTCACGTAATCTCGTCAGAAAATTCCATTAGTACGCTCCTCGATATAAATAAATAAATGAAATTATGCTCCTAGGACATTTTGCAACTTACGAGCATGATACACTGACAGAAAAAAGTCACAACACAAAAAAATAGTTAATGTACAGTAATGAAATTTGGGGAATACGTTTTTCCAGGTAATACATTTAAGTGATTAACATTGTAAGATCATCAGTTAGTATAAGAGCGAGTTAAGCCATTGCAAATGTGAAACGCTCGCACATTAATAAACGGTGTAACCGGCAGAGTGTTGAATGCAAGCGAACAAACGTGCATGCATTGTGTTGTATACATACCGGATGTCAGTGTGTGGGATTGAGTTCCATGTCTGTGACACGCGATCGGACAATACAGGGACTGTTAATGCTGTGTGTGGATGACACTGGAGTTGTCACCCGATGATTTCCCATATACGCTGGACTGGAGACAGATCTGGTGGTCAAGCAGGCCAAGGTAACATGTCGACACTCTTTAGAGCGTATTGGGTTACAACAACGGTTTGTGGACAAGAATTATCTTGTTGGAAAACACCCCTAGAATGCCATTCATGAATAGAAGCACAAGAGGTCGAATCACCAAGAACGACGCACAGATTTGCAGTGCGGGCACGGAGGGTAACCAAGAGACTGCTCCTGCTGTCATACGAAATCGCTTCCCTGACCAAACTCCAGGTGTATGTCCAGTGTGTCTAACACGCAGACAGGTTGGTTGGCAGGCACTCAACTGACTTCCTTCTAACTAGCGCACGTGCATCACTGGCACCGAGCCACAACCAAATTTCATAGGCAAATACAAAAGACTTCCACCCTGCCCTCCTATGAGCTCTCGCTTGACACCATTGCAGTCAAAAACGACGGTGCCTTGGGGTCAGTGGAATGCACGCTAGAGAGCGTCTGGCTCTGAGCTGTCATTGAAGTAATCGATTTGCAACAGTTCGTTGTGTCACTGTGGTGCAAACTGCTGTTCAAATTGCTGCTGCAGATGCAGTACGATGCAACAGAGCCATATGCCGAACACGAAGATCTTCCCTCTCGGTAGTGCTAAGTAGCCATCTGGAGCCCGGTCTTCTTCCGATCGTACATTCTCGTGACCACCGCTGCCTGCAATCATATATAGAGGCTACATTCCTTCCGAGTCTTTTTGCAGTATCGCAGAAGGAACATCCAGTTTCTCATAGACCTATTACACTACCTCTTTCAAAGTCAGTGAGGTGTTCATAATGGCGTCTTTGTTGCCGTAAAGGCATTCTTCACTAACATCAACTCATCACCCCCAGTCTGAAAGGTAACTAACCCTCAAGACCGTTACAGCGTGTATTTAAATCAAATCTGATTTGCATCCTCATAGTGGCGCTACTAGTGCCTCTGTTATGCGACTGGCGCGAAATTGGAGTAGTCATCATCTTTCGATGTAGAAACACGCCTACCAACTTCCCTTTATGTCACACAACTAGGGTGGAAATCCCAATAAATACTCATTACCACCTTGCCCGATGATGGTTCGGTCTTAGCATATTTCCACTGTTTGCTTTGCCCATTAATTCGAGATGATACTGATACTCCTAGCACTCGTCCACGGTGATCAGGCAGCTTTTGAAGTCATCTGGATTGATGTGACTTGCCGTAACGTTCCACCTGCGGCCTCAGTTGTGAATGGGTGTGAACAGTCGTGGAATCCAGGGGCCAGTGCCATTTGTAATTTTCAAAATGGCGTTCAGGATGTTGAGAACTGATCCGTGAGTGATATTAATTTTTTAGAGAATCGCCCCTATTGTAATACGCCGATCATCGAGCATCACCTCCTTCACTTGTCTTGCGGTTCTCCACAGGGAGATGGTCCGCCACTTCATTCTTTGTTATTCAGACTTTTTTTACCACAATGGAAGAATCTGTGCCATCTGAATGCAGTGTCATATGATGGTTCATTGATGCTATACACTTTCACCATCTCAACGTAGATTCATGCGGAGTTGTTGCTCATAAAATGCAGAAAACTAACTACCGCGCGGTACTCCACCTTGCCATTTTCATTTGGCTCCTGTAGTGGTATGCTACGTCACTGTAGCGTGGAGTTGTCCGTCAGTACAGTCAGTACGTAACAGGACTGCAGACACGTTCCTGAAAAAACAAATTGGAATATTTTATATCATCTAGATGATAATCAAACCATAATGACTACCTGCACCTATCGTAACACGAAAAAGGGGAGTATGTCCTGGCCAGATTTAAGGATATAAAGAAAGGAACTAACTTTTCCACTCATTTGGCATCTTCAAAGACATTTAAATCAAAACATTTTGATACATACGCACTTTTTTATTTGTTGGTATTAGTACCCGTGTCATGTAATACAATGCATCGTGTCAAGTAAAGTAACATAATGCATGACTCCATGTCATATAACATGGCACATGCCATCATGTCATTCAGAATGGCGTTTGTCATTTGGTTCAGTATGAGACAATGTGCCATTAAAGCTACCACTCTGGGATACTTCCTATTATAGATGCACTCCCGCTCTTGTACACTTCCTATTGTAGATGCAGTGCGCTCTGTAGGAGCACATAAATCTGTCTCTATTTCTTCTTAAACCCCTCACCATACATTAACATGAGATGGGGTCTAAAAAAGCTCACAGAGCTGGGGAAGCAGTGTTAACTCGCAAAGAAATGCGAATATGTAGGGATGTTTTGATTTAAATGTCTTTGTAGCGGCCAGGTAAAATACATCCCTAACTCTGCCCTGGACGAATACGCCCTTGTCTGTGGAAGCGTCGATAGGAGCATTTTTCACTGTGATTCCCAACTTTTACTCTACGATAATTTTGACATTAGACCGCCATAGCTTGGCAACCAATGGAGATTTTTGTCGACTCAGGTCACGACTTATCCGGTGTAGGTATTATTTTTATTGTCTTTCGAAACATGTTGTTTATATCGTGGCAACGGATAAAGCTTTTACAAAACAACGGGATGGCCATTAATTATATGTATTGTCTATTTTCTTACAAAATTTGAACCGATTCACACAAGTTTAAAACACAGAAGTGACAGCGTAAGAAAACTCGCAAAAACGTGTTTTTTGCACGTAAGATCCGAAAAAAGCTAGATTATCGAAAGTGAGTTTTCAATTTCATCGTAAGAATGCAGTTTTTATTTGATTCACTTTAAACCGTTTCCGTGCAGTCAGTTAATGAAATTAAGAATTTTACGTGCTTCATTTAGGTAGACTTTAAGCCATCGGATCTCGACAAGGGACAAAGATCATTGCACAAAAAAATTTCGTTTTGACCTTATCCATTTGTATACCTTCGCGCAAAGTTTTAACGGATTTGTACAATTTAAGGTATAGGTGTGGTGTGCTTCAAAACCCCCCCAGAAAAAACATGTTTTTACACATAAAGTCCAAACAAAGCAGTATCTTTTCAGATGGTTAAAACTTACCTCAGATCAGGTTCCGATATATTGGTGTACCAAATTTGAATCATCAGCCTTGCTCCAGTCCGGAGTTATTTAAGGGTGACTGTTTTTGCACGTAAAACCCGAACCGTGCACTACAAAGGTAGTCATTAGCTGAGCATTAATTTCAGCCCAGTTAAAATCTTTAGCAAAAGCAGTTAATCGATTCGCACAATTTGCCTGGGCGCCAACTCCGGTTCGTCGTTCAAACCTTGTTTAATATACCGTAATATAGCTGCGTTAAGACAGATGTTCGAATGTCTATGCATGACCGCCTAAACCATAAATTTTTCACCCCATGTTCCTAGCTCAAATAGGGGCCGAGCACCGAGACTGAACCTGCGCGCGGCCTTTCAGACATACACTGACATAACAATAGTCATGAGATACCTCTTAACGTCGTGTCAGACCTCCCTTGAGTTCCCTGCAAAAATATTGAGCCATGCTGTCTCTATAGCCGTCCATACTAACGAAGGTGTTGCCCGTAAAGGATTGTATGCACAAACTAACCTGTAAATTATGTCACACAAGTGTTCGATGGGCTTCATGTCGGGCGATCTGGGCGGGCAAATCATTTGCTCAAACTGTCCTGAATGTTCTTAAAACTAGTCACGAACAGTTGTGGCCCAGTGACGTGACATTGGTGATTGGAAACATGAAGTTGATGGGTGACGGCAAATGGTCTCCAAGTAGCCGAACATAACCATTTTCAGTCAATTATCAGTTTAATTGGACCAGAGGAGCCACCCTATTCCATATTAACACAGCCCACACGGCTATGGAGCCACTACCAGCTTGCACAGTGTCTTCTTGACAACTTGTGCTCATGGCTTCGTGGTGTTTGCGCCACACTCGAACGCTAACATCAGCTCTTACCAACTGAAATCGGGACCGATGACCTCAGTAGTTTGGTCCCGTAAGACCTTACCACATATTTCCCAGTCTCGGTCGGTAGCGAAGGCTGTCGGCCACTGGGTTATCAGTGGTGAGAGGTAGTGCCTGAAATTTGGTGTACACTCTTAACACTGCGGATCTCGGAATACTGAATTCCCTGACGATTTCCGAAATGCAGTGTCTCATGTTTCTAGCTCCAAGTACAATACCGCATTCAAAGTCTGTTTATTCCCATCGTGCGGCCATAACCACGCCGGGAAACTTTTCATACGAATCACCTGAGTACAAATGACTTTTCCATGACTTTTGTCACCTCAGTGCATTTCTTACAGCTCTTCCGCGCTGTAACGATACGTTAAGAGATGCTTTACTCTAGTGGTAAAGTTCTAATATTATATGTCTCACTGTCATGTGTTACGCGCGTTAATAGACACATACGTAACGTGTATTGTGATCTTGTGCCTCATCACCAATACCTGTTTAAGACTATAATCCCTGTAAAATTTCCTGGTGACCTGTACGGTACTTAGCGCTCGTACGCATGCGTGCGCGCCCGCACACACGCTCGCACACACACACACACACACACACACACACACACACACACACACACACACACACACACACACACACACACCTCTTTATTTCACATGTCTAACGCGTCCAAGTGTAGCTATGTCGAAACCTGGCTGTGCAACAAATTTTCATTACGTGTGTTGCACCAACTAAGGAAGGAGAGATTTTACTATAGTTACCAATCGTTAGTGTGTGCCAAAGTTATCGATTAAATTTTAAGCCTCTCTGCAATATATTGACGATAGAGGGCTACACAAGGGAAGATTATAATATGGTAATTTGATATGGAATTTCAGCTCGGTAATCCAAGAGGTTAGCTATGCACCTCCTCAGTATATTACCCTCTCCGTTTTTGTGTTCCATGATCATCAACAACAACACAGCATTACACTACACAAACACTTACGGCAGTCATCCACACGACACAGGGAAGATAACGACAAACCCATCTCTATTAGCAACTTGCGTACGACGCCAATAGGATTTTCTCTTGCCGGCCGGTGTGGCCGTGCGGTTCTAGGCGCTACAGTCTGGAACCGAGCGACCGCTACGGTCGCAGGTTCGAATCCTTCCTCGGGCATGGATGTGTGTGATGTCCTTAGGTTAGTTAGGTTTAATTAGTTCTAAGTTCTAGGCGAATGATGATGTGAAGCCTGTCGAGTTTATTATTGACTTTTCTGAAAAAAATGGCTGGCTCAAATGGCTCTGAGCACTATGGGACTCAACTGCTGTGGTCATAAGTCCCCTAGAACTTAGAACTACTTAAACCTAACTAACCTAAGGACATCACACACATCCATGCCCGAGACAGGATTCGAACCTGCGACCGCAGCCGTCGTGCGGTTCCAGACTGTAGCGCCTTTAACCGCTCGGCCACTCCGGCCGGCCTCTGAAGAAAATGCACTATGTAAAAATGAGTATTTTTAGCATTGGTGTCACGTGAAACGTTTTATACCGTTATTTTCCATTTATCTTGTTTTTGATGCAGTGCCTAACATCTGAGTAAAAACATCGAAATATAACTGTGCAGTGGCTGGTAAATTTGTTGCGTTGTGGCATTACACAGCACTTGGCAGACGGATTACATCAAAAGTGTCACACGGCCTCACTCAGTAAGACACTGTGGATAGGTCTGGAGTTCAAGCCAGGACACTGACGTAGAGTCTGATGTCAACTAAAATATAGGCCTAAGCCTTCAAGTCTTTTCCTCTAGTTGGTATAATGCCAGAGCGTATATGCAAGAGTCGAAATGGAGTTTTCCATATTGGGGGCTACTGATGTAGTGTGCATTAAAAGTCTCGGCTATGAAGACTGACAATGCAGTGTGTTTATAAAGTCACTTGCCATTTATGTCTTAACGTTAAAAATTTTGACTTTTTGAACAGAATCTAAATGAATGTACACAACAGAAGAGTTAACAGCTGTTGTTTTTGACCGACTGCGTGGAAAATCGTATCATGAGACTCGGAACAATTTCGAACTTAAATTACACAAACCAGCTCCTTCCAGGCTTGCAATTAGGAACATGATCAACAAATTAATGCGAACTGGCCATGTTACTAATACATAGCGTTCAAGAAGGCTGGCTGTAGCAGAAGAACGTGTAGAAAGGATTGAGGAAGTGATTACTCTAAGCAACACAACATCAACCAGAGGCCTAAACGGAGAACTTGGTATCGCAAACACAGCAGCGTGTGGAAGGTACTGCGATTCAAATCTGACAAACGTGTCTACAATTTCAAATCGTCTATAACCTTGAATGTGAGGACTATGCTACCACAAGCTATGTGATATGAGTTAATGAATGCCGCTAGAAACATAGATTTAATCCATCACCTTCTGTTCAGCGACAAGGCACCATTTCCCACCTGTCTGAGGTCACGCGAATGTCACTTCTGATAGGAGACTGACTGACCGTGCCTCGCTAAGACCTGGGCTACCCGCTCACCCGATTTGTCGCGAATGGAATTTTTCGTCTGCGGCTTTATCAAGGCCGAGCTGTATCAAGTGAAAATAACAATCTTCAACAAGTAAAAAACCTCATTTTTGTAGCTATGGGGTGTTAGCAAGGGTGTTCCGGTCCACACATTTCTAGAGACGTCACATTGAAATGTATTAAATTTTTATAAAGATATGTCTCAGCGGCTGTTCATGTTGTTTACAATGCACAATAAAGTGATTTTATGGAAAATTGTATGTGTATTCATAAACATCCCGTGCAATGTTAATCTGAAAAGAAGGGAATGAATTACACCTGTGGTTAGGTTATTATTTCGAAATTTTCGTTGAATAGTATTGGAAAACGATAGTATATCTTTACACTACATAACAGTACTAGTTGCTGTGTAAAGCTCCTCAGAAGTATCTGGACATTGTGTTAATGCTGTTCCATGTAACTAGCTATGGGTTTTGCACGTTACGCCTGCGAGATTCCTATTTAGTCGCCTTACAAAGGTTGCATTACGTTTTTACCAAGAGATCTGACGCAAAGCGCTGAACATAGTTTCAACTTTTATACAGAGTTTTGAAAGGTAAAGGATAAATCTCATGCCTTTTAATGGCAAGTGGCAGTATACTCCGATACAAAACGTCCGGTGCAATTTTCAGTGCTGCATGTTGCGTTAGCACTAGAAATAATACGACGATAATCTCTTATTGTTTCCTGATAACCTGGAACGTACCAGAGATTCATCCAACCAGCAGGTGTTCTGCAGCGAAATGCACTAAGTGCCCTAATCTCCAAATCATTTCCTCAGACTACGATAGGAAGGAAAAGCAAATGGCTCAGGTTTCATAATCGTTCGGGTCTTGTTTATTGCTTTACAAATATAGTGCAAGAATAAAAGAAACAACGCATGTATACATATAGACACAACTTTTAGTGAAGTATCGTACTGTAGCAGAATTAAATGTAAGTTACTAACGTTCCACAAATTTCATATGCGACAGAAACTGATTCAAGTTGGAGAACATAAACGTGTGTGGCGTTTCAGGTAACGCTTTCTAATTGCTGTGGCTAGGCAAACGTTCCTCGTCTTGATCATCCACAGCAGTCTCAATCTGTCTTTTTTTGCAGTGCTACACATATGTGGGTGAAATATATCATAAGAATCTTGAGTAATAGCCTCACAGTAGTACTGTATTTTGTCCCCATTAATTTCTTTTTCGCCGCGCGGAATTAGCCGAGTGGTCTGAGGCGCTGCAGCCATGGACTGTGCAGCTGGTCCCGGCGGAGGTTCGAGTCCTCCCTCCGCCATGGGTGTGTATGTCTGTCCTTAGGATAATTTAGGTTAAGTAGTGTGTAAGCTTAGGGACTGATGACCTTAGCAGTTAAGTCCCATAAGATTTCACACACATTTTGAATTTCTTTTTCCGTGTCAGAAAAAAACACGTAAGTGTTCCTCAGGCACCACTAATGTTTATAAGGCTTGCTGATTTTTCCTTAAGGCCGTAATGACTTAAGTGATGAAATTAATTTGTGTTATATTGTTCATGTGCGATATTGTTCATGAGAATTGTCTACTAATTTATTATATTTAATGGAATATTGTAAACAACATATTAATATCATTTGTACTTAGATCTAAGCAAATATCTGCTCCATCTGGGACTGGCTCGAAGTTGTTCCGATGCCCTGCCACCTGGAACAGCCAGGTAGTGGGACACTTTCGTCCATTAAAAACCTCCCCTATCATCTATTAGCTTCTTCTTAAATTTTTAAATTGTTTCTCTTTTATTTTCCTCAGTTTATGTTCATTTTATTCCACTACCAACTCATTATTGTTACTCTTATTTTACTGCTCAAAAAACGGTAGAAAAATGGAAAAATGTATTGTAACATGCAAAATTGTAAACTGTACGACCTGGTTCTTAAAATAGACAGCAGGTGTTTCAATATGCAATAAATGAAATGAAATGTTCATAGTTGTTATTCATATCTGGGTATGACTAGCTGTGAGTGCAGATCTAGTCATCCGGGTCGGTTGCGCACCTGCGTATCTAGCTAAACTAGTCTCCCCTGTTCTGCCGATTTGCCGACTTGCTCGCAGCAGCTCCTGTAAGACAATGTCCATAGGCTGGTGTAGCCACTAATGAAGCTGTCGAGCAGCCGGTCTGCACGAGTGCACAGCTTTCTTCATGCTTGCGTACTGAATTGGCTTATCTCGCGTACAGTTGGCTAACCAACACAGCACTCCCGTAAACAGGCGTGCAATACACCGCCATATCGACATGCAGGCGGGCGGGTGAACCTTTCAATGCTAACCCTGCCGACGGGTACAATACGTTTCTGTCTACACTCCCTTTTCCTCAAAATAATGCTTAATTCGCTAGGTTATTCTGAGGCAACAGACTACAAGGTAAATATTACATTTTATTTTGCTCTTACAGTTTGTAATAAATGGTTCAAATGGCTCTAAGCACTATGATGGGACATAACATCTAAGGGTATCAGTCCTCTATAATTAGAACTACTTAAGCCTAACTAACCTAAGGACATCACACACATCAATGCCCGAGGCAGGATTCGAACCTGTGATCGTAGCAGCAGCGCATTTCCGGACTGAAGCGCCTAGAACCGCTCAGCCACAGTGGCCGGCACAGTTTGTAATAATATGACAGGATTTATAGTTAGTGCGTTATTATGCAGTAAGTAAATTACTGAACCACGAGGCCACTCAGTTGAATTTATACGGAAAAAGTAGATAAATGCACCAATCGCATCAAATATCATTGCTACCAGAACCTGATCAATATGACTAAGCTAGTGGCCGAAGATTGAGCATAAAAATGAAACCTATACCTACACTATAAATCTTAAAATACAACTATTGTAAATCACGCGTTGAAAACCACAGAAATAATGTCGTAGAGTTTTTGGTGATTTGGGGTTTTGAAGATGATTTGGTTCTACGACTTTTCTGTGTGCAACTGTCATTGTAGCTCCAAATCAGCTCCATCGCTTTCACGTTCCATTCGGTTACAAAACCGGAATGAGTTGACTTGTGTATGGGAGACTGGGTCCAGCTTCCCGTCGAAAATACTATCGTTAGGGACTAAGCACAATCTCGTAAGATAAATATGGGAGGAAAATACACCATTTAATTTGAAAATATCTTTCCCATCATTCGCTGTAATCTACAGGGTTGTTATAATTAAACTTCCGCTACTTCAGAAGACCCGCACGAAAAATGAATGATTGCAGGACAACGAAATTTTTGTGCAACATTTCTAAGGACATGCGGGAGAGAAATCGCGACTAAGTCATTAAATACACACACACATTTTAATTTCCAAATGAGAGAGTAACGTTTGTTAGTTGTATACCATATTTAAGCTCCAGGTTGCATACGTTGCTCAATGTGGCGACAATCTGTGTCCACGACAGCCTGGAAGTTTGTACGGAACAGTTTGACAAGTTCAAATGGTTCTCAGCACTATGGAACTTAACCTCTAAGGTCATCAGTCCCCTAGAACTTAGAACTACTTAAACCTAACCAACCTAAGGACATCACACACATCCACGCCCGAGGCAGGATTCGAACCTGCGACCGTAGCGGTCGCACGGTTCCACATCGTAGCGCCTAGGACCGCTCGGCCACCCCTGCCGGTTTTCAAAAGTGTTCACAGCACTTTTCCAACGGTGGACAATGGAATGTTCAGCTGTCCTGACACACTCGCGCACTGCTTGAAGTTCGCAGATTGCGTCTAGCATTCTCAGCCATGCCAATAGTAACTTTTTTCAAGAACTTGTGGCGCATTCCACCGTCGTCCTCTCCCAGAAGCGGTTCTCAAATCTCCAGTTACTTCGAACTCCGAATCGTGTTCTCCATCTTCTGTGCGGAAAGAGAACTCCTCTCTGTATTCCTTTAATGCGTCGATACTCGAAAGAGCAGCAGCTGTTGTTTTGATGAAACAGCTTTACGAGTAAAACCCTGCTTTCCTTGTCCAGAACCATGACTGTCTGCAACAGAATTGCACATTGATGCTTGTGTTTCAACCCCATGTCGCCGTACCAGTACCGGCTAAAGGTAAGTCATGTCCCTAACGTCAAAAACAAGTTGGGTACCGATATCGTTCAAAAATGTTGAGATGTGTGAGAGTTCTTAAGGGACCAAACTGCAGAGGTCATCGGTCCCTAGACTTACACACTACTTAAACTAACATAAACTAACCTATGCTAAGCAACACGCACACACACACACACACACACACACACACACACACACACACACACACACACCCGTGCCCGAGCGAGGACTCGAACCTCCGGCGGGAGGGGCCGCGCAGTCAGTGACATGGCGCCTCTAACCCCACGACCACTCCTCGCGGCTACCGATATGGTAAACAGTATTGCGTCTGAACTTGCTCAAGTAGCCTAAGATTAATTGTAACGACGCTGAATTTAGGAAAACCATCGAAATACTAAATCTGGATGCCCGGATGGTGATTTGGACACCGCTCCACCAGCAACATAATTCACGGTGTGGTTATGGGCACATCAAAACACGATAGCTCTTTTCACCTGTTCTGTAACGTCTACACTTCGACCAATCTTACTGCGCTAATTACATATACCGACACCTATCCATCATTTTATTAGCGTGACATGTCTGCGGTGGAAGGTCACATGACCATCTGTTACCAATTCTAGGTCATCTACAGCGAGAAGTAATTAATGTTTTGTCCGATGAACTGTGTGTTTACACTATTGACCATATTCAGTACTGTATTCACCAAACAACTCCTGGAAATTAAATTCACCAACTACCTCTCTGCTTTAGCAACCTTGTAAATAAGTTTTCAATGCGTTAGATGCCAACGGCAAGACACGAGCCAAGTCTTGGCTTTCGGGAGTCTGGCAGGTGCACAGTAGCCTGTATGGCATAGAGAAGAAAGAGCGGCCCTGGGTACAGCAATCGTTAAGTTGGTGTGTGGGGCTCTGTGAGGCGCTATGTTTGCATGTCTCGTTAGACACTTCTCAACGCTCGGGACGCTGTGTGTCTGCCCCTGAATCTGTAGCATCTTACAGCGGATTTATTGCTTCACGACCGTAGCCTTCATTTCTCGGACACTTTCGCCGAGCGAGTTGGCTGGGATTACGGACTCGTATTCAGGAGAAGCGAGAATAACGAAATCGTGAAGAAATGAAACTGTTGATTACAACTTCGAAATACATGTAGAAAATTGTACCAAAAACAGAATGTACTTATAGGGATGCAATGCAGACATAGAACCAACAGCGCTCTTTCTTATTTGATCAAAAAGGTGGTTGTCAGGCCAAGCTCATTCAGTGAAGATTCGTCAAATGGCGTGGAAAAGTAAAATCAAGTGCTAGAGTGCCCCGCCCACATCAAAGCACATATGCCTGTGAGAGAGTTGGAATGTGGCAGATCGATCGGCCTCCTGACAACGTATTTTTCTCCTCGTGATACTTCGACTCGCACAGGATATTCGGCGTGTGTGCAAAAAATTCACAGGTGAATGTCGTATACAGTGACAACAGCGTAGTGGACCACTGAGTGGATACACAGCACGAGATGATCGCCATCCTGCCGTGTGGTTATAACGACGAGTTCATCTTCACCCGTGAAGTTGTGTCGATAGTCGATTACTGCACTGGTTGTGGACTTATCCACGGCAACAGCTTTGCAAAAGACGGGAACAGTAACACACATGTCATCGCATGGCTTTCCATTGTCCAGAAATCTCCGTAAAATGTAATGTTTCCGAACGTGTCTTGCTTCAATCTTTCCAACGGTTACAGCTTTGTAAGTTCTAGAAGCTACCGTGTGACCACATCTGCTAGCCTTTACACACTGGTCAAAACAGTTAGGGGATCAGTTGAGATATCTAGGTTCTAAAGTATTGTCATCGGCAGAATGTACTAAAATGGTTCGACGTCTTTCTGTCGGTTCTACAGAGCCGAGACAACAACTTGACCGTCACCGAGATAGTGGTAATAACGGAAAGTTGCTGCAGAGTAGTTGCTGTTGACTTGTGTTTATCAAACGAATTGCACAAGCAGTTGGGTTCAAATAGTATGGTGAGCAGGTAGTACAATGCAACAACAACGTGAATTACCCGAAGCTATGGCATGGAGAGCCATAGGACGGTTGGAAGCGGGACAGACACAGAGAAAGGTGGCTGCAGCTATTGGAGTGTCCCAAAGTGTAATTTCCAGGACCTGGACGCGATCCAGACAACAGGAACCGTTAAAAGAAAGCAAGGCCAAGGTCGTCCATTTGTAACATCAGCAATAGATGACCGTTATCTCCGACTAAAAGCCCGTCGAGGCAGGAGGCTGAATGCATCTCAGCTGCACCGCACCCTCCAGGCAGCAACAGGGCGCGCGATATCAACACAAAGTACGAAATCGCCTTCGGGAATGTGGCCTCTACGCACGGAGGCCTATGGTGTGTGTCCCATTAAGTCCATGACACCGTTTAGCCCGAAGAATCTGGGCGGAGGAATATCAGGCTTGGAGTCGTAATGAATGGCGCCGGGTGCTGTTCACAGATGAGTCAAGATTTTGTGTTCAGCCGCACAATCGTCGTTCCCTCATCTGGAGAGAACGTGGAACTCTCAACAATCCTGCTTATGTGCAGGAAACGTCACCATACTTTGGTGGTGGACGAATGGTGTAGGCAGGAGTCAGTATTGGCGGACGTACGGACCTCCATGCCGTTCAGAATGGCGCTTTGACTGCTCAGAGGTATAGAGACGAGATCCTTCGACCTTTCGTTGTGCCCCACGCTGGTGCCATAGGAGGTGCGTTCCTTCTGGTGGACGGTAACTCTCATCCCCACAGAGCTCCACTGGTGGACGACATACTTGAAGCTGAGGGAATTGAATGAATGGAGTGGCTAGCGTGTTCATCGGACTTAAACCCGATTGCGCATGTCCGGGATGCACTTGGCAGACGAATTGCAGCCAGACCCGCACCTACCACAACTGTTGCTGAGCTGGATAGTGCACTCCTGGAAGAATTGCCAAATATCCCGCAAGAGCTGATTGATAACACCTACTTTCCATGCCACGCAGGTATGCAACTGTACTGGCTGTCCGAGGTGATTACACACCATATTACAGGGCAACGAGAGTGACTGTTTCACTATTATGGTAGCCCAATGGTGCCTTGCTCTACGTAAACTCCATGTAAACCTCAAGTAAACGGTTGAGACAGCAAAATATCGTACTATATAACACAAAAACTACAATTGTAATCGATATCTGAATAAAATACGTTACCATATGTCTATTTTGTATGATATTTCACCTGATCCCCTAATTGTTTTGAGCAGTGTATTTCAGCCGCATAGCAAAATCATGGCTTGAGACGCAACTGGGTACATCAATCTATCTCGATTCGGACGTATTGAGGGTAATCTGAACGGCAGTCTCTACATCAGGGTGGTTTGGAGTGTCTTATTACATCTGAAAATGGCAAATTCTGGAAGGGAAGGATGGTATTCAACTAAGTATTCACATTTGCCTAATCTTTGATATTTGGTTAATTTCAGTCACGTGTGTCCTCCTTGCAGTTGGAAATTTTCCCAAGCATGAGGGTAATGCATCTTCACCACCTGCAGAAAGACTCTGTTTTTTCTTACTTCCTTGCCCATAATAATAATAATGTCGTGTGACTAGGACCTCCCCTCGGGTAGACCTTTCGCCGGGTGCAAGTCTTTCGATTTGACGCCACTTCGGCGACTTGCGCGTCTATTACGATGAAATGATGATGATTAGGACAACACAACACCCAGTCCCTGAGCGGAGAAAATCTCCGACCCAGCCGGGAATCGAACCCGGGCCTTTATGATCGACATTCTCTCGCGCTGACCACTCAGATACGGGTGGCGGACCCATTGCCCATAGATATATATCGATACCGCTCCTGCTTTTATTTCTGAAATCGTGTGCTACGTTGAAACAAGTGAGTAATACAGGGTGGTTATAATTAAACTTTCGCTACTTGAGAGTGGTCCCATGGAGAAAGAGTGATCGTAGGACAATGAAACTTTATGGAAACATTTGTAAAGTCGTGCTGAAGAGAAATAACAGATACATTACTGGGAGAAACACATTTAAATTTCCATATGAGACGGTAATATTTTTTAATTGTACACCACTTTCACGTTCGAGGTTACAAACGTTGCTCGACGTGACAACAATCTACGGCCACGACATCCTGGAACCTCACTCGAGCTGCAATTTCACAATTGTCTGTAGCACTTTCCGAACGGTGGACCATGGATTATTCAGCTGTGGTGAGGCAGCTCGTGCACTGCTTCAAGATCGCACATTGCTGCCAACATTATTAGTCATGGCAACAGCAACTTCATGAACACCTGTTGGCGTGACTGAGCCTCGACCTCTCCCAAGTGCAATTCTCAAATCGCCAGGTAATCCGAGCTTATGAATCGTGTTCTTCAGTCCCGATGCAGAAAGATAACCTCTCCGCGTTTCTTTAATGTGTCGATTCTCGCGAAGAACAGGAACACTGTAACTGTTCAAAAAATGGTTCAAATGGCTCTGAGCAGTATGGGACTTAACATCTGTGGTCATCAGTCCCCTAGAACTTAGAACTACTTAAACCCAACTAACCTAAGGACATCACACACATCCATGCCCGAGGCAGGATTCGAACCTGCGACTGTAGCGGTCACGCGGTTCCAGACTGAAGCTCCTAGAACGCGCGGCCACACCGGCCGGCACTGTTACTGTTGATTTGATAAAACAGCTGTACGAGTAAAGCCCAGCTCACCTTGCACAGACCCACGTTGACTGTCTGCAACTGTGATGCACAATGATGCTTGTGTTTCAACATTACGTTGCCGTACCAGTACCGGCGCCTAGCGGCAAGTCCGGCAAGTAATGATACTAGCACTAATAACAAGGCAAATCTTGCAGCGCACAGTTCGAACATCGTTCCTATAAAGTTGAGTACCCATACGGTAAATAATTTTCCATCTACAGAGGCTCAAGTATTGAAAGTGTAATTTTAACCACCCTGTGCAACAGATATAACTTCATTAGATGAATAATCTCGCTTTTAATAACACATCCTTACTGAAATAAATGATCCTGTTCATGAAGATTCAATAATAATGATACACAAAAGGATGGAAGAAAATAGACTATGTTTTTTAAAGTTTTTGAGTTCAAACTATTTCATTCTATAGCACTTCTGCACCCGATCCTAACTAGTTTGTATGCGTAATTTAATTCACATGCCAAGCAAAACCGACTACCTTGGCGAGTTAAAACTACAAATGTGACAACCGCCCCGCTGACATCGTCTAGGCCGACCGAAGTGGCCGCGCGGTTCTGGCGCTGCAGTCTGGAACCGCGGGACCGATACGGTCGCAGGTTCGAATCCTGCCTCGGGCATGGATGTGTGTGATGTCCTTAGGTTAGTTAGGTTTAACTAGTTCTAAGTTCTAGGGGACTAATGACCTCAGCAGTTGAGTCCCATAGTGCTCAGAGCCATTTGAACCATTTTGACATCGTCTATTAGGGCGAATTACAAAGAACAATGTTTATCTTATGCTGAAAGAACTTCATTTCTTGAAAATTTAGTTTGTTTCGGTTGCCTTGGCCAAGGGAAGGGATGCTCGGTTTCGCTGGAGACGATGTGCAGGCAGTGTCTTAAGTTTTTCTGGCTGCCATGAATATGGAGTGACACTCGGACAACATTGGTTCCAATTACGCATCGCCCCATAACTCATGGCGTGCGGCTCGTGATGCACCTGACTGCGAATGCCTACATACGTTAAGGACGACGCGCCGCTGGCTCTTTTTGTCGGGCACTCTGCAGGCGGTGCCCCTTCGCCTTTCGTTGTTAGCGTCGTGTTTCTCACAGCACAGCCAGGTATAAATCTGAACCGACGCATAGCTGCCGCATATACCTCAGCTAGCTCCCAATTTCACTTTCGGGTGAACAGAAATTACTCAAGATAGCCCATTATCGAAGATAATTCTTTTTTAATTTCCTTAAGATACCGGAAGTTCGGTTGCAGGAGGAACAGGACTTCTGGTCAGGTGAATACGGGATTATAAATACAAAATCAAATAGGGGTAATGCAGGAGTAGGTTTAATAATGAGTAAAAAAAAATAGGAACGCGGGTAAGCTACTATGAACAGCATAGTGAACGCCTTATTGCAGCCAAGATAGACACGAAGCCCACACTCACCGCAGTAGTACAACTTTATATGCTATCTATCTCCGCAGATGAGAAGAAGATTGAGGAAATGTATGACGAGATAAAAGAAATTATTCAGGTAGTTAAAGGAGTCGAAAATTTAATAGTCATGGGAACTGGAATTTCATAGTAGGGAATGGAAGAGAAGGAAAAGTAGTAGGTGAATATGGACTGGGAGAAAGGAATGAAACAGGAAACCGCGTCGTAGTATTTTGTACAGAGCATAATTTAATCATAGCTAACCCTTGGTTTAAGAATCACGAGAGAAGGCTGTATAGGTGGAAGAGACCTGAAGACACTGGACGGTGCAAATCGGTATCCATAAATCCAGATTAGATGTTCCACTAGCTTCCTAAATCACTCCAGGTAGACGGCCGTATGCTTCCATTGAGGCGGACGGTGTGGCCGAGCCGTCCTAGACGCTTCAGTTTGGAACCGCGCGACCGCTCCGGTCGCAGGTTCGAATCCTGCCTCGGGCATGGATGTGTGTGATGTCCTTAGGTTAGTTGGGTTTAAGTAGTTCTAAGTTCTAGGGGGCTGATGACCTCAAATGTTAAGTCCCATAGTGCTCAGAGCCATTTGAACCATTTGAGCTTCCATTGAAAGGATCTCGATGTCGACGGGAATGGCTTTGTTTTTTCCTTCCTGACCAGCCATGTGTATACACCAACTTGTCGATAAACTAGGAATGTTCTTCCTGCTCAAAAACTAGTCCTGCCACAACACTAATTTTACATAATCAGTCATCGTAGAGGAGAATAACGCGACCTTTTTTGTTCTTTTGAAGAACTTCCTCTCATATTTACAACGCAAAACTTAGTGTCATCCTTTGCCTATAACACTTAGGTAAATTTTGTTTTTAGGCTAAAGGTTAGGCGCCGCTACTTAAATGAAATGCTGTAGTCTGGCCGTTCATGCAAATGAGTGCGGTGTTCCAACCGGGAACGCTGTTGGTGCGATCAACGTGCAGACGCGAGGCTGGCAATGAGCGCGCACTGTGTCGTCACACGGAGCCGTTATTAAATCTCGGAGCATAACAAGCCGGTTTACGGGCCTTTTATGAGAGCCACTTGCAGATGTTATCTACCGATCTCTCTACAAATCCGCGACACACAGCAGAGCTATCTTCCGCACCAGCAAAAGCTCCACTATCGCAATGAAAGTACAATGCTGGAAGCTACTAACTGTCCTTCCCCTGCGCGCCTCCCATGCCTAACAAAGTCAGACCTCCAGTGCTTGGGCACTGACAAATTTTTACACGAGCAAGAGAGAGACTTAATACATTTATGTCCTCCTCCATTCTCCTGTTTCCAGCAACTGACATTGTAAACACTGTTTTATATTTGTCTTTTGTTTTTCTCTCTGCCAATTCAAATCCCTTTTTTCAGTCTGTATCTCCAGTCTGTTCTTCATTTGGTAATATTTTTATTTTCTTGTTTACTTTTTAGATCGGTTACAGGTATCTAAGGGTTGATACTTCATTTAACTTTAAAATGTGAGTAGATAAAACCAAAGCAAAGATCGCATGACAAAGTTATTCTATGTGTAGTCTGCCACAATAACTCGGACACACATATACCTCTTGGCGGAAATCTTGTCTGTTGATAATTGTGGCAAAAACGTAGGTGCTACCTGCCAGAGTTGTACCTGTCATCAGCAGCCCCATAAAACTAGCCACCAACAAGATGGAACGAGTGATATCTTTCTGATATTTGGGAAGCATGAGTTGGAGCAACAACAGTTTATAAACATAAATAACTACCCGCATGCTGATACTGTTGCTGCTGCCTCACTAAATTAAACCATAGCGCAGGGGTCACCCACGATTTAATGTGAGAACCAAATCAGCCCTCGATCTTGCTCTTTCTGCTGTATGTATCTATTGCTTGGTGTCTGCGCAGAGGTGATATCAAACATTTGGGAAACTCCGACATGAAACGCCTTTCGAAAATTCTTCAACTGAAACGGAAGAACATGTGTAAAAAACGAAATTCGTATGAAGGGCCAGCTAAAATGACGTGGTCACGTGGCGCTGTACTTTATTCAGAACTTCAGAGCTGCAAGCGCAAGGTTGAGAGTCAATACCTCCACTACAAGGATGTCCTAAAGCGTAGATTAGCGTCTTGCGGTTTGTCAGTGGAGAGTTTGTATCAGCTTGCTCAAAAAGGTATGAGGGACGATTCAAAATAAAAGGTATGGAAACATGTATAGAAACATGCGTAGACTATCTTAAGGGAAACACACGCCCGAACGTCTGCACTAATGACGACAGCCGCTATTTCTCCTACCTGGCTAACGGCCGATGCTTCAACACTAAGCTACGCTATCCTTGTTACACCCACCCCAGCAGATGAAGCGGCGCTCGCTGTCGGTTAATATGTGGATGGAAGTGTTATCATCACTATCATGAACAGCAGGTGTGTTTGAGTACTAACAGACCAGAAGTTTTGCAGTTAGTTATTCACCAATGCTATCTGAGGAAAAGGGACAGGGTATTTACTAGCGAATATTAATGAGGAATGTGTTCACCCTTCGCCTTTATAACGGCTTGAACTCTGCTGGGGAAACTTTCAATAAGGTGTCTGGATGTCTGTGGAGGTATGGCTTCCCATTCTTCCTCAATAGCCGAAACCAGAGAAGGTGATGAATATGGACGCTGCGAGCTGGAGCGAAGTTGACGTTCCGAGTTATCCCAAAGGTGTTCCTTTCGGTTCAGGTTGGGAATCTGGACAGACTAGTCCATTTCAAGAATCTTATTGTCCACAACGCATTGCCTCACAGATGCTTCTTTCTGGTAGGATGCACTGCACTGCCAATATAATCAATAATTGTCTCCTAACTGTTCTACTGTACGCAGTTCAGTGTTGAAAAATGTGTTCATATCCTTCCTCATTGAGTGTTTTCCTAGCGCAATAGGGAGACCCCGCCCTAACTACGGCAGCCAACTGCATACTGTGACACCATCTCTTCCATATTTCCTGTTGGCACTAAATATGGCTTGTAACGTACTCTAGGTATTCACCAAATCGAAACCCTTCCATCGTACTGCCGTAAGGTACAGTGTGATTCATTAATAGAATACACTTACTTACAGTTACCCAGCGTCCAGTGGCGTTGTTCTTTACGTCACCTCAAGCGTCGCTTCAGAGATGTGTGGCATATGAATACCTGCTTGACCACTATACGCCACTTTGTGAACTACCTACGCACAGTCAGTGTGCTAGGTGGACTGCTGGTAGCACTTTGGAACTTGTGAGTGATTTCTTTCGTTGATTTCACGTAGTCTTTTACGACGAGCGTCCGTATGCTCGATGGTTCCAATCCGTCAGCACATGAGGTCTGCTCGGTCTTGGTGATATAACTGGCAAGTGACAACAAGAAAGGACAACCATAACTAAACCAGCAGTCGACTTGGGCAGTTCTAGAAGGTCTGGAATATCCATGATGGCTTTGCTTCTCAGGTGACATCCAGTGACTCGTCCACGTTCTAAGTAACGGGCTCTCTTGACCAGCCCATTCTACTGTAACACCTTCAGACGATTTCATGCGGTATTTTTACAGCCACCCTTTGCGATGTTCAGCGATCCCTGGGTGCAAGTACTTGAGGACTGCCTGGTCTTGGTTTAGTTTTGGTTGTTCCTTCGAGTTTCCATTTCACAATTACACCACCAACAGTTGACTTGGTAGCTTTACAAGGATTGGAATGTCCCCGAGAGAACCCTTGAGCTTTTACTACTTCTCTACTGACAACAAAATACTCTCCGCCTCCTTTTATACTGGCGAGTCTGCCTCTCGTGGCACCTAGTGGTTCAAATGGCTCTGAGCACTATGGGACTTAACATCTGAGGTCATCAGCCCCCTAGAACTTAGAACTACTTAAACCTAACTAACCTAAGGACATCACACACATCCATGGCCGAGGCAGGATTCGAACCTGCGACCGTAGCGGTCGCGCGGTTCCAAACTGAAGCGCCTAGAACCGATCGGCCACTACGGCCGGCCCTGCGTAAGTAAAATTAAATGATTTCATCAGTAATTGAATTTTATCGTTACTTCCAAGTTAAGGAACTAACTCAGTTTTTGACCTTAGCTGAGTTTACAGCAATAACACGTAACAAAAGGACGACAAAAATTTAACTAGTTTGTGCCTACTTTACAGTGACTAATTATGTTGAGGTAAAGAGCAGACCAAATGAAAGGTGTTTGACCTTCTCAAAAGCTGAGCATTCTAGGTCGGCATTACGGTCGTCGTCGTGAAAGCTTATTGGAAAAGAAGAGTACTTTGCTTGAGACTTGTTCGCCTCCGTAGTTCAGTGGTCAGCGCGTCTGGCTGCTACTCGGAGGACCCTGGCTCGATTCCCGGTGCCGCGAGTTACTTTTCCACGGTGGACGACTGGAAGGGGGTGCACTCAGCTTCTTGAGAGCTACTTGAGTGAGAAGTAGAGGCTTCAAGATCAACAACGCCTGCAACGACTGGGAGAGCTGTGTACTGACCGCATGCTCCTCCAAATCGCATCCGAATGACGCCATTGGCAGAGCATGACACGGAGGTCGGTAGGCAGCTATTGGCCCGTCTGTGCCAGAACGTCAGATTTTGCTTTGCTTCTTTTCAGGAGAAGTGTGAGATCGGTTCTTGCCTAAGAATCCGCTGAACAAGCTTGTAATGTGAGTAGATGGGACGGGGTTACTGTAGTTTAACGTGAAATTGAAACAAAAGGCAGTTTGAGTAATATCGCGCTTAAGGTCACAGATAAAAAACCTCTTGACTGCCAGGCCCCATCTTTATATCAACTTCAAACATTCCGTTTTTGTCAGACTCGGGATGAAATGCGCTGCTAAGCCGCACTGAGTAGCGTGAATGAACACCGTAAAAATTTCTGAAATCGTGTCAGTTGTCCAGAATCATTGGTAACTATCGATTGGCTTAAAAATGTATGTTGGGTTAGTGCCACTTCTACTACACCATGGTTGCTACGCTAGCGGAATAACACGGAAAAAATGGCGAGAGACTTCGATGTTACAGCAAATGTAATGAGGCATAAAATCTGTTACGGCTTGGGAAAGTTGTAATTTGGAACAAGGCCTCCAACGACAGCTAAAACGTAATGCGAATTTTACTGTTACGGCAATGATTACCGGTGGTTTACATCTTCTTTTCGACCCCAGGTAGCCGAAACGCGCGAGCGGCAGGTAACTTTATGCCGAATGGCCGGTGCGTAACACGGGAGCCGGAAGGTGGCATTTAAAAGGCGCGTAGTGTGGCCCCAGACCATACATCGGTTACTCGCCACCTGTTAGATTTCCGTGAGAACGACACCGTAAAGCCGCTAGTGTTGGCGCAATAAAAGCTGCGCAAAGCGGCCGGCCGCGCCTCACGTCGCCCTATCATCTCCATAACAGCGGCGCCCCGCCGAGAATAGACCTCATATTGCGAGGAATGCGCCCGTGATGAAGGACTTCATATAAATGTCCGGCAAATTCCGATTGCCGGCGTGTTTATGAGTTCTCATAACGCGACCGATAAATCAACTCGGCGCCGCTCTTCTCGCGCTGGCGCATGCGCGCTGACTGCGCTGACTCAACGGCGCGCCGTGGCCTTCACTGCCAGCCAGCATCGGCTGTGGACGAACCGAAAAACCACCAATGTCACGTGTCAAATGTTCGCAATGTTCTTCCGCCCTGATTACGTATAAAGTTCCAAGCTTTCGACAATAATCTCTGTAACATTCTACAGGAAAGCAATCGACTGCCCAAAACCACTGTCTGACAAAAAAAGTGAAGCACAGGTAACACACGGTAGGATGTCAATGTACACCTGCACACCATCGACTGGTATTCAAGTGATTAGTGTTGCAATTCTCTGTGACAGGTAGAAGGACAACAACAGTGCGTTAGTGTTATCCTTGTTTAGTGTGGTCAGCACGCCTGTTGGGGTATATAACCGACATGCACGGAATCAGATGTCAAGTGATCACTGTGAAGAACGCGGAGATGCCATGTACTCTGTAAGACAACGTTATCAGCTCAATTGGCCGGCTGGTCGAACCGTTCAATATGCAAATTTGTAGGGCATTCAGCTGTGGCAGTGGCCCGATGCTGGACTGGACGTGAGGGCAGACATACTAGCCGTGAAGCTTCCGGTCTACCATGTGTGACCACCACAAGGGAGATCGCCGTATTGTGTACCAAGCATATCGCAACCCTTTCACATCTGCGCCTGCCATCCGACAACAATGGACTCCTGCAACGTTCTGTGTCATTCCGCACCATTGGTCGACGACTAGCAGCAGCCAGACCAGGGAATTACCGTCCTACGCGTTGGCTGCCATTAACACCAAAACACAATCGGCTGCGTTTGAAATGGTGTCACGACCGGGGAGCATGGATAGTTGATGAATAGTGTCACATAGTGCTCAGCGATAAATCACGATTTTGCACTATCCCGGATGAACATCGTCGGCGAGTATGGCTGTGACCTGTGGAGAGGTCCCATTATTCCAAAGTTTTGGAGAGGCACAGCGGCGTCATGATGTAGGGAACCATCAGATATGACTTCAGGTCCCAGCTGGTAATGACTGAGAGAACTCTGACGGCACATTTATACTCCACGTTCTCATGAAACAGTAACGTCGAGTTATTTTTCAACAGGACTGTGCTCGTCCACACATGGTACGCGTCTTATGAGCTGTATGCGTGCTGCTGTGTTACTCCAGTGGCCAGCAAGATCTCCAGAGATGTCCCCAGCAGAACATATATGTGACCAACTCCGTCCTAGAACCATTACCCATGATATTACATCTACATCTACATCATATTCCGCAAGTCACCTAATGGTGTGTGGTGAAGGGTACTTTCAGTGCCACTATCTGATCCCTCCAACCCTGTTCCACTCGCGAATAGTGCGCGGGAAGAATGATTGTCGGTAAGCCTCTGTATTAGCCCTAATTTCTCGAATTTTCTCATCGTGGTCAATACACGAGATGAGTGGGAGGGAAAGTAGTATGTTGTCCGACTCCTCCTGAAAAGTGGTGCCCGAAATTTCAACAGTAACTCTCACCGTGAGAGGAATGAAGGACCAGTTACAACAGCTGTGGTCCAGCTTTCCCCAGGAAAGGCTACAACGGCTTTAGGACAACCTTCCCCACCCAGTCAGTGTATTCATCCAGGCCAGAGGGGATTCAACATCAAACTGATAAGTGTTCCCATAATACTACCTCACGACCTTTTCCATCTGCAACATCACATATCCTCTCGTACCGTGAAGTTTTATTTGGTTTCCTCCTAGTCGTATGACTGTACTCGTATTTACCAGGCACCATAAATCACAGCGATTTTTTGTCAGTAATCTTGTAACTGGTTTGATGCAACCCGCCACGATTGCTTCTCCGTCTCAGAGTATCAGATTGTTCGCTGACGTTGCCGTTGCATACAACAAAGTATAGGCGCTGATCTTTCGTAAGGAATAGTAAGATGGGCCGGCCGCTGTGGTCGAGCGGTTCTAGGCGCTTCAGTCCGGAACTACGCGGCTACTACGGTCGCAGGCTCGAATCCTTCCTCGGGCATGGTTGTGTGTGAAATCCTTAGGTTAGTTAGGTTTTAGTAGTTCTAAGTCTAGGGGGCTGATGACCTCAGATGTCAAGTCCCATAGTGCTGAGAGCCATTTGAATAGTATGATGACTTGAACAAATTTTCCATCCAGTGTGACGAATGGTAGCTCTTTTCGGTTGTTTGGAAAATGTAGGATATAATAGTAACAAAGAGAAATGAATCGGTAGTATCTGATTACAAAATTAATTCCAGAGCACGTTGCGACGTATAGGTATCTGAGGGTAATACTAAATAGCCCATACGAAAATGTAACAGAAATTCTCGTGAAATTTAAATAATAATTCTTGGAAGAAAGACGACGAATTTATCGAAAAATTCTGTTGGATGAATTCAGAAAACCTATATTTGAAGAAGATTGTGCCTTCATTATGATCCTACATCTGTATATCTCGCATTAGGAACCGCCATAAGATTAGAGAAATTAGGGTGCGTACAGAAGCATGCACTCGCCTCGTAAACTCATCATTCTCTCGCTAAATATGCCAATGGAATATAAATAAAACTGATAATATTGGTACGATATACCACCTCCATGCATTATACGGTGGCTTGCCACACCGGCTGGCTCCACCAGTATCACGGAAGCTATTCGGTCATGTCGTAACACGCGTTCTGCCAGTCTGTCCCTTCTTCCACTTACTGTTTTTCGCATATTCTTTCCACCGTAGATTCTGCGGGGAACCTTCCCATTTCTAATATTATCAGTCATACTAATTTTTAGCATCCTTCTGAGAAACATCACGAGCGCTTCAATTCCCTCATTTTTCGCTTTTCCCGCAGTCCATGGTTTTCTGATATACCGTGCTGTTCTCCAGAATTAGAAATGGCTTTCCCTTTCTAAAAATCTTTCCTGTAATAGTCTTTCAAATGTTTACTTAGTAATGTATAGGGTGTTACGAGCATTCGGGTCAAACGTCTAGGGGTGATGGATCATGTCACGAGGAACAATTTTTGTTTCTGTATTTGTTATGCCCCTGAGAGGCAGCATGCCATATACACTCTGCAGTGTGTGTATGACTTGTGTGTTGCCTCCACTCCCGTCATTTTCTTCACATGAAATGGGGTACGCCCTGCAAAATTAAAGTTCCTGCCCGCATCTCGTGGTCGTGCGGTAGCGTTCTCGCTTCCCACGCCCGGGTTCCCGGGTTCGATTCCCGGCGGGGTCAGGGAATTTCTCTGCCTCGTGATGGCTGGGTGTTGTGTGCTGTCCTTAGGTTAGTTAGGTTTAAGTAGTTCTAAGTTCTAGGGGACTGATGACCATAGCTGTTAAGTCCCATAGCGCTCAGAGCCATTTGAACCATTTTTGAAAGTTCCTGATTCGCTTCTAAAATAATTTTCTCCGTTTGAGACATTCATTCTTCAGATTTTCATGTTGAAAATTGCTGTCGGTTAATGGGGCAGGTGGTATGCAGTGCACCTCGTTAGTAGACTCTACTACTTCGGTTAAGTCTCGTCGTCCATGGTCAGGTGAATACTATAAAAGGGCAATCAAAAAGTTTCCATTCGAAGGCTGTATAGTCCAAAATCTTTGTGCCAATCAGGCAAAATCGTTGTGACCACTGAGGCAATCACCCCACTGACTCACCACGTTGAGCCGGCCGGAGCGACCGAGCGGTTCTAGGTGCTACAGTCTGGAACCGCGCGACCGCTACAGTCGCAGGTTCGTGTGTCATGTCCTTAGGTTAGTTAGGTTTAAATTGTTCTAAGTTCTAGGGGACTGGTGATCTCAGAAGTTAAGTCTCATAGTGCTCAGAGCCATTTGAACCATTTTGAACTCACCACGTTGAAGATATCCGTCCTGCTGCGTTTAGAAGTCCGTAACTGCCTGCTCCACATTGTCGTCCAACAGGCATCGTCAACCCTTCAAGGTCTTTTTTAAGGGACCGCAGGCGTGATAATCACGTGGGGAGAGATCAGGACTATAGGGCGTGTGCTCGAGTGACTCCCACTTGAGCTGGCGTAATTTATGCGTTACAACATTCGCGATATGTTGACGTGCGTTATCATGAAGCAGCAACACCTCTTGTCACGCATCATTCCAAAACGGTGGTTTTAGACAGACATGCAGACGTGCTGCCCCATACATGTTCTTCATTCTCCGATGGATGCCTACTGGAGTCAGTCCTTCGGCAGTCAAGAAAAGAATAACAGCATGTTAGTTCTACTTGGACACATTTGATAGTAACGTCGCCATAATTGATGTTTCCACATTTACCCCGCGCACAACGGAGAGACACCAGTGCCATTCTGATCCCTTTCCTACACGTCGGTGCTTATGTACCCGCATCTGAGCCATTGTATATACGCCACAGCAACGTCCTCAAACGGAAAGTTTTTGATCGCCCCTTAAAGATGACGCTTGTGGCGTCAGGAAGCGTCTTCGAACATGTTGCGTCTAATAAAAGTTATTCACTATGACGTGAACTATCATCCCTAGACGTATGATGCAAAGACACTGAAAACACTCTGTGTTTAAGAGAAACATTGATGGATTCACTGATTTTATACGACATACTACTAATGTGTGTATTATGAAAATACACCAAAATAGTAATACTTACACTGTCCTTTAATTTTTAACCACAGATTAATTATTATTGCGGATATCCACAGATACAGCAACAGATATTCCTACCGGTGCAAGCTTTTATTCGTAATGTAATCATTACGGCTGACTTGTCCTGGATATCTACATCGGGACAGACCTCTTGTTACAGAGTATCGGTTTGTAATGTTGTTCATTGGAACACGAATTCTCGTGCTAAATTTTCCAAGCGTAGCTTAAAAGTAATACGTACGCAAGCGAAACTGCAGAGGGGCGTATCGAGGAACGTGTATGCTCCGAAGCAAAATAGTTCGAATTTCGGCAGCGGTTCCTGGTAGCGCAGCAACACGATTTCGGGGGAGGTAGGAAGTGTCCCGATGTAAATGCGCCGGCTCACAATCAGCAGAAATCACAGCTTCGACACGGCCGTCCACGATGAGCCTTTTGTCTGCCTCACAAAGGCCACCAGACATGCGGAATTTTCTGCCCGGGGCTGCTCTACGCTACGACGGCCGCGACGGAAGAACAAAAATAACGAAAAAAGCGGAGGAATAAAATTTAAGGCAAAACCCCGGATATAAATAACGCATTACAAAAAGAGAGAACCGTTTTGACATTGTTCTGTGTTTGGTAATACAAGACGTAATGGTATCGTTTAGAATTCCCGGCGGGGCAAAAGGAAGCAGACGCGAGCGGAGCCTTGATGGAAGCCTTGTTACGCGTCGTGTCGGCGGGCAGCCGGGCCGCGCGCATATTTTAATTTACGAATATGTTGCGCGCTTTTTCACGGCGCTGGGCTGCGCCTTTGATCGCGCGCATGCGCACGCAGAGCTACCTTCCTAAAATGGGCAGCGGCCGGCGTACTGCATACTTCCGCGCCGGCGACATACGACGCCGGCCCGGTAATGATCTTTGGCCGGGGCCCGACCTCTCGTAAATCCTGCGCTTCCTTAAGTCCGCGGCCGGCTAATACGGCTCCCTCAAAGCAAATGTGACGTGTCTCGTCCCGCCACTGTCAGCCGATACCCAGATACCCGGCTACCTGTTTCGTTTTTGCCGCGAGTGCTCTTTCCTAACGGCTCGTGGCGTCACTGTTTAAATGTGGGCCACATCTCCCTTATGTTTGCACACATGTAGTCTGGCACACCGGGACGGAACTTTCGGACTGCAAGGCTGCGTCCACGTCCGCAGTTCCTGGTCTTTGTCAGTATCGCTGCCTCTGGAGCGTGCGGTCCCGGGTTTGATTCCCGACCACGTTGGATATTTTCTTCTGTTAGGGATCGGATGGTTGTGTTGTCCTAATCGTACCACCTCATCTTCATCAACGTCCGCCCCCGGTAGCTGAGTGGTCAGTGCGACGGACTGTTCCGGGTTCGATTCCCGGCTGGCTCGGAGATTTTCTCCGCTCAGGGACTGGGTGTTGTGTCGTCCTAATCATCATCATTTCATCCCCATCGACGCGCAAGTCGCCGAAGTGGCGTCAAATCGAAAGACTTGCACCAGGCGAGCTGTCTACCCGACGGGAGGCCCTTGTCACACGCCATTATTATTATCTTCATAAGCGCATAAATCTCTGAAGTGGCTTCAAATACAGAGACTTGCATCAGGCAGCGGAACAACCCCAGACGAGGCGAAAAAAAGTGTGATTGAAGGCCAGCCTTACTACACTTGCTTCCCACATACAAATTTTGTTGGTAGATTCAAGTCCTTCAAGAATGGTCACAGACGTGGCAGATCTCACAATAGTCCAAAGGAAGACATTGCTAAGATACAGTCAGATCAAGCTATTAATGCGTCATGCCACTACTACAATGCGCATCCTGCTAGATTACGGCTGTTACCCTTCATGTCTTTATGGGATTAAAGTTGAGCCACCTTCGTACCCCGTTGTCCAGCCAACTGAGATTGCAGGCCTCAGCCAAGTGCTACTCGGGTGTTTGCGTTACGACAGACAGGGCTGTTAGTTCAAAAAATGACTCTGAGCACTATGGGACTTAACTGCTGTGGTCATCAGTCCCCTAGAACTTAGAACTACTTAAACCTAACTAACCTAAGGACATCACACACATCCATGCCCGATGCAGGATTCGAACCTGCGACCGTAGCGGTCGTGCTGTTCCAGACTGCAGCGCCTAGAACCGCTCGGCCACCTCGGCCGGCCGGCTGTTAGTTTCTCATGGCCATGATCAGAGCAGGAATTCCCCAACCTACATATGTGACGGACCTGTTTCGTCAGTTGTCCACAACGGACTACGTCAGTATTGTCCTGTTTCTGCAAGAAGCGGATATCCAATTATAAGTCAGACACAAAGGATCCAGCGTGAGAAGATGTGATATATGAACTCTGTTGAATGTGTTAATGAACAAAGTGTACTATGAAGTTTAACTGGTATTAATGTATTTCCCAATGCCCATGCTATATGTATGATATTGTTCACCAAATCTATAATTGTTCACTTGTCTGGCTAAATGCTAACACCGAAGTGCAATAAATACATAGAAAAAGAAGAAACAGATGGGTCTCCCGGTTAATAATGCCATGCGATCATTCCACATTGGCTGTGGTTTACCATTCGTCCGTTTTGCATCGAGCGCAGTCTGTAGAGGAAAGAAGGAACGTCATGAGTGAGGGCAAGATGCCAATAGAGTGTACAAGTTTGCGGGGACGCGAAATGGAAAGGTCACCTGGGGTCATGCGCAGGTAAAGTAGACAGACTTCGGTTTCTTGATAGGGTAATAAGTTAATGCTATCAGTCTAAAACAGACTGATTATAAAAAATTCGCACGACCTATCCTAGAATACTGCTCAAGCGTGAGGGACCCGTGACAGAAAGCACTAACAGGTGGTGTTGAAAGTATACAAAGAACAGTAGCACAAACGATCGCTGGTTTACTTGACCTATGGGAGAAAAAGAAACTCCTGAACTCTTAGACGCCAACTACCCAGCAAAATACTTACAAATCTTCCAGACCCAGCCTTCAGTGAGGAATCTTGAACAGACAACAACCCCCAACGTAATGTCCCATAGGGATTGGGAATACAAGGTTAGACAAATTACGGCGCTCACGGAGGCGTTCAAGCAATCTCACTTCTTGCGCTCCATACGCCAATGGAAGGGAAAGAAGGCCTAATATATGGTACAGGGGAAAGTATCCTCTGCCATGCACTTCACAGCGGTTCGTAGAGTATTGATATAGAAATAGATGTAAACTAGGCTTTAATGGTGCTGAAGGTGAGGGCATGAGTTTCCTGAAGTGATATGTAGGTAATCGCCTACTTCTTCTTCTTATTATTATTACTATTATTATTATTATTATTATTATTATTATTTGAGATTTCCCGTTTCTCTGGGGGTCGACATTTTTACATGACTTCTTAGCCTGGAATATCACTGACTGGAGTAGAATTGGCTTCAGTGATGAGTTCCGCTTTGATCTGAGCCCCGAAGACTAGTGAAGACGAGTCTGGAGACGCCCAGAATAGCAGTGGAATACCGCCCGCCCGCCATACAGGCTTACAATCAGGTGTGATGGTGTGGGGTGTCATTTCTTTCATAGCAGGACCCCTTTGGTTGTCGGGCGAGACACCCTTACAGCACAGCAGTACATCGACGATATTCTATGCCCCGTTTTGTTGCCCTTCATGACGAGCCATCCAGCTTACGTTTCAGCAAGATAATGCCCGCCCGCACGAGGCGAGAGTCCCTACTGCTTGTCTTCGTGCTATCCAAATCCTGCCTTGGCAGAGAAAGATCACCGGACCTCTCTCCAATTGAGAACGTTGGGGCATTAAGGGGCAAGGCCCTCCAAACGGCTAAGGATTTTATGATCTAACGTGCCAGTTGGACAGAATGTGGCACGATATAACTCAGAAGGACATCCGTAAACTCTACCAATCAAAGCATATTCGGTTAACTGCTTGCTTAAGAGCCAGTAGTGGAGCAACGCACTACTGACTTGCTCAGTTTTGTAAGCTCTATCCCTTGAATAAGTCATCAATTTTTTCTGAAATTTTAATCATTTGGTTGTATATGTACATCACATCTACTGACTTCCATCCCATCATTTGGATAATCTTTTCGTGGTGCGTCGTTTTTTTTATTTATTTATTAGAATGTACATTATTAACTTGTGACAGGATACCACGTCTGCAAAGAATTTTGACGACGTGGTGTTTTGGGGAATCGTTCAGTAACTAGACAGTTAATTGTACTGAAAATATTAAATTTTACCTACGTCAGTGGTATCAACATCCTTGCCGCAATGGTAACACTGGTTCCCGTCAGATCACCGAAGTTGAGCGCTGTCGGGCTTGGCCAGCGCTTGGATGGGCGACCGTCCGGATCTGCTGAGCGCTACTGGCTAGCGGGGTGCAATGATGGTCAATGGAGAAGCTACTTGAGTCAGAAGTGACGGCTCTGATCATGAAAATTGGTAATGGCCAATAGAGCGGTGTGCTGAGCACATGCCCCTCCATATTCGCATCCACTGACGCCTGTCGGTTGAGAATGACACGCCGGGCGGTCGGTACCGTTAAACTTTCCTTAGTTTTGGTTCAGATAAGTAGTAAGAAACCAATATTGGAGTTGTCCCGCGAGAGATACTCAACCTCGCAATAACTTGAGAACCACGTATAGAATACGAATAGTATATGGATAATATTTGGGAAAATTACAAATGACCGTAAGTGTAGTTATTTTCCTACTCAGTGCAGACAAAACTTGAAGAAATAGCGAGGTAGCCGAAAGCCATCAAAAGAAATGCACATTGCTGGGAACACTAGAAGTTACTTTAATGTATTAATGTTTGTTTTGGTTTTTTACAATACTCATTTTTAAGGGATAATGTATTTCGTATTATAATAGTATAACAAATTTCGCACTCTCTTGTGTTGGACGACTTGCTTTGGACACAGAAGGGGATAGGTTTTTAAAAAGTAACAGATAAATCATACAATTAGTAGTAACAATAATAAGAATAATAAAGTCTGTTCAATGTCCCGTCCACGTCGGAGGAAGGGCAATTATAGTTTAAGGAGCCGTCGACTTCAGTACTGTTGTTAACTGAAATCGACATCTAGGTCATTGGGGAGACAATACCATATGTCATGCAAACACGTAGATGAAAATCAGTCTAGATCTCTTTGAAGAAATCGTCCAAGAATTCAGATGAAGAGATTTAGAAAAATACACAGCAAAACTGAATCGACGTGGCTAGCCAGGGATATGAAGTCTGCTCCTCTCTAGTGTTAAGAGCTGCGACACCTCGCTCGCTTCTTGCAGAGCAAGCACGCGATTGTAGGTATCTGATTCCAATAATGTGGTGTTTCTGTCATGAAGATAACGGGACTACCAAAGGGACTTTGTGCATAGTCGGATTTCGCATCAATAATCACACTTGACGGAAATCATCCATGGTGGTTTAGTGGTTAGATCATTGGACTTGTCTTCATGTGGGGCGATGTCTGCATTTCAGTCCATGCGTTCCGAAGTAGACATCATGGTTTACCTAGACCAGAGCCAGAAGAATGTTGGTATGATCTGGAAATTCGCTACGGTCCAGTCATTCGTCTAATATTCCATAGCTGTCTAATTACTCGGTCTCCAAATGTCTTATTGTCGAATAGATGTTAAAATCTAAAAAATTTGAAAGGAAACCGTGTTTGCGATCGCGATCAATGCTTATATACCGACGTAGTGCATACAAAGATCATAAGAAAGGCTAAGTATAAAAGTAACTAGTATGATGGCGTAACTTATGTAGAAACTAAGTACATACATACAAGCAATAGGTTTAGGCACCGGTGAGTAAATGTTCTGAGCACAGTTTATTAGTTTCATCGTAATGCACCTGAACGGATCTGGTGTTGAAGTATTTGTGGAGTATTTCATATTCAGCTCTGTCGGACAATCAGGTATAGTACATTGTGTTGGTACCTACTGTACTTCGACGACAGGGGCATGATGTTTTTTCCCTATCTTGTGCCGGGGACCAGGGAAACAACTACAGGCCTTTCTTCTTTAAACTGGAGAAAATTTTGGACTTTTACTTAAAGTAACAGAAAGCAGTTTTACGAAGGATAGTAGTTTTTTCTGTATGCTCCCTTAAACAGGATGCTCCAAATCTCTGGGATGGGATTTATACAGAAGGTAGAGGATACTAAGTTAGGTTCTTTCATAGAAGGTACTAGTGTTCGGAATTCCACATACGTTGTTTTTGCTGACAAAAGCAACTCGTTACTTACAGCAGCAGGTTATGACAACAGCAGCTGACGACCGTTCATATTCTCTTAGATATTCTTGTTGTCCATTGTAGAACGAGACAAGCAGCTAGGATCTTGTAAGCCTTTTCCTCTTCAGTTCCTACTGGGAGCTTATACACCAACAACTTCATGTAATCCAACAGGAAAAATTCCGACGTGGACACATCGCCGATAACAGTGTATTGTTTCTCTACGTCAGGAAACTTACGTCGGTTTAGAAATAGAAGCAATTTACGTACAGATGTGTTGCTCATCCAACACCCATTAGAACCAGAAATATTCATTAATGACTATTGGTTCTTTATCCCAAAACATTCAATTTAGATCCTTCCTCTGCCTTAATAATTTTCACTCTAACGTACTGGAATGCCTTGAAGTCGTATTCGTAATAACGGTGCCGTAAAAAAAAATGATTAAATGGTTCCTGACTTAAATAAACGACTTGCTTCGTAAGGAATAACAAGCAGAACCTATAAGAAGCAAAGATAAATAGTGTTGGCAAACTTTCTGACAGATGAAAGAAAAGAAGACTTGAAATTGTAATTGCGATTAGTTCCATTTGAATGCTTGGTAATTTTCTTTCATATTATTTCTATAGGCGGTTGTCAAAATGGTTCAGTCCGCAAGACACTTTCAATAACTAGTTCTTCCGTTATTCAACAAAGGAACTGTTTCCACCAGCCCTTTCCAAAGTGTGTTCGTTCTTCGAATCGAATGACCACATAGCGGAATGGTAGAGAATCGTTCGTATTTCTTACCACCCTGCGGCAGGTTTATGTAACTGTATGCCCACAACTCAGACCACTGTCGTGATGTGTGACGCATCCAAGTACAGCTGTTGGACAGTTACAGTTATCACGCGAACCTCTGACTTAAGGAATCTGCCTTTCCTCGCGAGTAGCGAGGGCATTGTAGAAGAAAAGCCCAAGTTGCCGCAGTGTCTCAGGTTCCTGGAGCAAGTGGTGACAATAGAGGCTAAATGTTTGTCAATTGGATAATAGTAGCGGCCCGCAACGAGGCTCGGGCAGCCACGGCCTGTGTCCAACTGCACCTGCCCCGCCATGATTCACTCACCAGCATCGCGGCCTTCCTCCCGATTTTGCTGGAGACGTAGCCCACATCTTTCATCAGTGGCTGTCAGATCGCGCCCAAGACACAGTTTCCCTTTAACTGGAGGGGTTGCGTCACTTAAACCGTGAGCGAGAGCAGTGTTGCACTGTAAATCATCACGAAATAAAGCTGCTGAATGAAGTAATCGCCTCCACTACGTAAAAATGGGCTTGCACACATTTTTAAAAATCGCAAAATGTTTGCCTCTTTTGGGTGGTGTCTTCCGTTTGTGTGAAGTGAAAGGAACCAAATTTTCGTAGGAGCATCCATTAGATTTCCATTAGGTACGTAGCTCAGAGGGAAAGTGACTAAGAATCCACAGTTCACGGTTTCGATCTCTGGTCGGTACTAGGATTTTTGTGTGTCCTTTATTTGTTGTTTCGTCAGTGATAACGAACATTAATGTGAAAAATCCCGAGTTGCACCGTCGTTCGGAATCCACAATAAACGACAGATCCCCTTATAATTGGCTGCCTACCTCAGTTCGGAGGTCGCAGGAAAACAACAGCTTACCATTGGACCACGCATAATAAACCAGTGCGGTGTTGAAAGCAACTTTCGGCCTGGCCTTGACAGCTTTACCTATACCTGTCTGCTGAGCCGATGAAGCAATTAAAAACTTACGTATAAAAATAACAGTGGTAGTTGCTCCTGGTGTTTTTATGTGAATTCATTTGTTTCTATTTAGTGAGACTTTTCATGAATGTATAAGATGTTTCCGGAAAAATAATCGGGAATAATAGAGGTTAAATTGTTCCTGCTTCCCGAGAAAGAGTACGCTATAATTAAAACACAATATAAGACTAAACTGATTGAAATATTACTGCTGATTCGTTGTGATGTTTAAGTAAAACGACTCGGATACGCCACTCAAAAAATGTTCGATGAAGTGAGGTAGCCGCCATTTCTATATTCAAAACGTGCGGGATTCAGATCCCCGTTCTGCCATCTGACATTACGTTTTCTACGGTTTTATTAAGAATGCCGAGATGTTACCAATGACAAGTACATGGTCGGTCTCCTTCTTCATATTTATAATGCAATCCCAAAAAAGTAAATTAATGAACGGAGATTACACACTGAAAATATATATTAGCATTTAAAGTATCGTCAGCACCGAGGTTACTATAGACTATCCGAGCCTCGTATTTTTACACATTTAAAAAGGTAGACTGGTGTTTAAGGTATCGTCACTGCTGAAGTTAGTGTAGACTATTTGCAATCTCGTACTGACTGGAAAAGGTCATAATTGTTTAAGGAAACGTCTCAGTATTCACCTCCGATGATTTAGCAAAACGCGAATGTGGCCGGCTGTCTGGAGATTGGAGTCATGGTTCTGTCGCAGAACGCACTGTCTTAACCACAATGATATCTCACTCGCTCTAATGGACTTAGTAAAAAAGTAAAGCAGTAAAAATAACACTGTCAAGATAGATGCGATTTTGTCTCTATCGCGACGGGTAATGGATACTATAAGATGTGGATGGGAAACGTTACGTCAATCTTAAAGTATTGCTTTGCTAACAGTACAGAAATAAACTTACATCTCAATTTTGTGTTGTTCTTAGTGCCTCGGGTCTAGTTGTACTGGCCGTATGCTCAATTTGGATTCTTCCTGTGATCGGGTGATGGGGCGTGGCTCGTGTTGTCTTAACGTCATCTATACCCAGAACTGGAGAGAGAATTGAGTACTCAGTCGCATGTACATGGTTAATTGGTTTCGTATATTAACTGTTTTCATAGTGTAATCCTCAAGTGAAAATGGGGAATCAGTCCGAAATATGGGTGGATGTAGCACAGAACCACCTACAAACCACATTTGAATACGAATAGACCGATATTACAGATCAGCGGTTGTCAATACGGCACATCGATTCTAAGGAACATTAAGATTAAAACCCAACGACAATTGTATTGCCAGCTAGGGTGGCCGAGCGGTTCTAGACGCTTCATTCTGGAACCGCGCGACCACTACGGTCACAGGTTCGAATCTTGCCTCGGGCATGGATGTGTGTGATGTCCTTAGGTTAGTTAGGTTTAAGTTGTTCTAAGTTCTAGGGGACTGATGACCTCAGAAGTTAAGTCCCATAGTGCTCAGAGCCATTTGAACCATATGAACTATTGTATTAGATACATGAAATGTATTCGCAGAAGCGAACATGGACAACCATCAGCTGTATAATGAATGACGACAATGAAAATTTGTGCCGGAGGAGGACTCGACCCCGGATTTCCGCTTTACGCGAGCGATCAACTTAATCGCTCAAAGTACCCTTGTATGACTCACGGCCAGACATAAACTTCCATATATCGTCTTTCATGCGTCACAACCCGCACTCGTACAGATTACGTTATTCCCGTACAGGAGGAGGACATGTTAATTGAAAGTCGCTGCCTGGTATCAGCAGGTAATTACGATACTGCAATGCCTGTGACGATCAATGCAATATCGATTGTATGAGAGTTTGGGCACGGGCTCCGACTGCGAAGGATGAAGAAAGATATGCCCCTCTATTTTTCTGAGGAATCGTAAGGTATTTACCTTACAGTATTTAGGGAAACCATGGAGAACCTAAATATTAATGACCGGATTACAGTCCGAAACGCTATCCTCCCGGTTGCGAGCCAAGTTACTTAAGCTCATATTTTATCCGAGTGCGACACGGCTGTGCATTTTGTTCGCCAGAGTCCTGCACAGTAGACTGTGCGGGCGGGCTCGAGTATCGGTATTAGCACTAAGTTAATTTTTGTCTCTGGGTGCAACTCCATTTAAAATTACATACTCGGTGCGGCAGCTCGGCGGTGTGCGTATTGTGGAATTTAATCAGGAGGACGATAGCCGGCCGCTCAGTTTTAACGAGTGCAATTGTTTCTGAAGACTGTTTTACGACGGCGGAATCAGTGTCCGGCAGCGGGCGGCTTTTTTCTGTTATTCTGCTTTATTAACCCTAATCTGGGACGAATCCTTGTCCCTTGTCTGGTTATGCAAATAGGGAGGGTGCGCGGCGCGGCGCGTTCCCTTAATCCTGGCGTGCTCTTGCTTGATGATATCATCTGGGGTATAAGGGCCTTAATACGCGCCATCCGGGGGGACCGCGGCCACTGGACGCAGCCTTTCTTCCGAGCCGCAGTTGCACCTTGCCCTCGTCCCTCGTCCCTCGCCATTCGGCCGCAGGGCCACTGAACCGCGCAATCTCTCTTGCGTGTCCCGCTGCCGTTCTCTCACATTTCTAGTGTTCGTTCACTAGCCCTGAAAGTAGATCATTATAGCTCCGTACACCATCCCATAAACAATAAAAAATGTATGTTGCAAAGCAGTTTAACTGAAATGAACGAAACAGTGCGTTTGATTTTAATCTACATCTCCATCTACACTCTGCAAATCACTTTACGGCTGTGGCGGAGGGTACTTCTGTTAGTAGTATATATTCCCTCCTCCTCTCTTCCATTCGCGAAAGATGCGAGCAGAGAACGACTGTCGATAAATTTCCGTATCAACTCTAATTCTTCAGATTTTCTCGCCGTGGCCATTTCGTTAGCACATGCGAAAGGAAGTAATATGTTACACCACTCCTAGAGCATTCACTCTGTGAATAACAACCTCGCGGTGATACATAATACCTTTGTTGTAGAGTATGTCCTGGAGTTTACTGAGCATATCTATAATGCTCTCGCGCTTAATGAATGACCCCGTGACGACACGGACCACTCCCTGTTTCTTCTATTAATCCAACTTCGTAAGCGTCCCATACTGATAAACAGTATTCAAGAATCAGTCTTACAAGTGTTTTGTAAGCCACATCTGTCTTGGATGAATTTTATTTCCATGGTATTCTTTTAATGAATTTCAGCCTGGCTTCTGCTGTTTCTATAATTAGTTTTATAATCTTCATCATGCTTTAGTCCGCCCCCGGTAGCTGAATAGTCAGCGTGACGGAGCGTCAATCCTGAGGGCCCGGTTTCAATTCCCGGCTGGGTCGGGGAATTTTCTTCGCCCAGGGACTGGGTATTGTGCTGTCCTCATCATCGTCCTATCATCCTCATTGGCTGCAGGTCGCCGAAGTGGCGTCAAATTGAAAGACGACACCCGGCGAACGGTCTGCCCGACGGGGGGCCATAGCCATACGATTGAATAGATTAAATAAATTCCGCTTTAGGTTGCTGTGGATGCAGAATCCTAGGTATCTTGCGGTTGCTTCTGGTTTCGACAGCAAAGTAAAGCTCCATGTTCTGCCCCTAACGGACCAATCGCGGCCGACCGACCGCCATGTCATCCTGTGCCAGTGTCGTCACTGTACGCGTAGTGGAGGGATGTGGGGTCAGCACACAGCTCTCCCAGTCATTGCCCGCTTTCTGCCTTGGAACCGCTACTTTTCTCCCAGGTGGCATCACGAGGCTGAGTGCAACCCGTTCCAGTCCTCCCACCGAAATTCCCTGAGAGTAACGGGAATAGAACCCGTGTCCTTCGCATAGCGGCCGGATACGCTGACCACTGAGCTACGGAGGCGGACCGTTGTTCCCAAAGCTTTATCGCTAATAGCGTAACCGAACAGTAATGGACATCTTGGCCCTTTTATGTCCAACATGTTAAATTTATTCATGTTCCATGTCGGCAGCTAATCCCCACCCTACTCATAGGATCTCTGCAGGTATTCCTGCATTTCTCTATAGTCTCCTAGCGTGGCAATCTTCCTATAGATAATACCATCGTCAATATGCTGGACAATACGTTGACCATGACATGTACCTTCGTTATTTCGGGACATATTGTGACAAATTATAACGTAACATGCTGTGTTCGATGTTACGGTGACTAGATCCGAATATGAATTACCCTTTTCTCATTCAAGATGTAAACCTTGTATCTGTAAACGTACAGTATGTGTTCATTCAACGAGATATGGGACACCTTTACATGTTTATATGAAGGCAGTCAAATGAGAACCGAAAACCCGCCACAACTGGACCATGGATTGGTTCCATTCAAAAGTATTCACAACACGCGTTAAGACATTTATCCCACTGGGAGACGAGACATTCAGTTCCTGATACGTAGAACACGATCCGTCGCTGATGGATCCACAATCGTCCCCACTCTTGCGCTCGCCCGATTGAAACCGTCGGCCATGCATATCATTCTTCAAGATGCCAAAAATGTGAAAATCACACGGTTGAAGATCAGGGATGACGGAGGATGTTACAGTGTTTCCCAACCAAATCACTCATGCGTAACCTTCATCCCATTGGCAGCGTCGGGCGGGCGTTATCGTACATCTGGATGATTCCGTCCGACATCATTGCTGGGCGTTTTGACTTTAGCATGCGCCGCAGTTTCTGCAAAATGTCTTCGTAGGTTGCACATTGATTGTGGTTCCACGGTCGAGGAACTCGACGAGCAGAGGACCTTGAGTCGAAGAAGGAGGTCATCATGACCTTACTGGAACTTTTGTGAACAACTTTGAATTTCTTTGGCGGGCGAGATGTGGAATGTTTCCATTACTGACTTTTCGTTTACCCTTGGGCTGTCGGCATTCTGTCGGACAGAAGGATCCTGTCGCACGATAATACCCGCCCCCACACTGTCAATCGGAGGAAGGCTACGCTGCAGCCATTTGGTTGGGAAACATTGCACCATACTACGAGCAGCCCGGATCTTTCACCGTGTGATTTTCACACACTTGGCTACCTCAAAAAAGACATGCGCGGACGTCGGACGAGAAAGTGCACGAGTGGGTGCGGTTGTGGAGTCGTCAGCGGCTGACTGCGTTCTACGAAACAGGAATTGATCATCTCCTCTCCCAATGGGATAAATGTCTTAACAGGTATTGTGATTACCTTTGAATGGGACCATTCCATAGCCCAATTGTGGCGGCTGTTGGGTTTTCTTCTGACTGCACTTTACGTATTTAATACTGCTTCTTGGATCATGAAATGCCGGGAAATGGAAGCATATAACACGTTGCATTGTGTGACATTCCTTGGTAATATCTAAGGGGTGAAATTAGCTAACTCTCATTCAAATAACATCTTAGAGATTGTTTCAGATTTCTAAAAAAGCATGATGCTGGAAAATGACTTCCTTGAAGGGACGAGTGTTACTATACTGAGCAGAAAATTTAATCAGTAATGTATTATTTGTGGCGTTATTCTGCAAGTTCCCTGCTGTCTGTCTCATGGTCCTGCAATTTTTCAGTATTTCAGAAAACATTTGTGGAGCTAGGAAGAGAAGGTGAAAGCGTTACATCCCAACAAGGTAACAATTATGCGACGTGGAAAAAAACGGAAGAGGGGAGGATAATTACACATTACAGAAAATGTGGTCTAACTTCTGTATGACCAACAAGGAAGACTGAGTCATTTTCCTTTAATTTCTGCTTCGTAAGCTATTTAACTGAAAACAGGAAAAGGTAACACGGGTACACAAATCTATGAGCCCCTTTACTGACTGTTTGGTACTATTAACTATTGGTAACTTACAAAAAATTGACACGAGCAGACAACAGTATCTGTACAGAAGAGAGGCCCTTTGAGAGTGAGTAAACACTCTGCTTCTTTAGCATCTGGGGATTTGTTGTATTAATTCAGTGCCTACAGGCGAGCTTGTCTATAACATTAGGGCGTATCTATATATACCCAATATGTGTTGGGATTTTGTATGTATGTGAGTACTTCACAAGTGGTACAGGGATATTGTAACATCGAGTAGCACAGAAAAACGCGCTATGTTGTCTCCGTTGGTTCAACGTTGCTCGCAAAAGGCAAAACCATGGACTCAAATCCGTGGTCTAACACACAGTTCCAGCCAACTATCATGTTTCACTACAGAGTGTTACCGTTACAGCGTGAAGATTTCACTCTGAGAATGCTTATGTTTTTGTTGCTGTTACAACTTTATAAACAGTACTAGATACTATTAAGTTCAGAGCAACATCGTGGACAATGGCTTAGAGGAACTGTGAAATGAATTAGAATCTAAAACTCTTCGGGTAATATTATAGTCAACGTACAACAGACTCCCTTGTATATCTTTACAGAACAGTGTGTGTGAGTTGAGTTGCCTTAGTTGTTGATCATGACTAAGGAATTTCGTTTGCTGATTAGATGTAAGAAGGCAGTAGGCAAATATGAGTATTTTTAAACACAGTCGAGACACTTTGTAACGTTCATATTGAAGTCTGCAAACCAACTGACGTTAGCAACACACACAGTAGGAAGGCGAACCAAATGAGTCTCAGATACAGTGATTCTAACAGCAGTTAAAGCGCGCAAGTCGAAAGATTCTCACAATGAGTTCGGAAGTTTCAGTGGTCCCAAAATGCTCCACTGGGTTAACATCTAGGGAAACAGTAGACCAGGAAAGTATAACAAAATCGCAATCACGATGTGCCAGTTAGTTATACACACGTTTAGCTATGTGGAAAGAAGTATTACCTTGCTCAATGAATTCTTAGATATTTGGTTGAAATTGCCTTCCCTCTTGATTATTGCTCGTATCGAATGCCGCAAAAACATTTCTGACACAGTAACCTTAGCCTTACTTCCTAGTCATCTTTCATTAATGATAACAGTGTATTTCTTTTGTGATGGATCTTACTGGAACAATAACGTCCACCTTCCATATGAAGCAGAGAACGTGATTTGCCGTGTATTAACTAACAGTCACCAGTTAATAGCGGCTCGGAAAATTCAAATTTTTTCCATCGGTACATCGTCGACATAATGGATGTAAACACTATCGATCTGCCTCCGGAACCCCAAATTCTGCAGGTTTCACTGAGACACGATTTTGTTCTCCCCTGGTTTGTTTGACACTACTTCATGTCACGTACTTACGTACGTCGGACATGTTCAAGTAGACATAGAAGTGTAGAACGCTACGAAGTCCACTATGGTTATATGCAATTGGAGCCATTAGTTCATTTGTTTCACACTTACGTCGCAGAAGAAGTTTAAATAACGCACCCATTCCTCCACACCCGCAGCCTCCTTCACAGAACCGTGTCTGCGTGTTGGATGGATCGCTTCCTTTATCAATGATAACACTGAACGAAATAGCCATGTATTCTCTTCTGTATCTACTTCAGATGTGTTATGACATAAGTTTTAAACAGTAAACATGGTTTTTGGTCGTAATAATGTGAATCGAAATTGCAGATTATAACATGTAGAAAACGTAAGAACGCATTTATGTACGAATGAAGAAATGAAAAGTAACAGAGGTGCTTACCTAATATGTAAAGAAATTAAGAAACTCGGTGAACTCATGTCATGGAAAGAAACACGAAACCTGTTATTACTAACTACACGATTTCGTCGACGTCTCAGCCTCTTCAGAGTGTTCCGGATACCACCTGACAGGCTGGAAACTGTTCGTATCTCACGTTCGGTTACTACAGTGAAACCTTCAAGTGCATTACCGCGTACCGTGTGCTGTCATCTTCTGTTCGGGAAGACGAGGCGTAATTACGTTAGGATTATTTCTTTATCACGATTTTCATTTTGCATAATTGCACATACAGAGGGGCGCTCCTCCATTATTCTGTGTGGCAATCAAGGTAATTTGGATCTATTGTTTGGAAGTTTTCAGGTGAAGATACCGCTCGATCTCCTGAATGGTTTTCGCAATGTCGGGGGTATGCAGCGCGGCCGCCATGTTTTATTCATTGTGCTTGACGAAACGGCGTGCTGCGCGCCTCAGTTTGGGAGGTTGAACGAACGTTGGGAGTCGTGAGAACTCCTGTAGCGCCTTCTTTTTTTCGGCCAGCTTCCCACTTCTGCTCCTCGCCAACAAAGTGTGCGCTAACTGCTGCTCAGCTCTGTAACACTGGCTAAGTTGCAGTACTGCCGCCTTCTGGCATTCGGAATTTCCGGGAACGTGCGGAACGGACGCAATCTTTTGATTTGCTTCTATGGAATACGTGTTACTAATTTTTGAAAGGAGCTCAATGTGCACTGGAGCTGATGCAGGAGCAAAACACGCAAATAACGTAAGTGTACGATGTTTTACAGCTTGTCGCCTTTTCCTCCGAAGTACGAGAGTAATTGTGAAGACACACTAGATGCTCGCATGAGGAGTCTCTCTGTTCAAATGCCCAGCTTCACACATAAGCAAACGGCACACTGTGCTGCGAGTGTATGCTTCCGCGTTCGTTTTCGCGTTCAGTAAAACGTTTCCGCTTCTGTGACTGTGTCGTCACGTTGTTCATAAATCCAACGTTCTGGTCACTGTCGCAATGAGTGTATCTCTCACATATCAGGAAAAGTATTGCTGAAGATAGCACACTGATTAAAGTCCCATGCGCGAACCTGTTCGAATATTGTCTATTAGATTTACCTAGCATAATCAACTGGAAAAGAACACTCAGAATACTGTCAACAAATTTCCTCCTTCCCCCTCATTTTTGCCCTCTGTCCTAAGGTACATCTATATCTACATATATGCTTTGCAGGCCACCGTACGGTGTGTGGCAGAGGGTTCCCTGTACCATTGTTACTCATTTTATTTCCTGTTCCACTCGCAAATAGAGCAACGGAGAAACACCTGTCAAAATGGCTCCGTATGAACCCTGTTTTATCGTAACTTATCTTCTTGAGCCTTAAGCGAGATGTATGTTGGCGGCAGTAGAATCGTTCTGCAGTCAACCTGAAATGCCGATTCTCCAAATTTTCTCAGTAGTGTTCCTCGAAAATAGTCCCTTTCCCACCAGGGACTCCCATTTCAGATCCCGAAGCATCTCTGGGACGCTTGCGTTTTGTCCGAACCTATCGGTAATAAATAGAACAGCGCATCTCTGAATTGCTTCGATGGTTTCCTGTGCGGATCCCAAACACTCGAGCATTACTCGAGAGTAGGTCGCACTGGGGTCCTGTATGGGGTCTCGCTTGCAGATAGACCACACTTTCCCAAAATTCTCTCAATAAACCGAAGTCTACCATTCGCCTTCCCTACCATAATCTTCACATGCTCGTTTCATTTTATATCCCTTCGCAACGTTACACCCAGATATTTAAACGGCGTGACAGTGTCAAGCGGAGCCGGCCGGTGTGGCCGAGCGGTTCTAGGCGCAGGCGCAGGTTCGAATCCTACCTCGGGCATGGATGTGTGTGTTGTCCTTAGGTTAGTTAGGTTTAAGTAGTTCTAAGTTCTAGGGGACTGATGACCTCAGATGTTAAGTCACATAGTGCTCAGAGCCATAGTGTCAAGCAGGACATTAGTAATGCCGCTTCCGAGGATTACAGGCTTGTTTTTCCTACACTTCCGCATTAACTTACATTTTTCTACATTTAGAGCTAGCTGCCATTCATTACACCAATTAGAAATTTTGTCTAAGTTATCTTGTTTTCTCCTACAGTCACTGAGCTTCCACACCTTCCCGCACCCCACATCATCATCAGCGAACAACCGCAGATTGCTGCCCACCCTGTAAGCCAGATCGTTTATGTATATAGAAAATAATATAGGTCCTATCATACGTCCTTGGGGCACTCTTGAGGATGCCCTTGTCCCTTATTAACACTCGCCGTCGAGGACAACGCACTGGGTTTTGTTACTTAAGAAGTCTTCGAGCCACTCACATATCTGGGAACATATTCCATATTCTTGTACCTTCGTTACACAGGGGCACCGTGCCAAATGCTTTTCGAAAATCTAGAAATATGGAATCTGCCTGTTGCCCTTCATCCATAGTTCTCTGCATATCATGTGAGAAAAGGGCAAGCTGAGATTCACACGACCGAAGCTTTCTAAAACATTGCTGATTCGTGGACATACGCTTTACGGTCTCAAGGAAATTTTTGATATTCGAACTGTGCTGCTGCAAACCAATGTTAAGGATATTGACCACTTCTTTTACGCTTCTTATATACAGGAGTACTCTCTGTGAAATCGGACTGATATTCCATCCGGACCTTGTGACTGATTTACTGTGCCACCCATATTAGACTCTGTGTGATGGTCAGAACAATTCACCATAAAGACTACATGCCGCTTTCCATGCTTGCATGAACTGGGCGCTGTAAAGCCTTTGAAGATATCTTTGTGGAATATAGTTCAAAATGCTCGATTCCCTTGACCCCTATGAAGATAAGAAATTAAAACAGAAATATTTGCTCTAGAACGGAATCGAACATCTTGCTATTCTTTAACACGTCACTGGTATCAACTTTCAGCATCCAGAAGTCAAATAAAATAAAGTACTTTAGATTAAGAAGTCTCATAAAATACATGTATTTTTAATTTTTTACGACTACACTGTAGTACGTAAGAAATAAAAAACAGGATTGGTGTTCCTCGCGTTCAAAAAATAAAGTAAGAACGCCTTACATAATGACTCACGAACTAATTAGGAACACTAGCTTATAATAATTTGTGCGCATTTTCTCGTGAAATTGTATCCAATCAGAATGTACCCTATTAGTAACTGCGGAATAGGCTTAGGAGATGAGAGATCGATCTTCTTCTAACTCATGTTTGTCGTTGCTCAGTTCGCTCCAGCCATATACACAGTGAAGGTCTAGTTTCCTTAAAATACATAAACGATTTATCAGTTAAGATCAGCACTATAATATGTTTCAATGACGACGATGATGTGTACAAGAATATATCTTCATTCGACAATCGTAAGGAAATGCGAGAAGCCTTTGGCAAAATTTCCACTTAGTGAAACGAATGGAAGCTCTCCATAAATGTGGGTGGATGCAAGATAATGCCTATAGTAAAGTGAGAGAATTCGATGGCATCTAATTGCAAGAACTGAGGGCAACACCATGGGCACGATAAATCGGTGAAGTAAGAGGGAGTGCTGAAAAGTAATGTCTCCGAAATTTTTATGTGAAAAATCTTAAAGCTTTTTACATAAAACAAACGTTATTAACATTCTACGGCATTCGTCTTCATTTCTTCATATTTATTAATGAACATAATGACGCTGGCGACGAAGACACTTCTCTCATCGAGAGACCAGTTTGGTTCAAATGGCTCTGAGCACTATGGGACTCAACTTCTGAGGTCATTAGTCCCCTAGAACTTAGAACTAGTTAAACCTAACTAACCTAAGGACATCACACACATCCAAGCCCGAGGCAGGATTCGAACCTGCGACCGTAGCGGTCTTGCCGTTCCAGACTGCAGCGCCTAGAACCGCACGGCCACTTCGACCGGCCCAAATCGGGACTGTACGGGGGATAATCAATGACAGTGAACCCAAGGCGTCGGATTATTGTAGATGTTGCAGGGCTCGTGTGTGGTCTGGCATTGTCAAGGTGAAGGAAAAGGTTATCCGTGGGGGGACTAACTCTTCGAATTCATCCCTTCATTGCTGTGAGGGTTTCTCTCACGCCGACATAGTTAAGCTACACATCGCCATATTACACATTGCAATTCTGAGCCCTCTAGCAATAGAGGGTTGCAACCTGCATCAGCCAAGCGAGAATGTCAACCGAGTAATTTGCATGACATTTAATGGTGCAAATGGCTCTGAGCACTATGGGACTCAACATCTTAGGTCATAAGTCCCCTAGAACTTAGAACTACTTAAACCTAACTAACCTAAGGACATCACACACACCCATGCCCGAGGCAGGATTCGAACCTGCGACCGTAGCAGTCCCGCGGTTCCGGACTGCAGCGCATGACATTTAATACTTCCACCGATATTGAGAACAGAATAAAAAGTTCTGAGGTATTACCTTTCAACACGCCCTCGTATTTAGCGGTGACACTAGGAAGCGATATCAAATAATATGATCACTTACAATCAGTATTAAGGAAGCCGACATGAAGACTTGATTTCTTGGAAGGTTTCTCGGAAAACATAATATGCCTGTAAAGAAAAAAGTATACAACTGCTTATGGCGACCAACTAGTATATTGTTACATTATTTGACTCGTTATTGAGTAGGCATGACAAAAGTCATGGAACGAATTCAGAAACGTGCTGTTAGGTTTCAAACAGGTCGGTGTAGTCCATATGAAAGTGTAATAGAGATGCTCGGGAATCTTAAATGAGAATCCTTGGAAGAAACACATTGTAGCTCTCACTAAACACTGTAGGGTAAATTAGAGAACCTTTATTCGTGCAATCACTATATGGTCACCATCCCGCATCCAGCGCAGACGAGATTTGAAAGTTAAGGACACGTATAGAGACGTTAAGACAATCATTTTCTCTTCGTTAAAGGTATGAATAAAAGAGGAAAGAAAACTGATAATATTGGTACGATGTAGCTTCCGCCATGCACTGTTCAGTGATTCGCACAGTATATGCAGGGTAACCCGGTGATAATGTTATCAACTTTCGAGGATGAAGGAGAATGGTAAATGGATCAATATGAGGTGAAGGACCCTGATCCGGAAACGACCGAGTCGAAGGTGATAACCGAAAATCGTTCTGATACTTCTGAAAGTGCAATACATAGTACCCGGGTTCCGGAAATATGTCCCACGTTTTATTCGTTAACGGATGTGGTTCCAACACGACGGAGCACCACCTCACCTTGAACTGAGTGTTCCTGAACACCTGGATCAAACAGAGTTAGGCAGAGGAGTTCCTGCTTAGCGACCAGTACGTTCGCCTGATCTCACCCCACTTGATCTTTTCCTTATGGGGCCATGTAAAAAGTCTTGCGCACCAGACACCCGTCGAGTCTGAAGAGGACTTCCTAGCAAGAATTCTCGGTGTGACAGAACTTTTTGCGACGATGCTATGCCTACATTGAAGCTGTGTGACGCCACTTTAAACAACTGTCGTAAATGTAGCAGCTTGTGAAACTTGTGAAAATGGAATTTAATTTTATTATTACTGTACCGTAGACTTACGATTTTCAGTCTCTCTGAAATCAAATTAAGTGCGCCGTTACTAGTCCCTCAACAGCAGTCATTATCTGAGGGTATTGCGAAGTATTTAGTCGGAATTCTGACCGAGCGAGGTGACGCATTGGTTAGCACACTGGACTCGCATTCGGGAGGACGACGGTTCAAACCCTCGTCAAGCCGTCCTGATTTAGGTGCTCTAAATCTCTTCAGGCAAATGCCGGGATGGTTCCTCTGAAGAGGCACGGCCAACTTCCTTCCCCATCCTTCCTTAATCCGGTGCGACTGATGGCCTCGCTGTTTGGTTCCCTTCCCTGAAAACCAGCCAGCCAGTCTGAATTCTGTACATATTGATCAGAATTCGGACATCTGGGTCCTTGGTTTGAGCACTGCGCGAGGCATAGGCGGAACGGAGTAGATTTTCGTTTTGACTCGGTCGGATCCGTTACATTAAACTGATACATTTACCCTTTTTCTTTATCACTGAATTTTTGTAACATCATCATGGCATCACCCGGTGTCTACGAGGGCTATTTGTATGCTACCTTCGTTCGGTTGCGTAATAGAAGCCGCGATGAAAATCAGAAATGTTTTATTTGCAGAATTTAGTTACATCGTTCAACTACTTTTCTACATAGTCGCCGTTCCGAATTAGACATCTGTCATAGCGTGGTACCAACTTTCCAATACCCTCTTCATAGAAGGCAACCGCCAGTGATCTCCACCAATTCCCTGCGCTGGTCTGCGGCTCGTTGTTTGTGCGAATATGCTGTCCTTATAGCCAGCGGTTCATGTGAACGAAGAAATGAAAATCAGAGGGAGCCAAGTCCGGGCTAAATGATGGACAATCAAACGCTTCCCATTGAAAACGCTGCAGTAGCGCCTTTGTTGCACCTGCCGTCTGCGGGCGAGAAGTGTCGTGAAAAAGGAAACGCATGATAGTTATGTTATGTGGGCTGCATAAAATCAAGCGAAACCCTTCACCAGACCTTGGAATTTGGTTGGTGACACTATCTTCTAGACATCTTTACGTGCTCACATAACAGAAAGGTGCGACGTAACGCGATAGACGGGTATACAAGAGACACTGCGCAACACATCTGTGCAAAGCTACACACTGGATTTTCACGGTGGTTTTAATTCCGCGAGCTATCGGATGTTAAAGAAATAGCCTTCGTACGTTTAGGTGAAGATACACAGAAATAGTCCAAGGTGCCGATTAAATCCATTGTTTAACAGACTAAAGCATCGATTCCACACTGTAGTGACGGCAATAAAAACAGACCCGTTTGTTGTGTGGCTCACGCAGGCTAGCGCTTTGCCTTGGTCTGCGGCAACTAACAGTCTATAGCACTACTGCGCCGTCTTTTCATAGTCCGTCGATTTTCGACACGCTGAATACAGCTGGTTCTGGCTGTTATCTGAAATTTATTTGCATGGCTTTCCGATATTCATGTATTCTCAGCCATAATTCAAGGGACGGATGACCTCAACAGTTAGGTCCCATAAGACCTTACCACAAATTTTCAAAATTTTCAGTTATAATTTGCTATAGAACAGAACAACAGCGACAATTTCACATAGACACTACATCATCGTGCCCATGACAACCCCTATACCGAACTGTGTAGAGGAGATGACTCATATTCGGGAGGAGCGGGGTTCAAATCCAGCCACAGTCATCTAGATTTATATTTTCAGCGGTTGCCCTAAACCACAAAAGATGAATGCAGTGATGGTTGCTTCGAAACGGACATGGCCTATTTCCTCTCACGTTCTAGTCATATCAGATGTGCTCTATCTATACTGCCAGACAGAAAAAGTGCAACAACCAAACAGGGAGGAGGAAACAGAATGAAAATTCACAGCTTCAGAGGGTATGTGACATTAATACAGTGATTACACTATAGAGTCAAATATACAAATAACTTGGCGATATGAGGCTGCTTTTGAGAATGTTGTTGCGCACCCTCTGACATGATGCATACACTGGTTAGGTTGGAAGGGTGTCATAAAGGCGTTGTATCCTCTCCTGGGGCAAGTTGGCCCTCAACTGTTATAAAAGGTCTTCCACATCCTTGCTACTGGCATTGGAAACGAGTGGTTGTTCGATCTGAGCCCACCCGTGTTCTATTAGAGACAGATCTTGGGATCATGTTGGCTACGGGAGCACCTCAGCATCGTGCAGACAGTTCAGAGAGACACGTGCCATGTGTGGACAAGCATTGTCCTCTCGAAAAATGGCGCCGTGTTACTGCCGCATGAGTGAGAGCACTTAAGGTCTCAGGTTGTCCATGACCTACCACTGTGTCGTTATAATTCTCTGTCACTACCAGGCGTGATTGAAGTCACAATCAATGGATCCCTATACCATGACACCAGGAGTAACATTGCTGTGCCTCTCCAAACCGTTTGAGGAATGGAACCTCTCCCCAAGTCGCCGCTATGTTCGTCGACGATTGGTCATCTGGGGTAGTGCACAACCGCGGTTCGCCAAATGCAGCCGTTTGTATTGTGGTGTTAACGGCAGCCTACGCATGGGACATCAATTCCTTAGTCCGGTTGCTGCTAGTCTCTTACCAATGGTGCGGTAGAAAACACAATGTTGCCCAGAGGCCATTACTTGTTTTAGGATGGCAGGCTTAGACCCGAAGGGCTTAAGATCTGCTTGGTGCCGAATACGGTTATCTTCCATCATGTTGGTCAGACGAGGTCGACCGGATCCTTGTCGACGAGTATGCCGACCTTCATCTTCCCATGCCGTCCAGCATAGGATCACTGTCACATCCGAATCCCAGGGAAATCTGGATATTGCACGGTTCGACCAGCAGACCAAATGGAAACCCACAATGAGACAACGAGGCTCCATTCAAACTCTGGAGGTGCTGATAACGCTGTCTCATACCAGTACATGGCACCTCCGTGTCCTTCACAGTGATCATTTAACGTCTGACACTGTCCACGCCGCCTCTAAACTAATGCATTCTAGTGGCCGTTCTACCTGTCACAGACAGTTTCAACTCTAATCATTTATATACCTGCTGATGGAGTATACATGTACAAAGTTGTATTAATCATTGACCATGTCTTCTGGGTGCTTCAACTTTTTTGTCAGCCAATACATAATATAAATTTTGTCTTCGGTGGACTGTTAAACGTTTTTCTTCTCTGATTTACCACCCAAAACATTCTCATTGGAGCTGTTATTATAAATTTCTTAGCGTAGCGTTCGGTTGTACATGTGAATATTCGAATATAGCTGCAGTTGGTCTTAACCTCAGTATTTTCTGCCAAAAGATTCACTCCTTGAGGAAGACATGGGTTAACCACACAAAACAGTTTACATTACGCATATAAAGCTTTCTCATACTTATTTTACTTTGCAATTGTTCCTGCTTACTCGGCGACTTCATGTGATTGACACACTCTCAATCTAAATTCCGTGGTATTGTATAGCTGCTCCAGATAACGATCCTAGCGCTACAACATGTTCTTGATCCAGTATGAACGAACATTTTTTTCAAGCTGTTGTGGGCTGTATTTCTGAGTCTGAGAATGGGAACCAGTTCGCATTTGCTTAGGTGTGTGTGTGTGAAGCTGTTCCAAGCTTACAGTCGCTAACCTCACGCGTATATTCAAGCCTTTTACGGTTTACCAGTTTGCCTGCGTCTTACGTGTTATTCTAATGGAAGTCTGAGTTTGGAAAAATAAGAAGCAAAATGTTTTTAGGGAAGAAAAATTGTTTCGCATCGTGATCCTGACCGTAGTTAATACATTAGAAGTAATGAAATTCTGATCGCCAAAGCCAAGTAATGTTTCCATCTATGCATAATAATCATATACAGCTCAAATAATACGTTTAATTCAACAAAAATGTTTTCTCTCCAAGCTAATCTTTTGGTATTAGGAAATAGAAACAAGTCACATGGGACAAAATTCGCAGAGTGGGCTCGGTGGGAAACTTCGGTTACCCATATCATACCAGTTTAAAATAATCTCTTCAAACTTTAAGCAATTGCATTTTTATGTCGAATGTAGTTCACTCTCCGAATTAAAAGGTTTTATCGTTAAATGATGCTCATCTTTATCTATGTGTAAGAAACTCGTGACACTTGTTACAGCTTCCTACAAACAACTACGCGTTGTATGTTTCTAAACTTTGCACCACCATATGCAAGGCCCGTCCTTACTAATAGCGTTGTGGCATAAAATTTGATAGAAGTTACCAAGCTTGTCGATCCACCCCCATAAAGCTCTCACCAGGATACACAAATAGCGGCAAAGGTTAGACGAAGATAGTGGTAACGCTATTCTGTTAGGAAGTTCCTTAACGCATCAGTAAGATGTCTTCTAAATTGATTGATACACGGTGACTAAATATGGTATTGTCCTAACGGTTTGACCATATATCATACAGCTGAGAAATCAGATGTTTTTTTTATCTCTCTTCGTTAGTTGTTAATGCATTGTCAATGCCAAGGTCACTACATTGGCAAGAAACTGCCAATGCCTATGTCGAAGGAGACATTCCAGCATTCACCTGTAGTGATTTGAAGAAACAACGGGATCGATGCGCCTAGATAGTCAGACCGGAATTTGAGCCCAGTTACCTCATCTATGAGCTGACCGAATTACTCGTACCACTGTGCCATCCCTGTGGTATGCGTAGTAGCGTCCCAAAACGGCGAAACGTGGTTTGGCGCACTAGAGCAACCGAGTGTCACGAGCACGCGTGCCTCCTAACACGGTCGCAGTGCAGATGACAGAACAGAACAAAAGTTAGGAAACCTAGCACCGTTTGAAAAAAATACATAATCTCGCACTGGGAAGGTGTTAGGTGGGACAATGAAACATGTATACTTAAAAAAAAGGAAGAATGCCTCACGAATCATGACAAGAAATATAGGCGGCAATTTGGAATGTTGCCCAGCGTAAGCTTATAAAAGTCCCACCCCTGCCCCCACCCCTCCTCCTGAACGGTCGGAGAATGGTATTCTCACAGAGCCACAGTCTCTCAGTAGTCTTTTTTGCCGCGAGAGAACAGGTTCTTTAAGGCTTAAATTTTGAGGTGATGATGACTATCGATTTCTCTGCAGCGTGACTAGCACGGAATTTTTTGTTTATCGGGATTGCTACTGGAGTAAGCACTAAACACCGTAGCATTTCGCCGAAACGTCCGTCCGAGCTAGGTCACAATGGAACGATTTTGCGTGGTAAATTCGTGGAGATTAGCCGACGCTGGAGCCACGTTGTAAAGGTGGTGTACAGCTTGACCACGGTACCTAAATGTGAAAAGAGAGAGAATTCTTAGGGGGCAAATTGTTCATCTGAAGTGTCTCATTATAAGGAAGTGTCAAAGTGACAAGACGCGTAATAGAAGGTGGAAATCAAGTTGTTATTTTCAGATGAAGTGCTTGCCTGAGGGGTCAACCAGTTTAAAGACAATTTTTTCTTTGTTTTGCATTTTCCTCCGCTGGCGGTGTAACTAATTAGCATGTCGAGTACTTGAGTGTAAGGATGTAATAGCGGCCGGAGAACGAATATGGCACAAATGACCCTAACTGCTTGATGGGTGGTCATCGTGCTTATTGAGTGAGTTTTCTGGGACATCGCCGCGTACATATTGGCGTGCTGAGTAGAGTAGGTGAACTTGTCACATGTTTTTCAGCATTTACGTCACTAAATATTTAATTGGGCCCTCTTAGTGCTGTTATACTAACTACATCCCCAAATGTGTTGAACGAATTTTCCATTTTTTATTTATTGGAAAGATGAGACACATTTTTATTTGATGGGATGATGCTCTATGAATAGATGCAATAACTGAAGGAATGAAACAACAAGACCAGATGTAAAAATCTTTTCAGTTAATGACAAGAAAGAAGTGAACAGAATGAAATGGGAGGATCGTTTTGATAAAATGACATAAAACAGATTGCCAAGAAAAGGTAAAAAAATTATTGGTGCAATGGAAGAGAGAACTAGGTAGACCTCGTAAGAGGTGGTTGAATGGATGGCTGGATGAATGGACGATAGAGTTCGGAACAGGTGACAACAGCATCTAATCCTTAGGAGACGATGAGCTGAAAACCTTGCGATCTCATAGGAGTAAATGTTTCCCATCAGCACCAACGTTGGTATAGCGATGTGTGGCCGCTAGGTTGTTAGGCTCTTGATTGCCTAGGGGAGCGACCACACACGGTACCAATTTGTTCCACTCATGTTCAGAGTTACTGCTTATAACACCAGTGATTATTGAAATATAGGGAGTGGGTAATCAATAACTAGGCAACACACGTGAATTTGTTTGATATTCCATTTAAGTAACAAATTTCGGCAGTCCATTCCACAGAGTGGACGTATGAGTATCTAGTCGAACGTGACACTGCACGGTTGAGGTTACCTTCCAAATCCAAGCTCCAGTCTTCTGTCAACTGGTTCCGCAGATTTCAGCACCGTAAACTAAGTTGAAGACAGTCATGAATCAACTACTAAAATTGACAGAACCGCCTGTTCACTGTAAATCGATAAAAATAGGTGACACTGAATGAAAATTCTGCTAAGCACGAAACTTTTGCTTCTGCACTGAATTGTACAAAGTTTCACACTGCGCCGTCCCAGCAACTCAGAATGTGTCTCCGTAACTTCTACTAAACTTTCCGGCTCTAATAACACGCGAATCTCACACAAGTAAGCCTTGGTTCGTACAATGTCTCTCGCTATGCGTGTCCATTCCTTACATATCAGCGTCCCTACTCAGCCTCCAAATTCTTACCTTTACTATCCAGATACAGGAAAAGGAAGATGAAAATACAGCTTAAAACCCACGTTAAAACAACACAGTGTGTCGCTTTCAAAGCTTCATCTACCAACACCAAACACGGCAATTTTAGCGTTTCTTTTTTGACTTCAGCAACCATTTATTAAATTTCGTTTATACATCGACTACTTTAAGAGAAATGATTAAAGTTAATCATAAGCCCTCCTGAATTACTTCTCGTGGGGTCCACGAAGTAATACTATACGATACTTTCTTTTCCTTCGAAAAATTATCTTGTAGCGGTTTTTACAATTTTCTTCTTATGGTTAGGCATATGAATCAGCTCATTTAAACGGTTTCCACTGTTTCATGAAGGACGGCATCTTGGATTAGTGGAAGATGTGGTCCATCCTGTCAAGTAAAGAATCATACTTTTGCGGTTCCGACGTGTCATTCACCGTGACTACGCACAGCGCTATTTCTTAGTTCCGTGGAAGGACACCAACAATTCATTACTCCCCAACTTATTTTTTTTTCTCTGTGGCGGCTAACGTCATCCATTCATTTCATTTCAGGAAAGATAAATCTGGCCCGCATCTCGTGGCCGTGTGGTAGCGTTCTCGCTTCCCACGCCCGGGTTCCCGGGTTCGATTCCCGGCGGGGTCAGGGATTTTCTCTGCCTCGTGATGGCTGGGTGTTGTGTGCTGTCCTTAGGTTAGTTAGGTTTAAGTAGTTCTAAGTTCTAGGGGACTTATGACCACAGCAGTTGAGTCCCATAGTGCTCAGAGCCATTTGAACCATTTTTTGAAAGATAAATCTGTTGATACTAGATGATAGGCGAAATGCTGTTTTCACATGAGGAAGCCGCGCGGAATTAGCCGATCGTCTAAGGCGCTGCACTCATGGACTGTGCGGCTGGTTGCGGCGGAGGTTCGAGTCCTCCCTCGGGCATGTGTGTGTGTGTGTGTGTGTGTGTGTGTGTGTGTGTGTGTGTGTGTGTGTGTGTGTGATTGTGTGTGTGTGTTTGTGCTTAGGATAATTTAGGTTAAGTGGTGTGTAAGCTTAAGGAGTGATGACCTTAGCAGTTAAGTCCCATAAGATTTCACACACACACATATGAGGAAAAAATGGTTCAAATTGCTCTAAGCACTATGGGATTTAACATCTGAGGTCATCAGCCCCCTAGACTTAGAACTAACCTAAGGACATCACACACATCCATTCCCGAGGCAGGATCCGAACGTGCGACCGTAGCAGCCGCGTGGTTCCGGACTAAAGCGCCTAGAACAGCTAGGCCACAGCGGCCGTCTATGAGGAAAAGATCTTCAGAGTATAATATGTTAGACTGTTGCTTATGTGCAGGGTAACAGTCAAATTGTTATGTAGCAAACGAAAAATCTGTTCACATTCATTAGATATACGAAAGAATTCACCCAGACCCTCGCATTTAGCGGAGAACTATTTTACACACTGCGCTATGCAATTATGCGTGTTCTTGTTGAGGTCTTCAGTCCCACGGTATGACTCCATAGCACAGTCGTCAGGACGTCTGGCTATCTTGGGGGGAAGCCAGGTGCAATTCCTGCTATTCCACGGATCTTTGAGATTCTTGAAAAATAGGGTTTTGTTGCAAAAAGAGTGTGGAATAATATGGTCTATTGTAATCCTGAATAAAAATAACCTAGTTTCAGAAAAAAAATGTGTTGCATTATGTATTGAAAGCCCTTCATACATGCAGTTGAACTGGCTTATTGTAGTCAAGCCCTCTACAACTCTTAGCCTCCAACCCTGCAGATAAATATTTCGCTTCATTATTAGACTGACAATGCCTCAACATATCTTCTATCAACCGATCCGTCCTTTCAGATAAGTTGTGCCATAAATTGGTTTTCTCCCTAGTTCGATTCAGAACCTCTTCATGAACCCACCTAATCTTTAGTATTCTTCTGTGGTACATAACCCATGCAGTGAGGCTCTATCCAAAACTTTAGTCTGTCGTCACTTTGCTGGAGAGCTTGTCCGTAAGAGCACTTCTCGCAAAAGTGAAGGTTAGAGCTTCGTCTTCTGGTCCGGCATATGGTATTGTTTTTAAGGATATCTCGTCACAGCTGTAGAGCAAAAGGTTTATTAAAATATCTGCAACTCTATAGATTACCCAAAAATTCGTCAGTTACGCAGGGTGAGTCTGCTAAATGGGGACAAACTGCAGGAAACGATCCCTGAGATGATAATAAGCAATAAAGTTATTATGGATGTATGGCCGTAAATACTTTCCAAGGGAAGTATACCCACCTGGAGGAGGAGAGAAATAATATTTGACGGTGATCCCGTTATCAGCACCAGGCAGGTGGCCCACCAGCTTGGAATAAGCCAGACGACTGTGTGAAACAGTCTCCATGACAACTTCCGCTATCCGTATCACTTACAGCGCGATCAGTCCTTATTACCTACAGACTCCCCAGAGCGACGGTTTTGTAGCTGGTTCCTCAGTCAGGCCACAACGGTGCTGGGATTTCTGTCATCCATGCCATTTACTGATGATGCTACCTTCAAGATTGCGGTATCGTCAACCCAGATACGCCATTCCGTGGTCTAGAAGGATCCCCAATGGTATGGTGGCAGCGAACCATCAGCACCAGTTCAGCCTCGATATTTGGGAGGGGTTAATGACGACCGCCTCGTGAGACAAGTAATCCTCCATGAACGCCTCACAGGCGAGGAAAATCTTCAGTTCATGCCAGTGACCCTGCCTCCCCTGCTGGAAGATGTGCCTTTGGTCGTATGAACGGTAATGTCGCTACTACGAGAGGAGTTCAGTAAGTCATGTAACGTATTTTTTTCTGAAAGCAGGTAGGTTTTATTCAGAATTCTGATACATCATACTATTTCCCACTCTTTTGGCTACAAAAGGACGTTTTTCAACGTTAGACGGCCTTGCGTCACCTTAGTGGGAAGACTTGTATGTCCGCATGGTACCTCTCCACTAGTCGACGTCGGAGCCAACGTTTTGCTGCATGAATAACCTCCACACCATCCACGAACTGCTGACAGCTAAGTTCATCCTTCATTCTGACAATCGGATGGATGTGGGCAGGCGCGAGATCCAGGTTGAAGGTGCATGATGACGAACAGTCCAATCAAGTTTTGTGAGCTCCTCACTGATGCACAGACTTGTGTAAGGCCTTGCGTTGTCATGGATAAGGAGGAGTTCGTTTGTATTTTTGTGGCGACGAACACCCTGAAGTCGTTTCTTCAGTTTTCTCAGGGTAGCACAATACACTTCAGAGTTTATCGTTGCACCATGAGGGAGAACACCATACAGGATAACACTTTCAGAGTCACAGAACATCGTCGCCATTATTCTACCGGCTGAGGGTGTGGCTTTGAACTTTTTTTTCGGAGGAGAGGTGATGTGGCGCCTCTCCGATTGCCGTTTTGTTCCCAGTTCGAACTCATGAACTCATGCATCGTCTCATATGATGATGATCGACAAAAAATTGTCGCCATCAGACTCGTAACGAGCAAGCAGCTCCGCATAGAATGTCCTTCGTTGCTCTTTATGGTCTCGAATGAGAGTGTCCGCACGTTCAAACACTTCAGATGGCACAGCTGTGAGCGGGCGGCCGGCACGTAGGACATCAGACAGGTTTGCGCGACGTTGCGATGTTGACAGACTACTTGTTCAACGACTCACCGTGCTTTTGCTCTCTGTCAGGTCTCCTAAGACATTCTCAAGGTAGCTATGAATATCTGCGATGCTCTGGTTTTCCGCCAAAAGAAGCTCAATGACAGCTCTCTGTTTGGAACGCAACTCCACTACAGACGCCATTTTGAAGTCTACGTATAGCGCCAGCACCAGTCGAAACTTCATTAATCTGTAGGTGCTGAAGTGTGAATATTCCACGATGTCCCACAACAAATTCCGGATTTTTCCAGTCGAAATTTGCCAAGAAAATAAATGTGTTTCGTTACTTATTGAACGCCTCTCGAACGTGACGGTTCTACAACTCGCCGCCCTCTTGAGTGTGGAGGTAAAACATTAGAACAGAAGTAAATTTCCCGCTTGGCCGGTTTCTCCTCATGTGTACTTTCAGTCATTGGTACCTATGTGTTCTATCATAGTGGTTCAACTGGCTCTTATCACTATGGGACTTAACTTCTGAGGTCATCAGTCCCCTAGAACGTAGAACTACTTAAATCTAACTAACCTAAGGACATCACACACATCCATGCCCGTGGCAGGATTCGAACCTGCGACCGTAGCGGTCGCGCGGTTCCAGCCCGAAGCGCCTAGAACCGCTCGGCATACTATCATAGATCTGTTATCTCCACCTTCATGTGGGTGTTTCTCCTTTGGAACGCATGTGCAGCCATACGTCCATATGGACTTGTTTGCTCCTTATCATACAGGGAACATTTCCTGCAGTTTGTTCCCATTTAGCAAACTCAACCTGTGTATCAATGCAGGAAATTAATTTTAATTAATGCTAAATAGAACCGTGTGTAAATAATTTAATGCCTCTTGTCAGTATTCAGAATCCACATCGCTTGAGCTTCTCCACCCACTCATCTCTCGTGGGGAGACACGTGCTGGGACAGAACGTATTAAGAATACGTATTCTGCTTCCTGGTCGCGAGTAGCCAGTTGTGCGGAAATGAGTTAGTGAAATATTGCAACGCGAAGTGCAGTGTTCTTGTCAAAATCTGGATAGGGGATTTTCGTGTTGCTCATCCTTTTTTCCCTTTGTGGCCCACGACTAAAAAGATCTTATTATTCATTCACCTGTATCAAATTACTTTTTAGATTTGAGAAACGACGCGGGCGTTTAAAGGCAGGCCGCGGTGGCGCAAGAAAAGAAACAGAAAGGAAAGGCGCTCGCAGAATATGGCGGCGCGCATTCCGGCAGCCGCGTGTAGCTGCGCGTGCGGCTCGTATTAATCCCGGAGTTTGTCACCCCGCTATGCCGGGCATCTCCGCGTGTCCGGACCACTTGCTAACCCATCAGCCTCCCCATATTCGTTTACGCTTCGCTTCTTCGGGCCGCCAAATTTATTACGTTTTCTGCGTCTAGGCACTTATCTGCTGAAATACGGTCCCAGAAGACGTGTTCCGGTTTGAATATTACAAATGGGCAGGTGCGACAGTTGCAGATGTGCGATAGGGCAGCATCTCGAAGCGAGTGAGTAGATTACGGCCGTGTTTCTAAACAGACCTGACTCGGCTACGCTACCACCGCCTGACTGCCGCACGAGCTCCAACGTGTGTTGTGTGTTACTGAAGGCGAGCATCACCTAGTTGGAAAGCCACCACCGTTGGAAAAAGAGTACAGTGAGAGACATTGATGCATTTATTGTTCCATTTTCAAATTATTGGCCAAAAGACATGGAAATGCTCTGTCAAACAAGGCTGTAGTTGTCTGTTGAAGCCTATATGGTGCATTAAACTCGACATCGTACAGTCCTGGTAGAAACGGGTTTCTGACACTAAAAATTCAAATTGGCGGCGGTCTGTGGCACAGTAGATCCTCGATTGCACCGTTCACGATATTCCAATCACCAACTTTCTCCTCCAAATGCGAAAATATTGTATTGGCGCCCACTTACTAAGGGAGAAATGATCATCGTAATAAAATAAGCGTAATCAGAGCTCGCACGGAAAAATTTAACTGTTCGTTCTTCCCGCGCGCTGATGGGGAGTGCAACAGTAGAGAAACAGTGTGAAAGAAGTTGGACTAACCATCTGCCGGCCGCGGTGGTCTCGGGGTTCTAGGCGCGCAGTCCGGAACCGCGCGACTGCTACGGTCGCAGGTTCGAATCCTGCCTCGGGCATGGATGTGTGTGATGTTCTTAGGTTAGTTAGGTTTAAGTAGTTCTAAGTTCTAGGGGACTGATGACCACAGCTGTTAAGTCCCATAGTGCTCAGAGCCATTTGAACCATTTTTTGAACGAACCATCTGCAAAGCACTTAAGTGTGAGCTGCAGAGCAGTCGTGTAGATGTAGACGTTTGGCACTATGCAGGCGACGTGGCATCTGTCCGTTCGAGCGGCAGTTTATGCGTGTATTTGTCTCAGCTGTATTAAAGGCCACTCCCCCCCCCCCCCCTTCCCCCACTAGACACTGCAACCTGGGAAATTCGAATTCCTGTGTAATTACCGATATGTTATAGCCCATGCATCTTCACCGGCAATCATCCTACATTCAAATTGGGTTAACTTGCGACGTGTTGCCGATTACATTACACACCTGCGCACAGACAGGTGCACTCGCGCCAAGTGCAACGTCTCCCGAAACATTAAGGCGTCTTCTAGTCAGACAAGAATGGCCTTAACTTTTGGTCTCTCAACTTACTTTCATTATATAATTATCGTCTTAAACTGTCCAGTCACACTAATATGCCCAGCTGTCAAAAGCCTGAATAACCACCTTCTGCAGCGCGGACCGTTGCGAGGCATGCAGGAAGAGAGTCAGTGAGGTTCTGAAATGTATCGATAGAGATGTGGTTAGCCGAGCGGTCTAAGGCGCTACAGTCATGGACTGTGCGGCTGGTCCCGGCGGAGGTTCGAGTCCTCCCTCGGGCGTGGGTGTGTGTGTTTGTCCTTAGGATAATTTAGGTTAAGTAGTGTGTAAGCTTAGGGACTGATGACCTTAGCAGTTGAGTCCCATTAGATTTCACGCATACTTGAACATATTTGAGAGAGATGTGGAACCAGGCAGATTTTAGAGCCGTGTCCGGCTGCACTAGATTTCTCGGTTGAGAATCCATGGCATGAACTGCTCGAGCGAGGTGAGCCCATAGATTCTCGATTTAGTTTAAATCTAGGGAATTTGGTGGTCAAGGGGGTACAGTAAACTCATTCTGGTGCTCTTCGAACCACGCACGTGCACAGCAAGCAGTGTGGTAGATGACACCATGCCGAGGAAAAAACAAACTGCATGTGGGGGTGGACATGGTCTCCAAGTATAGATGCATACCTGCGCCGATCCATTGTGCCTTCCAAAACGACGAGATCACCGAGGGAATGCCGTCCCTCCTGGAGCCTTCCGACATTTGTTGCACGGTGTTTGCTTCCAGACGTTTCACGCCGTACACTCCAGTGGCCAACTGTCCGATGAAGCATAAAATGTGATTCATCTGAAAAGATCAACTGTCGCCACTAAGTGGACGTCCACTTGAGGTATTGGCTTGCAGATTCCAGCAGTCAGCATGGGTGAATGAACGAGGTACCTGTTGCGGAGGCCCATACGCAGCAATGTTCGCTGAACAGTCGTTGAGGAGACACTGTTGGTAGTCCCTTAGTTCAACTGGGCTGTCAGTTGCTCAACAGTTTCACGTCTATTCGCCAGTAAACATTTCGCAGGCCTCGTTCACCTCTGTCCTCTATGACCAGTGGTATGTACACACAGCTACCTCGCCGCTGGTTTTGGATAGCTTCATTTTACCATGCACGGTGTACTTTAACCACGGCAGCACGCGAGCAGTTAACAAACACAGCCTTTTCGGAAATGTTTCCAACCCTTACTCGAAAGCAAATGATGATTTTCTTTTGGACCTCAAATAAATCGCTCCGTTTCCAGATTACGAGCCGGCCGCAGTGACCGAGCGGTTCTAGGCGCTTCAGTCGTGAACCACGAGTCTGCTACGGTTTCAGGTTCGAATCCTGCATCGGACATGGATGTGTGTGATGGTTCAAATGGCTCTGAGCACTATGGGACTTAACATCTGTGGTCATCAGACCCCTAGAACTTAGAACTACTTAAACCTAACTAACCTAAGGACATCACACACATCCATGCCCGAGACAGGATTCGAACCTGCGACCGTAGCAGTCGCGCGGTTCCAGACTGAGCGCCGAGAACCGCTAGACCACCGCGGCCGGCTGTGTGTGATGTCCTTAGGTTAGTTAGGTTTAAGTAGTTCTAAGTTTAGGGAACTGATGACCTCAGCTGTTAAGTCTCATAGTGCTTGGAGCCATTTGAACCATTTTTGAACCACATTACGACAACGACTGCACTTTTTGTTCGCATCCTCTCCCCTCTCCCACCCCAGCGAAACACACTTTATATATATGCCCTGCATTGTTAGTGCTGCCACCTGCCATCTGTTAGTGGTTATTGCACGTTGATGTCGAATGTAGATGGTGGTCACATTAATGTGACTGGACTGTGCATTTGGAGTATAGTTTCCGATTGTCTCACTCAGCGAATAGGCTAACAGAGAAAATTTATGACCAATATTCTTGATCGTCGACTATTGCAGGATCATGAAATATATTCCAAACTGGAATAACGTTGCTTTACAAACAGGTTTTTTTCAGTTAACCAGTATAGATTTCAGAAGAACTCTCGTTTCAGACGTACACTGATCAGCCAAACCATTATGGCCACTGCCCAGCGTGGGACTGAATGTAGCCTGGTGACGTTGCGGGTACGTGAGGCTCTAACCCGAGCAGGGAGAAAAATGAGTCATTCTAGCGACCATATGGGTGGCCCATATGGTCGCTAGAATGTCTCGCTTTTTGCCATACTTGGTGAAAAACCACTGACATAAGAGACTTTGACAAAGGCAAATGTTATTACCGACAGCTGGCGACGAACATCTCGGAAACGTCGAAGTTCGTCGGTCGCTCGCGCGTTACTGTTGGGAACACCGACGGAATATGGTTGAAGAGCGATCAAATCAGGAGTAGATTTAAGGAGCTGGACGTCCACGAATCATCACCGAGCGTGAATCTCGGAGACCTGCCGGCTCTGTAAATCACGAAAGGTGGCGATCATAGCAGTTCTGGCGACACAACACAATGCTTGTGCAGGCAGAAATGTTTCGGAATACACCATCGCACACACGTTGTTGAAGATAGGGCTCCTCCGCAGACTACCCCATGTTCCTCTGTTGGCATAACAACCTCGTGTGTGTGTGTGTGTGTGTGTGTGTGTGTGTGTGTGTGTGTGTGAATTCCTAAGGGACCAAACTATTGAGGTCATCGGTCCCTAGACTTAACACTGGTTAAACTAATTTAAACTAAATTATGCTAAGAACAACACACATGCCCTTGTCCGAGGGAGGACTCGAATCTCCGGCGGGACGACCTTATCGATTACGGTTACAGAGGGCACAGGATCATTGATCTTCGACCGTGGATCGATGGATACGTGCTTGCCTGGTCGGATGAATCACGTGTCTCGTTACACCTATTGATTGGTCGTGTCCAGACACATCACCTTCTAGGCCAACGGCTGCTCCATCATTAACCGCGCAACGGATGCAGATCAATGCGGCCACTAATGTACTAAGGCGGATTTTCCCCTGGACTTCCATGGGACCTGTGGTGGTAATCGAAGGCACCGTGACAGCTGTGAAGAACGCAAACATTATTGCGGACCGCCTGCATCCCTTCTTGCTTAACATGTTCCCCGGCGGCGATGGCGTGTTTCAGTAGAATAACCGCCCCTATCAGACGGCCATAAGCGCGCTGAAGTGCTTTGAGAAGCGTAATAGTGAACTCACGTTGATGTCTTGGCCACCAAATTTGCCTGGTCTGAAAACGATGGAACATATTTGGGACCCGATCGGCTGCCGCCTCCGCTACCGTAATGTACGGGAATTGCGTGACGCGTACGTAGACAATCTGGTTAAACAAACCTCCAGAAACTAATCAACAACATGTTCAATATATGTCAAGCAGAATCGCTGCTGTCTTGCCTCCAAAGGTGGACCACCACGCTGTGGGTCACAGTGTTTTGGCTCAACAGTGTATTCCACTCTCAGTACATGTGATTACATTGGACTTCGAGGAGGCGAATGACGCGTGGGAAGAATGATTGTCGGCAAGCCTCTGTATTGGCTCTAAATAGTTGAACTTTCGCATCGTGGTCCTTTCGCGAGATGTTTGTGGGAGGAAGTAGTATGTTTCCTAACTATTCCCGGCAGTACTCTCTCGAAATTTCAATAATAAACCTCTTCGTGATGCAGAACGCCTCTCTTGTACCGTATGCCACTGGAGTTTGAGACCATTTCTGTAACGCTCTTGTGCCGGCTAAACGTTTCCGTGACGAAACGTGCTGCTCTTCGTTGGATATTCTCTATCTCTTCTAGCAGTCTTACCTAGTAAGTGTCCTAGATTGATGAACAGTACTCAAGAGTCGGTCGAACAAGCGCCTTGTAAGCCACTTCTTTCGTTGGCGTGGCACTTTTCCTTATAAAATCACTCCCTCTTCGGGCCACAAGCGACCCATCGGGATCATCCGACCGCCGTGTCATCGTCAGCTGAGGATGCGGATAGGAGGGGCATGTGGTCAGAGCACCGCTCTCCCAGTCGTTATGGTGGTTTTCTTTGACCGGAGCCGCTACTATTCGGTCGAGTAGCTCCTCAATTGGCATCACGAGGCTGAGTGCACCCCGAAAAATCACAACAGTGCATGCCAGCCCAAATGGTCACCCATCCAAGTGCCAGCCACGCCCGACAGCGCTTAACTTCGGTGATCTGACGGGAACCGGTGTATCCACTGCGGCAAGGCCGTTGCCACTTTTCCTTAAGATCCTTTGTATGAATTTCAGTTTGGCATCCCCTTTCCCTAATATTTGTTTTATATGGTCATTCCACTTAAGATGGCTCTGGAAAGTTACTCCTAGACATTTTTCGATAGGTTAGCTACTTTTCAACGACCGTCTACCAGTTCTTTCGAAGGTCGTTTACTTTATACACTGTATGTGTCCAAGATAATCGTTCTTCAGCATTTACATAAACATTTTATGTAAAGTGAAGGTGGAGGGGACAGGAAGGAAAGGAAAGGGAAGGAACTCATTAAGTGAGCTGCATCGGGCCTTTATGCGGAATCAGCGGCGCAGAGTACCGGACTGAGATTCGAACCCGGGATCTCCTCCTGCTTACTAGGAAGTTGCGTTAACCACTGCGCCATCCGGTGACAGTGTTTAGCGCAGTTAGGGAGAACATCCCGATGCGCCTCCGACCGACTCAAATTCTCACTCAGCGCCTCCTATCCACTGTCCCCGTCCATGTTCTCCATGCTCGCTATTTTGAGATTCCCGGAGGAGGTCGAAAGTAGTCGTGCAATCGCGCTGAAGTTGGTGGATATATTGTCCATCGAGGCTACTCAATTATATGAATGCGTGGCGTCTGTTCCGAAAAAACAGACACCACGCGGAATCTGCAACTGTGATACATATTACTCAAACGTTCGACCTCCTGCAGAATCCAAAGTATCGAGCGCTCAAACTGTGTCCGGGTGGCGCAGGAGATCCCGACTTCGAATCCAGGTCCGCTTTTTCACTCGTCGCCGCTGATTCTCCATGAAGGCCCGATGCAGCTAACACTATGAGTTCCTTCCTGTTCCTTCATTTTCTCCCCCTTCACCTTCAGTTTACATAAGATGTATGACAGCTGCGGATTCCGCATGGTGTCTGTGCTTTCGGACATGTCCGAAAGAACAGAAGACGCCACGCATTCATATAATTTAAATAAACATCTTATGTTACAGATTGAAAAACACTTTCAGATGGTGTCGATGATGCTGCTGTTTTTTACTGGTAAATATCGTTGATAGATGATGGGAGACTTGCATACTATGTAGTGAATGGGTTCATAGTTTAAATGTCGATAATTGGAAGGTGGCATGTATACGAGATAAAATACTCAGTTCCACCATCGATTAGTCTTTGCAGATTTTACATTGGTTAATCTCGTAGAGGAAAATGATATGAGGTTCCTGAGATTGAGCGAAACAAAAATATATGGTGGTAACTGTGAAGGTAAGACACGGTTGTATTGGTTGAATTGTGAGTAAAATTAGTGGATCCGCGAAGGATGCCACACATAAGCCTCGTGCAAACCATTTTGGAAGATTGCTGGAATCCTCATCAAGTCGACCTGAAGAGAGAGATCGGAGGGTTTTTATAGCTCCGTTTACTCCACACAAAACTATTAATCACACGCACGTGGAACTTAATCGGCAATTATTCGAAGATTTGTGGCGTATTTCAGTATTTCAAAGAAATTCATTTAAGGACTGTAACTGTGAGGTAGGAGAGGTAACTGTTCATTCGGAGCCACAGAAATAGTTATCTTTCGCTAACTCTACACGAGAAAGATTTTGGAAAGGCAGCGATTTGGAGTTACGTACATTCTTCTATGCCCTGTACAGTAGGCTAGTGAAACCTTCTTAACACCAGAGGAGCTACACGTTTCACCAATCCAAAACTAAACCTAAGTCATAGCCCCTGAAGTTACGGTAGCAGAATCTCAATCTATTCCTGAGTGCCTGTGTGTAGTACGAATTCCACCTCTTGTACTAAGACATCTACAATTTTCTCCCTGTGGTCTTCTGTTTCCGCTTTTTCCTTCTCTTTAGTCGTTACGTACACTTGATGTGGCATGTTACTTGTCTGATCGGATGAGAGCGAGAGCGGAGATAACAATGGAATAAATAAATTAAAAAAACTAATTTCTCGGTTTTTTAATTACTTCCATTTTCCACCAATCTTAAATAACTAATTGCAACAGTACTATTGTGCTTTCGCGCAAGAGTTTACGTATGCCATAAGAATTTTTTCATATTCTTTTAATCATAGACAACTATGCCACATTAACGTGCAGTATTTACTTTCACCTGTACCTGCAGCAAAAATACAAATATCAAGCGTTTTATGACTTCTGTTTCAGGTTTTTAAAAATGAAAACGTCAGTTAATGTAAATAAAAGCTTGAGAATAATGAGTAGTAACCAAATCTTTTTTTCATTAGATTCTATAATAGTGGTACAATTCGGATTATTTCACATCGTTTCTGTCCCTCGCATCTATTCTTAGGACCTTCTAGTACTGAATGGTGGATCCTGCATAGCAGTTGTTACGCATGCATTACTCGGTTGCTACATATTCGCAATTCATTTTCAAGTCTACTTCCAGAAAAACGAGCGAAACGTTGCAGGGAGAACTGCACACGCACATAATCAGAGCATAACCGTGAAGACAAATACTGTACGCTTTTAACAATATCTGTAGAAATTTTTTGTATCTAACGAGCTGGACTGAGTAATACTGTAGCATAATTAAACGAGGCGGGAGCCACAAACCCAGATTGCTCTCTTCCTTTTATCTCCGGGAGCTACTTCCACTTCCACTTCCATTGGCGGTGATTACTATAAAGATCTAACGCAGGGAACCTGTAGGGACGAAGAATGTCCATTATCGGAAGTGAACTTGCCTGTGGTATCTTATCAGCGTGACGGCGATTCCAGAGAGAGAACAAGCGACCGATTCCCCCATTCATTAACGATACTGGAGTTGAATTGCTGAGTCTGTTTACTTACATCGTCTGGAGGCCACTGTTTCATTCACGGGCCTACGCACCCTTCTTCGGAAGATAAGCAACTGCCCCCACCAAGACGTGGCATCTTAGACTCGTCCGTTAAGGTTACTAAAAAATCAGCTGGAGGAAGCTGAACACCGTCGTAATAGTGAACAGAATAGAAGCAATGCTCTTAACAGATGCCTTGGAAGGCTTAACTCAGCTCTTCCGGCGCATGAGAATGGCAGTAGACGTCACAGCATAACATAGTACGTAATTATTTCTCAAGGCAAGTAGTAAGCTAGAGTGAAGAAAAGGATGTATTTATGTGTACAGTTAAATGTTCACAGTATATCTTATGGGACTTAAGTAAGATGGAGTACTCATTCTTATTTAAAGCGGCTTCATATTTATTAAATTAATAGTCAGAGCTCTGCATAAGATGAAACTCAGAGATAAGCATAAAGTCTTCACTACCTGAGAATCATGGGGTAATGTAGATGCACGTTTCGAACTTCATTGTTTGAAGATAAGAAACATGTAGCGTTCAATCTTGTTTTGTACTGGAACATCATTCAATTCCTTTCGATTGCTGTGGGTCTAATTCGAGCCCGACATTTCAAATAACCATTTTCCTTGTTTCCTTAAATTATCTCAGACGAATTCGCTAATTGTTCCTTTGAAACTGTTCACTCTCTCTCTCTCTCTCTCTCTCTCTCTCTCTCTCTCTCTCTCTCTTTCGTAAAGCTGAAGCAAGATACCAATAAACAAAGTAGAGAGTAAGTGCAGTTTTAGGCCAACCAGATATTAAAAAATGATGGACTTCGTTGTTCGAGAACTGTACGCTCATTCAGAAGACAGAAAGTTTTAGTTATTAGGTGAGGTGCAGCGTAGACATCGCGCAAATGTTTTTCTGCGTTTCGTCAGCACTGATCAGAAATGTTCGTAGACTGGGTGTGACTGTTAGTATCCCAGTTAAGAGCGGTTTCCAGTTATGGATTTTTGAATGCAGAAGAAATGAGGCAGAGTATTACCCAGCACTGATGATGGGTTCTGTATGACGCTGATGTATAAAACTGAAACTAAGCACAAGTATGCCTACGGTTTTGTACGTGCGTACTCTCTGCTTTACTTATTACTTCCCTTGCGTCACCGCTGGCTCGTCAGGACGATTAGAGAAAGTTATTACTTTTACTCTGGCGCTGGTTTGTTTAGTTTTTGTTTCTGAACTACGTCATTACTTTTAAGTAATCAGCACTGAAGTGTCATGCTTACAAAAAGTGCCTGTTTCTGAGAAATTGTGTAAGAGAAATCTATTGAAAGATGGTCCAAAGTGCAAGTAAGACGGAATGTTAGATAGTTTACCATACATTCAACAATGGTATCCCACTTTTCTTGTGTGATATATCTTACGGTGAAGGTAGCATATACATTGAAAGTATGTTAACACACACATTACACATAGCTAAGGATACATTGTCCTCGGATGTTTCTGTAATGTGATTCTGTTTCTGTAATGTGATTCCCATTCCCATTCCCATGTGATTCCCATAGGTAGAACACGTTTGAAAATCGACGGTCTTAGATATTACACGCAGGCATTAGTAAGGCACCTGTGGATGGTAGTATGCTGTTGAAATCTATGGTTTAAATTTCACTACTAATTAGTAAGTAGCACTGAAAACTGTTTTTAAATTATCAGGTCCGTCACACACATCAGAGAAATTATCATTGCCAAAATGTATAAGATTAAGAAAGTCGAGAACTTTAGAGGAGGAACATTGAATTAATCGGAGAATGAGATGGGTATAAGTTAGGTGTATCCCTTTGAAGGAGTCATGCTGGAATTTACCTAAAGGGATTTAGTGAATTCAGAAAATCATCACGGAGTTGAGACTAGGATTTAGTCCCTACACCTTCTGAAAACAAGGACTTTGTTTTAAACATTGCAACACGTCGTTCTGTCTCAGAGACTACGTCACTGGGTGCCACCTGTATGGTTGTTGGTGGATTTTTCTGTAAAATAAAAGCACTATAACAAGTGTTCTGTAAAAGAAACTACTTTTCACTCCTCCAAGCTTGAACAATAATGTCATATCTGGCTATCAGTAACTATGAAAGAGTAAAAACACGAAAACGTTTGTTTTTGGAATCATGATAATATGATGACCATATTCGTTGCTTATTCTAGTTAGTGAAGATGTGATAGGGAAATTATGCACTATCCTAGAGCATTGTATTTTGTAGACTCTTTATAGCGAACAGTAATAACGAACCGCAAATTGATTTTGGTTTCGATGTAACATATTCATCGTCAATAGTTTGCATAGTTTTATCAAAACACACCAGCTTGTAAAAGTAAACAAGTACTCTCTATTTGTTTTCGCTTGGTACAAGTCAGTCAGAACGTGTGATGCTCCTCCATAATTCGTGTTATATCTCATCGAACGTCACTAGTAATCAAGAACACTGTGAGGGAATGTGAAAAAACATAAAAAACAACGTGGTTGTTATTTGTTGTAGAAATCCGCTAAAAACGAATGTAGCGGGCGGACATTTCACAGCAGCTCACCTGTAGATCACCGTACCATTTTTTTGAAAGTGGCATGCAAGCCGCTGACGATGAATTTGTAAATTCAAAACCGTTAACTATACTTTAGCGATAGTATAAACAAAAATCAAATTGTGGCTGATTGCTGCTGTACGTTATAAACATTCTGCATCACAATACTATAGTTATTCGACAAAAAAAATGTGCCTGATTGCTGCAGTACGTTATAGATATTCTGCATCACAATACTGTAGTTATTCGAGAAAACAGCTGTAAGAATACTTTGAAAGTCTTTCTCCGCTTCAAGATTTGCAGAGACTACGAAGAGAGGTTTTAATGAGCAGATCGTGAACGCTTCCTCTTCTGATTGTATGGTTATAGTGTTGAAAAATTCAGATCTGACGGTGGAGTGCACAGGACCTAGCATCGGTAAATTCCGCTCGCACATTTGTCGAACTGGATTCGCCAGGGACGGAAAACGGAAGACCGCCCACGTAAAGGTTATGCTCTGGCCCGCTATTATCTTACATGAGATGTGCAAACATTCGGAGAGCCGCTGATCTTTCGCCCTCATGAAATTTTAAATTCAAGTAGGCACTTGCTCCCCGTGCTGAGGGCGTCCTCCCCGGGTGCTGTATTGACACCATCGGTTTTAACGGAATGGCTGCCAGTATGTGGCCGCGCATCGCAGTTAACCGCGGAATCTATGTGAGCGTTACTGTCAATAAAAGGGGAAGAAAGTACGCGAGGCAAACAGCTTGGCTAACCGCCTTCATTACGTCTTTTTTTCTCCCTCGCGACGTGAACCAGAAGATGCGAGCCCGTCTGCGGCTTCCCCATATTGCTCTTCAGCTAGGAAACAAAATTTAACGGTGTGGTTTCATCGATGTTGCAGCCCGGTTCACTTCAAATTATCGCTTACGTGGTGGTTCCAGTTGCCACATTTTATAACGCCAAAAAATAAATGGTTTCTCTGGCGAAAGACAGTGGGTTCTCATGTTTCTTTTATGAGCTCTTGGGAAATGCTACACATCCTTATAGTACGTGAAAGTAGCAAAGACATGCTCGTACGGTGCTAACCAGTTCCAACCCTTTGCTCCGTATTGTCGTATTGAATTAGTTCTCCCCTGCAGATAGGCAACCCAGTGAACACATTTGCAAAGCAAGCTGCTGTCGCACCTAACTGGAAAATTCGTATATGGATTGCACTCACTTACTGACGTTTACCGCACCACAAGCGGTATCCATATTGAGCGCCTTTATTGCGAATTACAGACTTGCAGAGATGGTCTGTCCACTGATGTGTCACTGTTTTCTGTATGTCTTGTAGTTTTAGAACAGACGTTTTCTGAAACCCAGCAGTGCTGGATGGTTGTAATTAAAGTACAGCTACCCACAGAGTTCCAGTTATGGGTATAATTATTGTATAGCAGCGAAACTTGGTAGATTTTCTAATGTGTTAATGCGGAACAAGTTTAGGCTGGAAAAAAGTTAGTTTCAGTTTTGGCCAACAGCTACAAATCTGGCGCCGTGAATGCAAGAAAGACATATAGAAATGTTTCCAATATAATGGATTAGAAACGGGATGTGGACAGAAAATGCCAAACAAGTGAGAAAGGCAAAATGTTGATTTTATTATTATTAACAGCCGCTTACACGATTTGTTCAACCGGAGACGTCGACGAGATGCTGTACAGCGCCAGATTGCACATGGTGGCCAAAATTGGAACTAATTTTTTTCCATTGTAAATCGGTTCCGCATTAATACATTAGAATATCTACCGAGTTTCACCTCCGTAAGTAATTGCACTTTAATTATAACTTCCTGGTAAGCCAAACTAACACTGCATGCATCAACTCTCCCCACGACCGAGTACGATACAGCAGGAGATTTTTTTCGTGTTGTTCCGACTATGACATTAACTGAAATTAATATACATTGACGTGTTTCACTCCGAAAAAAAGTGTTGATAGTCAAAGAGTTAAATTGAAGTTGGTTTCTCATTAGAAGAACAGAGAAATACGACTATATTTTTACGTAGTTACATAAACCATTCGTCAGTCTGAGCGCCGTGTTCTTGAGTTGCAGTCGTTCTCCTACAGCACAGAACTCCACTTTTACATAATGTCAACATAGTGACAATCACTGAATAGACATCTACATATTTCGGAAACAGGAACAGTAGTCTCTATACCAAGGGTCACCTGTGGGTCGTCAGGCTCATTTTCTCTGGTGTTTCGGCACATATTTGCAATTTCGTATTTGCCACCTACAGCTGGAGTCAGCTCAAACGAATTCTGATTATCACGTCTTTCATACGATGCCCAGCTAGGACGGAAAGACTTTGTCTGTTTCCCATTACAAACAAAATGACTTTCAAAGTGGCATTATATGTGCCCATTAGATAGAGCGGTTCCAAATTAGTCTAGTACGTTATTCGTTTTATCGATATGTATTAACAGGAACAGCAAAACACCAAGAACAATCAGTACTCCGACAACGACTGAACAGCGCTTCTGCTTAGCGGTAGGAGTCAGTGCAGGGAGGTGCTGTAGCTGCTAGGCTACTGGTTATCCTGCAGATTTTACTATCCCTGTTAATACACATCGATAAAATGAATATCACTCTAGCGAATGGGCCCGTAAAATTCTTCTTAATTTTTCTGTAATGGCGCCTCCGACCATTGCTGGGCGTTGCATGAAAGGTGTGGTAGACGTAATTGTTGTTTGGCTGACTCCAGCTGCGTGTTGCAAAAACATGAAATGTAATAAAATAAATACAAATATCTGCCTAAACACCAGAGAAAAGACTCCAGACGACTCTTACGAGAAATACCTTGTATACTTAAGATAGCATTACACAATGAACAGAAGATTGGAAGGTCGACGTAAACTTATTTTGTCGCTCTTACAAGACTCTGTGAACTCATCGGTCAGTTTACTCTCCGTTTATACTACCTGTCTGCACATGATCTTACACACGTTCGCGTGTCGGCTAGCACGGATCTCGTGGTAATAATTACGATGTTATGCCTTAATACAATTAATTTGAGGTTGTGATATTTTGGCGAGGTATGAAGTGTCCTTAAAGAGCAGTGCAAAGTTTAGTAAGACTTCCGGTCAGAAGCACGTGACAACTCCTTCCTCGAAATAAATACAATTAGCATTAAGTCTAGATAGTGAAGCTATTATCGTGTAGTAGCACATCTACCCTCATGTGCCACCGCATGGTGCGTGACGGAGTTTACCAACACAATTACAAGTCAGTTCCTCTCCTGTTCTCTTGGCAAATTGAGCGAGGGGAAAAGGACTGTTTGTATGCCTGCGTACGAACCCTAATTTCTCTTATCTCAGCTTTGTTATCCTTATGCGAAATGTATATGGAGGCAGTAGAATCGTCCTCCAGTCACCTTCAAATACCGGTGTTTCTATAAACTTTCTCAATAGTGTACCGCTAAAGGAACATAGTCTTCCCTCCAGCGATTCCCATTTGAGTTCACGAAGCATCTCTGTAACACTTGCATGTTGATCGAATCTACCGGTAAATATCTTTAGGACACTAAATTATTTCGATGTCGTCCTTTAATACGACGTGGTGGGAACCCCAAACACTCGAACAGTATTCAAGAATAGATCGCACTAGTTTATTACATCTTTACAGATGAACCACGCTTTTCTAAAATGTGTCCAGTATGTCTATACCATGCAAGGCATCGTAAAGTGCAGAGTACTTCCCGTTTTGCAGTTTTTAGGGCTTCAGCCCTTTCGATTCGTGAGTGGGGCGTGGGAAGAATGAGTGGAAATTCCCCTTTGCGCGTAGTCATTAGTCTAAACTTATCGTCACGATCGCCACGGGTTCCATACATAGTGGGTTTTAGTACATTTCTAGATTCTTTACTTAATGCTGGTTCATGAAACTGTTTAAATAGACGTCGCGGGATAGTTACGGTCTCTCTTGAAGCGTCAGCCAAGTCAGGTTTCTCAGCATCTTCGCTATGCTCTCCCCTGGCTCAGACAAATCTGTGGCCATACGTGCTGCTCTTCGTTTATATGTTCAGTATTTCTTGACAGTCCGATTTTGTACGGATCCCACTCATCTGAGCGATATTTTAGGATGGATTGCACGAGTGTTTTGTAAGCATTCTCCTTTATAGCTTGACTGCATCTTCCCAGTACCCTTCCAATGAAGCGAAGTCTGCCACCTGCTTTACATACGACAGAGCCTATGTGAACATTGAGTTTCATACCCCTACAAACTGTTACGCCCAAAGCCGGTCGGAGAGGCCGAGCGGTTCTAAGCGCTTCAGTCTTCAACAGCGCGACCGCTACGGTCGAAGGTTCGAATCCTGCCTCGGGCATGGATGTGTGTGATGTCTTTAGGTTAGTTAGGTTTAAGTAGTTCTAAGTTCTAGGGGACTGGTGACCTCAGATGTTAAGTCGCTTAGTGCTTAGAGCCGTTTGAACCATTTGTTACACCCAGCTATTTGTGATTGCAGTTGAGACTAGTTTATATTGTAGTAATAGGATACTACTCTTTTATAGTGTTGTGTGAAGTTTTAAATGTTGTGTGTCGTGAGTATACGAACCTATTGAGGAAGGAAGATTAGAATTTATCATCACATCGCCAGCGAGGTCATTAGAGGCCAAGCGCTATCTCGATTAGACAAGGAAGAGGAAAGGAAGGGGCCATGGTGTACATAAGGAACCATTCCGGAAGTGATTAATGAAATTTATCTGGATGGGGAGTTGGGTCCCGATCCTCAAGAATGCCAGTCTAATGCCTTAACCACTCCGACATATTGTTCGGAAGCTTTTAAAGATGGAAAGAAACTAATAAGAAAACATCATTCGGATAGATGACAACGTGACACAATGAATAATTTAAAGTGACGCTAAAAGAAGTGCGAAACTGATGATGATATCTTAGAATAGTGAAAGTGTAATACACATACACAGTGCGAGAAGAAAACGTAGAATAGTGTAGACAGCTCCGTTCCATTGTAGTTGAAGCTTATATGACATAATAGAAGGCACTGATCATTACCAATTAGTATGTCACCTGAGATGCATTAAATTCTGTCTAGTCTTCCTTCGACACATCGAAGCCGAAATACCGTCAGAGTCATGACAAATAATTCACGTCTCCGGTGTCATTGTGGCACAGAATAATAAAACTGGAGATAGTTCGGCTGTCACTGGATCCAAATTACACTTGCTGTAGCTTTTCCGAGATTGGTGTCGTCCGAAGAGCGAAGAGACAGTTCAAGGTTGGTACCTCGCGAGGGAACCTTAGATAAACATAGTCGCTGCCTGAAGCAACGGCAAATGAGAGGCGATGGCGTAGACACGCTCAGAAGGTTTTCCAGACGCCACAGCGTCAGCTTGCTTATTTCTGGCAGAGCGCAGTGCTGCGCAGTCCAGTCAGCCATCATCGTCGAAGTCGACAGCAACGTCTCTCCACTGAGGCAGCAGTGCGAGAGTTGCATTGGACAGAAATCTACGTTTATGTTTATACCCAATTGTACTCCGTAAGAAGAGACTAGTATCTTGTCTGTAACAATTGATACATTAATGCAGGGTGACATTATGAATACTCGTGACATTCCTGTGAAAATGGATTTTTACAGAGTTATGTATTTCATCTTGTTTAAGTCCTAATAAAGTAAGCTGATATTTTGTGTGCTGAAGTGTCACCTCGGCCCCATCGAGGAGCAAAGCTGAGAACCCACCACTATACCAAAGAGTGATATTTCGTCCGGAACAATACTGAGGAAGTGAGAAATATGAATCAGATTGTCTGGGCCTGTAGCGGCAGCCAGAGGCATCAGAATTTACTAGGCAAGCATGAGGATTTAACTTCTGGGAACGTAAGCTTACTTGAAAGTTAAGAGCGGTACTCACCTCTAATATTACGTCAGTTTTTATGAAAACCAGCAGTCCAAAGTTGGTAGGAATGCAGTTTCTGGCTATTTACAACCGAGAGGCGTGGCTCAGTGGTTAAGGCGTGAGAAGTGGATTACGGAGAACCGGGGTTTAATTTCACCACATCACTTTGGATTTTCCGTGGTTTCACCTAACGACTTTAGACAAATACTGGGATGGTTTCTTTAAACAGACTATATATATTTATAGTTTGCGATTCACTCTAAGATAATGGGAAGAGAGTACCTTTTATTATACCACGTATTGATGGAAGGAGCATTTAAGGAGCGCCTGCTTGTACACATCCTCCCAAGTATGGTTTTATAGGATATTTTCTATTGTTGCTCAAGTGCTTACCAGCTCATATTTCTCAGAGTTTGTGTCACATTTTCCTAGGTCATACATGACAGTGACTATTCGTGCTGCCCTTATTTTTGTATTCACATGATCCCGACTGATACGGATTCCACAAATTGATAGTACTGCAGCATCACGCTTGATCAGTATGACTTTTCGATTTCTTCCTCCATATTTATCCAACTGAGTTACTGTTCCCTCTAACGATTTCGGTACCAACTGCATTGTAACCTTCTGTGCTTCAGTCCGGAACCGCGCGACTGCTACGGTCGCAGGTTCGAATCCTGCCTTGAGCATGGATATGTGTGATGTCCTTAGGTTAGTTAGGTTTAAGTAGTTCTAAGTTCTAGGGGATTAATGACCTCAGATGTTGAGTCCCATAGTGCTTAGAGCCTTTGGTTTTTTTTTTTTTTTTTTTTTTTTTGTTCATCCTTCCTCCATTTAAGTCACGATGTTTACAGGTTTTCACTCCTTTTCCCACACCCCATATTCAGGCTAAATCTCGCGTGTAATTCATAATACTCATTTGATTATACATACTCTATGTAATCAAAAGTATCCGGACACCTGGCTGAAAATGACTAACAAGTACGTGGCGCCCTCCATCGGTAATGCTAGAATTCGGTATGGTGTTGGGCCACCCTTAGCCTTCATGACAGCTTCCACTCTCCAGGCATACGTTCAGTCAGGTGCTGGAAGGTTTCTTGGGGAATGGCAGCCCATTCTTCACGGAGTGCTGCACTGAGGAGAGGTCTCGATGTCGGTCAGTGAGGCCTGGCACGAAATCGGCGTTCCAAAACATCCCAAAGGTGTTCTGTAGGATTCCGGTCAGTCCATTACAGGCAATTCGTCGTGTAATCAGTCCGCCACAGGCCTTGCATTATAGACAGGTGCTCGATTGTGTTGAAAGATGCAATCGCCACCCCTGAATTGGTCTTCAACAGTGGGAAGCAAGAAGGTACTTAAAACATCAATGTAGGCCTGTGCTGTGATAGTGTCACGCAAAACAACTACGGATGCAAGCCCCCTCCATGAAAAACACGACCACATCGTAACACTACCGCCTCCGAATTTTACTGGTGGTACTACACACGCTGGCAAAAGACGTTCACTGGGCTTTCGCCTTGCCCACACTCTGCCACGGGATCGCCACATTGTGTACCGTGATTCGTAACTCCACACAACGTTTCTCCAGTCCAATGTTCACGCTCCTTACACCAAACGAGGCGTCGTTTGGCATTTACCTGCGCGATGTGTGGCTTATGAGTAGCAGCTCGACCATGAAATCCAAGTTTTCTCACCTCCCGCCTAACGGTCATAGTACTTGCAGTGGACCCTGATGCAGTCTGGAATTCCTGTGTGATAGTCTGGATAGATGTCTGTCTATTCCACATTACGACCCTCTTCAACTGTCAATCAACAGACGAGGTCAGCGTGTACGATTTTGTGCTGTACGTGTCCCTTCACGTTTCCACTTCACTACCACATCGAAAACAGTGGACCTAGGGATGTTTAGGAGTGTGGAAATCTCGCATACAGACGTATGACACAAGTGATACCTAACAGCTGCCCACGTTCAGACTCCGTGAGTTCCGCGGACCGTCCTACTCTGCTCGCTCACGATATCTAATGACTACTGACGTCGCTGATATGGAGTACCTGGCAGTAGGTGGCAGCACAATGCACCTAATATGAAACACGTATGTTGTTGGGGGTGTACGAATGCTTTTGATCACATAGTGTAGTTTTTACACACATATCTTCAGTGTACTTACTTTGCTTTTGAAGTTGGCATAACGCACTTTACTTCTCTGCGAAGTATTAGTGACAGTACTTTAATATGAACTATATGCCGATGAACGGAAGTTTTGTTACAGTGATATAATGGGTTGGCTATACTAAAAGCCGGTTCCGAACTGAAACGTGTGCTATAAATCGTCTGCTGCTTGAAAGAGGTCCCGAGAATTCTAAGGATGGCGCCTCCAAAAACTTGCTGACATCCTTGGGTTTTTTCGTACTTCCTAGTTCTCTTCTCGTATCTGTAGAGGGCAGCTTGAAGTACAGAGAAAAGAATACGTTCAGGTACTCAACTTGAAAAATATCTCCGGAGAAGCTGGTGCAAACGGGTCGACGTACGGCGGCTGTGAGCCTCCACGTCCAGGGATCTGAATATGAATGTGGCCTGTGTTTGGTGGGGGGTCAGGTTGTTTATCTCTCAGCCGCGTGACCACCATATCGAATCTGGCGTGTTTGTAGCGCACGTACCTGATGTCAACAGGTCCACGCTGCGCTTCCCTCTGCTACTTCCTACCATCTACCGCACGCAGTTGCTCTCGCTCACCTTTTTACCATGTCTTTTGAGTGCCTAAATCTATTTTTGTGAGAACAGAATTACCTTAAAGAGCTTAGAGCGTACTTAATTCTTTGCGCTAGTCCTGACGTGTAACAGAGCTTCCCTGGAACCAATTTATTTGAACCGCAATGTAGCTAGTGACTGTGGAATAAATGACAAATTTTCCTTACTGCGTATTTTGCTGCTGCTACAGTGATGTCAGGATGCGGAGAATTAAGACTGATAAAAATTCGGTATAGCAACTTCTCTAACTGGGACTGAAGTGCTCAGAGGAGGTTGACGACCGCCATGCTTCCATGAAAATTTAAGTACTCGTGTAGCACCTCAGCTATCCACGTTAACTACGTATTAAACATTTTATTTCTATTTACTGTTCCATGAGGCTACTTAAATTCTTCTCTTTTTCAAAATTGTAACCAGTGTTCAATTTTCGACTTTCATCAAGAACATTTTAGTTCTGACATATTATACATCTGAATCATTTCGGTTCGACCGCATAAATATGGATCGCACAAAATGGTGCAACGTTCCTATGCGTAAATTATTGTTTCGTGGTCCTCAGTCCGAAGACTAGTTTGATGCAGTTTTCCATGGTACTCTATCCTGTGCGAGCCTCTTCGTTTCTCATTAACTACTCAACCACATCTTTCTGAATCTGCTTACTGTATTCATCTATTGGTCTCCCTCAACGATTTTTACCTCCCACACATTTGTGATACTGTGATGTCTCAGAATGTGTCCTATCAACCGATCCCTTCTTTTGGTCAGGTTGTGCCGCAAATTACTTTTCTCTCCAATTCTTTTCTGTACCTCCTCGTTAATTACGTGATCGATCAATCTAATCTTCAACATTCTTCTGTAGCACTACATTTCGAAAGCTTCTATTATCTTCTTGTCTAAACTGTTTATCGTCCGTATGTCACTTCCATACATGTCTGCACTCCAGACAAATACCTTCAGAAAAGACTTACTAACACTTAAATCTATATTCGATGTTAACAAATTTCTCTTCTTCAGAAATGCTTGTCTTGCCGTTACCAGTCTAATTTTATATTCTCCCTACTTCGGCCATCATCAGTTATTTTGTCCCCCAAATAGCAAAGTTGATCATATGAACATTTTATTTGGTGGCACAAGATTACGTTTTTGTAGGGTTAAGGCCGTGTTCCAAGATACAAGAGACAGTGAACGATAGTACGTACCCGTCGCATTGTCCATTCACAATCCAGACCCTTGTAAGAAGAGGCAGGGCAAATGATCACGAATACTATCCCACTGTAGTTCAGTCGATCGTTCACTCGCTGATCGCCGCGTAACATTGGTATTGTAGTTGGCGATGATCTATCGACATTCCAGAGCGAAGTATGCTTGCAGTCGCTTTTGCTGTTTCGTCAGTGATGTGAAGTTTCGTCAAAAAAGACGCTTGGTTCGGATTGCATGTTAAACTGTAGGTCCCCTTTTCACGGTTTGATAACTGGGGTAGCTTAGCGATACAGAAGTGGCATACAAATGAACCATTCAGTTATGCGAAATTGGTATATACTTAAGACAGATATCATGGGAAATACGCTGAAGCTTCCTAACTAAAAGGAAAAAATAACTTTCCTATAGAAGTGGACCTAGAAGCACCGAATAGTAACCTTGAAATAAATGAAGAGTCTTGATACGGGTATGGGCAAGCTGCTTGATCATGAATTACGGAATGCTGAGCATAATAAATTGTTAAATAAGAAGCTCAGAAGTTCCAGTTGTGTACTGTGGCTGAAGAACATCACACGAGAACTCGAAGTTGTTCCACTTTGCTTAACGCCACGTAGAGAACTATAATATTACCGCAGAATGAACTTAGCTACGCGAAAGCTAGATTATTCCATAATGAATTGTGGAAATTTTTGCACTTCTGTCGTCTTGCGAGGTGGCGCAGTGGTTAAAGCGCTGAACTAGTATTCGACAGGAGCAGGATTTTGACCCTCGTCAGTTTATTTCGATTCAAAATTTACGAGATTTCCGTGAATCAGTACCGTCCAAATATAGCATACTGGGTTTTCATAAATCGTATTCACGTTTCTGTGGGTTTCAGAGGGGACGTAGTATATAAAATTCGATAAGGAACCCATGGCCGAAAATGGTCTGTTTGGATATACGAGGGGCGTTCAATAAGTAATGCAGCACACCTTTTTTTCTTAGGCCAATTTCGGTTGAAAAAATGTGGAATTTCTTTTGGGACATCATGGAATACTCCCTCTTCAGCCCGTATCGTTTCGATAAGTTCCCATAGGTGGCGGCGCAATACGTAGCCTTCAAAATGGCGTCTGTGACGGAGGTGCATTCCAAGCAGTTTCTTTTGGCGGAAAGCCAGAGCATCGCAGTTATTCATAGGCGCCCACACAATGTCTACGGAGACCTAGCCGTGAACAGAAGCACGGTGAGTCGTGTGGCTGGCGTCTGTAGTCATCGCAACAAGGTTGCACACACCTGTCCGGTCTCCCGCGTGCCGACCGGTCGCACACGGCTGTGACTCCTGCAGTGCTGGAACGTGTGGACCCTCCCATTCGAGGTGATCACTGCAAAATTGGAAGTGTTTGTTGGTAGCGCTGACACACTCGTCCACAAGATGGGATACTCAAAGGTGTGTACCCACTACCCTCAGGATATTGAAGAAACGACTTCGACGTGTTCGTCACCACAAAAATGCAAACGACCTTCTCCATGACAACGCAAGGCCTCACAAGTCTGCGTATCAGAGAGGAGCTCACAAAACGTCATTGGACTGTTCTTCCTCATCCAGCCTACAGCACAGATCTCACACCTTCCGACTTCTATCTGTTTGGCCCAATGAGCAGTGCACTCCACGGGAAGCAATATGTGGATGATGGGGAGGTTATTGATGCAACAAGTTGTTGGCTCCGACGTCTACAAGTTGAGTGCGGGCACACAGGCCCTCCCACGAAGGAGGTGTAAGGCCGCCGCATTCAACGGAGATTATGACGAAAAATGGGGATTTGTAGCCAAAAGAATAGGAAATAATATAATGTTTTGGAATCCGGAATAAAACTGGCATTTTGAAGAAAAAAATGTGTTGCGTTACGTATTGAACATTCCTCGTGAAATTAGTTTGAAGAACAGACCACTTTTAAATCTTTCGTCACTCGGTGCGGCACATAATGGTAGAACTGTACAACGAATATACGGAGAATGCTTCACGAATCGCCTCAGTCCATCACGTACCATTTTCGTCCGACTATTGCGAGAAACTGGCACTTTCGCAACTAGAAAGATTGCCTGTGGTGGTCCGGGGACGTACATCATTGTTTGTGGGCCGTGTGTATGAAAGCTCGAGTCTCAGATTCATCTCGCGCAATGAACAATAGGGTCACCACGTGAAACAGCTCCAGTAGAGCACACAGATCAGAGCTCGCTGCTGTGTGCATACCGATAAGCGGGAGATTTGAAAGTGATCCGTTCTTGAAACTTATTTTACTTCCAAAGTGAACATTACCGGACTTGGGTTACTTATCAAAACTTTATCAGCCAAGTCCCCTCTACAACACCTAGACGCCTGAAGTAGGAATTATGGAACACATTATATAGTGCAACATCCCTGAGTGTAAGATAACTGCCGGCCGCGGTGGCCTAGCGGTTCTAGGCGATTCAGTCTGGAACCGCGCGACTGCTACGGTCGCAGGTTCGAATCCTGCTTCGGGCATGGATGTGTGTGCTGTCCTTAGGTTAGTTAGGTTTAAGTAGTTCTAAGTTATATGGGACTGATGACCTCAGATGTTAAGTCCCATAGCACTCAGAGCCATTTGAACCATTTTTGTAAGTTAACTAAGTAAGGAGACTCGTGTTATTATATTTAGTAGAGTGCGTAACTTACAGAACTTGTCTATCCAGTGAGCATTTAGTTTGCTCAGAAAATCCCAGGAACAACAACATTCAAACGGAGACGTGCCTCACCATTCCGCACGCAAAAGAACCATTATGCGTCTACGCTAAAACAGCCTAACAGATCGGTCGCAACAGTGGAAGCAGAAAACCTAAAGATACCGATGCGAATTGTCCGTGGCGCTACTCTTTTCCATCCATACCAGCTGCCCATCTAAACCGCGAGCTGCACCGGAGGGTTAAGCGCCACCGTTCAGCCGTAAACTGAAAGCCGAGCAACGCTAACATTTTGTGATTTGGCCCCGCAACATTCTCTTCTGTGAGAGCCAAGACGCAACGCGCAAGCTGCGACGTCCCGAAGGAACGGCCGCAGGCGCGCCGAACATCTGCTGTCGGATAAGCTTATTAGGGCCTCAAGAACACTGTACCAGAAAATCGCACCTTACGGTGGCTGTGTGTTCTCGCTCCATTGGTTATCGCAAGGCGCGGATTAGGACTTGATCAATAGCATTAGGCTGCGAGCGGACGAGAGAAAGAGTTGCCATTGTACTGGGATTACCCGCTTCCCCGAGGCAGCTAGTCGGCCACACTCAGCCGTCACCTGAAAAAAATCTGCAACTGGAGCAGCAAATGGTACAATCTCTGTAGTATGGCAACACATATTTTCTTTCAAAGATTCAGATAATTGTCTTTCGGTGACCACGTTTCTACCCTGGCTAAATATTTATTCGCGACGACATCAATATTACTCTTTCCTCATTGGAACAAGACGTTACTATCAACTTATGAGAATATTTTCATTATCCAATACGTAGACTAATGACTATCATGGTGTATCTTTATTGTAGTAAATATGGGCGTGTCCTTCTCTAAAAATACGAGCGGTGTATCGAAATATTGCTAGAGAAATCTGTATGGGGCTGTCAAATGAAAACGAGACAGATGGAAAAAATTAAGTAAACCTTCTTATTCGCCATAACTGTTAATACATTTGTCTCACAAACAGACAAGACGGTCAATGCCTTCACGGGAAAAATGTTTGCGGTTCCCTACACAACCATGATTGTACCCAGGTGTTCACTTCTTCGTCCGAAGCAAATCATCGGCCACGAATATCTTTCTTCAGGGCTTCAAAACTATGGAAAATGATTGAGGAGGCATCGGGACTGTATCGACGATGCATAAGAGCTTCTTAGCGAAACTTCTGCAGCGTTGTCGGAACAAATTTCCAAGGTTGTTTCGACTACGGCGCAGAAGCTTCGCTACAAAGCCCTTCGCGGCCTCCATGCAGTCCCAATCTCTCCAGATGGGATTTCTATATTTCTGGAGCCTTTAAGAAAAACGTTCGTATCCATCGATTTGCTTCGGACGAATAGGCGCATGCCTGGGTACAATCACGGTTCCATAGGCGACCGCAAATATTTTTCCATGGAGGCATTGACAGTCTTGTCTCTCGGCGGGATAAATGTATTAACAGTTATGGCAACTACTTTTGAAGAAATAAACTGTTTACTTTCGCTTTTTCTACCTGCACCGTTTTCATTTCATTGCCCCTTCAGAATATGTTTGTCGTATGGGATATAATGTACTGTAGATAAAAACAAAAACTGACATAAAGTATTACATTGTTCAAAGCTTCGGGATAAACTACGCTAGAATTGGCTTATATATGTTGAAAAATTTTGTTGAAAAAATAAATAAATTTAGTAGGAGCAGTCCTAGCACCACTGAATTGTTGAAGAACCACGAAAATAGTGCTGAATAGTTTTATATGCTGTGCTGCCATGCTGCTATCATTTCTTTTGTGCTATACTATGTTCCACTGTCCCCTTCGGGACTCCAAGGCTGTGAATTAAAGTAAGAAAGGGAAGAGAAATTCAGTGAAGCTGTGAACAAAGACCAAAGATGATGATTCTGACATTGATTTAACATGATAGATCCAAACAGGGTGCTATATTTCTCTGAGAATGATTTTGTCGTTTGTCTTACGTGGTTTAGTGGCTTGTTTAATCGAGATATTAAATAATCTTGATCATATGGAAAGAGCTGCGAAGTTCTTTAGTTATTTTGCCTACAGTTCAGATGTCCACGAATCTTTATTGTGTGTGATAATTCGTTTGATACAACCTAGAAGGAAATCATTCAATTTATTTATATGTAGGCCCAATGTGTAATAAAGATCAATGAACTGATTGCAACGCCTGGCCGCTTAATGTTATCACTGCCTGGAGGTAACGATGAGCGTTCAGCCTACAGTAATTATTCTACAGTAATCTGTGTACATTTAATTTCGCAGCGTACATCTTTCCACTTACGGAAACCTAGATTATTAACAGGTCCATGAACGGAGATTACAGATTTCTCATGTCGGTCACACAACCAGTCAACAAGGCTGCCTTCTCAAACTCTCATGCTGCAAAATGAATCTAAGCGAAATTTCTCTTTTAGTCAAAAATTACATCGGGAATAATATATCTCGTAAATAATGTGATAGCTTCTATAAAAATTCGGATTAGATTAGTGGGTATTCTCATAAGCAGAAATATAATAAGTCATCTCGTTCCTTGCTTTGTTAGTCATTTTCCTCATCTATGATTCGCACCAGTGACCGTATTCGCAACAATATCAGTCCTAGAAATCTTCGAACATTACGTAAACCTTCCTTCCCCGGTACGTTTACTGCAAGCGGATGACAGTTTTCCGATAATTTTTATGATTCATGTGGTAGTCTGTCAACATTATTATTTGTGCGTCTTACTGCCGATCTCCTCGCAACTGCTATTACATATCTGATGAAGATGCGTCAGTCTGGTAGTCACATATTGTTCTTTGTCCTATCTACAGAGTGCGGCAAATAAAAGTATCTCAGATGACTGGATACGATTGAACGTGAATGTTTGCATATAACCACACCCCGTGACGCGCACACCGCGTGTACGCCCGCCACGTCATCCACACCGGTTCAGAGCTTAGTGAGAGCTGTGTCAGTGCGAGTGGAGCAGTGGAAAGAGGACGATGGTACTCACAGTGGAGCACCGGGTGTTCATTGTCTAGAGTTATGTGACAACAAAGTCGTGGAAACGGTGTGACCGGTGGTTTTCTGAGAAGTTAAATGATATCAAAGTGCAGTATAGAGTGACAGGCAACGCTTAGTCCGAAATTGGCGTCAGACAGGATCTGTTTGGAACAAGTCCAAAAACATTGCGAAATACACCCGCACACCAGAAAATTTGGCTGCAGTTCGTCAGAGAATGCTTCAAAGTCTTACCAAATCAACCCGACGCTTGTCGCAAGAGACCAGCATATCATGTCGAACATGTGGACGAATACTCCACCTGGATCTGCACATGCATCATAAACGAGTGTCTGTTGTTTATGCATCAAAACAAGCAGATGCTCCTCAGCGCCCCAGTTTTGTGAGTCGCTGTTCACTCAGATAACAGTGAATGGCTTGGACATGGATCTGTTCTTTATGCCTGATGAAGCCTGGTTTCGCCTGAGGGGTTATGTCAACTCACAGTATCACAGGTTCTGGGCAGCGAAGAATACGCGTAGCTTCCACGAAACAACGTTGCATGATCCGAAGGATGGGGTTTCGTGTGCAGTGTCTGCACGTCGCATTATTGGTCCCATCTTCGTTCACCAGACGCTGATTTCGGCGCTTTACATTGCCAACATTCTGAAACCATTTGTGGCAGCATTAACGGAGGAGGAAAAGACCTACAGCTACTTCCAACAGGATGAAGCAACTGCCCATTCAGCCGGCCAAACTTTGGACCACATGTACACAATTTCACGACTGACAGATTTCTCAGCAGACGTCAGTTGGTCGAGGTTCTAGCTGACCACACAGGTCACCTGATCTTTCAGGGATTTTCACCTGCCTCGAGATGACTGGGTGTTTGTGTTGTCCTCATCATTTCATCATCATTCATGAAAGTAGCGAGATTGGACTGAGCAAATGTTGAGAATTTGTACGGGCGCTGATAACCACGCAGTTGAGCGCCCCACAATCCTATCATCATCGTCATCACCTGATCTATCAGCGTGTGATTATTTTGTGTGGGGACCGTTCATGTCTTAGGTGTATCGCAACAAACCTCGTAGTCTTCATGAACTACAGCAGAATATTTCGGATGTGATTGCAGCATTTCTAGCAGTCCAGCTTCGGTCTGCCTTCACCAGCTTGCTGACCAGTGGCCAGAAGTGCCAAGAGGTAAATGATGACCACTTTCGACATCTGCTACAGTTAGGTTAGCGCTGTATTTCATTTGCGCTGCTGTGGTTCTTTGTACGCTGGAACTCTGTTCTCCAGGATACTTTTATTTGCCCGACCCTGTATAAAATAGCGTCCATTTCACCACAAGAAGCATTTAAAGCTGCAGCTACTAAACTAACATGGAGTTTTGTTCAGAGGTAGATAAATTCGGCATTAATATATATGACTGCGAACACTTTCACGTCGCTGAAAAATTCCCCACATGCAGGTAATATATCCACTCACCGTTGTTCCCAAGCGTGACTGCAGAACCTTTTCTGGTTGTGAAAGTTTAATGTCCTGTGGAAGACGACTGCATTACAGTGGGAATAGTAGCATAGTTTTCACAAGGACCCGGGACTCATATGGCTGTGTGCTCGTCGAAGGAGTCATTATTATATATTCCAGGAGGCATCGTAGGTTACCGCGAATCATCTAGGAGGCAATAACTTTGTGTCATACCCTGTCCTCGAGGCTGATGACGGTTTACACCGTTATGTCCATTACACATCCCAACATCCCAATACGACTTCCTTCCGCGTGGATCGCGATGGAATACAGTTCAGTAAGCCCTATTCCTTCTTCCGGGATTAATGTGTGTCTTCGCAAAATGTACATTTAATGGAGTCAGTGGTATCAGCCATGAAGTTCAATGACGGTAGCTACTTGAACATGAAATAAAAACTCTACATCTCTTCAACCCCTAGGCATGTGATGTGAATGTTCAAATGTGTGTGAATTGCTAAGGCACCAAACTGCCGAAGTCATCGGTCCCTAGACTACACATACACACACATGCCCGTGGGAGGACTCGAACCTGCGGCGGGAGGGGCCGCGCAATCCGTCACATGGTGAGGTGAAGATCAAAACGATAAACATATGTTCGATGAGAGTAAGGTCAAATACCACTCAAGTTTTAGTTTTTCTGGTTCCCTTAAATCACTTCGGGTGAAAGCTTGAACAGTTCCTTCAGCAAGTCCGCGACCGATGTTCTCTCGGATCATTTTTCAGTTGAGCTAGCCCTGCTCTTTAATGACCTTGATGCCGATAGGACACCCAACTAGTCTTTCCTTTTTTAAGTGATGGAGACTGAAGGTTCTCACTGTTCAAGTTACGTTGAAAATACCTTTACGTTTACCTAATTCGACCTTCTAGCCAAGGATGAGGCGGAGACGAGTTGATGAGCAACTAGCTTGTAGCATTGCTCCTCGGTGTGAGTTACCTATCACATAACGGAATGTCGGCCATGTGAGATCGGTGAGTGTAGCAACACGACCGAGGCTCGGCGCAGCGGTAACTAAATTTTCACTCGGCGGAGAGAAATTTACTACCGTTCCGATCCGGCGCGTATTTCTGCGCGCGGCCTTTCTTACACGAATTGCCGCAACGGCGGTGGTACGGCGATGACGCAACCGCATTCCCACGTCAGATTGAGAATGGCTGCAAGCGGACCACAGGGCCTGCGGCGGGCGCCGAGTACACCCCATGATTCTCTCCAATACAGCGACTCCTATTGCACGTTCCACACTTTTCCACGCTTAACGCTTTATCCATTTTCATACATAAACGATTTGTTCATTGAGAATATTTTAGACATTTTGGAACTACATCCTGGTGTAGCTATGAAGACAAAAAAGGGACAGAAGTAAGATCAGCTCATTCAAGCGATTTGCCAGTTTTCTCTATGTGGATAGTTTCTTAAGGCCGCAATACCTGTCCATGAGAAGGAATCAAACAATTAAGTGACTAGTTCACTGGTTTTGATGTGAAAGTTATGTCTCCGTTGTAAATGTAGCCTCTCTGCCACCACAGAATTGGAGAAAACTCACGAAGCCACGAATTAACAATGACTGCATGCTTACCAAAAGTTAAAAATATGAAGTTCCTAACATCGGAGGGTATCAAAAAGGATAGTCTGAAGATTCTCCTGCAACAAAACATGATATGATTATTGTTCTGCTACTGTAAAGACAGACTTCCGCCATTGGTTTTTCCACAGCCTTGATGCCATTCTACGAGTTTCAGCTTCTCCTGGTGCCTACTGTTGCTGCACTTCCTCTCCTGATGTCTTTAATTCGGCCCCCTTCTAGAATCATGCACATCTCATTCTAGAGACAGTCTAACAATACTTCCTTCTTCACCGCTTAGAGACTGTGCAGTCAACACACACTTCATCTGGTGAATACGAATAGCTATGGTAGTTTGATTCGCTGTGACCGATAGTTTCTAGACATGTTTGATTTCAGATCATAGTAAGTCGGAACGATCTGGGGGTTGTAAAGATGAACAAGTTTCGAAATTATTTGCTGGACCCAGCAGCCTCAGTTACACAACCGAGCCGTTGCGACCTTCCCCGAACGTATCGAGGGGTTTCTGCAATCAGTGGTGCGATAGCACGCAGTTGCCTGGAGTCTGGGTTGTTTTCAAACTAGAGTTTGAGAATGTCAGGGCGATTTGCTACATTTACGTCCAGTCACAGTCATATATGACTACTATGAATATTCGGCGTTTAGGAGAGTATAATTGCTGGATTTACAGCTCTGCACTTTGGGAGTAAATAAGAGAATCTGTCATTTGCGAAAGGCATCCAGAAGACCAGCGCCCAGAAAGGGGAATCCTTGTTGGACTATGGCGTCATATGTTCCAAGCTGTGTAGCTTTGCTACAGCTGAGAGACTATTAAGTCACTAGCAGCTATTTTGCCAAATAATGACGTTGTTGGAGAACCGTAACCGTTTTATAGTACAGAATGTTGAATGTACACCGCTTTGATCTTATATATAATAAAGTAAATCAGAACCAAATTCTAACTGGTTGCTGCTGTATACTGTCAACATTCTGCTACGTTGCAGAAGTGAATGCAGTAGTCGTTTCTCAACAACAGGCTGCTGAGAACAAAGTTAATCGTTGAGAAGTGGGTAGAGGATTAAGTAAATCCTTTGACTCCGCGTGGGAGTTGTAAGGATATTTGATGCATGTTTAAAAAAATATCTCTTTCGGAGTGGCTGCGACAATTATAAATGTGCCAGCACCACATACGAAGATGGCAAGAAACATGAAAACTGGAACATGTAGCCTCATTTTTAAAACATATATTAAGAGAGAGCAAGAGCTTGTTACCATTTTCACACACTTGCGGCTTGTTTAGTGGTTTTAAGAACAATGAAGTAGAATTGTAGCGTATAACTGTTTAGAGAGCGTTCTTCAGCGTCGCAGAGACAAACCTGTACTAGAATTGTAAACGGAAGTCGACATCGCAAACTTGGGAGCGAAAAACCATTTCTTTCATAAGTGTGTCTGAGGTACAGATTTTTATTGTTTTTGTTGGTCTCCGTAAAATGTTACGTACGTAAGAGTAGATAAAATTATTAGAATGATTTGGAGAATATAAAAATTACAAATTGTGCAAAATGGACATTTGACATGCGATATGTAAATAATGATACCGACAGAATACGAAGAAATATAAAAATATAATTTAAACATTTGTCTTTTTATGTAATTGCATCATTGTGTTGGTATAAGGATCAGCAGCTCAATATGTCTGTAATTTATGAACTAAGGTTTCCGTCAGAGTTGCAGATAATATTTTTATTAGTGACTAGTTTCGCCGCGCGGGATTAGCCGATCGGTCTAAGGCGCTGCAGTCATGGACGGTGCGGCTGGTCCCGACGGAGGTTCGAGTCCTTCCTCGGGCATGTGTGTGTGTGTGTGTGTGTGTGTGTGTGTGTGTGTGTGTGTTTGTTTGTTTGTCCTTATGATAATATAGGTTAAGTAGTGTGTAAGCTTAGGGAATGATGACCTCAGCAGTTGAGTCCCATAGGATTTCACGCACATTTGAACATTTGACTAGTTTCGAACTTTTTGCTCATTCTCAAACCACCACCTATGTTAGAAGATAAAATGTTATTGACATTGGTTTTAGAATGAACGAAAAGTTCGAAACTAGTCACTAATAAAAATATTATTTGCAATTCTGACGGAAAACTTAATTAATAAATTAAAAATAGCTTTTTGACCAAATATAGGTATACAGGTTATACAACGTACCACAGTGGTTTAGGGGAACTCAAGACGAACAATTTTTTATAAGACATTTGTGGTCAATCAAGCCAGGACACAACCTCAAATTGGCCTATAAAATCCACCTAAGATACGCCAATTACGCTCCGCGCGAGATCTTGAATTCTGCAAAAAATAATTGTGCTTCCAATTCGATTTCAAATTAACACTTACAAGCACAGTAGACTCGTATAAGAGGGCCAGAGAAACAAAATTCTGCAAACTTAACCCTGTTAAAATTCACTAAGTCGTAATGTAAAATGTGCTCCAATGTCAATTTTAAAATTTTTAAAGTGCACGACTAAGCCGTTGGCATGAGAGACCGAGAGGATATTCAACATCTGGCGCGGCGAGCATGCGTTGTACCGTTGTGGCTTTTGTAGGCAAATCTGAGATTGTTTCCCGGCTGGACAGACCACAAGTGTCCTGCATCAAAATGTTTGTCTCGCCTTTTGCTACACCACTGTCATATGCTGTAAGCAGTTACAGTTCACTCTCTGTTTATACAGACTGACAAAACGTAAAAATGTAAGTTGATAAGCGTAAGATTAGTTGCAGTGTTACAAATACTTTGATTATGGTGTACATTTCCTGCAAACTTTTTGCATTTAATTAACGCCCGTCGGCGGTTCTGCCTTCTGCGAATAGTGGGCCAACAGGACGGAAATCAAACGAGTTAGAGCCGTAGCCGCCAAGTATGGGGACCTCACTGCTAATAATTGGCCCTCCCTGGTGGCACACATTTATTAATATTCATACATGTGATCGTGTCGCTCACCGTAAGGTGTGTTTTTGTTCGCACCGGTGGCCCGAGCGGCCGCCCCGTGAAGCTGAGGAACGGCTGGAAGGAGAGGGGGGAAGGGGGTGAGACAAGTAAAAATCGTGTAGAAAACGAAACATCAAAAAAAGGGGAATAGTGAAGGAGAGGGGAAGGGATGGCGGGTGGGGGGGGGGGATGAGAGGGGAGCAGCGTGCTGTCGGGCGCGGCTTAATCACACGGAGAGTGCGCCAGCGCAAAAAACGCCGCCGCCGCAGCAGCAGCAGCAACAGCAGCGGAGGGCCATGCCGGCCCACCGTCATGCAGTCGGACACGCAGACGCCCCCGCCGGACTCCACGTGCTGGTGAGCGCCCCATACTCACCTCAGTCGCCTTCTATACGCGTAAACTACTACCGACATTTTTTCAATCAGCGATGTGTGTATTTACGATCCAAACGGTGCGGAAACGTAGGGACTGTACTCTGCTGTTTCGGATAAAAGAGAGATGTTCTACATCTTCCAGGAGGACTAACCTGTTCTGGAGGTTTCTATTTGACAGTTCCGTGTTAAAAACTTTTTATAACCGAATATCCAGTTTTTAGTGTGTGTGGAGGTACGGCTGCTTCGAGTCGACACGTACATTTCGGATCCGAGAGCTTAATCTCATGATCACTGGCGTGATTCCCGTTTCAGGTCTACTGCCTGTGACAACACGAGTGTTTAAAACAGTGTTTATAGCGTACGGCAGCAACCAGCTGCAATTTCTTTCAGTCTGCTTTGCTGAAAATGCACCGTTACCGGTTTCAGCTATACACATTCAGCGTCAGATGCTTTTTTTCAAATCATCGGTTTTATGTCGTTTTGACAAAAAACTTGAAAACTTTCTGGTGATGAATCTGTAATTTACACAGCGGTAATAGTATCTTTTCAATAAAATAAACCGAAATCAAATTGTGGTTGGTTGCTATTGTGCACAATAAACATTATATGTCATATAATAGTCATGGCAACTGAAGAAAACTTCGAAAGACAAGATCGCTGAAAAAGAAATTTATTGCTTGACCGGTGTGTCACCATCGGATCTGCAAGAGGAGGAACAAAAGTTGATTGGAAAATATTTTGCAATCATGATATCCTTATAGTGGCAGCACAGCTCTGTCGAAACTCGACATTCAATAAAATGCCTTTTTTTTAACAACCTTGACTTGTGATGTTTTCTTCATTTACCATACACTGCAGATCGCCCAACGGTTGAAAGTGTCAGTAAAATATATAACAGTCAAGGTTCTCCAATAATGTCATTGTTTGACAAAGTAGCATCCAAAACAATGCCGTATTCTTTTAGACATCTTGAATAGGCCGACGTGATTTGGGGGTTTTCAGGTGGAAACGCTACTAATGCCTGCGGAGAATGACGCAGACGATTTTCTATCCTCATTTTCACGGATTCAAAAGTGTTCTCTTGTGTTTTTTGCGAACTTAAACACTTCCCAGTGCTCATATTTTTACCTAAAGTGGAATTGAATAAAGTGAGGTCGAAATAGAAGCTACAGTTGTCCTACGTCAAGAAGTCACAAATTCAACACTCATATATGATCAGTATATAAAGATATACCTAACATTTCGTCGACATGGATTATATTCATGGCATCATCAACTGCTGTTATATCTACTAATAAGCTCGAAGAGTTGGATTTTGTCGATGCATAATTGGAAATCACGGATTAATACCATTCGTACTGATTACTAACGAATTTACTTTCAGTTTACTTTCACGGGTGACGACATAAGCTACATTCGTAACTCACATTTATTGTGCGACGGAAATTCTAATACCACCGTGGAGAAATATTTTCAGTATCACTTCTCTGTACATTATTGCTGCTTTGCGGCTGCCAGTCGTTTGACTGGTCCGGTTATCATATCGCATCGTCTTGCAGGAGTGCCACAGGGAGATGTCTTGCACGGGAAAATCAAGTCCTCGCATGTTATACGCTCAGATAATGTGCCATCTGACTCTTCATTCTACCATAGCAATGGGTCGGCCACACCATTTACGTTCATATTCCACATTATTCGTCCAAACTTACTTTATTAGACTTTATACTGCTCGGATGAATACAAAGCGAAGACAGCAAAGAAAATGCAATCGCAGGAGGGGACTCGTCAACAGTGTCACCCTCATAAATATACGCGAAGAGGTCTTCAGAAGAGCTGCGAATAATGTTGCGAAGAAACCTTGTAACTATATTGAAGTTTTCAATGGGTTTTTCGAAGATTTCATTTGAACTGTTAGCATTTAATTTAATGCTTTGTACGAAACAGTTATTTCAACAGTCATTTGATAGCGTTGGCTCATTATCGAACGTAACTAGAACTGCGTTGTTAATGAGTTATGAGGCACTCCAATCTATGACGATAAGATTTACTGTATTGCCTCGTGGATTTGAATGGTAACTATTCCGTCTTATAACGTCCTATGGTACACAGTCGTCATTAAGACCGATTCCAAGACACTGGCCGGCCGATGTGGCCGAGCGGTTCTAGGCGCTTCAGTCTGGAACCACGCAACTGCTAGGTCGCAGGTTCGAATCCTACCTCGGGTATGGAAGTGTATGATGTCCTTAGGTTAGTTAGGTTTAAGTAGTTCTAAGTTCTAGGGGACTGATGACCTCAGATGTTAAGTCCCATAGTGCTGAGAGCCATTTGAACCAAGACACTGCATAGTGTGGCGTCATCCCTGAACGCTTCAGTGGACTACGCTGCCACCGTTGTCTCGCGTCGACGGCCATCTCTAACCCACCTCTTTCAGCACGACTTATCGGCGATTTATTAAACTACATCCTTTGTTGTAAACTGATGTAATAGTTTGACGAATAATTGAAGGGATGTGCTTTCCGCGGGTAACGTTTAGCCCTCATAGCAAATCATTTGAATGAGGTACCTTCATTGCGTGTTTTCGCTGAGTCTCCGAGCTGAATCTTCTTTTGTGCCTAAATAGTTGAAATCGAGACGTTACAGCAGGCTGTTGCTCCACCAGACGGACTTAGAGTACTCTGCACTGTACCTCTGACTTATTGTCATGGCACTGCACAGTTGGGGTTGCCGCTGATGGCTGCAAATTGTGCACTTTCAGAATGGCGACTTCGTCGTTGTTACCTGTTCCGTATTGAAGTTGTGTACGTTGTTCACGTTATGATCTCCAGATCCTCGGAGTCCCTAAACTACTGCCTCTTTTCTTAAATGCTCATAAAAAATTACGTACGTACCATTAGCAGTAAACTGCATTACCATCGACGCCGCATTTAGTTGCCAAACACATTGTACACTCCTGGAAATTGAAATAAGAACACCGTGAATTCATTGTCCCAGGAAGGGGAAACTTTATTGACACATTCCTGGGGTCAGATACATCACATGATCACACTGACAGAACCACAGGCACATAGACACAGGCAACAGAGCATGCACAATGTCGGCACTAGTACAGTGTATATCCACCTTTCGCAGCAATGCACGCTGCTATTCTCCCATGGAGACGATCGTAGAGATGCTGGATGTAGTCCTGTGGAACGGCTTGCCATGCCACTTCCACCTGGCGCCTCAGTTGGACCAGCGTTCGTGCTGGACGTGCAGACCGCTTGAGACCACGCTTCATCCAGTCCCAAACATGCTCAATGGGGGACAGATCCGGAGATCTTGCTGGCCAGGGTAGTTGACTTACACCTTCTAGAGCACGTTGGGTGGCACGGGATACATGCGGACGTGCATTGTCCTGTTGGAACAGCAAGTTCCATTGCCGGTCTAGGAATGGTAGAACGATGGGTTCGATGACGGTTTGGATGTACCTTGCACTATTCAGTGTCCCCTCGACGATCACCAGTGGTGTACGGCCAGTGTAGGAGATCGCTCCCCACACCATGATGCCGGGTGTTGGCCCTGTGTGCCTCGGTCGTATGCAGTCCTGATTGTGGCGCTCACCTGCACGGCGCCAAACACGCATACGACCATCATTGGCACCAAGGCAGAAGCGACTCTCATCGCTGAAGACGACACGTCTCCATTCGTCCCTCCATTCACGCCTGTCGCGACACCACTGGAGGCGGGCTGCACGATGTTGGGGCGTGAGCGGAAGACGGCCTAACGGTGTGCGGGACCGTAGCCCAGCTTCATGGAGACGGTTGCGAATGGTCCTCGCCGATACCACAGGAGCAACAGTGTCCCTAATTTGCTGGGAAGTGGCGGTGCGGTCCCCTACGGCACTGCGTAGGATCCTACGGTCTTGGCGTGCATCCTTGCGTCGCTGCGGTCCGGTCCCAGGTCGACGGGCACGTGCACCTTCCGCCGACCACTGGCGACAACATCGATGTACTGTGGAGACCTCACGCCCCACGTGTTGAGCAATTCGGCGGTACGTCCACCCGGCCTCCCGCATGCCCACTATACGCCCTCGCTCAAAGTCCGTCAATTGCACATACGGTTCACGTCCACGCTGTCGCGGCATGCTACCAGTGTTAAAGACTGCGATGGAGCTCCGTATGCCACGGCAAACTGGCTGACACTGACGGCGGCGGTGCACAAATGCTGCGCAGCTAGCGCCATTCGACGGCCAACACCGCGGTTCCTGGTGTGTCCGCTGTGCCGTGCGTGTGATCATTGCTTGTACAGCCCTCTTGCAGTGTCCGGAGCAAGTATGGTGGGTCTGACACACCGGTGTCAATGTGTTCTTTTTTCCATTTCCAGGAGTGTATGTATAAACATTCCGGAGCACTGCTCAGAATTTCGTAAATGTTCTACGCCGCATTGGACAATTCCCTGGCGGTAGATGTTTGTGTTTTATCTGCATAACATGCACTGAGGAGCCAAAACATTTAGACCACTCCCCACCGCGAACCTTAATGCCGCTTGCTGCCTTTGCAGGCGTATGACACGTGAAGGGAAGTATACGAAGTGGTCCAAAACTGCCTGAAAAGCTTTTGAGGGTGTTGCAGGGTAGGCAGTGCTGAGAAATAATTGTTAAGAAAAAATTCGATCCGTGGCGCCGTTTCCGATTTAGTTAGCACTAAAGTTAGCCGGTCAGGCCGATACGCTTGCTAATTCTAGTAGCCTAACAGAGACTTCCGAGAAAGACACATTTTAACTGGTAATCAGGATCTGAACAAGTGGTAACTCACGGACGCACAAATGTCTATGCATTACCGCATTTTAGAGCGTGCAAGTGTTTGCATTTGTGCGCGCAACGACCTCATTGGTTAACTTCACAGCTAAATATCACGAACCGGCACAACGTATTGAATTTCTGTCTTAACAGTTATTTCCCGGCACAACATATAAGCTGAGCAGAGACGAATGGCGAACCATTCTCGCGACTATAAGGGCAGCAGATGGAGAGATTCGGTGTGACGTAAGTGACTTAGACTGGGGCAGCTTGTTACGACCCGGCGCCTAGGAGCGAGTTATCTTGGAAACGACGATGATGGTCGTCCATTCGCGTGCTGCTGACGTGAGCATCTATGGAAAGTAGTTGAAGGACAGTGACACCACAAATAGGCGACAAAGTATTGCACGTCCAAGCCTCATCACAGAACGAGCTGGCAAGAGGATTGCACGATCCGTAAACCTAGATAGGCGGCGATCTGTGGTAGATCTGGCGATACAAGACAATGCAGGCGCGGCAAAACGTTTTCGGAGTACACGTATTCCTACGTGTTCCCTTGTTGACCCATCAACATCGTCAACTGCGACTGCTCTGGGCACCGGGTCATCGAGATTGGACAATGCATCAATGGAAATGTACCTCTTGGTCGGATAAATCACGTTTCTTGTTACACAATGTCGACGGCCGTTCGAAACATGCACCGCGCGACGAACACACGCCGGCAGGAGCAGTATTGTGCTATAGCAGACATTATCTCTACTTGCTTCGGTCCTATTGAAGTAATCGAAGGCATCACGAGAACTGGGGACAACGTGGAAATTATTGCGTACCACGTGAATCCCTCCATCCTTGATGTCTTCCCCAACTGCGATGGCATCTTCCAGCAGGGTAACTGTCCGTATAACAAGGCCATAATTGTGCTATAGGGGATTGAGTATCATGATGGTGAACTCCCGTTTCAGATTCTCCCAGTCTGAAACTGCCCGCGAATTGCGGGATATGCGTGATTTGCGTGTTGACGTCTGGTGCTACATACCTCCCGAAGCCTACCCAGGAGATTTAGAAACCATGCAAGGCAAAATCATCGCTTTGCTTTTTTCCAAAGATGGACGAATAGGGTTTTGTCTCATCAGTCCATTTTCAGTAAATTAGTTCGTCATAATGATGTTAATTCCAATTATTTCAAATTTGATGCATTCCGATATATTCAAATATACAGTACAAGTAATAATGTTACGTTCAGACATTTTTATTCTTTTTCTTCGAAGCGTATGACAGGTTGCTGTTATATTTTGGTGGTAATTTTGTTATACGGCTGATGTAGTGATATCGTAAATATTTTGGTATCTGAGGTTCACTTTTTGACTTACAAGTACTTAAATTGCATCAGCAATCAACAGAAAATTTGGAATTAAGCGTGGTAGAAACACTTACACCACAGGCTTAGCGAAAACGCGAAACGCGTCTTACAGTAGCAATCGCTGCAGAAGGCGCAAATGACCCGTATAAGTTTCACTCAACTTGTAAGCTGTCATATTGTCCAGACATCGTCAGAAATCGCCGAACGGGGCAATATATATTTATGGAACGTTGCTAAGCCAGTGTGGTGGCCCATATCCACGATTAACACGCTGCACAAAGTCGGAGAGCTCTTTTTTCGGAAATATTGTTTTCTCCTTGCCTAGGCCACCACATATTTATCGAATAGTTTGCTGTAACTTCTGTTTACTCTAACTTTAGTTATACCAAAAAGGATTTTTGCGACAGTAATTTGTATGGATCCTATGGGCTTTTCCTCTGCAGTTTCACGAAAGTTATCCATCTACAGCTACAGCCACACTCCAGAAGACACCTTACGATATGTGATGGAGAGTTCTTCTGTACCATTACCGTTTCTCCTCTTTCCCGTTCCATTCACGAATTGTGCGAGTGAAGAACGACTTTCGGTAAACCTCGAAATGAGGTGTAATTTCTCTAATTTTCTCTTCGTGATCATTCTGCGAGATGTATGTAAAGGAAGTAATATGTTGCCCGTTTCTTCTGGGAACGTAGCCTCCCGGAATTTCGATAATAAACCTCTCCGTGATGCATGTCCCCTTTCCTGTAGCGTCTGCCAGTGGAGTTTGATGAGCATATCCGTGGCGCTCTAACGCTTACTAAACGATCACGATCACGTCGCGAAACGCACCGCTCTTCTTTGGATCTTCTCTACCTCTTTCATTAATATCATCTTTGAAGGGTGCCATAATCACGTGCAGTGCCTAAGAATAGGCCAAACGAGTGATTTAGAAGCCAGTTCCTTTGTGTATGAAATCCATTTACTGTTATTAGTTTTTTACATTCTAGCTCTCCAGTAGCCCGTTGGTCAACTTTTGACACACGTAACATCTTTAGTTCTGGATAACACGTATTGTACAGAGCCTGGATACATTATCGGCGGTGCTTAGCACTAGATGTCAACGACTAGGGCACGTGATTCAAATAAGCTACCAGGAGATGGACTCTTACCTGTGGGGCTGTGTTCTATAACATGTCAAATAAGTCCGATGACACTGAATTACTGGTAATTTTGGAGCAAGGACATCATCTAGAATTCATTAACATGTTCTTCAGTTCATTCTATCACAGTTCTGGCCTAGTGCGTGCTGCAAGTTGCTTTTCAATGTGTGGAAGTCATCTGATACAAACGCATTCAAGTCGTCAACAACCTTACTGACATGCTACAAAGCGTTTGTTGTCCCTCTGTCACAATACCAGGCCCCAGTAGAACGCCTCCTGTAGCACTTATATTTTTTCCAGCAGTCGATATATCGGAAGAGGACACATCCTGACACAACCACCGATGTGGCGTGACTGGAAACGTGATTACTCCGTCAAGGCAATTCGTTTCCATTGCTCTACTGGTTAATGACGATGTTTTCCTCGCCACTGCAATCGTAGTTTTAATGCCGCTGCTAAACGAAGACACGCTTACGGATCGTCAGCTGAATAGGCCACGTCACAGTACAATCCATGAACAGTGCGCTCTGGATTAATGTGAGTGGTCAAAAGTCACAGGAATGTTTGTCACATTTAAAGATGTGCCGTGTATGACAGCTGAATGTGTTACGGACAGATAGAGAGAAAGCCGCTAGTGATTTATACGATATCTGAGCAGTCTGTTGCAGACAGGTGTGTAGCGAACTTGGAGCAAGTCACGAGTTAACCGACTTGGAACATGGGATGATTATCGGTGCAAGACGCAGAGCCTTACGGAGCGATCGACGGCCCACTGCGGCCGACATCACATCCAGTACCTTCCCATGACCTTTGGCCACTCTCCAGTACTGCAGCCTGCCGTCGGTATGTCCACTCTAGTTACCTGTTATGATTTACAAAGCATGCAAACCTCCGATGTGTCCTTCCTTTGACGAAGTATAGACAGCCATACATAGCTTTGTCATTCATCCGCTCCGAATACATACTGATTATAGCAACACGGGAATACTTGACGATATATGATGTTTCTGCGACTCTCGTCTCGACCAGTCGTTACACCATAATCTGCCTTTTCTTAAAATCGCTTCAACAGCTTACCCATTCTCTGTAGATGGATTAGAGCGAGTTGCTCCTCCATATTTTCTGCTCGTTTTACGCATCTTTCCTATCACGTCGCACACCATCCAGATGGAGCAGATGTTCCAAACGGATTAGTCACTGCATCTGATGTGAAATCCAGATTCACGTGAGGATTTGAACCAGACAGCTATCACCTACCAGAGCGGCTATTCTATCAACATCTGCACAGCTTTCCTGTGCGGAAAACAAGCTTTCAGCGGAAATCTGTTTATTGAACGTGTGCTATATTTACTACTTACACTTTACACACATGTTTTTGCATTCATTTACAGTGCACTTATCATTTATAATTTTTGTGTCTTCAACAACGGTAAGTAATAATGTTATTAATTTGACCTGATGATGCACCGAGACTGTGGAACGGAAATTCAAAGTCTGTGGTAAAAGTTATTGTGATACGCAGTAAGGCACCCAGTAGCCTGTATTCTCTCTCTCTCTCTCTCTCTCTCTCTCTCTCTCTCTGTGTGTGTGTGTGTGTGTGTGTGTGTGTGTGTGTGTGTGTGTGTGTGATTTATACCTATGTATACTACTCTCAGTATCGACGCAAAGTGACTTGTCCTTTTGATTCCATATTGCGCTGCAGATATGAATATATATCAGTTTCCCATATTCATCGTCCCAAATATGGAGTTGATTAGAAGCATTTTAGAAGTGCTAAAGTTCTTTAAGTACTTTATTGCAATTGATGATTATAAAAATCTAACTTACCTTGATTCCAGTATCGTACATTATCTGCTGAGTCGTGGCATATGGCTGACTGATGTTTTTGGTATAATGCATCTAGTCGACGTAGTGGACTATAGTGGAACATTCCACTCAGAGAATTCAGTCTTGCACAGTTATCATTATTAGGGACAATATATCTGTATTTGAGGTGTAAGATTACCCCTAGTAGAAGTGAGTTTTCTGTCAACAAGACTAACGGAATATCAGTGTAGATGAGAGTATGATTCCAGCCAATGGTTCTCAAAGATTTACATCATTCCCTAAACCACATACATCACACGCTCAAAAAGAACTACCTTCCTCATACCTGGCGCCCAGTCACGCGTCTCTCAGTATTAAATGAAGATCTACGTTACGCAAACGATATCCCCCACGTTTAGAGATCCATTATTCATGGCTCACATATTGCGTTGCGAAATGTTTATTCCTGCAGACAACTTGACATGATTGTTTATATCTGATAACAATAGTTAGTTTACTTCTCTTTTACTTCTCTACTATTTTCATCGTCAAATATTGTGTGGTAGAAAGAGGTGCTGACAATTTGCCACATTCCTAACGTTTATTCAGTACCAGACATACCAAATTTGGTTGTGTGTGTACCATAAAGTTTTATCAAAATGGTTCGAATGGCTCTAAGCATTATGGGACTTAAAATCTGAGGTCATCAGTCCCCTAGACTTAGAACTACTTAAACTTAACTAACCTAATAACATCATACACAGCCATGCCCGAGGCAGGATTCGTTCCTGCGACCGTAGCAGTACCGCGGTTCCGGACTGAAGCGCCTAGAACCGCTCGGCCACTGCGGCCGGCTAAAGTGTTATCCCATCGAGCTTTCCCCGTGAAGGAGTGAAAGCAATGGCCCAGTGTGTCATTTACCACTTTAGATATCAATGGGATCTGAATATGGACATGAGCCTTTAAGAGACGTTTTGTGTCAACTTCTAGTGACAAACGTGTGCCACTGGTCGTACAACCAATCACGTTCTTTATTGTGTGCGACCTACGAAAGTTGCTAAGTATTTGTCGCAAAACAGCAAGACACTGCAAAAGGGCCACTAAATCTGTGAAATGTGTATTCACAGAGCCTAGTGGCATTGGTATCCATGTAGGGCAGAGCATTCAGCAATAACCCGCATCTCGTGGTCGTGCGGTAGCGTTCTCGCTTCCCACGCCCGCGTTCCCGGGTTCGATTCCCGGCGGGGTTAGGGATTTTCTCAGCCTCATGATGGCTGGGTGTTGTGTGATGTCCTTAGGTTAGTTAGGTTTGAGTAGTTCTAAGTTCTAGGGGACTGATGACCATAGATGTTAAGTCCGATAGTGCTCAGAGCCATTTGAACCATTCAGCAATACAAGGACAACAACAGTTTAAGAAGGTGGTAAGATATTCTTAATGTTGTATATGCTATTGAAGAATCCAGTTTGTCTTTTTAATAATAAGAAATAATTATAGTTTACACAGAGATATCTTCCATGTTTTATTCAATGTTATAAGTCGCTTTTCCAATGATATATTTCATATCTGAATATTGGTTTCGAAAACTTCTTCCCTAGAAACTTCAGTATTCGATTCGATTACTTAAGGGACATCACTTGACCTACATGATGTTATATAGTTCAGTATTTTGAGTCTATACTAATAGACTGACCGTTTGTGCCCTACTGGGTGTAAGTGTATGCCACAGAAGGTCTGCGCAGCCTTATAATTTACGTCACCGACACACAAGTAGACAACGGCAGGACACGGAACACCGGAGACTGAGACAGTGTTAAGTACTTGCCTCCTCATATCAGATGCAGGGCAACTGCGAGAGCTGTGTTCACACGCACGTATCGAATTCGAAACAAGTTTAGATGTCTTACTCACAGCTGTCTTCCTGGCACTGCCTGGCGTCACTGCCTACTGGCACAGGTGCCAGGATACGCAAGTTCGTTTACATCCATCTGAATAAGGCAACACCAAATGACTGTCTGCAACTGTGCCAAGAAAAATCGAGAAGTGACATGGTTACTAACACCTTGTTGAGTTCTTCCTCGTTTGCCAGGAATTCAAATTTACTACTGACCTCACGGATGTTTAACAATGTACTGCTCTTACGAAAACAGAATTACAAATTTAACTCGTAGTACCTGGCAATTGCTACATGTGTACCAGAGCGTCCTGTTTATCTTTTTTAGACCAATGTCTCATAAAGGATTTTACGCTTCAAAACTAATTTGTGTGCCATTGTTAACTAGCAGATATAGGGGGAAGTGCAGAAAACTCTGATTTGCCTTCGCAATTCGCACACTTCGGCACCTTTTCTGAGGGATATTAATGTGTCTTAAGTGTTACTGTAGATGACTTCTGTGACTGCTTCTGAAGTGCAACGTTGTGTTTCTGTTACAGATATTGGAAATGTATGAAAAGGTACGGGAATCTTAGTTTTCTCCTCTTGATACAGAACAACATGGCTGACAAATTTAACGTCTGTATATGGCTGATACTTTACCTTTACGAGTCTCCAAGACATCCTACTCTGTACGAAAGTGCAGAGAGATTTGAGAGGGGAAGGATGGGCAGAATTTAACATCTTATCGGCATCGACATCAAAGACAGGACATTGTTCTGTTGGACAAGAGTTATGGAAAGGATCTGACACAAGCTACACCTGGGGACCACTGTGGAATTCGCCCAAGGTGGTAGGGAAAGGCAGGGAAACCTACTTCGAAAATATCGGGCCAGGATTTTGACAGTGGCTGCTCCGAACTGAGTCCATGATTTTGATTGATATGCAACATCACAAAATGGTGAACATTGTAATCAGTCTGGTTCTCAGGATCTCTACGCCACCACCGCTCTGTTCGTCAGTCCCCCTTTAGCACCGGAATACGATCAGCCTGCCACTGGTTCGAACACGAATGCCTCATCGCGATATGGCAACCTCGGCCGCAGGCTCAGACATCTACAACTTCTTCACGGTCTGGTAACTAACGAAAGCAATACACGCTCACATGTCAGCGAATTTACTGTTAAATGGGACAAGGTTGTAGAGTGAGGAATGTTTAATAGTAATTTTGGGAACAATCCATGACTCAATTACAAAAAAAAAGCAGCTTCCGGATTGTATGGGAAAAAATGGAGATCAGGCTGCTGACCACACACTACATGTACAGCTTTTTTCTTCTGGTTGCATGCCAACAAAGCCGTACTTTGATGTTTGCAAAAATAGTCAAATGACGGTTAGTCGGACATTCTGTGTAGTGATTTCTTGCCTCGTGTTGCACAGAAGCTTACTGCACCATGCTTTTGACACCACTAGTCACAAGAGACTTCTAATCATACTGCATGACTATGAAGTACGCTTCACTTGTGTGATTGGAATCATTATTTCCCGTCAGAAAGGTCACAGTACGTAGTAATCGACGGAAAATCATCGAGTAAAGCAGAAGTGATAAACGGCATTCCTCAAGGAAGTGTTCTAGGTCCTCTGCAGTTCCTAATCTAATCTATAAGAACGATTTATGAGACAATTTGAGCAGCCCTCATAAGATTGTTTGCAGATGATGCTCTCATTTACCGTTTAGTAAATTCCTCAGAAGATCAAAACCAATTGAAAAATGACTTGGAATCGACATCTGTATGGTGCGAAAAGTGTCAATTGTCCTGAATAAGGAAACGTTTGAGGTCATTCACATGAATAAGAAATGACATCTGTTAAATGTTAGTTAGATGATAAATTACACAAATTTAAAGGCTGGAAATTCCACTAAATACCTAGAAATCACAAATACGAACAAATGTTCAAATGTGTGTGAAATCTTATGGGACTTAACTGCTAAGGTCATCAGTCCCTAAGCTTACACACTACGTAACCTAAATTATCCTAAGGACAAACACACACACCCATGCCCGAGGGAGGATTCGAACCTCCGCCGGGACCAGCCGCACAGTCCATGACTGCAGCGCCTTAGCGGTATGGCATCATCACCAGATAGGACTGACATCGAAAAAGTTCAAATAAGGGCAGCGCGTTTTGTCTTGTCGAGAAATTGGGGAGTTAGTCACGGATGTGATAAGCAAGTTGGGGTGGCAATCACTAAAACAAAGGCATTTTGCGTTGCGGCCAGATCTTTTTACGAAATTTCAGTGACAAACTTTCTCTTCTGAATGGGAAAATATTTTATTGTCATCAACTTACATCGGGAGAAATGATCATCTCAATAAAATCAGAGAAATCAGAGTTCGTACAGAAAGACTTACGTGCTCTTTTTTTCCCACGTGCTGTTAGAGAGTGGAATGGTAGATAAATAATCTGAAGGTTGTTCGAGGAACCCTCTGCCACGCACTTAAGCGTGAATTGCTGAATGGTCAAGCAGATATAGATGTGGATGTTTTACGACGTTTTTTGAACACTGAGCTCGTAATATAGAGAAAACCTTATATACGTGTGCATAATAAGAATGGCTCTGAGCACTATGGGACTTAACATCTATGGTCATCAGTCCCCTAGAACTTAGAACTACTTAAACCTAACTAACCTAAGGACATCACACAACACCCAGTCATCACGAGGCAGAGAAAATCTCTGACCCCGCAGGGAATCGAACCCGGGAACCTGGGCGTGGGAAGCGAGAACGCTACCGCACGACCGCGAGCTGCGGACTGTGCATAATAAGAGCTAAATATTTGACACATGAGTATATCAAATATCTGGACATGGATTCTAAGTTCTCCTCAAAGTTTATCGTGCCTTTGAACGAAAGTTATAGCTTTTACCTGTGCTCGATTGCTACGTCATAGCTAGATGGAAAAACAGTACCGAAACTAATCCAGGTGAAAGTAAAAAGTTGCCTACGAAAGCTTCAAGTCTTTCTAAATAACACATAGTGTTTACTTAGCAATGGATCTCTCTTCTTTCGAACCGAGTTTTCTTGTATCCGAAGTCAGACGCAAACATAGGAACGTAAACATTAGTGTCCACCATTTTTATCCTTAGTCTACTCCATGGTTGAGCTTGTCACGTATCAATGAAGCAGACCTCGATGTTGTACTGTATAAAGTAAAACTTCTCAATTAAGTAAAAGTTATGCATCTTACATATAATATGAAAAAACTTTAGTAACTTACAAAATCATGAATATTTTGCTTTACTATAAGATAAATATGTGGAATTTCTACGAGAGATCCTCTCTCCCGTGTGAAGATGGCGGTGAAATTAATCATTCACTACAAAAAGGTGTCGCTGGTTGCGGTTTTTTCTTCAGTGATCTTTCCCTAAACAGCTTCGACTTTCTCAAAATATCATTGATAAAGCAAAGTTATCTCGAACATTTCTAAATTTCTTCATAGGTTAACAGGTGAGCCGTAGATGGTTTGCTTGGACTTTTTGTGATTGCTCGTAGCTGACGGGCTGTGGATCGATAAGTCTGAGAGCAGGTGTGGTGCAGAGCGCGGAGTGCAGAGCTGAGAGCGCACACTCATGGTCGCGTGACCCTTCGCTGGGTGGGCCCGCACTCCCACGCCTTCCTTTTCGTTTTTGCTCTCAGCTACTAGTCTCTGCAGCGCCTCTTGTATTCGAGAGCTCGTAGTCAACACTTTTTATCAGTTTCTTGTCCCGTCAGCAGCGTGATAATTAGAAATCGAGTACTCGCTCAGAATTGATTGTAGTTGGGGAAACAACACGCTCTATCTTTGCGCAACTGCCTACTCCAGCTCTCTGCAGCAGTTAAGAAATTATAAATACCCTTGGAGTCGAGCATAAATATGGAAGGAAGGTAACCCCCTACAACCGAATGTAGTTTCTGTTATTAAGGTGGCTTGCTTGCACACAGCAATTGCACAGCCCCGTCACAGGGCATAATAGGTTTTGTCAGACTACGGTAAAACGAGTACAACACAAATTAACAAGAATTTACAAGAATTTATCAAAAGAATTAATTGACTAAATAACTTGAATTTGAAGAGAATGCATTGTAATGAAGTTCGAAGTTCACTTTCACTAATCAGTCTTTGAACACTAGTCTAGTACTGACTCCAGTGAATGACGATTAAATTTTATTTGCGTTTCTGGAAGAACAGGCATTATTGACGATCCACAGCTGTACGAAACACTTCGAAATGTTTTCGCTGACAGCGAGTTCCTTCGTATCAGCTGTATTAGGTATAGATAAAATGTACATTAGTGACAGATATAAATTTGTGCTGGATCTGAACTGGAACCAGGAATTACCACTTAACGCGAGCGGTCGCCTTAGCACTTCGGACATCCGTACAAGCTCCCTGAACCGACCCAACTCTCCTTATGTCACATTGTCTAGTCCCTATGTCATAATCCACTACTGACATGGAGAATGAGACTACGACGAATCGAGACCATAGTTGTTATCGACGTATGGCCACCTAGGCATACGACGACGACAACATTGGTCTCGATTCGTCGTAGTCTTATCCTCCTTGTTGATGGATTCCAAGTAATGATACGAGCATTGGGTGACACAGTGGACTATGACATATGGATGTAGACAGTGTGACATATGGAGGTTTGGGACGGTCTGGGGAACGTGCACGGGGAGCTGAAGTTGTTGAGGAGACCACTCCGGATAAGCGGAGAAGTCAGGTTCGAGTCCCGCGCAGGCACACATTTTCATATGTCACTAACGGGTAGTGCACATATAACGAACACAGTTGATGCGAAGGAATTCGCAGTCAGCAAATGTATTTCGAATGATGGCAAATGCAACTAGTAGAAGGTCCAGTCTGGGTAGCGACTTTACGTAGTCCTGATGTGGTTTTGAGGCTCGGTGTTGCTGTCAAAATGTCTCTCTGAGTGGACCTGCGTGTCCGTTGACATCTACCTTTGGCGGATGGATGCTCACTTGGAAACTACTTGCCAACCGGAGTGGCCGAGCGGTTCTAGGCGCTACAGTGTGGAACCGCGCGACCGCTACGGTCCCAGGTTCGAATCCTGCCTCGGGCATGGATGTGTGTGGTGTCCTTAGGTTAGTTAGATTTAAGTAGTTCTAAGTTCTAGGGGACTCATGACCTAAGAAGTTAAGTCCCATAGTGCTCAGAGCCATTTGAACCATCTGAAACTACTTGCGTGACATTAGGCGGAAGCATAACACAGTCTGTGCTGTGTGGGATCTATGTAGCGTCTGACCATAGCTATATTGCGCCTTCTGGAGGCTGTCCATGCCGTGTGGCACTCTCTCCGTATAGTGTTCTTCTGGAGGACACAGCAATATCCCAAGATGGACGGACTCGCTGAGATGCGAATCCAGCACGCTGCTTTGAAACACCCCACTCGTTACCAGACAGTACTACAACTTTAGTGGTATATAAAGTGGTTTTCTTCGTATTTCATTACATTATTATTGTGCATATTGGTACACGGACTTTCCTGTGACGTCGCATACGCTAAATTGTGTTAATGAAGTTGTGATCGACCAGTAAGTAGCGCATATGAAGTATGATGATGAGAGAGTTTTCTACATCAAAAATTAATTCATGTAGGAGAGGAGAGATGGTGCAGATCCTTGTCATCAGTTTGTGTTCCATTGTAATAGGTGAAATACAAATCTCTCTTCAGTGTCTCATGGTGTGAAAGCGTAAGAGACAGGTGATAGTAATCTACTCGTGTGAGACATTATGCTCAGTGACCTCTGTCATGCTAATAGAGAGGAATGACTGAGTGGGAGTACCATAAGCATGCTAACAACAAGGGGAGCACCATAAGCATGCGAAACAATACGAAAACAACACTGAATTGCACATTTACATATTGCAGCCATCTGCACGATACAACTGATGCCACAGCCACAGGTGGATGAAGGCAAAGGTAACTCGTATATATCGACTAACACTTTGCCATGAACACTTGCGCTGTGTGCCCCACACTTTCTGCTCACACAAAAAAAAGCACATGATTTCACTAGAATATTCATTCTTTGGCCAAAAAAATTTAGGTTCAGTATTCCAAAGTGTTAGACCGAATGGAATATGACCGAAAATTATGTAAATTTGGTTTGCAAGATAGCTGTCTAGAGCGATATTTAGAAACACATAGGACACAATATTCGCACAGTCCAATGAAAAGTTCACCAAGTGTATGAAAGACGTCCTTTCTAATAATGAAACTTAATCACCCCTAATCAACAAAACCATATATCTGTAACGACATATCTTCAGTTTCGTAATAAAAACAATATCTCTAAGCATTACAGTGTTCAACTTCAGCATGTGTGTTAGAAATTTAAGTCATGGTTTTCTTTTTGCATTTATATGAAGAAAGTTAGTGCTGAAATTTGGACTCCGTTGATGAGTCACGAAAGTACCATCACCACAAAAAAAAAAAAACAGGCAACAACAAATAGCCAGTTCTGAATCACACAGAAGGTTTCACTTTTAATTCTATACTGTCGCTCATGCATTACAAGAAATATGTTCTTACAGAAACGCCCCTACGAAGCTTCTGAATTGAATTTCACCTCGAATGATGATTTCGTCATCTGTGCGTGTACTGCGATTACTGATGTAAGGCTCCAAAATGAGTTCCCTCAAATAGGACTAAATTATCCACCGTCCACACCTTCAAATGTTCTATATATTAATTATGTCAACAATTTCTCGCATACAACGACAGACTGATAACATCGATACCATCGTCAGTCACCGTTCGAACAGAGGACTGTAGAAAGGTATGTGGTGCCTCTGCTTTCACTATTAAAATTTTTGAGATACTTTGTTTTATTTTCATTGGCTGTTACTCAGCTCAGAAGCTTTAAATTATCCGTGAAACGAAAAATTACTTTGTTAAAATGACAAATTTAGGTTTTCCGTGGATGTACTTCCTTCTTTGTTACCTTGACGTACATTTTTCTCTGCATAATACTACATCAGTCTAGAATCTATTAGCAAAGGCTGATTTGTGTGAAAACAGTATCACTCAGTCGCAGCAATAAACACTCCTTTAATTTCTATGCCTTCATTTCTAACTTATGTAGTGATTGTAGAATTTAGTTAGCTATTTTCGGGCTAGGTTTTATGTTTAATATCTCTATCACTTTACGAGTCTGTTGTGATTAAAAACCATACAGTGACGAAATTTTGCCCGTTTCTTTACCAGAGGTTGCTGTGTGTTTAATTACAATTGTTCAGCAACGTATTGTATCCTAGCGCTCTAGCCCTCCATCTCCAGTTGCCTATATTCGCAACACAGTGTCTCGTGTTATCTGCCCGTTGCAATATATGTTCATGTGTTGCCGCGGGAGGTTGAAGGTATCTCGTTCAGATGACACAAAATAAGACGAGAATTAAAGGGGACACGCACGGTATGACTGGGAAAGGACACAATAGGGATTTTCCCCGAGCCAAATAAAAATATTTCACAATTCTTAATTCAGTACTTTGCATGTACGAAAAGAACGTATTCCATAGCTATTCAGCAGTAACAGCTTTTTTAGTGACGTATACATGTTTTTTGTACAAGTATCTTTAGGGCTTTCAATGCAATTTAGGTTTTGATTTCGGTAACGGACGGGAAATTCACGATGAGCCAATTGCTAATGGTGTGGGTACTTGCTTCTCTTGCAGGAAACACTCCGTAGACGATGTGAGCAACCCCACGTCCGTGAACGCTCGGTAAGTGAAGCTGCATCGCTCTGATTTTTCTTACCGGTGAAGCTTGTGCGGCAGCGAAACACTCATCAGTGTAATGTGCGAAATTGAGGAAACAGCCTGTTCCGTAGTTGATAGATGAGATGAATTCTCTTGCCTGATCTTTGCATGAAGACAACACTGGCAAGAGAGAGGAACAGTTAGAATAAATGCTTGCGACTTACTCGCAGATACCGAATGTCTAATTGAAAGTTTGTATAACAGTACAGAAGTACAGCTGTCCCCAACCCAAAAGTTGGTTCGAACAATGGAAGGAATGGTCCTATCGGATGCTTGCTCTTTCCTTCCGACCACACTGGAAATGACTTATCCAGTCAGTTGTAGGGGGGACCTATATTATATCGTGCACTCCGAAGAACGGTGAAATTTGGCAGTCTTCACATACACACATCAGTTACGTAGTGCGCAACAGATATGTCGACACAGGCTGAAGCTTTGGAGTACTTACAGTTCATAAAACGCTCGTCCTTTATTACAGTTAACTACGCCATAGTTCAGATTTTATATTTCCATTACAGTAATATAGCTCAAATAGTTGTTGCTCTGCCAACCTGTACCCAGATACGTATCTTCATTGCACATAGAACGCAACCCCACTTACAGCCAAAATTGTTGCTAACCGTCGATTGAACCGATTAACATCACGACTCTTGTTTTAAGTTCTTTCAAAATTGGCTTGGATTACATATAATGTCGCGTGTGTTTGTAGTGGAACAGGAAGGTAGTCGGTATCGTTTCACATTACACATCCGTCTATCATCCTGAACCATTTCCTCTTACCTATGAATTGTTTATAATGGTGATGCTAAGTGCTTCTATTCTGTGACTGATTTTTTTTTCTACATTTCCCTAACATTTGTGTTTTCGTAAGTAAAATATTGAATAAAAAAAGGTTTGTATTTTCTTCTGTTTTAATAGGCTCGAGGTCATGATTATTTATCATAAACACAATTAGACGAACTGCACGAGTGCGGGTCTTCAGGAAAATTTCTTGTGTAAAATGGCAGAAATATTTACCGAGTTCGTGGATTAGATCCTAAACTCTCATGCAGTGTTTCACGAACTGGGCGCACGTGACACAGTCACGGTGAACCATCCAGCAGACGCAGATCTAAGCTCGGCGGCTCCCTGGTGAAGTTCAAGAGGAGTGGGTTGTGTCTCATAGCCACGAATTACATAAACACCACACTAACTCTAGACGCATGCCACATAACACCCTGCAATAACCAGCTACACTTAAAACACAGTATTCAGGAACCACGAAAGAGAAGTGCCAAAATGTGCGAAGACAGAAAACTTCTGCAGTCAGGAGGTTGAAACTTACCCTCCGGGTCTTGCCGCTAATGAAGACGAGCAACCTCGCTTTTTTTCATTGATTTTTCGTTTTTAAAAACTTCAGTCACGATGTTCGGATCAGAATTCAAATCAGACTTCTCTCACGTATTGAGGCACTATTGTACTACTACTTCACCTGTTTCGATCAATTACCAGGTAACTACAAGCAGCTCCTAACAGGTTAGAGAATGTGATGGCCTGGTCTTCCATCACGAATTTCTGCCCTCGGAAGGATAGCGGAGAGCTGGCGATAGATTTTAAGCTATGCGAAGATGAAAGTTGTAGTTTCGGATAGCTCAGATGAACGACTGCCTATTAGAAACATAGTTTGCTTAATACATGCGTCTAAAACAGGTACAACGAGCGCTTACGAAAATTTCGCCGAGGATGAACTAATCCCGTTGTTGAAACTAGAACTCTACGGATACCATTTAAACAATACTGGCCTCTATTTCGACAGGAAGTGGGGTTAGATTCCACGTACATCTTTGCCAGGAGGTGTAGAGATGGTGTACTGAAACGTCGAAACTGGTTGCATAAATAAATTACATTCACAAGTTGCAGGTGTTTTTAATTTTACATTCTGGTTCATTTTTACCCGGTAATTGGTAGATTTCGTTTTTATTTTCCTTCTGGGCAAAAAGTAGTCAAGAGGAATAGGACACCCTGTATATTGACAATAGTGCAGGCGATTATGAATTTGTACAGAGAAATGCGAAGATGAGAAAATGTTTTGCTACTTTGCTACCCAAGGGCACCTCCGGCTGTGAGGTGTGCTCAGAGAAGGCCGGCCATGTGGCCTAAATTATGTAAGGCATCGCGACGCGTCGGCTATGGCGCGTGCGAGGCCTACAATGGGCACCCGCGCGCCTCGCATGCCAAGACGGTGTACGGTACCGGCCTTTGTCCCCGTTCCGTTCCGTTCGACTTTTCTTCCGGCAGCCTTCTTTGAGGCGGCCACAAAGCTGCTGACACTATCTAATAAAACATACCGAGCGACGCTGCTTTCAGAAGTCTGTGCTCTTATTGTGGAGGAAACAAAGACGCCAATCGTCGACATTGTTGTTCGGATGTCGGTACAAGCTACCCCTAACGAAGGCAGCACCTCGCCCTCACGAGGAGCCCTCTCTGTAATCCCCAGCCTATTAACATCACCTCTATTTACTGTTTTGATTTAATTTTGTTCCACATGAATGAGCTAATAGGAACTTGTACGTTTTCGGAATCTTTTTAGTTAGTATCGAAAAGATATGGGGAAACTAGTGATATGAAGCGAGTGTTGTCAAGGAGGCCTTGTGGAGAGAATGAGTTAGACACTCTATGACAAAGAAATGAGGCACCGCGAAGTAATTACCGGAATGGGACGGTAATTGGGAGATGAGATGTACATGTACAGACAAACAAATTTTTACAATTTCGTAAATCACTAGAGGTGGTTGGAGGGCTCTGCCCATAATGCTCCAAACTTTCTCAATTGTGGAGAGATCCGGTAACCTTGCTGGCCAACGTAGCGTTTGGCAAGCACGGACACAAGCAGTAGCAACTCTCGCCGTATGTGGGCGGGCATTGTCTTGTTGAAATGTAAGCCCAGTATGGCTTGCACACGAAGGGCAAGTAAACGAGGTGTAGAATATAGTCGACGTACCACTGTGCTGTAAGGGTGTCGCGAATGGCAACCAAAGGGGTCCTACCGTGAAATGAAATACCATCTATTACATTAAATGTATTCGCAGTTGCGAACATGAATAACCATCAGCTGTACAAGGGAATGACGACAATGAAAATTTGTGCCGTATTGGGACTCGAATCCGAATTTTCCTCTTATCGCGAGCGGTCGACTTACAATTTGGCTACCTGAGCATGATTCACGGCCCGACCAAAACTTCCATATGTCGTCAGCTATGTGTCTACAACCTGTACTCGTACGTCCATTATGTATATTCCCGTACAGGGGAGACATTTTACTTGAGATTAGCTTGCCCGGATTCGGCGGATAAATACAATACTGCAGCGCCTATATTATTCCGAATTACGATGTAATGTTCCTTCGGACATGCCTGCTGGCAATGGATTATCGTACCACTCCTGGCTGTCAGGCCGTATGGCGGGCGACACTCTGGTTGGTATTTCACTGTGCCTCCAGACACGTCGTCGGCCTGAAATCTCGGTGGCTGGAGTAGAATTGTCTTTAGTGATGAGCTCTGCTTCTACTAGAGCGCAGATGACCAGTGACGAAGTGTCTGGAGACGCCCACATAGCGGTGGGATATCAACCCGCCATCCTACCCGACAACCACGAGTGATGGCCAGGGGTGCCACTTCTTATTATAGCAACACTCTTTGGGATGTCATCCGCAGCTCTCTTACAGCACAGCGGTGCGTCGACGATATCCTATGCGCCGTTTTCTTACCCGTCATGGCAAGTAATGCCCGCCCGCACACGGCGAGAGTTACTGCTGCTTGTCTTCGTGCCTGCCGAGCCCTACCTTGGCCAGCAAGGTCGTCGGATATCTTCCCAATTGCGAAAGCTTGGAGCATTATGGGTAAGACCCTCCAACCATCTCGGAATTTTGACGATCTAATGCGCCTATTTGACAGAATTTGGCACCTTCGCGGTGTTTCAGTTTTTACTTATTTATATTTATTAGAGTGTATCCCGGAAGCTAGCGAGAGAGGTGAATTCCGGTAGAGTCTAGCATATTTGCATTGAGAATAACTTCCAAGCGTCTGCTAATATATTCTGAATACTTTTGTACGAAGGACTTGTGGTTTCAGGTGGTTGGTTAGGGAATAAGTGCATTTCATTTGATGGCCTACCGCTGTTTATCTTTGTAACTGAATTACATTGAAAATATCTACATTACAGTGAAAACGTCGACGGTGAGCGCTCTGTCTTGTCTGGAAAAACAACTTAATCCACTCCTTCACGGTACTTGCTGTTGACAACAGTCATGTTTTGTAAGTTTCGGTGGTGTCACACTACTGGCTTTTTCACTTTTGTAACGGAATTTACACAGAAAAGGTAATTGGGATGACAAATGGAATTAACTGTAATTGAATTATTACTCTGTAACGATCTAACGGAGGCCACATGTGTCTTACACCAAAATACTCAGAATATGTGTCTCAAAAAGTTCTTTAATTTTGTCAGTGCAGTTCGGATTCACCCTACACACTAGGTGCTTACAGGCTGCTTCATCTGTGCCTGATGGGGGAAAAAAATCAGAGGCAAGCAGATAGTATAATCACTAGCAGGTAGCGCAGACTAAACTAGCAGATTTGGTATATGCTAGGTTTCTAATGTCTAACATATCTTGCAGAAACACAACAGGGCAACGGCAGTGAGAATTTTGCCTTTCTTAAATGACTGTAAAAGACCTGGACGGTACAGTAAATGCAAGAATTTCATCTGTACCGTATTATAACTTAAATTAATCATAGTCAGCCAGGTGACGCAGTGGTTAGCACACTGGGCTTGCATTCCGGACGACCACGGTCCAAACCCGCGTCCGGCCATCCTCATTTAGGTTTTCCGTGGTTTCCCTAAATCGCTTCACCCAGTTGCCAAGATAGTTCGTTGAAAGGGCACGGCCGACTTCTTCCCCATCCTTCCCTAATCTGATGAGACCGATGACCTCGCTGTTTGGTCCCCTTCCCCAAATAAACCAGCCGGCCAACCAACCAAATTAATTATTTTCTCCACGAGACACAACGGCGTCATGCACCTGTAGATGTTTGAAGTGGTCGTCGGGAGAAAGCGCTGAACAACAGGAGTGAATTTTGAAATATTACTTATTATACGTTGAGTTAAATTCAAAAACAAGAACATAAATACAGTAAAGAACAAAAAAATTAAATGGCAGACAACTTTTTCTAGTAGTACAACTGAAACTACGTGTTACTCGAATGTGGTACGTTCTAAAACACAATAAGTCAGTCTATTCTTTACTAAATTGAGGATTAGAACTTTCATTCTTTGACCTTTCATTTATAATGAGCAAACAGACGCGCCAATTGCACTGCTTTATTAGTAAAGCGGCTTTCTATTAGTGTCGAATCATTGTTAGGTATTCTGTAAATTGGTTTGACATTAATGAGCGTCTGGAAAATTAGCGTTCCATTAGAATATTCATAGCTGAGATATACAGGGTGATTCAAAAAGAATACCACAACTTTAAAAATGTGTATTTAATGAAAGAAACATAATATAACCTTCTGTTATACATCATTACAAAGAGTATTTGAAAAGGTTTTTTTTCACTCAAAAACAAGTTCAGAGATGTTCAATATGGCCCCCTCCAGACACTCGACCAATATCAACCCGATACTCCAACTCGTTCCACACTCTCTGTAGCATATCAGGCGTAACAGTTTGGATAGCTGCTGTTATTTCTCGTTTCAAATCATCAATGGTGGCTGGGAGAGGTGGCCGAAACACCATATCCTTAACATACCCCCATAAGAAAAAATCGCAGGGGGTAAGATCAGGGCTTCTTGGAGGCCAGTGATGAAGTGCTCTGTCACGCGCTGCCTGGCGGCCGATCCATCGCCTCGGGTAGTTGACGTTCAGGTAGTTACGGACAGATAAGTGCCAATGTGGTGGCGCTCCATCCTGCTGAAATATGAATTGTTGTGCTTCTTGTTCGAGCTGAGGGAACAGCCAATTCTCTAACATCTCCAGATACTGTAGTCCAGTTACAGTAGCACCTTCGAAGAAAAAGGGACCAGAAACTTTATTGGCTGAAATGGCACAGAAAACGTTCACCTTAGGCGAGTCACGTTCGTACTGAGTTGTTTCCCGCGGATTCTCAGTGCCCCATATACAGACATTGTGACGGTTGACTTTCCCGTTAGTGTGGAAAGTTGCTTCATCACTAAACACAATCTTTGAAACGAAAGATTCATCTGTTTCCATTTGAGCAAGGATAAAATCACAGAAATCGATTCCTTTAATCTTATCAGCTGCAGACAGTGCTTGAACCAATTTCAGACGATAAGGTTTCATAACTAACCTTTTTCGTAGGACTCTCCATACAGTTGATTGTGGAATTTGCAGCTCTGTGCTAGCTCTGCGAGTCGATTTTCCTGGGCTGCGAACAAATGCTTGCTGGATGCGTGCTACATTTTCATCACTCGTTCTCGGCCGTCCAGAACTTTTCCCTTTGCACAAACACCCATTCTCTGTAAACTGTTTATACCAACGTTTAATACACCACCTATCAGGAGGTTTAACACCATACTTCGTTCGAAATGCACGCTGAACAACTGTCGTCGATTCACTTCTGCCGTACTCAATAACACAAAATGCTTTCTGTTGAGCGGTCGCCATCTTACAAGGGAACCTCCTCATCGCACCCCCCTCAGAATTAGTTATAAGTTGGTACAGTGGATAGGCCTTGAAAAACTAAACACAGATCAATCGAGAAAACAGGAAGAAGTTGTGTGGAACTATGAAAAAATAAGCAAAATATGCAAACTGAGTAGTCCATGTGTAAGATAGGTAACATCCATGTGGGTATAAACCTATGAGCGCCGTGGTCCTGTGGTTAGTGTGTGTGTAGCTGTGGAACGGTAGGTCCTTGGTTCAAGTTTTACCTCGGTTCAAATTTTAATTTTTATTTTCAGACAATTATCAAAGTTCAGGCACTCACATATAATCAACTTCGCTCTCCAAAATTCCAGGACATGTTCAGATTTGCTTGGACATATGCAGGATTTGACGGTCTACACACGGAAAAATTTGAAAACGTTAAAAACATATGTTTTGACAGAGCACAGGGAAAACTGTGCGACTGTGAAACTGTTGCATTCATTTGTTGCAGTTTATGTGACAAACTCTTATGTTTTCACACTTTTTTGGGAGTGATTATCACATCCACAAGAAAAGAAGAATCTTTTTACCCATTCACCAAGTGTACAAGTTAAGTGGGTCGACAACATATTCCTGTCATGTGACGCACATGGCCGTCACCAGTGTCGTATAGAATGTATCAGACGTGTTTTCCTGTGGAGGAATCGGTTGACCCATGACCTTGCAATTAAATGTTTTCGGTTTCCATTGGACAGGCACGTCCTTTCGGCTACTAATCGCACGGTTTTGCGGTGCGGTCGCAAAACACAGACACTAAACTTATTACACTGAACAGAGACGTCAATGAACGAACGGACAGATCATAACTTTGCAAAAATAAAGAAAGTAAATTTTTCACCCTAGGGAAGATTTGAACCAAGAACCTCTCGTTCCGCAGTTGCTCACGCTAACCACGGAACCACGGCGCTCCTGATCCGGCGTACTCCTACATGTTGCCTATCTTGCACATGGACTACTCAGTTTGTATATTTTACTTAGTTTTTTCATAGTTCCACACAACTTCTTCCTGTTTTCTCGATTGATCTGTGTTCAGGTTTTCAAGACCTATCCACTGTGCCAACTTATAACTAAATCTGAGGGGGGTGCGATGGGGAGGTTCCCTTGTTAGCATCAACTGACGCTGACGCCTAGTCAACAGCGCCTCAAGCGAACAAATGTACAACTAAATGAAACTTTATAGCTCCCTTAATTCGCCGACAGATAGTGCTTAGCTCTGTCTTTTGTCGTTGCAGAGTTTTAAATTCCTAAAGTTGTGGTTTTCTTTTTGAATCACCCTGTATAATAACGTTCCAACATGTCCTACATCTGTTGAGATGGTTATTTTCTCAGAAACAACTATTATTCTGTTGCGACACTCAATGAACATAGAACACTTTATTGAACGCATAGTAACGATAACCCTCTAGTCTAAAGCAGTCGTACCAGACCAAGTGGAACCCTCCCGCTGACAGTAAGTACGTGTCATTTCTTTGAAGCATATCAGTATAATAATCTTTTGTACAGAATCCAAAACATTTCTACTATCTGAAGCATATACTTAATGTATGTCCGGCAACGGTGCTTTTAAACCTAAATATTGAAGTCCGGGAGGCAATTTGAGTCCCATTCCTCCGTAATGCTGACCCAGTGTTTTAACTGTAGCCACACTTCTCTCTGTTTCCTTTGAGGCTTCTATGGTTGTGAAAGTCTGTGGGTGGATTCATATGGTGTTGATTTCCTTTTCTATTTTCTATTTTGCTGTCATTGACGAACTGAGTAGCGATGTAGCTGTCGCCGGATTTTACATGTAAATAAATCTATTCTCAAATCCAAAACTTGGCAGGTGTGTGAAGATAACAAGTGAAATCAACCAGCAGGTCAGTAGCCTTTTTATGCGTCCGACTGATTCGCTTTGATTTTCTAAGTCTCTCCGAATTTCAGAAACACTGTGCATTGGCCTTGCAAGGCATCACACAACGCTCTATCCACGCGGGGATGGCTCACTACAGTACTACGTCGACTACGATGCAATCATTTTTCCAGAGGCCATTTGTCTTCCGCAGCAATAAATCGACCCTTCATGACAAAACGATTGACGAGTTTAAGCGGAATGCAGAGTACCGTTAAACGTGTACGCTAAACAGAAATCTTGTGCCCATACTAGCAATAAGACGCGAAGCAGCTTTTAGTGCGGCGTACGGCCTCCCCGTGGCATTTCCGTTATTTTTGTGACGGCCCTTTGGGTATCGGATTTTTATTACTCCCATTACTCATCCATCTTCGGGGCCAGCGCGCGACTGCTAACTAATGGCTCCTGAGCCGATAAGCCGATCGCAGCAATATTTTGCATCCTTGCCGCATTCCTGTGTAATTTGGGAGTTGGGGCCATCAGTGAACAGAGGGTAGGCCTAATTAAATAGCAAACGGTAGCCGATCGGGCGGCAGTCTGAGGCCGTAGTTGATTTATCTGCGCCCGATGGACTTCATACGCTTCGTCGACATAAATCCAGCGCGGCGCGGCGCCGGCCTAAGCACGCGATATTTCACGCCGGCTTTTGCGGCCGCGCGTCCAGCTTTCACGGCGCCGCATCCGATTTATTTCTCCGCTTCCATACAACACCTGCGAAGCGCACGCCACGCGGACCACATGCGGCGATTTCTGGGAACGGGGAGGCATGAAGGCGGCGAGTCTCCTGTGGGGTTAATCGTTGATGTCCCCGCAGCTAATGCCAAAGGTTTGGCCGCTAGCTGGGCTGGCCGCGTTTACCTACTAAACGGGCACGATGCGGCGGTGGACTGTACGGGAACGCCGTGAAACAATTTGGAGCCGCCCCCACACAGACCTGTATCTCTGACGTGAATCTGTTGTAGAATTTTAGAACAAAAAAAAAAAAAATGGCTCTGAGCACTGTGGGACTTAACATCTGAGATCATCAGTCCCCTAGAACTTAGAACTACTTAAACCTAACTAACCTAAGGACATCACACACATCCATGCCCGAGGCAGGATTCGAACCTGCAACCGTAGCGGTCTCGCGGTTCCAGACTGAAGCGCCTAGAACCGCTCGGCCACACTGGCCGGCTTTTAGAACATGTTTTTTGCTCGCGTATCATTTCGTTTCTGGAAACCCAGAATCTACTCTGTAGGAATCAACATGGATTCTGGAAACAGCGATCGTGTGAGACCCAACTCGCTTTATTTGTGCATGAGACCCAGAAAATATTAGATACAGGCTCCCAGGTAGATGCCATTTTCCTTGACTCCCGGAAGGCGTTCGATACAGTTCCGCACTGTCGCCTGATAAACAAAGTAAGAGCCTACGGAATATCAGACCAGCTGTGTGGCTGGATTGAAGAGTTTTTAGCAAACAGAACACAGCATGTTGTTCTCAACGGAGAGACGTCTACAGACGTTAAAGTAACCTCTGGCGTGCCACAGGGGAGTGTTATGGGACCATTGCTTTTCACAATATATATAAATGACCTAGTAGATAGTGTCGGAAGTTCCATGCGGCTTTTCGCGGATGATGCTCTAGTATACAGAGAAGTTGCGGCATTAGAAAATCGTAGCGAAATGCAGGAAAATCTGCAGCGGATAGGCACTTGTTGCAGGGAGTGACAACTGACCCTTAACATAGACAAATGTAATGTATTTCGAATACATAGAAAGAAGGATCCTTTATTGTATGATTATATGATAGCGGAACAAACACTGGTAGCAGTTACTTCTGAAAAATATCTGGGAGTATGTGTGCGGAACTATTTGAAGTGGAATGATCATATAAAATGAATTGTTGGTAAGGCGGGTACCAGGTTGAGATTCATTGGGAGAGTCCTTAGAAAATGTAGTCCATCAACAAAGGAGGTGGCTTACAAAACACTCGTTCGACCTATACTTGAGTATTGCTCATCAGTGTGGGATCCGTACCAGGATGGTTGACAGAGAAGATAGAGAAGATCCAAAGAAGAGCGACGCGTTTCGTCACAGGGTTATCTGGTAAGTGTGATAGCGTGACGGAGATGTTTAGCAAACTGAAGTGGCAGATTGTGCAAGAGAGGCGCTCTGCATCGCGGTGTAGCTTGCTGTCCAGGTTTCGAGAGGGTGCGTTTCTGGATTAGATATCGAATATATTGCTTCCCCCTACTTATACCTCCCGAGGAGATCACGAATGTAAAAATGTAAAATTAGAGAGATTCGAGCGCACACTGAGGCTTTCCGGCAGTCGTTCTTCTTGCGAACCATACACGACTGGAACAGGAAAGGGAGGTAATGGCAGTGGCACGTAAAGTGCTCTCCGCCACACACCGTTGGGTGGCTTGCGGAGTATAAATGTAGATGTAGATGTAGAAACCACATCAGCAATGAGGTCTAAGCACTCGGAATAGATTTTCAGATTTGTGAGTAGCTCGAAACTTCATAAGTCATAGAATACAGTACGTTTTACTGGACGGCGAATGGTCATCGGAGACTATGGTGTCGCTAGGAGAGCCCAGGGAAATGTGATATGATCGCTCTCATTCTCTATGCAGGATGGTCAGAAACAGTCTGACAGTCTGTAAGGGCGTTGCAGTGCAGATTGTGCTGAAAAATAATTGTTCAGAAAAGAAATCAATACGTTGCGCCATTCCAGAGTAAATAGCATAGAAGTTAGCCAATCAGGCCATTACGTGCGTAAATTCAAGGGGCTCGCCAGAGACGCGGTCGCCAAACGTAATCTTCTTTTGGTTTCCTAAGTTCGAAAAAGACAACGACGCAAAAATAGGACATGTAACTATAGTAAAGTTCGAACCCGAGCCAAAGCTTAGGTAATCTCGCACCCTATCATCTGCGCTATGGGGGTAACTGACACTACTTGTATTTGGCGGATAGCTTGAATCTGCGCGTGAAACAGCCTGATCGGCTAACTTCAGTGCTAATTAACCCGGAAACGGTGCAACATACAGAATTTATTCTTAACAATCATTTCTCAGTACAACATACCCTGCAACACCCTTACTAGCTTTTCAAATTATTTCTGAGCACATTCTATTTATAAACAGTATGACAGTAGGTTGAACATCAGTCTGTCACTGTATGCTGATCATGCTGTGTGTACGAGAAACTCGTCGTTGGCTGACTGTAGGACAGTACAGGACAGGACTTGGATAGACCTTCATTTTGTGGTATGAGTTACAGCTTATTCTAAACGTGGAAAAAGTGTAACTTCATGTAGATGAGTAGGAAAAACAGTAATCTAATATTCGAATACAACATTTTGTAAAGTAACATGAAATGGAACGAGCAAGTAAGTTCAGTAGTAAAAGGGAAAAAATGAAATGACCGTCTGGCAGTGATGGCCGGGAGGCTCCAGCCGGGGAAGTTCATCCGCCGGCTACAAGTCTTATTTCATGTGACGCTACAATGGGAGACTTGTGCTGTCCTCAATTATCACCTTCGCACAACACCCAGTCTACGAGCGGAGAAAATCTCCAACCCCGGCCGGGAACAGAACCCGGGCCCGCTACATAGGAGGCAAACACGTTACCACTCAGCTTAGCAGGCGGACATGTCTGTTATAGTGAACGCAAATGATGAGATCGGTTTACTGAAAGATTTCTAGGAAAGTGTAGTTCATCTGTTGAGATCGCCTGTTTAAAACTAGTGCGATCTACTCTTGAGTGTTGCTCTAGTGGCCGGCCGGGGTGGACGAGCGGTTCTAGGCGCTACAGTCTGGAACCGCGCAACCGCTACGGTCGCAGGTTCGAATCCTGCCTCGGTCATGGATGTGTGTGATGTCCTTAGGTTAGTTATGTTTAAGTAGTTCTAAGTTCTAGGGGACTGATGACCACAGATGTTAAGTCCCACAGTGTTCAGAGCCATTTTGTTGCTCGAGTGTTTGACAACAACATCAGGTCATGTTATCGGAAGACATCGAAGCAATTCAGAGGCGGGCAGGTAGACTGGTTACCGGCAGGTTCGGTCATCGCCCTTGTATTGCGAGAATTCTCTAGGAAATGAAATGGGAATCCCTGGACGTGGTAAGTCGTTCTTTTCGCTAAACATGATTGATAAAGTTTATAGACGCGGCATTTGCGACAGACAGCAGGACGATACTACTACTACCAATATATACCTTGCGTAAGGACCGTGAAGACAAAATGAGAGAAATTAGGACACATACTGAAGAAGATAGACCGTTGTTTTTCCCTCGGTCTATTTATGAGTCGAACAGGAAATGAAATGACTACAGTATGCACCGTATGGTGACTTGCGGAGTATGTATGTAGCTGAAGATCAGGTCATTTAGTTGTATCATCCTGCAATAAGGCAACAGCATTGGTCGAGTCCTTTTCTGTGATGACACAGACTAGAAATCAGAATTAGAGTTGAAAATACCGTCGACATTTAACTCATTAGAAATGAAGAACTGGCACAAGACTAGATGAGGAAATTAATTAGGCAAGGCCTTGTTCAACGATCCAGCCCAGCATTCCAAAGAAGTTTTGTAGGGAAACGTAAGTCAGTATGTCTGGGCGACAATTTCTACCGAATGTAGATTTGTTGCCCGTTCCAACTGAATATGAGTTAAGTATGACAGCTACTGCATCCCCTCCTTTGGTGTATATTCAGGACACAGATCGATTCTGAAGACTACGGCGATGATGTTGATGATGATGATGATGAGGAGGAGGAGGAGGAGGAGGAGGAGGAGGAGGAGAAGCAGAAGCAAGATAGTGATTTTTGATTTGAGTTGGCCCAATGTCACTGTGTTCACTGCTATGTTATTGTTACTTTTCTTTCGTTTCGTCTTTTTTTTTCCTCTCTGCCTTTCTTACTTGTTTCTCCGGTTTCCTTTATAGGATCCTTTGTTAATCGTTCTAGATACGTGTATCATCACCTAGTTTTCTTTCCCGAGAAACGATAACTCTCAAAGTGTAAATCTCTGAAAGTGCTTTTCATTGGAGATCTGTGTTAAAGTTTGGCACTATTTGTATAACAAATCATTTAGTAAAACAAATATTACTTTTGACAGTTACCACGAAAGATACCTAGCACAAATGTGATACGTCTTGCATTTCATACATGATTCTAAATATTTAAACGATGTATTCAGTAAAAAGAGCAAGTAATTTACCACAAGATCAACAACTGCAACATTGTACTTTGCCACGAATTTGAAGCAATCATGTTTCTCATGACACGATGTAATTTTCTTTATCGGTAATCAGGTCTGTCGAAATGAGGTATACAGTGAAATTTCAGTGTTCGCAGTAAAATATATCAGGAAAAAAATAGGAAATAGGGTGTACGTGCAAGTCCAGTGACATTAGGTTGTCCTCCCACCTGTGCGAAAAGTTTCGCTGTAGACATTAACAAGGGTATTCCTCACGACCTGTTGGGTTCCGTTAAGAAAAATTATTTAGTTTTAAAAAATAAACGTTTTATTATTTTGGCATCTCGATAAATAAAAATGTTAGGCGCATTAGCTACACAGTAATTTACCTTTGTTTGTATATTTTGCACAGCTTACGAAACATTATGTATTGTGAATCCCTATTACATACGACACCCTATATTGAGATTTAATCGGTATTGAAATATAACTGTTAAACCGAGTGTTATTAGAATATATATCAGCTAAGTACTGCTGCTTCAGTTTGTGACTGAACATCGATTTACTTGGCAGCAAATATCAAATGTATAGTTGTAACTGTTTCCTTGATGAATGCACCACATAGTTTTACTACAATGTGATTTTGATTCAAGGCATTCCACGACGTAGCCTGCAGAACAGTTGTTAAAGTCCAGTACGCATCATTCTACCTCCTTGCTGTGACCCACCATCCTATACCATCCTGTGCATTTATTTAATCGACATTCTAATCTGTACATAGATGGATCGCTCTTCACGTGGATAACCTTCAAGGAAAGTACAGCCACCTTTGGGTTCACGGATTAGTTCATAATTAAATTTCCTTTACTCTATGTCTATGGTCACAAACTTTTTGTCAACAGATTACCAGTTTCGGTCTATAACGACCATCTTCAGATCTGTTTTACAAAAGCAATGTCCTAATGTACTGCAGCCATAGTTCACAATTGTTGAAAATAAAATAGCTGGCCTCCTCGCTAACTTTACACGAATTCCGTTGGTTTGTAAGCTGTTCTGATAGAACACGTAACGTTCCAGAGATAAAGTTTTGCACAGAGTTCAGTTACTTCGCAACACGTGTCAACAGAAAGAAAAAAATCGTTGACATCGACACAGCCTCTGTTAAAGACGCAGAACTTTTTATCATATTCTCAGGCGTTCTGCACCACGATGCGCTTTACTATAGCTATTCCGAGAGCGTACAGTACTTGAAGTGTGAAACAGTATATTACTTCCTCATATATATATATATATATATATATATATATATATATATATATATATATATGTCGCGAAAACACCATGAAGGTCAAATTTGAGAGATTAGAGCTCACACGGAGGCTTACCAGCAATCGTTCTTTCCGCTAGTCATTCGCGCCACGAATAGGAAAATGAGGAACTGACATTGGTACAAAAAGTACTCTTAGCCACACACCGTGACGTGATTTACGGAGTATACTTACAAATTTAGGCATCTAACACCAGACGAATTTACATTTTGGCTTCATTAAAATGTAGCAGTTTGCTCATATTGTTTTTCGATGAAGGCAAAATTTCTTTGAACACCGAAACAGCAGGCACTACAACCAGAACGAGAAGCAGTGGAGGAGACCCAGCGGCGGATGCGATTTTTAGCAGCTGTGTGGTTTGGTGCAGGGCGCCGTAATGCTCGCAAGCCGGGCTAAGACCGCCATTACACACGTGTGATCCCGCGCACCCCAGGGGACAGCACGTGACCTGGAACGCAACGCTGCCCAGCAGCTAGCATTAACAACTACCACCTTACGGCGCTCTCTGATAACAACTACAGTGGCTCCAAAAAGTATTCTTCCGACCATAGCGCGTAGAATACGACAAGCACAATCATACAAATAGAGCTAAGAAACGAAGAATGGCTACACTGTAAGAAAAAAAAAGTCCGACCACGAGGGAATCATCAGAATGAGACGGAAATCGGTAGATATGATGAGCGTGTGCAGACAGAACAAATGATTAAAAATTCAGAACAATTCTATGATACAGTCAAGAGAAAGAGCTTCACAAATTGAACAAATCAATAATGCGATAGTCCACCTATTGCCCTTATGTAAGCAGTTATTCGACGTGGCACTGATTGATAGAATTGTTAGATATCCTCCTGAGGGATATCGTGCCAAATTCTGTCCAATCGTCGCGTTGGTTCGTCAAAACCAGGAGCCGGTTGGAGTGCTCTGCTCACAACGCTCCAAACGTCCTGAAATCGGGAGAGATCCGGCGATCTTACTGTCCAAGGTAGTGTTTGGCAGTAGTAACTCTCGCCTTGTGTATGCAGGCGGTATCATACTATAATGCAAGCCCAGGACGGCTTGCAGTGGAGAGCAATAAAACGGGGCGTAGAATATCGTTGACGTACCGCTGTGCAGTAATGGTGCCGCGGATGACAACTAAAGTGGTCCAGCTATGAAATGAAATGGTACCCCAGAGTATCACTCCTGGTTGTCGGACGATATGGCGGACGACAATCAGGTTGGTATCCCACTACTGTCCGAGGCGTTTCCAGACACATCTTCGCTGCCGGACGCGGTGGCCGAGCGGTTCTAGGCGCTTCAGTCCGGAACCGCGCGGCTGCTACGGTCGCAGGTTCGAATCCTGCCTAGGGCATCGATGTGTGTGATGTCCTTAGGTTAGTTAGGTTAAAATAGTTCTAAGTTCTAGGGGACTGATGACTGGGTGTTGTGTAATGTCCTTAGGTTAGTTAGGTTTAAGTAGTTCTAAGTTCTAGGGGACTGATGATCATAGATGTTAAGTCCCATAATGCTCAGAGCCATTTTTCAGCTTCATTAAAGTGACGAACCCGTCGTCTAACAGTGCTGATATCCATTGTTGCGTCACCATACACATATCCCAGTCTTTCATGAATGCGACTGGGAGGTTCACTTTCTGCATCCAAGAATTCAGTCACAGAACGTTGTCTAATACGAACTTCGATGTCGCCCATTTTGCGAGCGACTGCAACATTTGCCTCTGTTGGCACAGAAAATTACTACTGCAGTGGACTGGGAAGAAATATTGCGCTAAATTCTAAATTTCCCTTAAGAAACTTTATTTAAGGAGAAAAAAATTATGAAGCACTACTTTTTGACCGGCCCCGTAGAATAAATAGAATGGACAATATTGCAGGATACTGAAATGGGGAGGAGACAGAAATGTACTAAAGAAAATCATGAGATTCAGGTTGTCTTGTGTTGTGCAGCAGTTCGAGAAGACCTGCACCTCCTCGGTATATAAACGCTTCCGTCTTTCTTCAGCTAGGAGACGGAGCCACTCGTTATGTCAAGTAAGCCAACGAAAGTGTAAAGAGTATGTATAGTGTTTGTTTTTGTGTTTGTTACGATTTTGCGTTGCTCGGCAGTGAAACAATGAAAAGGAATCGCGTTACTGTCGCAAGCAATGCAATGTTGGACCATTTTTTTCTCCAGTTTATTGAAATGCGAGCATTTTACGTCGTTTTGAAGTCGTGATGATCTCAGTAACGAATAAACTAAGCAGGTGCAAAATGGTTCAAATGGCTCTGAGCACTATGTGACTTAACATCTGAGGTCATCAGTGCCCGAAAACTTAGAACTGCTTAAACCTAACTAACCTAAGGACGTCACACACATCCATGCCCGAGGCAGGATTCGAACCTGCGACCGTAGCGGTCGCGCGGTTCCAGACTGATGCGTCTAGTACCGCTCGGCCACACCGGCCGGCGACTAAGCAGGACTGAGGATTAAAGAAAAAGAAAAAAAGGGGAAGACATCGGGTGGGTGGCCGGTAGGTACGGGGGAGGACGGGGATGGGGGTGGGGGTGGATGGTGCGAGAAATTATTGTTTGCCATGGACACCAAATACCCTAAGCTTTTCTCAGGACTGTAGAGCATATTTATGCTACACAGACAAAAATGAAATATGAGCCTGAATAATGATATGTACTGTATACTATGAGCGTACGTCGTCTACGTTCTGATCTGTTATTAATGATGCTTGATAATTTTATTCTGTTGCGATGCTTTCAAAAATAGAAACCTCAGTGGGTTCATACTTGGAACACTCCTTATTCTTTTCCCTGCCTGTTTCCGTTTCTGTATGGAGTCAGCACTGTACGGGTTTTGGAAATGTCAGTGACAGCTGGAGACGGATGCCGTCCCTGACTCCACCACTCTTCATGGGACGGAATACGTCTGTGTCTAGATTAAGTCTGAGATTCAACTGTAAAATCGTTTACTAAATATTTGTGTAGCGAGTAGCTTACACTAGACATGGGTACCAGTCCGGAAATTACCAAGTGGGATGTGGGAAACTGCCTGAAAACCGCTTCCAGGATGGCTGGCACACCAGCCGTCGTTGTTAATCCGCGCGGCGGATATGATCCGGGGCAGGTTCGCTCCCAGAATCCAGGACGCACAGCGTTAACGCGCTCGGCTATCCATGCATGTAATACTTGGAGCACTGAACAGTTGACAAATCAAAATTTACTATTTCTGCTTGGTAATTTAACACCTGAGTTATAAAAATTATAACACAACTTGAAATTATTTTCGTGGCAGGTTTCAACATATTATTTATGTTGCGTGTATGAATGTGATATGCTTTGCAGATGCATTGCTTGATGATTTCAGAAGATAGAATATCTTTGAAACATACACACTTTATTTATCTCTGGCTCACGTTGCGGGTTCCTTCGAGTTCACCTTCACTTATCAACCAGTTGATATTGTCTCTGACTTCCCTGAACCGCTTAAGGGAAATGCCGAAATGTCGCCTTTTGAAACTGACACGGCCGATTGCCTTTCACAAGTTTCCTCAATCTGAGCTTGTGCTCCGCCTTTGCCTTTTTCTTTTTTTTATTTCAATTTATCTGCTTTCGGTTCGTGCAGATTCAGGCTTCTCAGTCACGGAAAGATGATGTGACAGTTTATTACAGACGATTTTCTTGTCAGTTACGAACGTAAGGGCAACACAACACACACTCCCCGAGCGGGGAAAATCTCCGACCCGGCCGGGGATCGAACCCGGGCCCTTTCGGTTGGCAATCTGCCACGCTGACCTGCATCTACCGAGGAGGACTACCGCCTCTAATTAGATCGGTGTTGGCGAATTTAAGCCCTAATCTCCCTTTCAGTTTTCGACGTATGGCCGCGAACTAGAAAGTCTGATGAGTTGGAAGCGAGCGCGGCTAAATCCATCGTTCGCAGCACCTGGCGACGACTTCTAGATCAGTCGGTGCAATATTGTGAATAAAAATGGAATCATCAATCCTGTTGAGCACCTTTTTTTCTTATTTTCCACCATCTTTGCACCCAAACATACTAAGAATTGCAGTCTTTATATGAAAATTCTCCTCGCTGCATTCAAAGAGGCTAAACTGTTAGAACGCTGTACTCATTAATAATGCGAAAATTAAAAAAAAGTTATTTATTATTTTCATAAATTACTTCCTGTCCTCCTAGATTTCCGTCTGTGGCTTCTGCTGAATGAGAAAAACTGCAAACTTTTCTTAGTTAACTTTTAAATCGCTCAATACAGTTGATGTACAAGCTATCCACTGACGTCTATGAAGTAGGTATAAATACATCAGTTGCTCAGATCTCACACTCTCTCGCTCAGATCAATTATCTGTATGTAAGAATGTACCTCTGATTTACACACGAGTAAATTTGCTTTTTTGTTTAACATGAAAACCATTGTAAGTTGTGTATGCTGGCCGTCCTGGAGAGGGAATTTCATTGATTTCTGCTTTGGTGTATCGCGCATTTATCTCGCAGCACTTGGCGACGTCTGTGGAAACTGTCAGACCAACTTACTTTGACAGCCATACGAGAGCAGCTCCGCTGCGAGAGAAGTTATTACTCCGTTGCGCCACAGGTACATCCATTTACATAGCCGCACACTGTGTTCATCTTCTCAACCATCCTCGTGTTTTTTATTCTTCTCTCAGAAACTCTTAATTGCATTCCATTTTTAGCTTGCAATGCTTTCGTACAGACCTCTACGCTAGACAGTGTGTTTCTCCCTGTGATATAAACGAGACAGTATTAATTTACATAATCGGCATGAAAATATTGGGGAAATAGACTTGCGTTGATCACCACGAAATTGTTACCCATGCGGTTGTGATCTTTCAGCTGAGAGCGGTCTGTTGAGAATGTTGTAAACAGAAGCTTCTGACAGGACATTTGAGAGTACCGCGAGCAACAACGTAATTCTCATTTCCTGATCGAGCGCCACAGTTAGCTGTTTCATATGCGCCTTTGTAATTTATACGCGGTTGCTACAAATGATTTCACTCACAATATTCTCGAATTTCAGTCAGTTAAACAATACGTACCTGAGGGGCGAGTAAAACCAAAGGTTAAAACCGATACCAGTATTTTAGTCTGAATAACCGGTATTTGTCGGTATTTGTACGATATCGGTTATAACAGGTCCTTTCTTCATTTTTTGATAATAACTGGGTAAAAGAACGGCTTATCAGCTTGCCATAGCAGCAGTGCTAAACTTTTTGATTGTAAGTAAAACATCTTTTTAAAAAACTAATAATGTTTATTCGTAAATGATCCACTGCTTTCAAATATTGGACTATTGTAGAAATTGGGGAAAGCGATCGGCACTATTTTTATAACAACGCCTACAGTTAGAAACTAGCAACACAGACGTGTTTCCACGTGACTTGGTGTATTAGACGGTACGCGGGTACGTACAGTGTACAAGACTTGCCCCAAACTAGTCTATACAGCAGTTTCTCGCTGTCGTCTCCGCACGTCAGTTGTATTTCAGAATGATACCATCCCTAGTGTGGAAGTATTATACGAAGTGAGGGAGCAATGAAGTACAATGCTCTATTTGCTTCAAAAGATTAATAACGGGAGGAGGCACAACAAACTTGCAACACCATATAAGAAGAAAATATCCCCGATGTTAATTGGAAGAGAAGGCAGATTTAATCGATACACCTATTATTTTAATGACGAGCGACAAATCTGAGATAATAACTGAACCCTTTATTATGTGGTTGCTTCACATCATCCAAAAATGAAGATGCAGGGAAATCATCAACTAGTGACTTTCCGTTCTCGCTGTCGCCGCCCCCATCTCCTTCACCTTCACAATCTATGCTGGAGATATTGAGACCGATTTCTGCCACAGACACAACCACATACCGATCGCGATCTCTTAGACATTCACCTTCATTAGAATTTTTCAATAAATATTCAAAGCTTATGTTTATTACTGAAAGTGATAGTAATAAAAAAAACAGAAAATCGCTTATTTCCGAAACCGGTTATTTTTGAACGTTAGTATAACATAAAACCAGACGTTTCAGTGACAGCCGTCGTCCCTAGTTTTCACCTTGAAACATCACTGTACAGAAATTCTACCTCAGTTTTCTGTCCAGAACCTTTCCGGGGTAAAACGTTTAAATAAAGAGCCGTGATTAGTTTTTTCTACACAGAGCGCTATTAGGGCAACTGTTAACCCCTCGTTGCAAGAGCCTCACGTTAACGTTATTTGTAAATTATTTATCTCAGTAATAATCACTTAAAAGCTTAAATGGGGCAGAGGAGCCAGCTTAGAGACTTGAAAGTTATCGTCAAACTAGCTAGGACAGTTAAAACCAGTGAGCATGAACTAGCAATACATAAATGTTCGTCTTCGAATTATGGTCTGGTACTCAGTTTCAGTCTCGCTATGGTTCCATATTTATGCATGTCAACCGGTCAGGATCAAGGGCAACAACTTGAAAAGACTTGGAAACGTGACTGTATTTGAGTGCTCAGTACCAAGTGTCCAAAAAAATTTATTGCATTAGAAATATACAAAATGTTAAGGGCCATTTCATACTTAAAAGGCAATGTAGCGAATTGTTTTAATGTGTTACCAATACATTTGCCAAGCGAAAGTGAGGTCAGCATCCGTGGCCTACGTCTAAGAACGATTCAATCTCTCCTGCACTTGTCTGTCAGTTTTACTTGCTGTTTGAGCGATAACTTAGACCGAGCGAGATAGCTGCTACGGTCGCAGATTCGAATTCTGCCTCCGGCATTGTTGTGTGTGAAGTCCTTAGGTTAGTTAGGTTTAAGTAGATCTAAGTCTGGGGGACTGATGACCTCATATGTTTAGTCCCATAGTGCTTAGAGCCATTTGAACCATTTACGAGTAATCTACTAAATTACAGGCCCATATCATTAACGTAGAAATGTAGCAGAATTTTTGAAGATATGTTGTGTTCGAACACTATGAATTATCTCGAAGGAAACGATCTATTGCCGCGCAGTCAACATGAATTTAGAAAACATAGTTCTTATGAAACACAACTTGCTCTTTACCCGCATGAAATGTTGAGTGCTATTGAGAAGGGATTTCAAATTGATTATCTGTATATCTGTTACCTCTGGCTTCTCCTTGTCCGTAAGAATAAAAAAAGGCACGAAGGCGTTTGACCCAAGCTACTCGTGATGGTTGGTGAATCACTTAAAAGTATTCACTTGGATGTCCACAATTTCTTCATTATTAAAGCTATGGTTTCTACAAAGAAAGTGAGCATTTTCAAAGCTATTAGCATAACTGATATTTCATTGGCTTGTGTCTGCACACTGATCAAAGAAACCCTTCATAAAATAGAGACTGGCCATAGGATAGATGTTCTCAAGTTTAGGGATGCTTGAGATATTTCAAGGCCTGCATATTGGAAATGATACTATACTTGTACAGAAAAGAACACAGAAAACCTGATTCAGACGCAAATTTTGTGACGTCTGTTTACTTTACACTTTTCATAAATCTTAATGTTTGGCCTCTTCTTAAACTGTAACCTGACTTTATTATGAAACCGTCAATAAGACAACACTAGAAAATCGTTGCTGTATCTGTAATGCAGTTTTGGAGACTGATAAGGCAGTAAGGTACACATGATCATTAAAACTTCTGCCCCTACATTTTAAGCTTTAAACCTTTTCATTGATAAGTATCCAATGCCGTATTTAAAAAAAAAATTTAAATGTCTTACTCATAGTAGTTTCTGATTGATCCCTTCAGATGGCGAAGTTCCAAATTTCAGCCTTACAAACATGAGTTGCAGAATTCCGTAAAGACAGTGAGCAATACTGAGACTGCCGCTTCTTCTGACATTTATGACATGTGCAGTTTCAACTCCAAAACTGTTAGCAACATATCAGTGTTTCCTACGTCATGGCTTACAGCCGTTCTCTGTGAAGTTTCTTGGCTTCTGCTCCCATCAGCCTTAGGTGCATCAACCTCCAACTCGGAATGCACCTGAGTTCTTTGGCACTGGGCTGTTTCCAGCTGTGCCATTGTCCGAGCGATCGCCAGATATTTCACCTATCGAATCGAAAACGTGTACTTGTAAAAAGTGGTCGCCGGGGAATGTCCAGCCAGTGTGCCCACGAGAAGACAAAGAGTGCAGTGGGATATTTCTGAGCAAACCAGTCACACACTTTTTCCTCCAACTGTTACCGAGTATTTATGCCTGTTTGGAGATAGTCTTCCGTAACTCTAAAAGATTATCCCCATCTCTTTAAGGAATCCGAATAAAAAGGAAAACGAGAAAACAAAATACAACGCAGGGTGTCCATAATTAAAGTTACGGTTTAAAAACGCTGTAGAAAGAGCATCACACCTAAGAACGACGTCAAATATGAACAGAGTGTTATTGACGCAGGGGGAACGTCATGAAGGAAAAAAAAACGAAAATATGATCAATAGATGGAGCTGTAAACATCGGAATATGCACGCCAACAGACGCGCGGCACACAGCTGTTTCTCAGTTTCTGTCCTACACGCTCAATACGGTTGTTTCCACGAAGGATCGCTTGCTGCTGGCAAAGCGCTCTTACAAGAACGGTGACTGTGCGCCAGTAGCCCTGCAGAAGTTCCGGACATTCAAGGGTATGAAAAAAGGCATTGGTCCGATGTCTGCTAAGGATCTAGAATGGCCATAGAACGTTCTGTAGATTAATGAAGCCTATTTCCATTTCTAAATCTGCACGCACATCAACCAGTACCACTTCTTTCTGCAAAGGTGACTGTATGGTGTATCGTTTATAGTGGGGCCGTGCTTTTTCGAGCAGTGCGGGTCCTGTTATCTGTGCCGTCAGTGGCGAATGCTGTGAGAGTCTCCTTCGCTCATGGCACAGCCAACGAAGCAGCTGCATTTTGGAAACACTCCACTTACCAGACGTCATTTCCCTACCGCCTGGTTGACCAGATCACCTGTCATAATCTGTGTGACTTCTGGCTATGGAGCTATCTGAAAAATGTTGTGTTCAGTGCTCCAATTACAAACGTAACTAAAACGAAGACAAGGACTGCATAATGAATTCTGAATGTGACCCCCGATACACTCAGATCTGTTCTCTATTTCAGCTTGTGTCAGAACACGGTGGACAGCATATTGAACATGACTTGCGTCACTCTCACGACAGTTAGAAACCGATGACATTTTGCTTTTTATGCGGTTTTTGGGCCATGGACAGTTAGAAACCGATGTCATTTTGCTTTTCACGCGTGTTTTGTCCGCAGGAAAATTAAAAACCTTCCTCATTTTGCGTTTTATGTGGTTTTTGGCCTCAGGACAATTAAAAACCGATTTTTCCCATCCGTATGGTACAACCACGCTGTGGTGGATGGGCTTACCTAACTAACAGTGCCAGACTTTTGACTCCCGAACTTGTGCAGTCATGCACATTGAACAGTACGGATGGTGTAATGTGCAGTTCAAACCACAGCCATCGTATTGCGATTCATCTGTTATTTGTAGCAGACCCCATTTACGTTAAGGCACTAACAGCGCCAGCTACTGGTAATTCTTTTCCATGACGTTACCACATGCGTCAGTCATATGCTGTTCAAATTTAACGTCATTATAAGCAGTGGCTCTCTTTCTAAAGCGTCAAAGCATTTCTTTTACCAGATAACTAAATAACTGTCCTGCAAATATGTCTAGTAGTGATCTGAAGAGGGCAGTGTGCTTTCCATAAGCATTTTATTTACTTCCTAAATAAACACTCGATGATAAGCTAGATGTTTCATTTTTTCAAATGAACGTCACCGGAAAAAGGACGGTAGGTTTATGTGAAATATCTAGTCGATGTCGAGATAAGTGACACAGGACTAGCTGAGGTGAACAAATATGGTGATGAAAATCGTACATGGTTCCTTCTTTTTCCTCAAAAGAATCATCTCTGAAATTACCAGAAATGATTTAGGGAATTCGCAGATAATCTACATCTGGAGACGGAACGCAGCTCCTCCGAAGTGCATTTCTATTGACTTAACCGCCGCCTCCGTTCGTCTGGTCGTAATTAAATTTGCAAATGCTATCATGCACCATTAGTCTCGTGGGAAAAATGTTAAAATCCCAACTTTCCCGTAATTTCCGCGTTTCTGCTAGAGAAATGTACACGAAAAAGTTAGCGGCTACAATAAGAGCGATCGTCGTACAGCTGCTGAAGCCAACACCTCAAACCTTACAGGTAAGATCCCATTTTGAACCCCACTCATTTTCTGGCAGGGATAGTAAAGCTGACATTAACCACTAGTTTGGCCTGACCAGCAAAGTCCTTTACTAGACATTGCTTTATTAGAGGTGAGTAGCCGTCTTAGATTGCTCGCAGATGATGCTGTCATTTACCGTCTTATAAAGTCATCAGATGATCAAAACGACTTGCAAAATGATTTAGAGAAGATATCTGTATGGTGCGAAAAGTAGCAATTAACCCTGAATAAGGGAAAGTGTGAAGTTATTCACATGAGTACTAAAAGAAATCAGCTAAATTTTGATTACGCGATAAGTCACACAAATCTGAAGGCTGTAAATTCCACTAAATACTTAGGGATTACAGTTACAAATACTTAAATTGGAACGATCACATAGATCATATTGTGGGTAGAGCAAACCAAAGACTGCGATTCATTGACAGAACACTTAGAAGGTGCAACAGGTCTACTAAAGAGACTGCTTACACCACGCTTGTCCGCCCTATTCTGGAGTATTGCTGTGCGGTTTGGGATCCGCATCAAGTGGGACTGACGGATGACATCAAAAAAGTACAAAGAAGGGCAGCTCGTTTTGTATCATCGCGAAATAGGGAAGATGGTGTTACAGGCATGATACGGGAATTGGAGTGGCAATCATTACAACAAAGGCGTTTTGCGTTGCGACGGGATCTTCTCATGAAATTTCAATCACCAGTTTTCTCCTCCGATTGCGAAAACATTCTTTTGGCACCCACCTACATAGAGAGAAATTATCATCACGATAAAATAAGAGAAATCAGGGCTCGCACAGAAAAATTTAAGTGCTCGTTTTTCCCGCGTGCCGTTCGAGAGTGGAACGGTAGAGAGACAGCTTGAAGGTGGCTCATTGAACCCTCTGCCAGGCACTTTATTGTGAATAGCAGACTAATCACGTATATGTAGATGTCTCTCGGCTTTCTCCGACCTCTGCACTGACTTACTCAGACAATTTCAGAGGGGCCCAAGTTTAACGTGAATTCCAAACTACAGTGTTTTCCGACGTTTTTCACATTATTAACTGTCTTACGTGAAAGAGTGAATAAGTGCAACATAAAAATTCTGAGAATGATCAGGGATCAAACTCCAGACGTTTATATCCATAATCTGGCAATAAAGTAGAAAGCTGAAGTTTCAGTTACCATCAGAACACAGTGCAGTCTAAAGTATTGTTGGTAACAATATGTATTTTTTCTTCTAACACGCACACTCTTTCCAACTCCCAGAGAACGTTTCTTTATGTGTCTGAGACATTAACTGCAGTTCCTGAATCACAGAGTGAAGAGCCACGAAACGTGCCTGCTATTTGCCCCAGAGTGTTTCCCCACGGACTGGCGGCAGTGCAGAAGCGAGCGTTCCGCGGCGCTTCTATAGGAACGCTGCTGGCCGCCATAGGTCATTCTGCTCAGGCGCTTAGTAAAAACTGAGCAGTATGTGAAAGCAGTAGCAGCCGAGCGAAAGCGTCACCACAACGTTCGCATACCAGTACCGGCCGATCGAAAGCTATAAGGCCGGCGAATATTTATGCTGCAATATGCCTCGGCTGGGAATTTCGTAGTTCTTGTGCTTGCGCTTTGCGGAGCGGTGCATTGCTTAAATGGCTAGCTTGCGACACACGGAGAGATCTCCGCCGCTAAAGCGTAATTACCGAGTGAGCCAAATTGTTGCAGTATAGTGTAACAAAAGGAACCGCCGGCTGCTGTACTTTTTGAGGGTCTGGAAACTGATTGCTACAAAAACCGCCGACATTCTTTGCTGTAAGCGAGCTTTCGGTAAATGTTTTTTTGCTTTGGCTTCACTCAAGATTCGCTACGGTACAGTCGTTTACGGTGTTTCAGATGCAATACTGGAAGTCTGGACTAGATTTCATTTCGAAGAAAGCGGAGACGTCACGATAACGAACGAAATCTGTTCGTGTTTCTTCCGTACGCGAGCTGTAACAGTAAATGCAATAAGTGGCAAAGAACTAGCCTTTTATACACAACGGCCTTGCAGTGGTCTTACGACATCGGAACTAGAGCGATGTGACCGGCAGTGGCGCCCAAATTCTAACGAAGTAGTCCGACAAAAAGCATTTGTTGTAAGCTGCGCTGTACCACCTGCAGGGCCAGCTTTGTAACAACGAGACATCCTTTATGTCTCGTGCTATACCTTGTATTAAAAACTGATTTTGGCCGTAAGAAGTAAGTTCTGTCATTTGCTACTTGTTGCTGTTGCTGTTGATGTTGTTGTTGTTGTTGTGGTCTTCAGTCCTGAGACTGGTTTGATGCAGCTCTCCATGCTACTCTATCCTGTGCAAGCTTCTTCATCTCCCAGTAGCTACTGTAACCTACATCCTTCTGAATCTGCTTAGTGTATTCATCTCTTGGTCTCCCTCTACGATTTTTACCCTCCACGCTGCCCTCCAATGCTAAATTTGTGATCCCTTGATGCCTCAGAACATGTCCTACCAACCGGTCCCTTCTTCTTGTCAAGTTGTGCCACAAACTCCCCTTCTTCCCAATTCTGTTCAATACCCCCTCATTAGTTATGTGATCTACCCATCTAATCTTTAGCATTCTTCTGTAGCACCACATTTCGAAAGCTTCTATTCTCTTCCTGTCCAAACTATTTATCGTCCATGTTTCACTTCCATACATGGCTACACTCCATACGAATACTTTCAGAAAAGATTTCCTGACACTTAAATCTATACTCGATGTTAACAAATTTCTCTTCTTCAGAAACACTTTCCTTGCCATTGCCAGTCTACATTTCATATCCTCTCTACTTCGACCATCATCAGTTATTTTGCTCCCCAAATAGCAAAACTCCTTTACTGCTTTAAAGTGTCTCATCTCCTAATCTAATTCCCGCAGCATCACCCGATTTAATTCGACTACATTCCATTATCCTCGTTTTGGTTTTGTTGATGTTCATCTTATATCCTCCTTTCAAGACACTGTCCATTCCGTTCAACTGCTCTTCCAAGTCCTTTTCTGTCTCTGACAGAATTACAATGTCATCGGTGAACCTCAAAGTTTGTATCTCTTCTCCATGGATTTTAATACCTACTCCGAATTTTTATTTTGTTCCCTTTACTGCTTGCTCAATACACAGATTGTATAACATCAGGGAGAGGCTACAACCCTGTCTCACTCCCTTCCCAACCATTGCTTCCCTTTCATGTCCCACGAATTTATATGTGCCATCTTGTTTCTGTACAAATTGTAAATAGCCTTTCGCTCCCTGTATTTTACCCCTGCCACCTTTAGAATTTGAAAGAGAGTATTCCAGTCAACATTGTCAATAGCTTTCTCTAAGTCTACAGATGCTAGAAACGTAGGTTTGCCTTTCCTTAATCTTTCTTATAAGATAAGTCGTAAGGTCAGTATTGCCTCACGTGATTTGCTACTTAGTTTATAGAAACAATATCGTTACGAGCAGTATGCGCCTTGATAACATACATATTATTATGTATGTATACTTTGCTCTATCTTTTTCCTTAAGACAGAGTGAAATGGCGCTGTGGAAAGAAAACTAGACTTGTATTTCGAAATACAGAGGTTCAAAGCCCCGCCTAGGAATGCAGATTTGGGTTTGCCGTGATTTCCCTAAAATCACGTAAGGCAAATGCCAGAGTTGATACCTTCCCCAATCTGAGCTTGCGCTTCTCCTCTAATGATCTCTTCGTCGACGGGATGTTAAACCCTAGTCTTTCTTTCTTTCTTTCCTTCCTTCCTTCCTTCCTTCCTTTCTTCCTTTTCTTTAAGCTAGTTCGATAACTCGATTTAATGCCCTGGTGTCCGATCAGTAATAGTAGTTTTTTGCGATATGAACCTATGACCGTTATCGTTTGTAAATGCATGTGTTTTTATTAAGCTTTTCAGCTTTCAAAGCCCATACAGCCATCTCAATAATGATATGTCAATTATGAGGATACGCACGTAAGGACAACACAACAGCCAGTCCCAGAGCAGGAATCGAACCTGGCTCCTTCGGTTAGCAATCTGCAGCGCTGACCGCGCAGCTACCAAGGCAGACAACTACACATGTTATCTCGGCAAATAGATACAACATATAATTGTCGGGTGGGGATATATCTCTATAATAATAGAGCCACTTCTCTGGGAACTATTATCATTTCTCTACTTTTAAATTTGTTCAGTATAATTATTGAAACGGAAGAAAACTTTCATAAAATCTCTTGAATGGATTGGTGAAATTACGTTACAGAAACAGTCGAATTGTGTAGTGGAGCACAGAAATATAGTTTCCTTACCGTATAGGTTTTGGTCTTACGCGTTTCATCTGTATTAAGTTTACAGGAGACGTGACTCAGAGAAGCGGGGACGTATAGCAGCTTTCGTTTCGCAGCCTTTCCAGAACAGTTTGGGTGAAGAAAGAAAAAGTTGTAATATGCGTGAATTATAGCCTGCGTGAAGCGGATCTCTAGTAAATTCACATAAATGTTGCCTATGTGTGGTGACGATATCGGATAACGTATCCAAAATTGTGCTAAGAGGAAGAAGGCATTCAAGTCACAGCTGTGGGTGGCGTATTGAGTTTGTGTTGTAGCGTGGATGACTGTAATGACTGTAATCAGTTGTGTAGTGTGGCGCTGGTTTTGTTTCGTTGTGAACGATTCCGAGAACGAATTGGAGGGCTGAAACCTCAGGGTGACAGATAGCCTACTTCTGTCGAGAAGCACGAAGCAGCCCGCCGTTCCGTCCGACATTCAACTTACTACAACTGATCATTATGTCACAAATTACAAAACACGACACAGAAGTTTCAAGTTGAACACAGAACATTAACTTGAAGTGTGAAGTGTTATGACCAGGAAATGGAGCCGAGCGGGGTAGCCACACGGTCTGAGGCATCTTGTCACGGTCCGCGCGGCTCCCCCCGTCGGAGGTTCGAGTCCTTCCTCGGGCATGGCTGTGTGTGTCGTCCTTAGTGTAAGTTAGTTTTAGGTTAAATAGCGTGTAAGCTTAGTTACTGATGACCTCAGCAGTTCGGTCTCATTAAACCTTACCACAAATTTCCAAATTTCAGGAAATGGACACAACTTTGTCCTCTTCTGATCAAATCCTGACGATGAAAATGCAGCCAGTCACAAGGATTCAAACCGAATACTTCCGATCAAGAATCAGCGCCTTAAATCTCGTTATCGAACTACCTTAAGGAGAAAGATGGAATGGAGATTAAGGTTTAATGTACCGTTGATGATGAGATCATTAGAGACAGACTACATGCTCGGAATTGACAAGAAGAGGTAAGGAAATTGGGTGTTGTGGAGCTTTCCTGGCACTCAGCTTAATCGACTTGGGAAAACACGAAAAACTTAAATCTGAATGGGAGGACAGTTTATGAACCACACTCCTCCCGGAGATGAGTTCAGTGCCGTAACCACGGCGCCACATCGCTGCATGTGAGGAGAGGTACTAGGTACTTTTACCATTGCATTATCTGGTAGGTATTGATTATAAAATGAAATATTCTAAAAATTCTAGAAAGGAAAATGAAAATCTAGAGGCCAAGGTGTATTACGTACATACATAATTTACAACATATTAGTTTCGTAGCTTGCGTCTTTTGACGTTTGGGAGAAACCTGGCGAAACTCGTGGTGTAAGTAATACGAAAAAAGCCCGATCACGCGAATTACAGGCTGCGGTAATTGACGTCCATGGCTGTTCGTCGTCATCATGTATTCTGTTAGAGATCGTTCTGTCGACGTTTGGCAAACGACACAGCTTTTCACTTTCGAAGCCATTTTTGGAATACAGTATTTCCTGCCATATTTCCATATCGTACAGAAAAGAGAAAAAGTCTGTTGACGCTTGAAAGTCGAATCCCCTGCTCATCCACTCGTCCATCTTACACAGTGGGGTAATTTTCACTGTACGATCCATAGAGACCTTGCATGTATGTCACAAACTTACAAACGCTTCACAAAGGAATTATATGGATATATCCTACTCTAACATTCTACATTTCATGAAAATAAGACAATAATAGCTGTAGCAGACTCAAAAACGTGCTTAAAAGCTCACCATATGCAGAAACCTATAGGGTGTTCCAAAATTATGCATCCGATTGCTCAGTGGTCAGCGTGTCTGGCTCCTATGTGGAGGATCTAGGCTCGATTCCCGGTACTGCCATGGAGGGCGGGTACGGGATGGATGTTGCCTCTTCAGGCCAATTGAGGAAATGCTTCAATAAGAACTAGTGTCTCCAAGGTAAAGAAAACTGACAACAGTCGGGAGAGTGGTTTGCTGAACCCCACTCCCCTCCATAACGTATCCAATAACGCCGTTGGCTGAGGATAACACGGTGGTCGATGGGTCCTGCAGAGCTTTCCTTTTCTTTTATTTTTCCACATAAAACTTCGGGTAGATTTTAACTCGTGCATACGGCTACAAAGCTTTATTTTCAAAAAAACCACTCGATTTTACAAAGGTATATCTTTTACTTATACAACCTTGCAGTTTTCCCATAACATTTGGTATATAATCAAAGTTTTAATTTATCTTTCGTTGATGTTATACGCGACCTCTGCCAGCCGCTCCATCTATTGTTCCATACTTTTGGGGCAAGTGTGGAGTAACTACTGTTGCGGTGCGGCGTCGTAGGTCATCGAAAGTCCCTAAAATAACAAGAACAACAATAATAATAATAATGCAGTGGGATCAGGTGATCTTGGTGCCCAATGGTGCACGACCCATCGTTGAAGAAATTTCCTCTTAAACGGAGGTTTCACATGGGTGGTGCTCTATCCCGTATAAACTGAAATTTTCGGTATGATCTCGCAGTTGTGGAAAATGGCACATCTCCAGCATATCGAGATATGTGATTCATGTAACCGTCTTTTCCGCAGAAAAGGAGGGGTTGTAACTCTTTCCTGTGGAAACGGCGCAGAACATAAGAAGTTTTGGAGAATCCTCGTGGTTGTTGTGTTCCTCATATTCTTAGGTTGTGGCGGTTCACTTTTGGATTTAAATGCAACGTAACCTTATCACTGAGCAGTAAATGTGAAAGGAAACTACTATCATTTTTTCCACACCTAGAATGAATTCACAAAACCCTCCGCTACACACCGTCAGGTGGCTCTTCAGGTTGTTATCATTATCAAGAAAAGTTTGAAGAGCCTGAATTCTGTACGGTCTGAAATACAAACGTCGCCGCAAAACACCCCAGATAGACACATGAAGATTGGCTAACTCTTTTCTGGTATAACAAGTAGATTTCTGTGGACGACGTGGAGAACTATCGAATGCACTTTGCACCTTGGACGAGCAAGAGGGGCGACCTATGGATTTCTTACGTAAACAGGTAATGTCGTGAAACTATTGCCAGCCGCAGTGGCCGAGCGGTTTCTAGGCGCTTCAGTCTGGAACCGCGCGACCGCTGCGGTCGCAGGTTCAAATCCTGCCTCGGGCATGGATGTGTGTGATGTCCTTAGGTTATTTAGGTTTAAGTAGTTCTAAGTTCTAGGGGACTGATGACCTCAGATGTTACGTCCCATAGTGCTCAGAACCATTTGAATAATTTTTTGAACGTGAAACTATTGGTGCTCTCGTCGAATGGTTGGAAATGCAGAAGGTGCAACACCGGGCACTCGACGAAAATTACGTCGCACGGTTGTAACTGAATTGCACCTGCTGAAACAGAACACAGAATGCCTTTTGTTCCTGTGTTATCTCGAGCTCGTCTCGACGTACATTCGGTAACAGAAGAGCTAGACAGCTGCGCCGGGAAGGCCCGTACCAGCAACCACATGAACAAACGACTTCAAACTAGGGCCAAGCTAAAATTCTAATTTCAGTGCGTCAGTTAACGTCTACTTGAAGTTTCTGTCTTCATTCGTGTAGAGGGTATAGTTTTGTGAGATCGGATGAAACTTTTTGAAACACGCTGTATTTCGAAACCGGCAGAGCGTAGCGATTAATCCGTCGTTTGTGCATACACCTGCACAAGGTATTTCACTACAGAGATCTTGTAGTTCTGGACCATATTTCGTATCTAGAATGAAATTTTCACTCTACAGCGGAGTGTGCGATGATATGAAACTTCCTGGCAGATTAAAACTGTGTTCCGGACCGAGACTCGAACTCGGGACCTTTGCCTTTCGCGGGCAAGTGCTCTACCAACTGAGCTACCCAAGCACGACTCACGCCCCGTCCTCACTGCTTTACTTCTGGCAGTACCTCGTCTCCCACCTTCCAAACTTTACAGAAGCTCTCGCAGGAGAAGCTGTGAGGACGGGGCGTGAGTCGTGCTTGGGTAGCTCAGTTGGTGGAGCACTTGCCCGCCAAAGGCAAAGTTCTCGAGTTCGAGTCTCGGTCCGGCACACAGTTTTAATCTGCCAGGAAGTTTCATATTTCGTATGCTGAAAACTGTCATGAAAATATGTCAGCTTCCGCCTTTATGTGAACTTCGCTGATTAAATGGTTCCGGCACGCATACAAAATTCCAGAGCGGGGCGCCGACGGTGGCCTGGGAGACTGGACGTTGAGCGGCGAGGAGTGACGCAGCGTGAGACGCGCGTCCAGAAGGCGGTGGGCTGGCGGCGGCATGGTGCAGCGGCCAGCGTGCTGGGTTAATCGGTGCGGTGGAAGGCCTGGTGTCCGGTCGGGGCTAATGGGGCCAATTGACCTTGCTCCCGCTGCCGCCGCCGCACCGGCGTGGGCTGCCTCTTCACTCCTGTGCGCACGGCGGGCCCTCGCCAATCACGGCCCACCTGCCTCTCCCCGGATGCATCCCTGCATCTAAAACGAGTACCAAAACTTACAAATTTCACGTGAAAAAGCAGCAGGATATCTGCTTCGATGAGACAGCATGGAACAGCGATTTATGTTCCCGCTTAGTGTCTCATACCTCCTTTCTTTCCCATAGGTATTGGGGGGGGGGGGGGGGCACGTGTTCTGCTGGAGCGCCTTCGCTGGTCCGACGGAGGCTGGTCGCAGAGAACTGTTTGTCTCAACTGCTTGACAGCTTGATTCTCCAAAAAGGCCCATCATACACCGTCCAGTTTTATGATACCCTTCTGTACTGGAATCTTATCACGTATCCTGAGCTCAAACGTAATGAGGTTTCTCGATCAGAATGACATCCTCCATGTTAACCAGCATCGATTCGGAAAACATTGACTGCTCTTGTGCAACCCAACTCGTGCTTTTCTCACAAGACGCCCTGAAAGCCATGGATCAAGGCAGCAGCGTAGATCAAGTATTTCTCGACTTACGACAAGTATTTGACACAGTATCAGACCATCACTTATTAGCAGAAGTATTATCATATGGGGTAGTTGTGGTCTTCAGCCCCAAGATTGAACTCGTGCCGCCCTCCACGCTGGTCTATTCTGTGCAAGCCTCTTCATCTCCTCATAACTACAGCAAGCCATCCCCATTTCAACCCTGCTTACTGTATTCAATCTGTGCTCTCTCTCTCTCTCTCTCTCTCTCTCTCTCTCTCTCTCTATCTATCTATCTCCCCCACCCCCCTCTCTCTCTCTGGTTAAAGGCGCTACAGTCTGCAACCGCACGACCGGTACGGTCGCAGGTTCGAATCCTGCCTCGGGCATGGATGTGTGTGATGTCCTTAGGTTAGTTAGGTTTAAGTAGTTCTAAGTTCTAGGGGACTTATGACCACAGCAGTTGAGTCCCATAGTGCTCAGAGCCATTTCTCTCTCTCTCTCTCTCTCTCTCTCTCTGTCTCTCTCTCTAAAATGGCTCTGAGCACTATGGGACTTAACTTCTGAGGTCATGAGTCCCCTAGAACTTAATATATATATATATATATATTACGCCTTCCCATTTCCTTCCAATAATAAAATGATAATTCCTTGATGCCTCCCTAAGTCTGATACCTTAGTAAATTTGGCTTATAATTTTTCCCCCAATTCGCTTCAATGCTACCGCGTTTGATGATGCCTTAGTTGGCGTGACTAAATGTGTGTCCTAAATCTCTTTTTCCTCAATTCGATTCAGTACTCATTTGTTATTCGTTCTACCCATCCCATCCTGAGCATTCTTCCATAGGATCATTCTTCAAAACCTTTTTTTTTCTTGTCTGAATACTTATCGTCCATTTATCAATATTAAACTCAAGATAAATATCTTCAGAAAAGATTTCTTAACACTTAAACTGGTACTAGATGTTACAAATTCTTCTTTTCCAGAAAAGTTTTTATTGACATTGCCAGTCTCTTACATTATCTCTACTTCGGTCATCACCAGTTATTTTACTGCCCAAATGGCGAAACTTATCTAATGCATTTAGTTTCTCATTTTCTACTCTCATTCTGATTTAATTCGATTACACCCCATTACCCGTGTTTTAGTTTTGTTGATGTTCATCTTATAATTCCTTTTCAAGACACCATCCATTCTGTTAAACTGTTATTGAAAGTCCTTTGCCGTCTCTGACTGAATAGCAAAGCCATCTTCAAATCTTAAAAAGGCACTGACTCGAAATGCGGAAAAATAAATTTATTCCACTACTTGCCTAAAGTAAGGGTTGCACAGCACAGACTAGCGTGGAAAGTTGTATTACAACAGTCTTCAAGCTGACGACGACGACAACGACAAGGCCGGGCGTTTTGGCCGAGCGCTTCTAGGCGTTCAGTGTGGAACCGCGCGACCGCTACGGTCGCAGGTTCGAATCCTGCCTCGGGCATGGATGTGTGTGCTGTCCTTAGGTTAGTTAGGTTTAAGTAGTTCTAAGTTCTAGGGGACTGAAGACCTCAGATGTTAAGTCTCATAGTGCTCAGAGCCATTTGAAACATTTTTTTTTTTGACAACGACAACAACAACAACAACAACAACAGTTTGACATACGCAAAAAAATGATGGTAGCATATCGCGATTTGCCATGTTCCAATGTTATTTACCCGCGTATTTAATGAATTCATAGGTGGAAATTGAAATACATTTAACTTTCTTCACATCACCTCGCTGTTGGGTGAATGTTTTCCACAAAATGTTCCAAAACTGTTGGCACCACTACCCAAGCAACATCAAAATGCCATCAATCATCACTGCAATAGCTGGAAAAAAACATATGTTCATATTCATGTTTTTGCGGTGTAAAGACTGTTCCATAAAATTTCGGGCACTGAACCACTGCTTCATCTTTCTGGGACTCAGTAGTGAAAGAAGCGATTGATATTCGGTTGGCGACGAATTTAATTAATAGAGATAGCGGCTTCAGCTTGGACAAATCATGGAATCCGGCAATTTATGTAATTAAAACACAAAGACGTCGCGACGGTACAGCTCTCTGTGACACATCGATATCACCCTGTGGATCGACTGCGCAGCCATAGATTTAATTTCCATGCATATGTTACACCTCTTTGCCGCCCATCAACGTCTCTGGCGCCTTGTGTATCTTTGGCCGCATCCGCAGTGGTTCAGTCCTCGGGTTTAAAAGGACGTAGCAAGGGCTGGAGTGTTACATGGGGGTTGCACCCCTCTACCATTCTCCACACCTACAAATCCTTAATCCATCCCATCCTCTGTTATGCCAGTCCTTCCTGGATATCTGCCCCCCCCCCCAAATTCTATAAGTTCCTCCAGATCCTTGAGCGTCATGCACTCCGCCTCGCCTTCCGTATACGCCTCCCATCCCCCACGCGGATCCTCTATGATCTCATTCCTTTCCCCCATCTGCTCCTATTCCTCGAACATATCCGCATCCTCTACACCTCCCGCCGCCTTGAACCCCCTCACCCCCTGGTTGCTCCTCTCCTCTCCCATCCCTGCCCCCTGCCACGTCTTCACTGTTGTGTCCCCCCTACCCTCCATCTCTACACCCTACATCTCCTTTCCCAAGGTGGCTTCCATCAACTCCCCCTCCCGAATGATGCCGTCTCGCCCTCCATTTATCCCTCCTATCAACTCTGATCCTCACTCCCCCTCCTTTCCTCTGTCCTTTTCCCAGGCTCCCTCTCCCCCCCCTTCCATCCACTTTCTTCCCCACCTCCCCTCTCTTTGCCCCCTTCTCTCCCCCGAGTCCTTTTACATTTCCCTCCTCTGCCTCCTCTCATTCCCTCTCGCGTCTGCCCTTCTCCTCCTTTATTAGTCCTCTCCCTCCTTGGTCCCCCCCCCCTTTTTTCGATTTTTTCCTTCCTCCCTCCTTGTTCTTCCCCCTCCTCCAGGTCCCCCCCTCCCCATCTGCCTTTGGCTCGGGAGTATCATCTTTGTGCCGCCACTTTCGTGCAGTGTTCTACATTGAGTGTTTTACAGTGAGTGTTCCGTGTTGTGTTTTTTGGGAATTGTTGCGAACGGCCATCATACTGTCGCTGGGTGCGCCTTTTATCTCTTGCGAACAGAAACCAGACTGTCGCTGTGTTTTTTTAATTGTGTGTGTACTATGTGACTTGTCTGATTCCTGTGTCTTTTATTAACGTTGCCAACCCCTTTTGCTTTCTGTTTTAACTTTCCGCATCTTTCCGCCATTTTACACTTGATGTCACCGTTTTATCGCCTGTTTTTCTTGTTTCTTTTCTTCTTCCATTTTTTAAAATAAAAGTCTGTAGGCTGTAGAGCAGCGTACTAAGCTGCTGCCAGCCCGCCCCCTTCGGGGGGAATTGAAAATCAATAAAGGGGAAAAAAAAGCTGGTGCGTTAGTCACTTCGGCTCACTCTGAAGGTGGCTGGACGGTATTCAGCCGAAATATTAGAAGAAGAAACTGAATTTATGCGGCTGCACGCCCAAAATTTTATGGAAAACATATGTTTTAATGTGAAAGATACGACTTCGGTACAAAGCGAAAGTATATACGATGAAGCAGGGAAAATTCGTAAAGAAGAGTGTACATATCTAGATAAGCGGCGCTAGCATGGCTTTTACACAGTTTTACAAACAATTTCATTTTAACGAAGTTTATTTCGTCAGGTGACAGATGACGCTAAGTTTGTTCTTTTCACCTGTAATTACCCCTTATGTAAAAAATTTGTGGGTGTATAAGGTGTCAAAATATTGATACCTTTCTCCAGCTGACGTTAGGGCTGATGAGACGCTACAGTCTTGTATTAAAATCCGACACTTTTTCCGTACTTTACCCAGTATCAGCAAACCAGTCTCGTCTTGAAGTCTAACGTAATTCATACAGTGCGTTTGTAATTCATAGCAGCCATGCGTATGTCGAACGTTCTTTTCTTATTATTACCACAAATTTGTTTCTTATTTGTTATGCTGTGTGACTGTATCCTTATTGTCACTGCATTTTTAAAGATCACGAGATTTGTGAGTAAAACATGTATCGTTGTCTTGGACAGTCTTTTTGCTTTCTCTTGTGTATAGGTTGCACTCGATGACGAAACCCAGAGTGAAGCTCGGCTCGGGTTACGTGAAATTACGTCAACAATTAAGTCACTGTTTCCACATATGGATATATGTTTTGATGTAACCTCAGCGGTCGACCGATGAGAGCAATAAATCATTCTATACGTGCAGCGATTTCTGACGCGGGACATTAAATCACAGTTCTCTGAAACATTGCTTTTCATTCTGTCGCGACAGTTCTGCGCAGACTTTTCAACAAAAGAGTCACCGCTGTTTCTGTATTATGTGGTGGAGATGAGTATCGCTTATAAGACTCGCCAATTAAGTGATATTACAGCAATTTCCTCCTGTCGACGATGAAATACGATTCTGGGTGACGGAAGCGGTAACACAAACGAGTACAGATCAGTTTTGGACATTAAATTCGCCATTTTGTCAACCTGAACAGTAGTTCTGATCACAACTTTCTCACGAAATTTCCCTTTTATTGGGACGACACGATAATATTACTTGGCTTTCTTGACTGGTCTGCGGGAATAAGATACCAAACTTTGAAAGTAACTAGCATTATTATTTAATATATTCTTTTTCAGATTCTGCAGTCTGAGTTGTCGATTCACTTAGATGAGTGTCACCTGATTTCCTAAATGACAGAGATTTCTCCTCAGAATACGCAAATTTAAGGAGAAACGCCAGCCTCGCTACACCTTCACTATCGGATTTGCTTTCTTTCGCATATTACAACCTGCCATATACTCCAACTGAAGCTGTGTCAGTTATCTCTCAAACTCCCAATAGCTATACTGATCAAATAGCTGCACAATCACATAAAACTGATATACGACATGTGGTACGTTCAGCCGTATAGGCTACATTACTGGAGCAATTTTCCATACATATATGCTGGACTAGTTTAGGCAATTGAATGACAGTTGTATCGAGACGGTGATTGAATCGTTTTTTGTGCGTACGTTATGCATTGTATACTCTTCTTCAAAATACCGTTGTTCAGAGGCAACACGTTTCACCGAGAATACATATAAAACATAAGCAACATCAGAGACCTCAGTCTTTGAATTATCAATTATAGAAGTACTTCCAGATTTGGATTATAGGACTAAAAAAGGACCATCGTAGGGAGCTGAATTCCCCGCAATATTCAACTTTACATAACGAACGGGAAAAATCAAATATACCACTGCCGAAAGAAGATGAACACTTACGTCGCTGACAAAGTAATAGATGAGGATCTGTTGAATCAGGCGAAAACGAAGTTAGTTTATCAAAAGATGAAAGAATGCTGTATCATATATGCCAAATCAACAAGGAGTAACCAATTTAATTGTTGAGTGTGTAGTAGGTCATCAAGACTGAAAGCTCATTACGAAAGCACCCCCATCTCAGTTGTTGGAATAGGAGGGAAGAAAGTTAGTTCAAAAAACCATCCTGGCATACATTTTAAATGACTTAGCAATGGAAACCAGTATGGGAATTGATTCCCACTCCTCTTACTCATAAGTATCAGTTTAGTGCCTTAGCTACTTCGTTCGGTGGGTTGACTAAAATACAACTTACGTCACAGATCAGTAAGAATGTCAGATGTGATCGGTGTCTACGTGGGTAAGTATGTAAAAGAGGGAGTTCAACTCTAGTCGGACCAAGAACTTGTTTCTGTAATCGTATTCGTCTACGGCAATGACTTGTGTAGGTGCAAAATAACACTGTGGTTTGGAGTGTACATTTAACTGAGAGTTCAGAGTTGGGAAAGAACAAAATGTGTAGGACCTGCAATAGGACCTTTCCTAGTAAACCACTGCGGTGTTAAGCCTACCTTCGGGTTGAGGATAGCACGTAGGCATTAGTAACGTGACTGAAAAGTACTGATCAATCGAAGTATCACAACAAGAAGCCTGGACTTCTTTTCTGAAAAACTGATTCAGATGTAGGGAGGACCCAATGAGTTACGAGAAAATTTTGCCTTTAAAATAGGCTTTCAGAAAAGTGAACACGTGAATCGACACAATATCTCCAAAATACGGGAACTGGGGCAAGTTGGGATCCTCAAGTGTGAAACTTTGGAAATGAATTGAAGACATATTAGAATGAACTTCAACGTTTCCCGCTAACAGTATTCCTGCCTTCGTGAGCACTCCTCATCTCTAAAATCTCACTTCGTCCCTTAAGGCAGCCAGAAGTCTAGAATAATAGCGATAAGTGAGGGTTTCGTCCTACGGCAAACACACCTGTATGTAGATAATGGTGACCAGCTTTCCGAATACGCTAAATCTATAAATTGTCCTTCTGAGGGCGAGGAGAAGCTGTTTTTTTTTCAATTGCATCTTTATTCATTTTGTTTCTCAATTACAAAATAACAATAGAACTCTCTCATTTCTTACAGTCAACTGGCAGGATGTTTTATATCTAGCTAGCGGTGGATTACCATTTCTTTCTTACTTTCTCTCGAGTCTTCCCCCTCGAAGAATGAGAAAGCCCTGTGTGATTTACTACACTCATATACTTCTTTCATCTCACTATGAATGTTTCTATCGTATATCTAGAAGATGAACGCATTTAGTGACACCCAACAATTCTGGTAAATGAAATGAGAATCAAGCTTCAAACTGAAATTCAGTGTGCATGTCTCAGGAGTATGAAGTATGTCATGCGCATTTTAGAAGTTTCTCACCTTGTCTGCTTCAGAGCAGCCACTCGAAATATTGCAGTATTATTAGCTGTCCACAGTATTATTGCACCAGGGAGTGAGGGAACTTCGATCGGCTTGTCGTGAGTCAGCGCGTAGTCGGGGTTCATAGTACACGCACAACTGATTTGAAAGCATTGCTTCTGCAGCGCGCTTTCCTTAGTCACCACTGTACTTGGCTACTGTAACGTCACAGCGCGTTTCCGATAACGGCCAAGTACAATAATTCGTGGACGGCAGATCCTTCATACAAGCGTACCGAGTGATCCTGCCCATTGAGTGATTAGTCTTCTTAACAAGCGCTCGGAGGGAGCTCTTCGAATACCCATTCAGCCCTCCACATTTAAATTTCATATGGGTTTTATAAATCACTTCAGATGAATGCTGGGATAGTTCCTTAAACATCCGAGCCCCGACTTCCTTTCTATTCTTGTACTATTCTTCGTCACCAATAACCTCGACCCCTACAGAACGTTATGCTCTAATCTTCCTACCTTTCTTTCACACCGACCTGCTTCTATCTGAAGTTACAGAAAACTGAGTGAAGATATTACATATACATATATATAGTCGTGTGCGAAGTAATTCAAGGGAGCACAGTGAAAGATTCCAAGTACTGCTGGAAGTAAAGTTGGGACTAAGGACTTGCCGTTTACCAACAAAAGGAATTGTTCCCCACCACCGACGTTAACATTCTTAGTCTTACTGTTTTTCATTCTGTCCAAGGAGAGATCACTGGCTCAGATTAAGACGACGCTAATGTATGAGAGCGGAAGAAAGACTCTATATCTCATACCTCCAAATAAGGGGACGTGGCAGAATGTGTAATTGTCCTACAGTTCAATGCTAAATAGAGCATGTCAACGGAAACTATTCAATTATTGATCAAGTTCAGCGTTGAAAACTGCTTACAAAAGTCTCACAGCGGAGCCAGCTTCTGATAATTGGACTAGGCGAGGCCCCCTGAAAATCGCTGCTTGTCTTTATTCAAATGATATATTCCAACTTACTAGTATGTCATTACAGATCCTGCTCGGTTAAGCCGATCTTTGCCATCTCACATCTCATCCTCCTCTGTTTTTTAAAGACTCAGTCTTTTATGTCGGGAGGTTTTCTTCTTACGGTTTAGACTGCAATTGCCCTGCTAGGCGGCAATGTACGAGTAGCATCCTCCCTATAAATCAAGTGCCAATTCGGGAGGCGAGAGTGAATGCAAGCAATTTGCATGTGGCGATGGGTATCTGCGGACACGGTATCGCTGCCCTGAATACTAAGTAGCGGGAGTGCCTCGCGCGATACCAGCATTTCTTGCCAGCGACACGACGTTGTCTTCAATGGTGTCTCATTAATAAAACTCTATGAAGGAAAGAGCAAGCACTGCTAAATTAATGTTCGCAGAGCCACATCCCCGAGACTATCATCGCCGCTCTTAGAAAAGAAAAGTTCAATGAAATAAAAAAAAAGGTAACGTTCATGAGAAGGTGAGCACCTTCCCTGCATGTATGAAATGGTAGAATGTACGAAGAATGTAGAGTGCATCTCCAAGTATGCGCGAACTATATGATGAGCTCTCGCGAATTTATGCAACACATGGAAGCAATACCTACCGTGGGAAGTTAATGTGGTGTATATGAGGCAGTTGTGAAAAATGTAAAACATGTCGTTCACAAGACACTTCAAAATGACCTTTGATATTTGACAATGAGGAAAATTTACATCTACGGTATGTGGCATGAGAACGGTAACAGAAACCGGGAGAAAATGATTCCATTTAGGTACAGAAATATAGAGGAGGAGGAATAAAATGAAACAAAAATAAAAAGAAATGAAACATAAATATTCCGTAACAACACACAACTTTTTTTCCAAAAAAAAAAAACCTTAAATTTGTTGCTTGCACAATGTACGTAAAAGCACTTTCTGTAATTTTAAACAGAGAGGTTCAATACTAATGTAATTATTATCTCCATTATATGTAGACAAATGTCATGCTAATGGTTAAATTGTTTCGTGCCCCACTGTACTTATCAAACTGAAATTAAGTCGAAGTTAAAACAAGTAGGAGAGCATTTTCGAGTATCATTCTAGACACTAACGGTATACATCAGGGAACAGTGGTACACCCTTCTATAATTTCTAAAGTCTTTATTATGGTAAACTGGTAGGTTACTAGACGCATGAAATTTGGGTCTGGTCGTGAGTCGTGCAACAGACAGCAAAAGCGGGTAAAGCGATCTCTCGCGTAAAGCAGGAAATCTAGAGCCCAGTTCGGCACAAATTTTCATTGCCGTCACTACATTATACAACTGATGGTTGTCCGTATTCGCACCTGCGAATACATTTCATTTATTTCATGTAATCCAAAAGAGTTGGGAAACGTATTTCTCTCTATCATATAATTATGGCGAAATGACCACAATGAAAAAATTAGAGCAATTTTATCTCATCTGGAGGCTTTGAGACAGTTGTTCTTCCTACGCACCAACCTGAATGAAGAGGGAAGTGGGTCCCTCCTACATACGCCATAAGACGGCTTACGGGCTATACAGTAGATGTAGATGCCATGCATAGTGGAGAATGATGTCGCTGCTTGCATTGAGAGGACACGTAGCAGTTTGTAGGCTTGTCAGCTGGCACCTACGCTGCAGTCTGAACTACCAACATTAGCCCACTTACTACGCTACCAATGAGTCGGCTGATGTTTGCCGCCAGGACTGCGCTACTCCAGTTGCGCAAGCGCAAGGGCCACTTTCCTCTTGTATGCGCCTCGCTCCTCTGGTGTGACCATGGTACAAAAAAATGGCTCTGAGCACTATGGGACTCAACATCTTAGGTCATAAGTCCGCTAGAACTTAGAACTACTTAAACCTAACTAACCTAAGGACATCACACACACCCATGCCCGAGGCAGGATTCGAACCTGCGACCGTAGCAGTCCCGCGGTTCCGGACTGCAGCGCCAGAACCGCACGGCCACCGCGGCCGGCGACCGTGGTACAAGTACACAGGAACCAGAGCTAAGACAACGGCAGACCATTTCCATTGAGACCTTTCTCAACGTTCGTTGAGGAGAGGGGAATCGACTTTGGCTGAGGTGTGGACGTTGTAGTGTTAGCGGCTGCTGCGGATTGCGAGGGCCTGGCCGTTTGGTTGCCGGGTTGTGACAGGGAGGGGGAAAGGGGGGGGGGGGGGAGGAGTGGTGGAGAGGAGGGCGAGGCGAGAGCCATTCAGCTGGGGTGGCGAGCGGAGCCGTCTGCCGAAATACACTCGCCCGGAATCGCTAATAGAGGGCCGATATTAGGTCAGGGATGGGCTGACAGACGCACCGACCGGTTTCCGGCAGCCGTCGCGTCCCGCCTAGAGCCATGAATAATGCTGCTCCCGTACGTCATTCAGTCGAATGTCGGATAGATCACTAACCGAAGCCGACTGTCCAAATAAATGAGCTCCAGAGGCGTTCTCGGTCTGCGGCACGTTGGTTCCAATCAGTTTGCCGGCCGTTGTGGCCGTGCGGTTCTAGGCGCTACAGTCTGGAACCGCGTGACCGCTACGGTCGCAGGTTCGAATCCTGCCTCGAGCATGGATGTGTGTGATGTCCTTAGGTTAGTTAGGTTTAATTAGTTCTAAATTCTAAGAGACTGATGACCACAGATGTTAAGTCGCATAGTGCTCAGAGCCATTCCAATCAGTTTGTTCTGTACATTCGAAGCTAGACACTGTCTCTACCCTCATTTGGAAATTACAAGTATTTCCTACTAGTCTCCTATGTCCGTGTCGATGTTGTACAGCACATAGGCGACAGCTACACCGTATTAGGAAGAATACTGTAATGAAGAGAGATAATGTGCAATGTTGTCTCGTGATGGCCTCCTGTGCTCTTCTAAATTCTGTGAAAAATATGTGAACGAAATACTGAAGTCTAACTTTCGGCATAATGCAACTTACACTCAGCACCACGCTCGTTAGAGACGGGTTGTTGCTTTCGTTGGCCATGGATGGGAATAGGAATCCAAAGTGATCTTGTTGGAAAAGCGACTTGGGCGTGACGGATGGGCGGAGATATGTATTTCGATACTCCCGGATACCAACCGAGCGAGATGGCGCAGTGATTCTATCACTGGACTCGGATTCGGGAAGAGACGAGCTCCAGTCCCCATCTGACCTCTCTGATTTAGATTTTAGTTCCTTTTCTTCTTATGATGAAGGCTACTACTAGGATTTTTCCATTGTAAAGGACACAGCCGAGCTCCTTTAATACCCTTTTCCAGTTCAATGTTACGCTTCCCCTCCAATTTTCTTTTTCCTAGCCTTATCCCTTGCTTTCATGGGGTCTGCATGTTTTTCTGATTTGGCGGTGTTGCCCTTCCTGTAGTCACTGCCCCCTCCCCCCCCCCCCCAAACCACCGTCAAAGAATATACCCCCTCTGTCCGTTTCTAGTGTTATCTATGCTAAAGTGTGAGAAAGTTTTCGAAATGTTTGCAAATCGTGGAACTGAGGTGGGACGTGGGAATCAGCCCGGTAATCTTCCTAATCGGGTGCGGGGAAACCTCCTAAAAACAACAACCAGGCTGGCCGGCACACCAGCCCTAGTCGTTAATCTGCATGATGCAGTAGATCCGGGGACGGCATACCTCCCCAAATCTCGAAATCGGCGTGCTCATGCAAGCGGCTATATGCGCGGGAGGTACCGCAATCACAGTGCAACAGTTTCCTGGATTACTGTAAAGACGGAGTAGAAGAATGACAGATGGATAGCCGGAAATTAATTTAAAAAATTACAAAAGGCTTTCCTCAAGAGTCGATCTGCGGCCCCATCTTCTGGTACATAACAATCGACCCCGTCCTAAAACTCCCAGATGGGGATGACAGGTCAGACGGAATTGTCGCCACGCAGATGACCTATTAGTTGTAGTCACTGCAAACAACAGAGCACAGCTAGAAGAGGAATCCAATTGAATACTACAAACAGTTACACAACGGTATCACAACAACAAACTCAGGATAGCCGAAAACAAAACAGCATACACATTATTGAAAGGATCGCTCCAAAGGAACCCTTCAGTTAAAATAGCACCAAATGTTGTACTCGGATGACCACCTAATGTTAGTGCATAGGAATACCAATACTATTTCTCTAATACTAACCAAACTTCTTTTGTTGTGACTGGCGGTCAACAGCTCGAAGAAATCATCCCGAGGTATTCATCGCCGGTCAGAATTGGTGATGCCACTAACAAATTTCTCCTCTATTCTACCATCTGTTTACATTCTTCTGAAAAAAAAACTTTTATTTGTATTTCGGCCTTATGCTACTGTTATTTTAGAAAGTATTATTCTTTGTCAAATGCTGTAGATAAAAACAAAACAAAAAACTACAAAAAAGATGACAACGAAAATTTAAAACACCAGGTAACAGGTCTTTAATCCTCCAATAAATAAATAATATATGGGTGGCTCCATTGCTTCGTCTTCAGTGATCTTTTCGTTGATGAGACATTATTTCTTCAGCTCCCTTCTTTTCTGAACATAAGTTCTACACATCACCTTACGTCTACGTCTTTCAGTAGTCTCACTTAGTTGTCCCATACGTCACTGCTGAAATCCGTCCTAGTGACACATTCTGGTTTACTGCCATGGCTATCGAATTTCATAAGGAGTGGCATGGCTGCGAGGAAAGGAGAGAAACATCGTTAAGAGTAATATTAAAGTAGTACAAAGCGTGGTTGCAGGAGGACATCAAAAAGTGGGACAGCACTTAGTAAGAAGTCAGATTTGTTGACGGCCTGATGAGGAAGCGGCGGTGCCATAATGGTTATGCGGGGGCAACACGCTCAGGCACCGAGGTAACTAGCAGACGCTGGCCAGAATGTTCGAGAATCTTCTAGAAGGCTTTACAGTAATCTTTACGAAGACTTTCTGAAGAATCAGTGTAAAATATCTCTATGCGAAAAACTCACACAAAAGCCCCTGAGAAACCGATGTAAAAACGGCTAGCGCGTAGGGCCAAGTCAGTTAGTACCATGAGTTAGGAGGAGTGGTTACCAGGAAACAGCTAGGAACAGTATAACAGCCGAGTCGTCGGGAGCAGCCACTATAGTGTGACCCTCTGATGCTGATGCAGTAAAAACTACGTGAAGTCTGTACACCTTCGAGGGAAGACAAATGGCTTTCCGATATATGTCCACCAACAGCTGTTATCTTGAGTTTCCTGTCTGTTAGAAAAGAACAAGCTTTATAGGGTTTGTCTCTAGTAGTAGGAATGAGTAATTGGCGATTATTCCATGCGTCAGAATATGAAAGCTGTCTCGCACATGTCTCCAGTTGTGGTGAAAATATTTGAGTGTGCATTATCGGAACGAGTTGAAAGCAGAGCACTCGTCTCTGATAGCGAAAAGTGAAACTCAGAAAATGGGAGTTGCTAGAACCTACATCTGCTCTAAATTTTCTTTCGAAATTATCCGTAGTGTTACAGAAACAGCAAGAATAGTTATAATTTTCATAGTCAGGCCAAATAACTGACCTGACATTCCTTGCATATTAATTAACGATCTCCCAGTCTCTAAAGCAGATGTTTCCCTAAATAACTTCACGAGAATGCTGGGAGAATGCCTTCAAGTGTTCGCATCAAGTTCATTCCCAGTCTAGGAAGATTTGTGAGACTGCTGTGTCTCTGCAGGTCTAGATACGAGCGCGATGATGAACTCCAACTTTCGTTCTTCGCCAAATTATTCAAGCTGAAGACTATATGGTATGTTATTTTTTCCTGAAATCCAAAATCCGGTAATCTCTCGTATTTTAGAATAGAATGGTGTGAGAATAAATCCAAGCTGAAGTAAGGTGGGAGCTGTAATATTGATTAGGACAGCATGTGTTTTAATCTAGACGCTGCGAACGCCGGGCGAGACGTGATCGGCTGCTTGCCAGTTGACAGCCGCGTCCCTCTGCGTAATGACCGTCATTTTCTGTGCTCAATTTCCACAGCCTCCCAAGTCTCTCTTGTTTTGTTTGGTAGACTGTCCGCGCCGTGTTTTTAAGTCGCTTGGGCCCTGGCAAGGAATGCAGTCCGGACAAAGCGGACGACCGTCTTCTCACTCAAAAGCTATCTTTTTATTCATTCAGAGATGACATTTCGGGATCAGAGAGCTTTGTTCGTCATCTACAACACGGTGATTTAAGTGTCTCGTTGATTTTTGATTACTGAAGCTTACATAACATGCTCCAGAAAATTTCGCATTCGAATAAATCTAAATAGAATATAGCGCTTTCCAGAACCACTAATTGCCTAATATACGTAAAAATAAAGCAATAAAGACAGAATTGGTTTTTTTGCTTGCGTAGAGTCGTTCCATATAATGCTTGGGGCTTTTGATGCGTGACACAAGAAATAATTCTCTGTCATCTATTGACACACGTCTTGATGTCGAGCACTGGCTAATCCTTGAACTGTGTTCCTGACAGTTCATAGTGATTCGCAATTAAAATCAGTTCCATGCTCTTCTACGAGAGATTGGGAATCGCAAATGTGCGGGGTTACAGACCTCCCCAAGGTCCACGTGAATGTGGTTTGACGTTGTGATGGAGGCCTTCTAACGACTTCTCAACATAGTGTCCAGTGTTAAGTCTCTATCAAGTGAGTTGTGGGTCTAGCAGAAAGACGTTATATTTTATTTCTGTTGGAAGAAATGGAGCTATTCGTGTTCCTAGATAAAAAAAGTAACATTAAGTACATTCATTTCCCTACATCCCAGGCATTCTCCTCTCGGGAGAAAAGAAACAATTAACATCGACTCGCTATTATACTGCACGTAGTCAGTTCCAAGATGGACCGCTGTCCTTCCATGCGCTTACTTCGCCCGGTTGAGCTGTATCTACAAAATGATTTTGGTAAATGGGGTAAACTGCAGGAAACCATCCCTGAGACGATAACGAGCAAAAAACGTCACTTGGACATGAGGCCAGAAATGTGTTCCAAGGGAGTTACCCCACTTGAAGTTGGAGATGAAGAACCTTTTACAGTGACCTCGGTATCGGTACCAGACAGGTACTCTGCCATCATGAAATGAAATGAAATGAAATGATCGCGTAGCATTAAGGGCCGGGAGGCCCCATTCGGGGAAGAACGTGGTCATTGGAGCTGGATCACAACCTCCGTCTGTGTTCAAGGATGGGGAAGGATATCGGCTGTGCCCTTTGAAAGGAGCCACCCCAGCAATCACCTCGAACGATTTAGGGAAATCACCGAAAACCTAAACCTGGTGGCCGGACATGGATTTCAACCACCGACCTTCCGAATGTGTCCATTGTGCTAGCCACTCCGCCATCTCGCTCGGCGTGTGGAGTGATCTCCACGCTGATTGCCACCATCTGAATTATTTACAGTGCGAGCAAGCCTTATTACCTATGAACTGTCTCGGTGGCGACAGTTTTGTCGCTGGTTCCTCGCACACGCCACCACGGTGTTGGGATTTCTGTCATTCACATATTCGCAGATGAAGCTACCTTTGCCGGGCGCGGTGGTCTAGCGGTTCTAGGCGCTCAGTCCGGAGCTGCGTAACTGCTACGGTCGCAGGTTCGAATCCTGCCTCGGGCGTGGATGTGTGTGATGTCCTTAGGTTAGTTAGGTTTAAGTAGTTCTAAGTTCTAGGGGACTGATGACCATAGATGTTAAGTCCCATAGTGCTCAGAGCCATTTGAACCATTTTTTTTTTTTTTGAAGCTACCTTTGCGAGTGGCAGTATCGTCAACCGTCACAACACCCAACTGTGGGCTATGGAGAATCCACATGGTATGGTGGCAGCGAACCATAAACACCGGTTCAGCCTTAATGAGATGGCGAGGCTATTGGGTACCATCTCGTGGGAGTCATCCTTCCACAACGTCCCACAGGCGATGCTTATCTGCGTTTCCTGCGGATGACCCTGTCTCCTCTCCTGGAAGATGTGCCTTTTTTGGTACGAAGGGTAATGGCTACCACATCATGGTACTCCAGCTCATTGCCGTCTTGAGCGTGGAGCTACAACACTAGTACACACGGAACATTCCCACTTTTCTGGTGTGTTCTCTTGTGTGCTTTCAATCATTGAAACCTACGCCGTCGAAGATCTTTTATCTCCAGCTTCACGTGGGTGAACTTCCCATTGAACGCATTTCCGACTATATGACCATATTACCTATTTTGCTCCTCATCCTCTCAGGGATCGTTTCCTGCAGTTTGCCTCCATTGAGCAAGGAAGTCTGCTGTGAGAGCCTTAGCGGTGTAGTGCTATGATTCTGTTTCTGCTGATGAAAGAAAAGGGCAGAATGACAGACGTTTCAGATACATAGTCTGTTCCTATTTCATACCACCATGGGAACCTCGGAGCATAACGACCCCATCCAACTGACGGACCAATAATAGTGTCACATGTTTCATTCCATTAGGTAGTGCAGACAGCTTTGGAATTAACCCCAGGGTACTTCGTACACGGTCTGGTGATCACGGACTGTATATCACACCACCCTGTTGCATCTTCTTGCCGGCTAAATACTAGCAATGAAACTTCTTCCACTAGCGAGATTGGGATCAGCTACCTCCGGTCCGACCGCAATGCACTGTGTGCATATGAATGTGGAGGAGGGAAGCTGACTCGCTCAACAGCCAATTTTAGTGACCTTTGAACTCTGGTAGAAACTTTATGACGCCATTTCTCAGGGAAATTTTGATATGTTGCATGTGATCCGCTATAATTTTTCATGCAGTGTTGTTATCGCGACGTGTAACCACTTCACTAAATATTATTATATAATAAAATATTTATAGTAATGTAAATAAATATTTTACATTAATATATAATACGTACAATACAATTGTTTAATGAATAATATTTAGGAAGGTGCGCCAAATAAGACTACCTAAGGTTTCACGATTTTTCTTCGCCAATCATCTCTGGTGATTAACTGTAAACTTCGAATACCTTTAGAATAGCTCGTGATTAGTAAGAAAAGAAATATCTGTTCATTCAAAACTGCTGAGGTATGTTCTAAATTGAAATTTCAGAAAGTAGTAAACGGCCTTTTTGGGCATACAGCGTGTCCAATAACTCCACCCCATTCAACCCAATAAGGCCAAGTATAGAAAAGGATAGGTTGAAAGCAGTCAAATGTCAGACAAAAAAAATTACATATTAAGAAAAAATCAGTAAGAAAAATTGTCATTTTCAGACTGAGACTTGAACAGTACCAGTTCGCAGTAGGGGGACGGATAGTGCTCAAAACTGTCTCTCTTGTCGATCGCGGCAAAAAGGTCGTGAACAATAGTCTATACAGTGGACAGCGAATCATACCTCTACCAAGATATAGTACAGATCAAACAATGCTTAGATGTAGATGCATCCGGTTTTGAGGCGCTGGGGGGATCTACACAAAACTTTTCGTCCTTTCCGCACAGTTTCTGCCATTTCTAACAAACCCACCTTAAAATAACGGTTGCAGATCTACTATAAATATGTTTCAAAAGAATCACCAGTTCATAAAGCAGACGCAAAAATTACTTTCTCTAGAGCTTAGAAAAAACTTACCGCAGTAGCTTAGCAGAAAACTCTAACACCAAAGATTCACGTCTGTAATTGAATAACGTAAAATACGGCACCTCTTCTCCCCTTTCAATAGGACGCCATTTCCCGTCATGTAGTGCTGCCATCCGACGAATTTGACAGGAAGTTTGTAAAATAAAATGAGGTAGCCTTACTGGAAACTATATATCCCGTTTTGCTCACCTACCTTACTATTTCAAAATAATTGATTATATTAATTATGATTATATAATTATTTTACTAAAATGATAATGTAATGTATCTCATTTAATCAGTCATTAATAACTATTATCGTAAAGGATTGACTATATTAATCTAAATGGTTTATATGATTTAATCTTCCATAATTAGTGATAGAAAAAGAAGATTAAATAGTAAAGATAATAATACAATGCATTCATCAGAAAAATAGTTCTATATTTATCAGTATTTATATATAATAGAGAAGTAATGTTGGTCATGAGGATCTTTCGGTCTAAAATTTTTCGATTTCTTTTTGATTCCTTTTCTTTTTTCCAAATGTTTTTGTGATTTTAGTAAAACAATTTTATTTAGTTATTATTACTATTATTATATATTTATTATTTGATTATCATATTATTTAATTATTGCTCGATACATTGAATACAAATTTTATATCATTGTACGTTACACATTAGATTAGACTACATTTCATTCTCTTTTGGTGATTCTCATAGTACGTAGCAATCTACGCAATTCGTAGTAAACTGATACACATGTAATTTCGTCTGTTATAGGCCTATTCAAAATGTGGAACAGTAGTCCTCAAAAAAACGTTGCTCTATCACTTTCTGTCGTGAAAGCCGTAAATTCTGTGCCAGCAAGCAACTCTCCTTTCTGTGTTTTCCACCGAGTGAGGTAGAGCAGTGGTTGGCACACTGGACTCGCATTCGGAAGGACGACGGTTTAATCCCGCGTCACATCATCCTGATTTAGGTTTGCCGTGATTTCTGTCAATCGCTCCAGGCAAATGCCTGGTTCCTCTGAAAGGGCACGGTTGACTTCCTTCCCCATCCTTCCCTAATCCAATGAGACCGATGACCTCGCTGTCTGGTCTCCTCCCCCAAACAACCCTCCGTGTTTTCCAGGTGTGATTTATAGATAGTACATTTTGCAGCTATCATCTGGATTGACTGTTCCATGTTTCTGCACCCCTATTTTGAAAACACACCCATTCCCATTCGTCAAGTGCCGCGAGGGAAGTTATTAGGTGTGCTCGCAGAGCGTGATGAAAACGACAGAATCAGTAGGAGATTCATTGTAATCCGCAGATGAGTCGCTCAGTTTTGAAATTTATGTGCATAAAGACTGAACCGTTGACGTGGACAGGCTCCTTTAAGTACAATTGCACCGTCTCACTCTCTCGCTTTTATCCTTAAGCCTCTTATCAAATGTTAATGATATAAAGGTTATGGTATTCCTCTTTGCTTGATAGTTACTTAACAACAAATTACTAACAGTATAAATGAACTAGTTGCAAAGCTACTTTTTATTAATGACATTACTCCTAGAAATGTGTAGCGGCCTTATAAATAATTGATCAATGTAAATCCTTCGTGAGCTAGTACTGTTTTTGCCAACAGAAATAAAATTTCATTACGAGCTATATAAATGTTTACAGCCTCGGTGCTGGAATTTGCCATATTGATTCTAGCACACCAGCCAGTCTATGTGCATATTTTATGTGATGTTTATTGCGTTTTATTTGAAAGATACTCCACAGTAATATCATACAGATATTCAGGAGAGCTACGCTAAATTTATCGAATAATACGTGAGAAAAACTGGAACCAGAACTCATTCCTTCTGTGGGAGGTATATCGCACACGACGTTCCATGAAACACATTAACATCTGTGGCATTTGTTTCTTTACGAGGTACGACACTTTAAATTTATGGCGAATGGAACTGCCATTGGTACGTGATGGTAGGCGTAACTGATCGTAATAATTGAAGAACTCTTTATTCCGTAGTGGAATGTTGGCTGCAGTATGACTGTTATGGCTACAGAAATTACAAGTACCAGAAATCCGGGCTAACCTGTTAGGCCCATTACTCCTCCAATAAATACGGCTTATGCCACACGACGCTACTCCGAAAAACGAGTTCACGTTGTTGAAACAAACTTCTCTTCCAGTATGATACCTGTTCTTATGCTACTGCTTCTTAGGACACTGCAACGATTAGAATTCTTGTACGTCCTCCTTTGCCGTGGGAGCATTCAAGTTGCATAATGTGGTTAAATAAATTTATATTTCTAAATTTTTATTCCATCCGCAAAGCTCTGATTTTAGTAGTGTTACAAAAACATTGTGAGCGTTGTAACTGTTATTAGTTTAAAATGTAATTATTCTAGTTTTCTTTCATAGCCCCTGTTCGCTGTACACCATTGTCTTCATGTACATGTTACAGCTACGCATCAACAATTCTCGGTCAGAGACAAGTTACCCTTTCTGACGATCACTTTCATACACTTAACACAGAATAACAACCATAATAAATATCCATGCTAGAATCCCACGCTTGTCTAGGTGGATTCCGAATACTCTTCATATTTATTTGTAGCAATAAGTTCCATGAGACCTAAGTAGCAGCCAAAACTATGCAGTTAAGCCATACTACCTGTTAGACTTTAACCTGCGTGCATAACAATTATGACTCTGATACTAATTACCTAAAAATATTCTTCTTCTTGCACAAAATTTTGACCCGTGAATGAAAACCAGCGCAATCTGGCTATTGTTAACGGAGTATTAGGCATGAAGCACACTTTCATAGTGCAACAAAATATATGAAGAGATCTTTAGCAAGTGTTCAAGGAATACAATATTATAACCAAGACGTTGCACGACTCGAACACAGCCTCTACGGACAGGTGCGTCTTGTCTTGTACAGAAATGGCGTATAGTGCAGATATAAACTGCACTTTCTCTTGCTTAACATCTAATACAAGAAGCATGGATCCCAAAGGAACCAACTCTCCCTGTATTCAGGGCTGTAACACGTATCTCTAAGTTCTCTGCAGCTGATATCTACCCTATATTGGCTGAAAATTACGTGCAAAGAAGAAAATATTCTATCTGATAAAAGCCGTTTATAATAATATTAATTCTGGTACGGGTAGATTGTTTTCAAATAAGCAGTGCTCGTATCGGTTACTGACGTGAATAAATGAATAACCGAGCAAATGAAGATCGAACGTAAAAGTCGTAACGCTGAGCGATCATGCCAGGAATAAAATAGTAGAGGAAGAATTGGACACTAACTCCAATTACTAAACAACAAATGAGAATCAAAGTTCCAGAACAGTGGATGCTTATGACCTCTACGGAGCCCCGTGAATATACGAGGCTTGGAACTTTAATAGTGGCAACTATTTATTCACACCTTATACACTACAGATACATGTTTGAAAGCTTTGCTGTCCTTTAGAGTAGTCACCGGCATTGTGTATAACCCGTTGCTGGCGATGTGGAGATCGTACGCAGCAACAGATGTATCGACAGTTCGAGTGGAGCGGTCTGTCGCCTGATGATGAATCTCTGTAACATTTCTGAAGTGAATGTCATGAAGCGCTTCCTTCAACATGTAATATGAAAGACGTTTCTAACAGACGGCTTGCACTGTGAATGTTAATCAGGATTTCATCTTACATTTAAGTTCGTCACGCAAACAGTAACCGATAAAGGTAAATGTAAGGTTTGTGGCACTGAGAGTAGGCTGAGTTGATCTGGGGCAATCGTGGAGAGACTAGAACGAGGAAAAGTTCTCTTTCTCACCTGGGATTCAAACCGAGACCTACGTGGTTGGAGTTAGCTCTCTAACCGCCAGACCGCCATAGCCACAAATAGTAGCTGCCGTTTGTAAAATTGCTCCCCACTTTACAATGAGGTGACGAAAGTCTTGGGATACCTATTAATATCGTGTCTGACCTCCTTTTGCCCAGCGTATCAGACAAACACGACTCGCCATGGACTCAACAAGTCGTTGGAAGTCCCCTGCAGAATACTGACCCATGCCGCCTCTATAGCTCTTTAGCTTCGAATTTTTGAGTCTTAGAAAATGTGAGACTGTTGCTTGCAACGACATTTCTTGAAAGATAATTTTCTTTTTGTTAAACTAATCTAACTATATGCGTCTAACACTTAGAAAAATTCTTGTGTCACTGGGCATGGATCACTCATCAGCTCCTTCGTGGTGTATTATTTGAAAAAGGAAGTAACACGATAGATGCTCCTAATAGTTTGTATCAGGCCTTTTGACTATTTTTAGCTACCGAAAAAAGTCCACTAGGATACGTGTACCCTTTTGTATACAAAGTGGAGATACATCGTACGTTGCGAAACAGTACGAAAGAGAAAAATTAAAGAACGCAATGTCCCAGTAAACTGACTTAAACTGGCAATGTCTCTCGTTTAATATTATCTGGCTGTAACACACCATTATATTGACAGGTGCTGATTAAAGCACCTAGTGGACACGATTTGCCGAGAACGATGTTTGTCTGTTTCGCATGCGACAGTCTGTACAGTACAAGGCAAGCTTATGAAAACAAGTAACATGAAGCCAACGCAGAATTTATTACAGTTTCTGACTAGCCACATCAGGTGGTTTTACGAACTTCTACATAGCTACATCATTTTCGTTCGCCACTCACTGTCGCGTGGAATATTACACAGGGCGGTTAAAAATTATTGGTCAGTTTCATAAGAATATATTTTCACCTACTGAATGTTAACACACGAACTTACCACAGTTTCAACGAGGAAAATTTGAAGTTACACGTTTGTGTTTGATTTTTATATGCCGAATTGGAGGAATCGTGGACGTTGTAATTATTGGAGAACACGGAGTTTTACCTGCATACACTATGTGATCAAAAGTATCCGGATACCTGGCTGAAAATGACTTACAAGTTCGTTGCACCCTCCATCGGTAATGCTGGAATTCAGTAGTACGGTGTTGGGCCACCCTTAGCCTTGATGACAGCTTCCACTCTCAGAGGCATAAGTTCCGTCAGGTGCTGGGAAGTTTCTTGAGCAATGGCAGCCCATTCTTCACGGCGTGCTGCACTGAGGAGAGGTGTCGATGTCGGTCGGTGAGGCCTGGCGCGAAGTCGGCGTTCCGAAGCATCCCAAAGGGTTTCTATAGGATTCAGGTCAGGACTCTGTGCAGGCCAGTCCATTACAGGGATGTTATTGTCGTGGTACCAGTCCGCCACAGGCCGTGCATTATGAACAGGTGCTCGATCGTGTTGAAAGATGCGATCGCCATCCCCGAATTGCTCTTCAAAAGTGGGAAACAAGAACGTGCTTAAAATATCAATGCTGTGATAGTGCCACGCAAAACAAGTGGTGCAAGCCCCCTCCATCAAAAACACGACCACACCATAACACCACCGCCTCTGAATTTTACTGTTGGCACTACACACGCTGGCAGATGACGTTCACCGGGCATTCGCAGTACCCATACCCTGCCATCAGATCGACACATTGTGTACCGTGATTCGTCACTCCACACAACGTTTTTCCATTGTTCAATCGTCCAACGTTTACGCTCCTTACACCAAGCGAGGCGTCGTTCGGCATTTACCCGCGTGATGCGTGGCTTATGTAATTCAAGTTTTCTCACCTCCCGCTTAACTGTCATAGTAGTTGCAGTGGATCCTGATGCGGTTTGGAATTCCTGTGTAATGGTCTGGATAGATGTCTGCCTATTACGACCCTCTTCAAATGTCGACGGTCTCTGTCAGTCAACAGACGAGGGCGGCCTGTACGTTTTTGTGCTGTACGTTTCCCTTCATGTTTCCATTTCACTATCACATCGGAAACAGTGGACGTAGGGATGTTTAGGAGTGTGGAACTGTCGCGTACAGACGTATGACACAAGTGACATCCAATTACCTGACCGCGTTCGAAGTCCGTGAGTTCCGCGGAGCGCCCCATTCTGCTCTTTCACGATTTCTAATGACTTCTGAGGTCTCTGATATGGAGTGCCTGGCACTAGGTGGCAGCACAACGCACCTAATATGATAAACATATGTTCTGGGGGGCTTACGGATACTTTTAAACACAACGACACAATTTGTTTGTGATTCTTTTGTCATTTGGACTACACTTTTGATGTCTAACTCTCCATTGACATCAAAAGGAAGGAAAGTGGGACAATGTTTCCGACAGAGGCTACGACTGCCAAAAGAGAAAAGGATAATACTGGAGATAAGTTTAAATGAAGATACAGTTGTTAAGGCGTTCAGACTTTTGCTACGGAGTCCACAGATAACATTACGGGAATCCAGCCAACAGCTACCGTTATTAACATATACAACGGGGAATATCAAAAGGAAGAGCTGGCAGTAGACACTGTACAGTCTGCTAAAGGGTATAACCTGCAATCAAATGGTTACGTAAAGAGTAAGGCTGGCTTTGAGAATTTTACGGCCTTTGACGAGGAGGATTTCTGTTTTCCAGAAGGAATCATTATGAATCATGAAAAACCAGTAGGTATGATGAATGGATATGCGGGTCAGAGAAACAAAGTGCTGTAGTTGTGTCAGAGGAAAACGTGTTTCGACCGATTCCTAAATTACGTGTTTTTTGCTCAATTTTCTTCAAAAATGGCTCTGAGCACTGTGGGACTTAACTTCTGAGGTCATCAGTCCCCCAGAACTTAGAGCTACTTAAATCTAACTAACCTAAGGACATCACACACATCCATGCCCGAGGCAGGATTCGAACCTGCGACCGTAGCGGTCGCGCGGTTCCAGACTGTAGCGCCTAGAACCGCTCGGCCACTTTGGCCGGCCAATTTTCTTCGCCGGGGAAACTGTCATTGGACAGTACGGGAACGTGGTCACATTCTGTCATAGGCTAATGATAAAATTATATCGGAGGAGAAGAAAGAAAAGACAGATTCCACCGTAGCGACATACGTTCGCGTGTCAAGTACCATGTAGGTGGACCCAGACAATACATTTTGGACATGATCACGGCAATCGTAGGGTCACTTAGCCTGTGATTTATTCCTTTGACACTTCATCAAGGAAAGTGTTTATATGTCTATACTTGAGAGACACTGACAGAGAAGAGAAGACATATCACCAAGCCATCATAAACATCGCAAGAGACGTGCTACAGAGGGATTGTCGAGGATGGGACGCTGGTGCACGTAAAAATTTGAAAAATTTAAGCTTCCTTCTTTTTTGTAATGCAAATATGATGTATTCCATTTTTGTGGGTACAGACATAGGCTTACGAAGTATTTAGTAAGTGAAAACATGATGCCTTATGGCACTTCTTACGTTTATTCGGTTTACCGGTTTCCAGTTTTGTTACATGTCGTTTGCAGACCAACATCTAACAAGAGAAGAGAAAGTGGTGTCATAGTACGAGGAGCATCCAATAAGTGATGCAACGTATTTTTTTCTTAGCCACTGTCGGTTCAAGCCGGCCGCGGTGGTCTCTCGGTTCTAGGCGCTCAGTCCGGAACCGCGCGACTGCTACGGTCGCAGGTTCGAATCCTGCCTCGGGCATGGATGTGTGTGATGTCCTTAGGTTAGTTAGGTCTAAGTAGTTCTAAGTTCTAGGGGACTGATGACCGCAGATGTTAAGTCCCATAGTGCTCAGAGCCGTTTGAACCATTTTGATGACGAGTAAGCACAGGTGCACGAATTGCCAACAGTTGATTTTTGTGTACTGCACGCGGTAGCCACACACCAGGTTTTTAAACCTTCCACATTGCATGCGAATGTCGCACGATGGCGGAATGATCACAGTTCATCACATTTGTCATTTCTCGAATACACTAATGTGCAGCAATGCGTTTAAATGATCTTCGTCGTACCCCGAACGTCTTCTTGAACGATGAGAGTCACTAAGGTCAAAACGATCCTCCTTAAAATGAGAAAGCCATTTTCTTGTCGTGCTCTATCCAATATCATTAACCCCAGACACGGCGCAAATGTTTCCGGCTGCCTCCACCGCTGTTTTCTCTCTACTGAACTCGGACGGAAGAATATGTCGGAAATGTTCTGATTTCTTCACTTGGCACTCCATTTTCTATCGTTCACATCTCTAGTCACTATCTGCAAATGACAATATGTAAACTCAAGCCGTCCGGTGTGGCCAAGCGGTTCTAGGGGCTGCAGTCTGGCACAGTGTGACCACTACGGTCAGGTTCGAATCCTGCTTTGGGAATGGATGTTTGTGATGTCCTTACGTTAGTTAGGTTTAAGTAGTTCTAGGGGACTGATGACCTCAGATGTTAAGTCCCATAGTGCTCAGAGCCATTTTTTTGTAAACTCAAATAGCAACAGTGAACTACGAATCGAATATGAGAGTCGATAAATAAACCCATAGCAACCAGAATAGTAGCATGGAAAACAAAAACACTGAACTTTCGCATCAACCTAGTACTTACGGAGTAGCTCGTAATTTGTAATCTGTTTGATTCTTTGCCACTGATCATGTATACGAATTCTTAACAGTTCAGCTGCATGTGTTATTGGTACTACCGTATTACCGTAGACGAGGTTGAAAATGCACTGTAGTCGTAAATCGAGACCATCGAAACGTGTGTCGTAGTCGGTTGTCTGCTCTGGTCGACTGGCGCCGTTCCAGCCGGCAGGGTAGCTGCTGCTAATACGCGCACGGGGGGCATTTAGATGGGCCGTCGGATTGAGAGCTTGCCCTCTTGTCTGGCGCATCTCGGCGCAGCGCTCGCCGCGGTTTCGGCGAGTGAGTAAATCGAATCGCTACGAGATAAGCGCGCCAGCCGGCGGCCGCGGCGCGCCGGCGCTGATGTGACAGATAGCGCGCGCTGTGTGCGCATGAATTATAAATCCCGCTATTATCTGTGACGGAAGTGGGCGGTCGAGGTGTTGGTTTCCTCTTTATCTCCGCATTCTCCCCGAGTCATTTCGTTGCGTGGTAGGATAAACATCCAGGAATGTTAGGAGCCGGAGCCCCGCGGCAGGCGCCGTTCGCTCACCCCGGCCGCGTCTTTAGTGGACTGACTTCTTCATTTGGCGCTCATTCCCTTCTGTGGCGGCCCGTCTTTAGCGTCGCCTTTAGGCCATTCTCGTTTGGGAAAAAAGTCGGACAACCTTTTTTTTTTAAGTATAGTGGCTGCCGACCCACTGGCTTGTCTGCGTGAGTTGGCGCTGCCTCCCCTGCTTAAGGATGAGTAACGAGGCCATCCTCAAAACCTTCAGCATTTGTCTTCGAGAGTCATCGACATTGGAAGAACTTCCCATTTATTTGAAGACCTCCGTTGTAAACAGTGGTAAGAGGCAAGTGGGTTGTTTTGAGATACTGCACAGTAAAGTTGCACCAAAATTTTCGTGAAGAAATAATAAGCAGCCAGTCATTTGCAAAATGGAAGTTCTATTTAAACCCATTGACCGTGGTCTCAACATTTATGAAAAGTTTTCTTCAGAACTAAATTAGCTATAAATCGGTTAAATGTAGCAGAGGGACGTTAAAAATAGTCGAAAGGCAACAGTAAAATATAAAATTCCACCTCCATAATATTAAAATCATGCCCAACACTGTGGTCGTCATTGAGAAGTACCTCATCATTGCAGAGCATGATGGGTATTCATACAGAGTCTAGGGCAGTAAAACGGCCGAGCAATGATTTCAATGGCAAAAACTTTCTCCCGATTCTACGCTACGCACTCAAGCTTCCAACATAATTTACCTATCTAGATCCGTGCCGGCCACAGTTACACTACTAGCGAGTCACTGACCTCGGTTACAGACAAGCGTTCCGCTTAATTAAACAGCTCCTAACTGATTTTACAAACTTGAAGTGCTTTAACACCGAAAGAACAAAGAACGAGCAGAAATGAAAGAAGAATGCAGGCAATTTCTTTGTCACTAGAAGATGACCTACTTGCTTCATTCTTAATCGAGGAATTAAATATTTCGTTACAGCTTAGCCGCGTGTGTAGTACACGACATAGTCTGATCAGTAGCAGAAAATTTTGTCTGGTGACAGTGTAAGTTCTAGGAAAGCGTAACTTGTACACCTAGGCTGTGACAAAGCCAAAAAGTTTGAAACTAATGCCATATACGACACAAACGATCAACCAGTAGAATCACATCACCGATACAAAATCCATTTTTCTTCACGAGTTACATGAAACAGACAGTTAAGTAGAGAATAATTCTACGGTATTTCCTACCAGGCTGTTTCGATGCGAGTTCACAGATGACTGGTCCTGAATGCCAAAGGTCGATCATGGGTCAGTTAGCGAGTGACCTTATTTCACACACGTTCAATTGCTGACGTGTCTGGCTGACGAACAGGCTAACAAAGAAATGGCAATTGCTGTGCTATGGAGAAGACATCGGTATTCCGCAGCAGATAAACATGAGTTTCATTGTATTGAAAATTATAAGGTGTCCAAAAAGGTACTTTGAAACTTCAGTATTAGATAATTCGACTTGTAATTAGCGTAGCGAAAAAAGTAAAGTTCGTCCGACGCACCAATTTAAAAAGATTTTTTGGAGGCTTTAATGAGGTTCTGCATGCGTCATATTTATTAACGTCCCGACACACGTGAAGAGTCGATTCATCTGAAAATACAACACGCTTCAGAAATTATTCATTCCTATCGCGAAATGCAATAATGCACTGAATATGCGAAGCAAGTTTCGGCTTGTCATATGGTTTCGATTTTCTGTGACAATTGCAGTCTGTACGGAAACGGATGAAGACACAGTAGCAATACGTAGTGCACTGTCGTACGAGGGATCCGCTGTTCTTTTGGTGCCTTGTGAACAGACTACTGTGATGAACGCTGGAAAACCTGTCGATTTCTCTCCGTGTCTTCCTCACTTCTCCTTGACCAGCCTACATGGTGCTTCAAATTCACACTCCAGATTTCCATGAAGTTCCTGTGCACTTTTTATGGATGGGAGAGAGGGTTGTGGTCTTGCGTATTGCGTTCTGAAATTTGTCTGGAATTCGGTGTCTGACTTCGCGTCGAGACAAACCAAGCTGTGCGTTTTGGAAGGAACGAAGCAAGGAAAGAAGACTGGGTTTAACGTCCCGTCCCCAGCTGTGCCTTTTCCTGTGCAGACTCCATTCGGTTATGGTGCTCCCACCACACTGCAACAACATATGTTGCTCTTGTCACCTAGAAAGGCAAACCATTTATTCAATACCTTCCAAAAAAGAATTTTGTTTCGGTGCATCAGACAAACTTTACTTTTTTTCTGTAAGTTAATCACAGATCAAGTTATATGACAATTGAAATTGTGAAGTACCTTTCGGGATACACTGTAGAAAGGTGGTTGTATTGAAGCTAAGGCATCTGCACCTACAAATTTCTTGAAGCTGTGATTTTAATTTTTAATATCTTTGATTTTTACAATCATATAGCTTTACCTTATCTATGAAAACACAACTCACTGTTTACTCACACACACACACACACACACACACACACACACACACACACACACACACACACACACACCCTATAACGTATTCAAACATACTCTGTTCCATCAGTCCATTCACAACTCCTCTTGTCGAGACTGCCAAGGACGTAGCACGTACTTGTATAACACCGGATATGTTACTGATGTCTCTTGCAAATTTAGAAAAGCATGTGATACCTGTATCGCATATGTAAACAACAGCATACCAAACTAAAGTTTCGCTAAGGTCTCGTCTCTTTATTATGGTAGAACTAGGCTTCCACTGCCGCAAGGAAATCCAACGATAGCCGTGCGGTTCTAGGCGCTACAGTCTGGAACCGAGCGACCGCTACGGTCGCAGGTTCGAATCCTGCCTCGGGCATGGATGTGTGTGATGTCCTTAGGTTAGTTAGGTTTAATTAGTTCTAAGTTCTAGGCGACTGATGACCTCAAATGTTAAGTCCCATGGTGCTCAGAGCCATTTTGAGCCAAATCCAACGATAATCTAACAATTGTTGCCTGTGGAGTTTCCACACTGCAAAATTTCCTGTATAGCATGCTCCTCAAATGCAGGATTATGGTGTCCAAGGCCTGTATCCGTCTTTGAGAACCAAGTTTCTCAGGCAGTGGTTGCTGCTGGCAATATTAACAGCTCGCAACATTCGTGACCAATGGTGGCACTAAAGGACGTCCCATACTATCAAACCTGCCGCTATTGTAACTCTCTTTTATAACCCAGTGTCAGTTGTTCTCATAGTGTAGATGGAGCACGAGACTGCTAAGCTTTTGGCTCGGGTTCGGTCCTTACTGCCGTCCCATGTCCAATTTTTGTATTGCTCTCTTGTTCGTTTTTACGAAACTGAACAAAGTAAACGTTTGAGGCCTCGCCACTGGCGAGCCGCTTGAAGCAGCGCCCGTAACGGTCTAATTGGATAACTTCAATGCTAATTAACTCGGAAAAGGCGCAACCCATAGAATTTCTTTCTTGGCAATTATTTTTCAGCGCAACCTACCCTTTCACACCGTTATAAGCTCAAACTTTTTCTGACTACCCTGTATGTACTGCAGATATTTCTAATCACTTTCTGGCATGGTTTCTCGAAAGTATTTAATGTCGATGATTCTTGCTATTTATTGTATGAAATGTATTTACAGATTGCGAAAACAATATTTCACCAACTGTGTGGTTTACTATAGACACATGAAAATTTGCGTCGAACTGGACTCGAACCTGGCACAGATTTTCGTGTGTTTATAGTAAGCCGTACAGCTGGTGTAATATTGTATTCGCTGTTTGCAGATAAATTTGATAATATAATACGGCTGTAGGTTATCGGCAGTGCGGGTTCCTTCAGACATGGATGCATGTCTGAAGGACATTTGCATCGACCTATACTGACACTGTCAAATACAGACTCTGCACTAATTGTCTTGCTATTTAATTTTTCTGTGTATTTTGGCGTATCTTTGATATTTGTACGAACCCTATTCATTTTTTCAGCCAGAATTCTGCCATTAGTGCTGTTCGTTACTCCCTCTTTAAAATTATTATTTGAGTGCTATATTATTATTGTTTTCCCGAAACTATCCTGGATACATCTGCGAATCCGTTATTTCCATTTGACTTGCATCTGATAAACATGGATTGAACTTTATAAAATTGGAGCCCCTAATGTACTGTTAAAAAGTAAAAATGATAAGCCACTCCATGTCTTAACTCACTTGGTATTTCAAGCTGCTAAGATGTTCCTCCGACAAATTTCACTTTACATGTGTCTCTTAAACTGTTCGGAATTACGATTCTCTGTTTTAGTATAACGGAAAATTCTGTGACTGCTTTGTTCATTGGTTCTGTGTGTACTGAGCTGAATTCTCTCTTGGGATGAAAAACCTTGCTGTTTATGACGGATGAAAGTTATTTATGTATTTTTTTCGTATCATGGAAGAACAAGAAAGACAGAAACTCCGTGTGTTGCAACTGAAATATTTGGGGCAAAGGTTGGGAGTATTTCGTGACGTGGTGGCATTTAATTGCGGATGTCACGAGCATAAACGCGAGCGACTCGCACAAAAGGCGGTGGGAATGCGATAATCCGCACGGAGATTTCAATATCGGCGCCCGCTGCATTCCTCAGCCTCCACTCTCTTTTCAAGATTGTCCTCCCGGACCCCACTCGCTCACGACCCCTCTATAAAGCGGCAGCAAAATTAACTGGAGTGTTATATAGTCTCACTTTACGGCATTTCTCTACTTTAATCGTTTCAGTAATTCATCCACGAAAGAAATGGCTTACAAAGCTCTTCGACTGATTCTTGAGTGTTGGTTATCAGTTTGGCATCTTTATGGGGTTGGATTAATAGAAAAAAGAGATAAGATTCAACAAAGAGAGGCGCGGGCGAGAGCCTTACGAAAATGCTCAACAAATTCCAATAGCAGACGCTACAAGAGAGCTGCTGTGAACCACAGAGAGGTTTACTATTTAAATTCGGAGTGAGTAGGTCCCAGGAAGAGTCGGGCAACATATTACTTCCTCCGATGTACGTCCTATGAAACGAGTAGAGCTAATACGGAGGTCTACCGATTATCACTCGCCATTCGCGAATTGAACAGGATAAGTGGGACGGGGGCAGGGTGGGGAGATAGTGGTACCAGAAGAACCCTCCGCCGTACACTGTAACGTGGCTTGCGGAGTGTAAATGTAGATGTGGAGTTGTGTATGGAGAGAAGTTCTCCACTTGACAGTAAAAATTGCGATTTTGGTAGGTAAAAAAATTAATTTCCAGTTTTTTTTTTTAGGTCAAGTGTGTAATGATTTTTTTTACCGGTGAGTAGATTCCATTAGTGAAGTGTGACTCACGAAGGTCTGCAGAATTCCCATCCATAGCTCCCTTAAGTTCTTCTTTGGACTCAAAAAGTTTCCCAGCCACAAATTCTTTTAGACATGGGATCAGTTGGAAAGCAGAAGTTACCAAACCTGGTGAATAGACTGGATGTTTCAAAAATTCGTACCTCAAAACGTTCATTTTTCCATTGTTAAAACACCTTTGTGCATTGTCTTGTCTCCTCCTATGCATTTTGTATTCATTTTATCCAAGCGATTTGTATCTGTAGCGTTCTTTTTCTTTGTGTCAATTAAAATCGAGTACTTATTTTTTGGTATACAGCTTCCGTATTGCAGTCATTGGTTCGATAGCTTTTCCGTGTATGAGGTGAACTGAAGGTCCCCCGTCTCGTCATGAACAACAAATCGCCGCACAAAATCAATAGGAATCTTCGCAAAATAGTCCAGTCATTGCTGAGAAATTCTGTTCCGTATTTGTTTTAGGCCATCATTCGACAATGCCCATTTTGCACAATGCTTGAGAAATGTAGCTCACTCTACCTTCTGACACGGCTACGCTGCCAGCTGATTCAGAGATCGGTTGTTTATTGTCATCGTATACACTTTCTGGATGCTTTCATCTGCGGCTGCAGTTTTGGTACCACATTCATGTATATCATCTTCGAGAGAAGCACGGACACGTTTGAAATCAGTCATCTCAATAGTTGAATGTGAAGAAGAAAAATCCCTAAAATCATTTATCAAATTTGGATAAATTTCCTTTAGTGATAAATCAACAATAGGAGAAAAAAGTAATATGGCGTACTGGTATTCCAGATTATCCCCCTGAACGAATCCCACATGACATCAATGTTTTGAAAATCCGTATAAATTAAACTATTCTGTACACCAAAACATCACTTTTACCACTTTATTGTGCAACATATAGAAACAGCAAAACTAAATGTCACTGATATCAACATCATTTATGAGTGACGATGAGAATATTTCATCGAGCACTTGCATAAATCTATGTTCTGTCTTGCAATGGGTCTGGACTCAAGAAGCATTACATCTCTTTGGATGGCCGTTTTGTAATTACTTATTACAGCCATACCAAGGATTTTGTTATGAGTTAGGTTGACGACATCGCGTGGGCGATGCCCAAGTTCGAATCCGGCCAGCCACACAGTATTATCTTGTCAGGTATGGTCAATAGCTTGTTAGTTGTTCGTTTAAACAGAGCATTACTTATACAAACAATGTAAGGTAAATTTAGTCAAGTGGTTGGACTGACTGGAAGACGAGGAATAGGAGTCTGGCTACTATTATTGGCAATGACAGTTTCACTGGACACCCTTCTGTTTTATGTATAACAAACAAATATTACGATTCAGTGTAGAAAACTGAAAGTAGTGTGCAACACGTCAACGACTGTGTGTCTTATGTTGGCTTTGGAAGCGACAGATGATGAAGCCTGGTGCTAAAAAAGAGTTAACTTGTTCAAATAATTTACGGGAATGCAGCCGGGAGACGTTGCCGACAACGGCCGATATTTCGACAGGAACAAAACTGCAGGAACTAAGCGCTGTGCGAGCAAAATTAAATCTCGTTTTCCACAGAAACTCCGTAAAGATAACACACACACACACACACACACACACACACACACACACACACACACACACACACACACAATGTAAACATTAGCGTCATCACAAACCAAAGATAACCGACGTCAGAAGTTATCGATAGTGAAATTAATAATCAACGGATGAGATACCATATACTCTGCCCCTCTGTTTTTTGACAAGTGACAGAGTGGGACTCCATGCAGAATTCAAACAAAAACGCCCATCTTTATTTATAAAGTAACTTCCTAATTTAATTTCAACAGCTTCCTTAAAAACACTATCCCAGTAGCTGGAAATGCATGCCAGAATCTTGGTGTTGTTATGTATCATGCACTGCAGAGCCAAAGAAACTTGTACACCTGCCTAATATAGTGCAAGGCCCTCGCGAACACGCGGAAGTGCCGCAACACGACGTGGCATGGACTCGACTACAGTCTGAAGTGGTGCTGGAGGGAATTTACACCATGAATCCTGCCGGGCTGTCCATAAATCAATAAAACTATGAGAGAGTGGAGATCCCTTCGGCACAACAAGTTGCAAGGCATCTCAGATATGCTCAATAATGTTCATGTCTGGGGAATTTGGTGGCCAGCGGAAATGTTTCAACTCCTGGAGCCACTCTGTAGCAATTCTGGACGTGTGGGGTGTCGCATTGTCCTACTGAAATTGTGCAAGCCCGTCGGAATGCACAATGGACATGAATGGATGCAGGTGATCAGACAAGATGCTCACTTACGTTTCAGCTGTAATAGTTGTATCTAGACGTAGCAGGGGTCCCATGTCATTCCAGCTACAGATGTCCCACACCATTACAGAGCCTCAAGCAGCTTTAACAGTCCCCTGCTGACATGCAGGGTCCACGGATTCATGAGGTTGTCTCCGTACCCGTAGATGCCAATTTGAAACAAGACTCGTCCGACCAGCCAACATGTTTCCAGTCATCAACAGTCCAATGTCGGTACTGACTGGTCCAGGCGAGACGTAAAGCTTCGTGTCGTCCAGTCATCGAGAGTACGCGAGTGGGGTATCCGGCTCCGAAAGGCCATATCGATGACGTTTCGTTGAATAGTTCGCAAGCTGATACTTGTTGATGGCCCAGCATCGAAATTTGCAGATATTTGCGGAAGGGTTGCATTTCTCTCACGCTGAACGATTCTCTTCAGTTGTCATTGGTCCGTTTTTGTAGCATCTTTTTCTAGCCTCATAGATGTCGGAGATTTGATGTTTTACCGGATTTCTGATACACTACGCTCGTGAAATGGTCGTACGAGGAAATCCCCGCTTCATCCCTACCTCGGAGATTCTGTTCAAATGGCTCTGAGCACTATGGGACTCAACTGCTGAGGTCATTAGTCCCCTAGAACTTAGAACTAGTTAAACCTAACTAACCTAAGGACATCACAAACATCCATGCCCGAGGCAGGATTCGAACCTCCGACCGTAGCGGGAGATTTTGTGTCCCACCTCTCGTGCGCTGGCTATAACACCACGCTGAAACTCACTTAAATTTTAATGACCTGCCATTGTAGCAGCAGTAACCGATCCAACAACTGCGCAGACACTTGTATTATATAGACGTTGGCAAACACAGCGCCGTATACTGCCTGTTTACGTACCTTTTGTACTTGAATAGGCATGCCAATACTAGTTTCTTTGCCAATTCATGGTAGTATGACCGGAGTCAAGATAATGATCTGCAATGGCTGATGTGCTTTTGTGCCGCTTATGCTCAGTACATCGGTCCTCCACTGTTCTGATAGTCTGACCAACATATGACATACCACAACTGCCTGGAATACTATAGTTACCGCCTTATGCAAACCAAGATAGTCCTTTACGGAACCTAAAAGGATCTTGATCTTGAATGGTGTTCGAAAAACAGACACCACATCTTACTTCAGCAAAATATGACCAATTCTGTTTGAAATGCTCCCTGCGTAGGGCGAAAGGGCCGTAGACTTTGGTGCCACCTTGGTATTATCATCACTCACCCGGCGCACTGTTGGTCGATAGCACAACGCACGTCTAGCCTGTCTTTCAGTATAACCATTCTGACAAAAGGTGACTTCAAGATGGGCTAATTCAGCTGACAAACTCTTAGGGTCCGATATGACATGCGCACTGTGAACCAAGGTACGAAGTACCCCTTCACGTTGAGCCGTAATGTGACAGCTGGCAGCCTGCAGACACAAGTCAGTGTGAGTAAACTTCTTGTGAACAGCATATCCCAACGTACCATCCAATATCCTCCTGACCAACACATAAGGGAAGGGAAAACAGCCATCCTTTTCCATCAAAAAAATGGTTCAAATAGCTCTGAGCAACCGAGCGAGGTGGCGCAGTGGTTAGCACACTGGACTCGCATTCGGGAGGACGACGGTTCAATCCCGTCTCCGGCCAACCTGATTTAGGTTTTCCGTGATTTCCCTAAATCACTTCAGGCAAATGCCGGGATGGTTCCTTTGAAAGGGCACGGCCGATTTCCTTCCCCATCCTTCCCTAACCCGAGCTTGCGCTCCGTCTCTAATGACCTCGTTGTCGACGGGACGTTAAACACTAATCTCCTCCTCCTCCTCTCAGCTCTGAGCACTATGGGACTTAACTGCTGTGGTCATCATTCCCCTAGGACTTAGAACCACTTAAACCTAACTAACCTAAGGACATGACACACATCCATGCCCGAGGCAGGATTCGTAGCTGCGACCGTAGCGGTCGCGCGGTTCCAGACTGTAGCGCCTAGAACCGCTCGGCCACTCCGGCCGGCCCTTTTCCATCCCCATCCTCAAACGAATATTCATGTGGATTGAATTCAGATGTCGTTCAAACTCTCACTTCCATGAGTCCCACGCAAAAGTGTTGTCTACAAGTCTGAAAAAATACCTACGTTTCAACCCCGCGACTCCAGTTCACGTTCCTCAAAACCTTTAATAAACAAAGTAGCAATAATGGGTGACAACGGGCTTCCCATTACAACTCCATCTCTCTGCTCGTAGTAGCGGTCATTCAATAAAAAGCAATGGAACACAACACATGTCGAAATAGGTTCGTTAAATCGGCACCAAATCTAACCTCAATCAACCGTAACAAATCAGACAGAGAAACACGAGTGAAGAGAGACAGACCACACCAGACCTTACTATAATATCAGAGTCATTCTAAGGCATACCCTCTAATCGACGTAAGAAATCTGCTGAGTTCTTGATGTGGTGCTCACACCGACGTACTGTAGGGCTCAATAGGGTAACAAGGTGTTGTGCTGTACTATATGTCGGAGCAGCAATGTTATTCACAATCGGACGAAGAGGAATCCGCTCCTTGTGGACCTTAAGTGTCCATATAACCTAGGGAGAACAACAGAATAAGAATTGAGAGTCTTGATGGTCTCCTATGATAAGGAACTTTTCTACGGGTGGCTGTTAGTCCTTCTCTCAACACTTCTTGTGTGGCAGCACTGATCCTACAATACGTTGAGTCAAACAGTGAACACTGCATCTTTTGAACGTAATCCTGCTTGCCCAAAACAACGGCAGCATTGCCCTCGTCTGTAGGTAAAATAACAGTATCCGATCAACTCTGAGTGAACGTAAAGTAGCCCTTGCAGCCACTGTGATGTTTTGGAGGTAGTTTCAAAACAGCCTGTTCAGTTGAACTAATAAAATCAGCCACTGGAAAACGCTTACGAGTCGGTACAAAATTTAAACCTTTTCCTAACATGGATAAAGCTGCATCGTCAAAAATTTCTCCGCGAGATTAATCACAGAACGTCGAGCAATAGCATTAGACTATGAGCCCTGGAAACGTTCAAACTTGGCCAAATGCCAGGCAGTTATAGAATAAAATACCCAGTCGGAATGCGACCATGAAGCACTGTCCAGCCAACCTCAAGAAAAAGAATTAATTGTAGAAGCAAACATTAAATGAAGCCAGAACAATTCCTTGGAAACGAAATCAAGGTGTTGACGAGTGTAATGGATCCTTCCGCGAACAAGAGCTAGGCCAGCACGTCGCTTGGCTGTTGACGGCAGGAGTATTAATATGATGCACAACTTTGGCAAACGTTGGAACAATATTTTGATCACGACACAGCAGCAAAAACGACAACGCACATTGCAATCTTTCTCTACTGCTGCCAATGTTATCAAACCTTCACAAACACCGTACATTTCCTCCCCGTACAGGCAAACAATGTAAGACGCAAGTTTCTCCCGGCCTATACAGTGTTCAAATAACTTACGATAAAGTAACCGGGTGACGTACTCGACAGCCGCCGATATTTGGACACGAGCACACACTGCCATTTTCAAGGCAAAACTGCAGCAAGTAAGCGCTGTGCAGTCTATCGATAATTTCTCACGTCGGTCATCTTTTGTTTGCGATGACGATAGTGCTTACAGTACGTGCGTGTATGTTATCTTTACGGCGTTTCTGTGGAAGCGCTTGCACAGCGCTTACTTGCTGCAGAGTTGCCTTGAAAATGGCAGAGTGTACTTCTGTCGAAATATCAGTGGTTGTCGACGACGTCACCCTAACGTTCCTATCCGTCGAACGGATAATCGCCGTCAATATCTTTTCCCCTCATTCCATCAGGCGTATCACGCAGGGGTGGAAATTAACCAATATCATAGAGATGCACTCAAGCGATGGTAAACTTGACGTTTCTCTTTGTATATCCGTCGTCGCCCAAATTCAGTGAGCGAAGTAGGGATAAGTGAAGCGATAGTCACTAGATAAATCATGCAGGTAAGAAAAAGCAGGTCCCAGTCCAGAGTCCATTACTTGGGAAAACATCAGGAAGAAGTCAACGGCTCGTACCACCATAGATGTCCTTCTTGTTCGGGAATGGATAATTCTTCTTCAATGTCCATGATAAAAACCACCATTTTTTGGATACCTGTGTGTCTTCAGATGGTCATCAAACACAGATTGCAGATAGTTATGACTCGCGTGTGATGCAACGCTGTATTTATCCTCTCGGCGAATACCAGTCAGGCTAGACCGAATTTAATTTTTGTTTTGTTTCACTAAATCGTGTTAGGTGCATGGGCGGGATGCTTCACTTGACCAGCGTTCTGTTACTTGAAGCTCGCGATACACTGGTTATATCCCTAACTTTCATTCGGGAGCAGCGGAGTACAAATATCCGTTCAGCCACCCTGACTTGGATTTCCCCTAAACCTCTTACGACCTATGCCGGGATAACACTAAAGAGGATCGGTCTCCAAAGCCCTTGTCTGGACGGACGCTAAACCTTAATGTTCTGTTTCTGTTACAACATTCAGTACGACGTTGTCAATTTATCAGTATCTGCCTGCGAATGCAGTAAACTTGTAGTAGTAGTTATCTGAAAGGTGCCACTTACCTGAAATAAATTTTGCATCGGATGTTTGCCATACTGGCCGCTCGTAACGTCTTAGTGCACCGAAAATTGGATGGTTTATCGAATAGTGAAGAGGACTGTACGTTTAACAAAGCCAGTGACTACATATTTAATCCTCAAACTGAGTCGTTGTTACAGTTTAAGAGAAGAATTCGTCTCAGCCACATTCGGAACGTTAATCACCTTGAAATCTTGTTCTGTTAAAACTGACGCGTTTCGGAAGACCAAACTTTTCTTTTGATGGTGTGTGTCAGTATATGGAAGCTCGATCCTCGAAAGGCGTCCTTTTTGATATGAAATAGAGTCTACGGTGGTCAACATAGTAATTGCGGTTGAGGTGAACTATTTTCTTGGATTTTTAATTTGCGATAGCGTGCTGAAAAGTAATGCCCCCAAATTTTTTATATCAAAAGTCTTAAAGCTTTTTTAAATAAAACAAAGATTCTATCTCCCTGTGCCTCATCCTTACATATTTTCAGTACTCTACCACTAGAGGGCTCCGATTTGTACCGCGTAATATGGTGGTGTGTAACGTAACTATGTCGGTATGTGAGAAACAGGATACTGTAATGGAATTTCGAAATAAAATAGTTCGTCCACTGCCACGGTCGCAGGTTCGAATCCTGCCGCGGGCATGGATGTGTGTGGTGTCCTTAGGTTAGTTAGGTTTAAGTAGTTCTAAATCTTGGGGACTGATGACCTCAGATGTTAAGTCCCATAGTGCTCAGAGCCATTTTTGAACAATCCGACGCTTTGAGTTCAGTGTCGTCGACCACCTTCCATGCGGTTCCAGATTGGCCCCAACTGATTTTCATCTGTTTCCAAAACTTAAAGAACACCTTCGAGGACTTCACTTTGATAGTGATGAAGCGGTGGAAGCAAAGGTGAGGTTGTGGTTCCGTCAACAAAGTCAAACATTCTACAGTGACGATCAACAAACAGGACTCTCATTTGGAGAAATGCGTCCACTGCCAGGACGACTACGTTGAGAAGTAAAGACACAGACGCGACGAATCAAGATTTAGAAGGTTAATAAGCTTGCTTTTATGTAAAAAGTTTTAAGAGTTTCACATAAGAAAATCGGAGGCATTACTTTTCAGCACGCCCTCGTAGAACCACAATGTCGCTTCCATTGGGCTGTGCATAAAAATAACGAATTGTTATTAATTTCATAATATCTGTTACCCCTTTTAAGAATAAATAAACCGATTTTTATTAATTTTTATCATAATGGCATAAAATGCAAACAGTCACTAGTTTATAAAATTCATCTTTAACGTGTAACTGGTTTCAATCTACTGTGCCCATTTACATGTGGGTGAACTTATTTCCCCTACTTTGTGTATGAGGTTAGAAATATGTCGTTTGCTGCTGTGTTATGTGAGAAACAGCGCCACTGTAGCAGATTAAGAACCAATTACAGTGATTAAAAATGGTTCAAATGGCTCTGAGCACTATGGGACTTAACTACTGTGGTCATCAGTCCCCTAGAACTTAGAACTACTTAAACCTAACTAACCTAAGGACATCACACACATCCATGCCCGAGGCAGGATTCGAACCTGCGACCGTAGCAGTCGCGGGGTTCCGGACTGCGCGCCTAGAACCGCTAGACCACCGCGGCCGGCTACAGTGATTAAAAAGCTTATTTGTGGGTTTGTGCTTGGGACTAGTTACTGAAAGTTGCAACAAATAAACAGAATATGCCAATTCAGAAATTCTTCATGGCTCGACTCTTATGTCGCTAATTAGTTGCAGATTAAAGATAGTTACGACTCGCGTGTCTCGATATGTGATGCAACTCTGTATTTATCCTCTCGTCGAAGACGGAGGGGCTGAATACCAGTCAGGCTAGACCGAATTTAATTTTTTCTTGTTTCTCTACAGTAATTATGCACAGGAATTATGCTCATTGTTATATGATACTTAAAAATGATGTTTTTTACAAGGAAACTGTCGAAATCTTTTTATACCAGCTAAATGTTATCTAATAACTGTTGATAATTAAAAAGCCCCGTAGTAACTAAGAGAGCAACCTGTGAGTTAATAATCAGCCGTACCTGTGCAAATACAGCTTTAACTGTAGATTACTAAACCCTCGTAAAATTTACGATTGCGCTAGTGTATAAAATGGCTCTGAGCACTATGGGACTTAACATCTGAGGTCATCAGTTCCCTAGACGTAGAACTACTTAAACCTAACTAACCTAAGAACATCACACACATCCATGCCGGAGGCAGGATTCGAACCTGCGACCGTAGCAGTCGCGCGGTTCCGGACACAGCGCCTACAACCGCTCGGCCACCGCGGCCGGCAACTAGTGTATAAAACAAGACGTTTTATACATACTTTGGTATCTAACATACCATTGCAGATCTAATAATAGTAATTAACTAATGCATAACCTATAAATTTTGAATTACTTTGAATAAATTTGGACTAGCAATTTACTATGGTTTAGTAGTAATGTAACAATTTATCCTCTTTAGTGGAGGAGGGTTAAGTTCTGTTGAACTATGATGTCAGTATGTTCAGTCGGTGATATGTATTCCACTGACTGAGCGTCAGTTCTTTAGCGTCAGTTCTTCCCAGAGGCGGCGGTAGGTAGGGGTGGGACTCTTAGGTTTCGATCCCGCGCGAGTACGCAGTTCTTGCGTAGAGCTGTTCAATATTAGAAGCGCATCGGCGCCTGGGGCGCGAGCGGAAGTTCTCACATCAGAGATTACTTCAGTGACGATTCCGCCCGAGGTGTGTACATAAAAGGAGAGCGCCTCAGCAGCGCGCCGACAACAATAGTGGTATTGATCGCGGCGTGGCCTTCCACCCCAGCTGTTCCATCCCCGCAGATCGGATCGCATCGGCAGTTTAGCGCCGCCTCCTCGCCGGACAGCCGGTCATTTAAAATATTGAAAGTGCCGCCTTGTTTCCCGGAGAATGGAGCCATTGCGAGGTGCGGCCCGATCGAGCCGAGCGCCCTAGCCGCTAGCCCTCTAGCCTCCCGGCGCCACCCCACACTCGTTCTCCCGACCTCGACCACGGCCTGCTGTCTACTGCTCCCGCTGCCGCCGCCAGACATCCTAAAGTCGCTACCTCCCCGTCTCCATTCTCTTCCAAGAGTTGGACCAACTGTTGTTCCTTATAACAAAGCCGATACAGGTCTATCACAAATGAGTCATTAGATTTTAACATGTTCCTTTTCATTGGCAACTACAACAGCAGATGATAATTTTACCATGATTTGGGGCGACAGTCATGTAATACTTTTTAAATGAAAGTTTCACCATAACTAGTGCGCATAACTTCATGCGATCTTAAAATCGGTCTCTAGATTGAAGCAACTACGAGCAAAATTCTATCGTTGCTAGGTACACTATCTTCCAGATGCAACACACGCCCCTACTATGTCTATGGGAACAACGTTTACGATGTTTACAAAAAGAAAGCGAAAAAAATACAAATGCAACGAAAGAAAATGTTGGTTTGCAAAAGCCGAAAAATCGTGAAATACTTTTTAAATGAAAGTTTCGCCATTTGATTTGGGTTAGATCGTTTATTCTACTTTACAATCACGATTTCGGCCATTGGCCATTTTCAAGTACCACAATGTTGGTCATGATCCAACTTTTATAAAGGAAGTCATTTTCGGAATATAACAAACTTGGTTATACAGGGTGTTACAGAAAGGTACGGCCAAACTTTCAGGAAACATTCCTCACCCACAAATAAAGAAAAGATGTTATGTGGACATGTGTCCGGAAACGCTTAATTTCCATGTTAGAGCACATTTAGTTTCGTCAATATGTACTGTACTTCCTCGATTCACCGCCAGTTGGCCCAATTGAAGGAAGGTAATGTTGACTTCGGTGCTTGTGTTGACATGCGACTCATTGCTCTACAGTACTAGCATCAAGCACATCAGTGCGTAGCATCAACAGGTTAGTACTCATCACGAACGTGGTTTTGCAGTCAGTGCAATGTTTACAAATGCGGAGTTGGCAGACGCCCATTTGATGTATGGATTAGCACGGGGCAATAGCCGTGGCGCGGTACGTTTGTATGGAGACAGATTTCCAGAATGAAGGTGTCCCGATAGGAAGACGTTCGAAGCAATTGATCGGCGTCTTAGGGAGCACGGAACATTCCAGCCTATGACTCGCGACTGGGGAAGACCTAGAACGACGAGGACACCTGCAATGGACGAGGCAATTCTTCGTGCAGTTGACGATAAGCCGAATGTCAGCGTCAGAGAAATTACTGCTGTACAAGGTAACGTTGACCACGTCACTGTATGGAGAGTTCTAAGGGAGAACCAGTTATTTCCGTACCATGTACAGCGTGTGCAGGCACTATCAGCAGCTGATTGGTCGCCACGGGTACACTTCTGCGAATGGTTCATCCAACAATGTGTCAAAAAAAAAATGGCTCAGAGCACTACGGGATTTAACATCTTTGGTCATCAGTCCCCTAGAACTTAGAACTACCTAAACCTAACTAACCTAAGGACATCACACACATCCATGCCCGAGGCAGGATTCGAACCTGCGACCGTAGCAGCCCCGCGGTTCCGGACTGCAGCGCTAGAACCGCACGGCCACAATGTGTCTATCCTCATTTCAGTGCAAATGTTCTCTTTACGGATGAGGCTTCATTCCAACGTGATCAAATCGTAAATTTTCACAATCCACATGTGTGGGCTGACGAGAATCCGTACGCAATTGTGCAATTACGTCATCAACACAGATATTCTATGAACGTTTGGGCAGGCATTGTTGGTGATGTCTTGATTGGGCCCCATGTTCTTCCACCTACGCTCAATGGAGCACGTTATGATTTCATACGTGATACTCTACCTGTGCTGCTAGAACATGTGCCTCTACAAGTACGACACAATATGTCGTTCATGCACGATGGAGCTCCTGTACATTTCAGTCGAAGTGTTCGTACGCTTCTCAACAACAGATCCGGTGACCGATTGATTGGTGCAGGCGGACCAATTCCATGGCCTCCACGCTCTCCTGACCTCAACCCTCTTGACTTTCATTTATGGGGGCATTTGAAACTGTATCATAAACTGGTTACCAAAAACGGTCGTTATATGCGCAGGCTCTGTTATCTACAGTGACGAAATCTGGTTGCTGAAGTCACCAAAAAGTTGCATTTACTAATATACGATACAACTTCATTTCAAATGGACATAATGCCTCAACAACACATGATTAACAGCCTCTTCCATGCTAATTTCGAAAGCCTGAGAAAAACCGACAAGTACGGAGACAAGAGATGACAAAACAAAGAAGAGTGCGAATGCAACAGTCCTAGATAAAATTCTGGAGCTATGTGGAAGAAAAACTACTTCCATAATCGATGCAGTAATGACCATGACTGAAACACAAATATAAAACAGAATGAGAATTTTGTAATTGTGGTGTGCGTACTGTAAGACCTTCGGTACACACACCATCAGATTATTTGACTTGTCGCTCTAACGAAGTAGGCAAGTGTCAGCAATATGTCTCGTGGTCTTATCGTGGCGTGTTTATCTTCTGCCGTTAGGTCAGACGATAGAAATGCCACTTACACTCTTAGAGTAGCAGATTGACAGTGACCAACTTTAAACAGAACTTGATTAATTTTCACACACATTTATTAAAATAGTAACAAGCATAAACCTTATGTAACTTGATTCTTGATGGTATTTAAAATTGACAATCTGAAGTTCCTTTGGTCTTGGTACATTAATCTTATTCTCACATATCTCTAATACTTGACAAAGTGTCTATACATTTCTCTTCATGGCTATGTACAGCAATATGATAATCTTATTAGGTGCAGACTGAAACTTGACTATAGACTGGTACAGACTGGTGCAGACAAATGCAGACTGGATTATCGGAGGTCTGTACACTCGTTATAATACCTCGCGCGTTCAGGTATCACTGCGCGAGTGTGATCCGCGAGGAGAAAAGGTTCTACATTAGCAGCAATCTCATTGGCTGCGTCACATATTAATACGCGGATCGGCGGAAGCAGAATTTGGTCCGTCTCTAAGGCAGCTCCATCTCGTAGTGCGGAGACGGGCGAGCGCTGCGCCTGCGCTGTTGTGCTTAGCGGGACGCGCTCTAGTGGGAAAGTTGTGTACGCGCTGACTACGCGGAACTATGTACACAACAGTAACAATGCTAATTCTGGAAATGCGCCCTGCTATGGTAAAAGAAAGTAAAAGACGACGCAGGATCGAATGAAAGAAATGGAATAATACATGTGAAACACTGAAATACCAAGAATTACTTTTCTTTAAAATGTGAAACCACTGTTTATGACCGAGCGAGGTGGCGCAGTGGTTAGACACTGGACTCGCATTTGGGAGGACGACGGTTCAATCCCGCGTCCGGCCATCCTGATTTAGGTTTTCCGTGATTTCCCTAAATTGCTCCAGGCAAATGCCGGGATGGTTCCTTTCAAAGGGCACGGCCGACTTCCTTCCCCTTCCTTCCCTAATCCGTTGAGACCGATGACCTCGCTGTCTGGTCTCCTTCCCCAAAACAACCAACCACTGTTTATGACTTAAAATAAGAAATTGTGTATCCGTATGCAGAGGAATAAGGAAATAATAGGCACCAACATCTGCTGCTGAATACTGTGTTTCGAATCTAGGCGGAAAATTAAGCTGTAATTGGTGTTTTAAATAAAGATGCGGCTCTAGGACAGTTTTGTACATAATCTACGAAGCTGCATTTATGTTCTATGGTGTTATCGTCCAATATAAAAAAGGCTTCGTCGCTGTAAGGACTGGGACGGCGGGGCGTGAGTCGTGCTTGGGTGGCTCAGCTACAGTCTGCCTTCGGCGTTGCTACTGCACGGACGTCTGTTTACGTCCCTGCCGGAGAAGTTCGCGCTCGCGCAGTTGGTTACCTCTTCGGCGTACTCGCGCGTTTAGATGGTTCAAATGGCTCTAAGCACTATGGGACTCAACTGCTGAGGTCATTAGTCCCCTAGAACTTAGAACTAGTTAAACCTAACTAACCTAAGGACATCACACACATCCATGCCCGAGGCAGGATTCGAACCTGCGACCGTAGCGGTCTCGCGGTTCCAGACTGCAGCGCCAGAACCGCGCGGCCACTTCGTCCGGCTCGCGCGTTTAGACGACTCGATATAGAATGGCACATGCATACCGAAAGTCGACTCTCAAGATTAGTTTTTCGAATGAATATGCGAGACCGAAAGCCTACGAAATAGAAAGATTCCTACGACACGAAGTTAAACTTGACTACAACGAACTTATCGGAATCCACCTCTCCATAGTGAGCAGTGTCGTTTACGTCAAGCTGATTAACGATGCAGTATGTGACAGAATCATCCGAGATACTAAACATGGACTCAAATTTCGTCACTCTGATGGACATGTTGGAGAAGTAACTATTGATCACGCATTTTCGAACTTTCCTTCGAGGTTCCGTCTGACTTGGTCGTTGACGCCTTACGCCCGTATGGAAGAGTGCTTAGCCACGTTGAGGAAAAATGGTCCAACTTCACGACTTACCCCGTTCTCAATGGGGTGCGTCAAATCAGAATAGAACTGACACAACATGTACCCTCGTACTTGTTCATCGGCGGATGCAGAGCTATAGTGATCTACGATGGACAACCCAAAACATTCTCAGGCTGAGGGAAAGAGGACCACGTCCGTTCCGAATGTATGCAGCGGAGGGTAGTGCAAGTTCCAAACGGCGAACCCGTGCCTCCATTCGGGAGGACGACGGTTCGATCCCGCGTCCGGCCATCCTGATTTAGGTTTTCCGTGATTTCCCTAAATCGCTCCAGGAAAATGCCGGGATGGTTCCTTTCAAAGGGCACGGCCGACTTCCTTCCCCGTCCTTCCCTAATCCAATGAGACCGATGACCTCGCTGTCTGGTCTCCTTCCCCAAACCAACCAACCAACCAACCCGTGCCCCCGTCCACGTTGACGCCGCTGCCACTAACGTATGCGGACGCATTTCGAACAGATCCCATCTCGAAGAATGACCAGCTACAGAATCCTGACAGTTTACGGCAACCGACTGCAGCAGAGACCGCCTCCAGTGACGAAACGACGCACACTTCTGCCGCTCCGGCGCCGACGACGCCCTTAACCGAGCGGAAAGGATTGGTAGGAGGTATGGAAACTGATCCTGCTGTTGTGCCGACAGCTGCTTTCGTCCCTGAGCACCGGGAGTCACTTCCGCACTCGGATACGGAGGCGCACACGCGTAAACAAAGATCGCCGAAGCGCCACAAGAAACGACGGCTAGCGCCGTCGGATACCTGCTTACTGCAGTCCACGTCAGACGGACATGGGTGTAACGTCGATACCGAGCATCCGGATGCGCAACGGGAGGTTCTACCTCCCACACAGCAGTACGACGCGAATCATGCTAGACAGGGTTTGAATACAGACACACCGGACGGAAAGCCGACGGAAGGAGTCCCTCCACCCACCGCAGCCACGCCACCGCCTTCGGCCAGCCAGGCCGGAGAGACACGACGAGAGCTGGACCTCCAGTACAGGAACTAGGCCGACGAATCCGATACTGGCCCACAGACCGACGACGCACCCGCAATGGCGAGTGCTGCGTCCACCGGATGTTAACCACGCAGAAGATGCAGACTGATGCACAGACCGCATGTCACCGGGCAGCAGCACACAAATTAACATAAGCGGTCATGTGCGCTTTACGCACTGAGGAACAGTGGCAGGCATATCGAACAGCCTCTACTAATATTAATACGATCAGAACGCCTGTCAAATTGTAATTATTACGAGACATGTTGCATGCGTCAGACGTCGACATCGTTCTGCTGTAGGAAGTATGTGTTGAGAGCTTCCCCGACCTCTATGAGTACGATACGTACATTACACCTCCTACCGACGGCGGCAGCGGAACAGCGATACTTCTACGTAGTGGCATAGTGGCCGAGGACGTGGTGTACCCGCCGTCAGCGCGAGCACTCGCGTTCACAGTGCTGGGGGTACGGGTCGTTAACATCTACGCACCGTCGGGGTCCGACAGACGGCGCGACCGATCCCGATTTTACGCAGAGGAGATTGCAACACTATTCTTAGGTCGGTATGAACATGTCTTATTTGGAGGCGACTTCAACTGCGTGCTCGCACCAAAAGATCAACACCCACGTTATACTTCATGGCCGGAGCTGCGGCAACTCGTACAGGACATGAATCTCATTGATACATGAAAGACGATACGTGGCGACAGACGTGTATACACCTACGTCACGAGTCACTCTGCAAGTCGTCTCGATCGCATTTACGTAACACGTCGTCTCGAACCTGCGATCCTCGATGCGGAATTGTGGCCTGTCACCTTTTCAGATCACATAGCATATATATGCACGGTCTCCCTGAGTCGTCAACAAGTGTGGAGGAGTCACAGTGTTTGGAAACTGAATACAGCACACCTCAGGGAACCTGAGTGCAGACGCTTAGTCGAAGACACTTGACACGTGTGTGAACGACGCCTTCCGACATATCCGACGACGTTGCAGTGGTGGCTGGAATGTGTTAAGCCTGCATTGCGCCGAGCGATAATTGCATACGGAAGAGAGCAGATGATGTGGAGGCGACACACAATGGAATTTTATTTCACGACGCTCCGCGAACTTTCTGTACAAGCACCTTCACAGGAGCGTCGTGCCGGTATAAAACGAGCACAGGCCCAAATAATTTCCATAACGCGCCGCCGTCTGGAGGGTGTCGCAATCCGTGCAAGGGCCTTTGAACGAGTCCGTGGAGAATCACCGTCGATGTATCACGTTATCAGAGAAAAACAACGTAGCCGCAGAACCTTAATACAGACGGTCGTACTGCCAGATGGTCGCCGCATGACAACGCAAAAAGATACTGCCAACGCTTTTGTGGAACACTACGGTCATCTCTATGAAGAAGCGGAACACGATCAGACAGCCTTTCATGAGGTCCGACGAACGCTCTCCGCGTGTCTCGACGAGACGGCCAACCTGGAGTTAACAGGTGAAGTCACAGTTGACGACGTAATGGAAGCGATTGATAAGGGAGCGTCGCACAAATCGCCGGGGCCCGACGGGTTTCCGTTAGAGTTCTATCGTACATTTAAAGATCTAATGACTCCACGATGGACTGCCATGTACTGCGAATTGATGTCTCCCAACGTGCCTCTTCCACCCTCCTTCGTGGAAGGATGGATCATCCCCATCCACAAACCATCTGGCGGCACAGGGATACAGACCTACCGGCCACTGACCCTTCTTAATTGCGACTACAAGATCTACGCCAGGATACTTGCAGCACGCTTTAAACGCGTAATACGCCAAAAGATTTCACTCGACCAAACCTAGCTAGGAGGAGATAGCAATATACAAACGGCACTTAGCGACTACCGCGATGTTATCGCACTGGCATCAACATCTCGTCTCCGGGGTGTATTGGTATCGATAGACTTCGATCGCGCATTTGACAGGCTGAGTCATGCTTATCTCACGGACCTGATGTCGAAAATGAAGTTTCCGGAAAGTTTTGCCACCGTCGTCATGAGACTACTCCACGGAGCCGCATCCAAAGTGCTCATCAATGGACGCTTGGTGGGGCCCATCACCATCTCACGATCGGTCAGACAAGGGTGCCCGCTGTCAACGATATTGTATGCCATCGCTGTCGAGCCGCTGCTTTGCGGGCTCCGGAATCGACTCCAAGGAATGACGATAAGGCGCAACAAGTTTATATGCCGAACATACGCAGATGACCTAGTGTTTTTAGCACGGTCAGGCGACGAGGCAAGAGCGGCCTTGCATTGGATTAATTTGTATTGTATGGCTAAGGGAAGTCGTCTGAACATGGCAAAGTCGGGAGCGATGAACATCGGGAGAGGACTCCCGACAGGAAGTGTAGCACCATTACAGCCGATCAACAAGATGAAATGCCTAGGAATTATCTTCACTACAGACGTTCGACGCACGGCGACACTGAGTTACAGACATCTTCTGCAAACAATTCGTGCGAGTGTCCGAAGTCACAGGTTAAGGGCACTGGATATGATACAACGGGTCACCTTTGCCAACACTTATCTAGCTTCTCGCATCCCCCACCTGGCACAAGTTCTTCCTATGCCGGTGGCGTTGACCCGCCGAATCCTGGCGGCACTAGGATATTTTGTGAGCACAGGTCTGCTTTTTAAGGTAGGACACGAAACCCTCACCCTTCCTCGTAGTCGTGGAGGTCTTGGACTAGTCCACGTACGCAACCTAGCAGTCGCTATTTAAGTAACCACAATGATAAAGATGTGGACACGACACCAGACAAGTCTGACGGGCACCTTGATAGACGAACTCGCTCCACCTTCTCGTTCGGCTCCGGTAGCTGTGGCTCACATCTCACCATCGCTTCCCCATATGCGAACCTTTTTTGTGGAACACAGTTATGTTCATATGGAACTACCGACTACCAGGACGGCAACGGCACGTGATATATATCACATCTTGACTCGACGACGGCCGAATAATGCCGTAGAGCGCCGCCAACCAACAGTTACGTGGTCAGTGGTATGGCGTACAGTGCACCACCCACACCTTGATACGGGAACGCGCGCACTGTGGTATCAGGTGATAAATGGGAAATACGTGACTCGTTCCAGGTTGCATACAATTCGTATGGCGGACGAGCCACTGTGTCCGCAGTGCAGTGTTATAGACACAGAGGAGCATCGCCTGATATGCAGACCTTCGGCGGACGTATGGTGTTTGGTCAAAAAAAATGATCGCCTTCCTCCTTCGGGTGGGGCCACAAACAATAGAACCACGCACACTACTTCTCCCAGATAGGACATATTATCCCCGAACAAAGACAAACGCAGTGACTTGGATTCGAGGTTTGACTGTGCGTTATCTTCTCCGAGGCGGCAATAAGAATGTGCTCGACTTTTGGGCCTTACTACAAGATCATCACTCACAGCTTATGAGACATCCGAGATATCGAACATATTACGCAAATTTTTTAGGGAGTGCCTTGCTTGATCCCCCACCCAGTTGGGGTGTCCCGGGTAGGAGAATGTAATTATTGCCTATAAGTATCAGAACAAGAAACGACCAGGACAGTGGAGAGGATCCACAAACACACGTGAAGACGTACCCGACACCAACGCGAGGTATAACGGGATTAGCGAGGTACGCGCCTAAAAGAGGAACGTAGACCGTTATTGTTTTGTACTGACAGAAGCAGGATATTTTTTTTTCACTATTATGTAAAAAAAAGTCCACTTATTTACGTTTCCCAGAAAAATTTTATTTTGTAAAAGTCATCGTCTTATATATTTAAAAAAAATGCTAGAAGCAGTTTATGTTTGTTATTGTTACACCATTCTGCAAAACAAAAAAAAACAAAAAAGGTTGGTGGAGCACTCGCCCGCGAAAGGCAAAGGTCCCGAGTTCGAGGCTCGGTCCGGCACACAGTTTTAATCTGCCAGGAAGTTTCATATCAGCGCACACTCCACTGCAGAGTGGAAACATCGTCTTATTTTCACACAGTAGAATATTTATTAGCTTCGTCATTTTAACTGCAACATTTTATTCATGTAACAGGAGTTTTTCTTCTTTGTTCTCTACAAGAAAACTTTATTCCTTATATCAAGAAGAGACGAATAAAGAAAAGAGTAGTTAAGATGAAGGATCGCGACAAGTGGGAAAAATCGTATGATGATTGCTCGTGATTATTCGGAAATCCGGGTTCAAGTCCCGGTCCACAACAAATTTTCATTGTCATCACTCCATTATACAGCTGATGGTTGTCCATATTCGCAACTGCGAATGCATTTCACGTATTTCATAACGGCTGTAGTCGCCGCTGTACGTGTTCCTTCACCCATGCATGCGTGTCAAAGGAACATTGCATCGTAATTCGGAATAAGACAGGCACTGCAATAAAGTGATTGTAAAAGACGCCTTGGGTCGCCGAGTAGCGTCAGCAAACATTTTGTACCTTACAAAAGTTGTTCCCCATGATGATGATTTCACGATCCTAAGCCTTTCGCTTTCTCAGCAGTTTAAATGCTTAGTAAACTGCCACTGAATGGATAGCATGCTAAACAAAATATATTTTACTTCCACGAAGATGCTAGAGGAGGCCTTCAACCACTCATTGTACTCTAGTATCCAGATAGCATCACAGATATCTGAAAACTTCATAACGTGCCTCTGAAAGCAGCAGCAGCCGGCCTTTGTGGCCGTGTGGATCTAGGCGCTTCAGTCTGGAACCGCGTGACCGCTACGGTCGCAGGTTCGAATCCTGCCTCGGGCATGGATGTGTGCGGTGTCCTTAGGTTAGTTAGGTTTAAGTATTTCTAAGTTCTAGGGGACTGATGACCTCAGATGTTAAGTCCCATAGTGCTCAGAGCCAAAGCAGCAGCAGCAATAGTATGTCGTCGTTGTTAGCATACATGAGGTCTAATAGACATGCGAAACGTTATAGTTAACTGCAGTTATTTCATCTTTTTTGTATTTTTTCACGTTGAGGTTGGTATCTTTCCTCGATTCAGCTGGGTAATAGAAAGTGTACTGCTAAGACACTTTTGGAATGGGCGTACTTAAAAATTAGAAGAAATTTACAATATTATTTTAGAATCACAACTGAAAATGTCCTCTTCTGAGATTTTCACCACGTTTCCGTTTCGAAGGTGACGTGTTTTTGGTTTTCTTCTTTCCTAAAATATAACTGCTAGTTGACAGATTGGGAGCACAGTTAACATGACGGAAGAAAATATTCCTTTTCGTTGAATATTTAATTTCTTAAACAGAAAGTTTAAAAAAATAAGCTACTGATACTAAAGAGAACATGACGAAATTCAAACATTACAACCGAAAAAAATATGTTGAATTTTGTATCTGAAGCGTCATTATCGGATTAATACTTTATTTTTAAGACTTCTGTAAACCGTAGGACATGACTCCCCGAGTATAAAGAATACAGAGTGGACCACGGTATCGTACATCCTGCACATAAGAACTTTCATTTAATTGAGTACATGTGATTAAGAATAACGTGCAATTAAAATTCATCTTCTCTGACGTACCATTATGATATTAAATGCCCTCTACACTTCGAAGATCGGGTGTTTATAACAGAAATGCAATATACCCATAATGGTCAAGGCGTTTATCACCATTAGTATACTTAGGTGGTTGACCATCGTTTGGTTTTACGTGATAAATTTCATGAGAATATTGCAGGCAGAATGTACCCGTAGCCCGATGGTCACATATTCACGATCATTCTCTACTTCTCTACTCTTCAACGCTTCACGGTTTACTACTTCTGTTCTGTAGTGCTTCCGGAAAACTGAGCTTCTTTACTCAATTTTACAAATAAAAAGAGTTATGATTAACATACCGTCGACAACGAGGTCATTACTGGTGTAGCGAGTCCGTAGCTCGTGGTCTCGCGGTCGCATTCCCGCTTCCCGAGCACGGAGTCCCGGGTTCGATTCCCAGCGGGGTCACGGATTTTCACATGCCTCGAGATAACTGGATGTTTGTGTTGTCCTCATTATTTCATCATCATTCATAAAGGTGGCGAGATTGGATTGAGCAAAGGTTGGGAATTTGTACGCGCGCTGATAACCGCGCAGTTGAGCGCCCCGCAAACCAATCATCATCATCACTGTTGGAGCGAAAGCTGGAATCGGGCACAGATTGGGAAGGAAATCGGCCATGTCCTTTCCACAGACTGAGTCAGTGAAATCATGGAAACACAAACTCGGGCGGCTTCTCCTGAATGGTCGTGCGATGTCTCTCAGTGGGTACCATACTTAACTCGCGTCCAGAAAGACTGGAGTTCAAGTCTCCGTCTGGCCATCCACATTTAAATTTCCGTGATGTCTATAAACAGCTAAACACCGATTTCGAGATGGGTCCTTCAAAGCAGACAACGCCGATTCCGTTCTCCATCCTTGTTAAATAAAAAATTGTGCTCAATCTCCAATAACTCCCGTGTCAACGGAACGTTCAACTCTGTCTTCCTTCCGAATGCGAGTCGAACGCCTTACACTGAAGCTCCTCGCCTTTACAGTAACCACGTGCCTTCCTTTCAGCCTCTTCTAACTTGACAGGCGAATATTATGCTGCAGTTCTCAAATGCCTACAGGGTGTTAAAAATAAGTATTCCATGTTTTTAGAGGTGCTAGTATGTACCAAACCAAGAAAAAAGTCCACTTAACATGGGCTCTAAAATGTATACCTTAAGAGCTATGAGCACTAGTTCGTCTCTGCTACTGTGAAACACATCTCTTCTACTGCAAGTCCTTCGCTGTTACGAACAACCTGCACAATGTTGTAAGTAAATGAGGACACGTTACTCTGTTACTGTCCATGGTTACAGAGTGCAGTAAACATCTCTTAGTGTTGCTACAGTAAGCCGTATTCACAGCAAGCGCTTTGGCTAGTTCTAATGAAACCAGTTTGTGTCAGGGAGGTCCAGTACGTTGGCCAGCAAGTTCCCCCGTCATATACATCTGAATCTTTGGTTGTGGGGACACTTGACGTCTTTGGAGTCTGCAAGCCCCATTACTCATGTACAAAAACTACACATCAGTGTCTGCCATCAAAGCGATGACCAACCTGCTGGAGTTTTTCAGAGTGCGTGATTCCCTAAGCATGCCTTACTATGAATGGATACCATACTGATCACATACTTAAGCGATGTCTCACAACTGCAGGTCGTATGTAATAGCAAGTAGAATACACAAGAAGCTCTACCTTTTCAGAGTAACAGAATGACGAGTTCTCATTTTTTCTACTATCTTCTCCAGTTCGATCGTAATAGCAAATGAACTTCCCGAGAGAGATACATATTTCACAGTAGCGAAGTTGAATAATTGCCCATAGCTCTTAAAGTATGCATTTAAATCCCATGTTCACTTGTCATTTTTGTTTTGTTTTGGTTCATACTACCAGATCTCAAAATATCGAATGCTTTTTTTAAATATTTTTTACACCCCCTGTATAATCGTTCTACATTTCATGTGTTCCTGTCATTTACTAATTTTTTAGTCATGCAATATAACGTCAAGCCAACAGCCTTGCCGCACTGTTTACACCGGTTCCCGTCAGATCACCGAAGTTAAGCGCTGTCGGTCAGGGCTAGTTCTTGGATGGGTGACCATCCGGTCTGCCGAGCGCTGTTGCGAAGCGGGGTGCACTCAACCCTTGTGAAGCAAACTGAGGAGGTACTTGACTGAGAAGTAGTAACTCCCGTCTAATAAGCTGATATACGGCCGGGATGTCGGTGTGCTACCACATCCCCCTCCATACCGCATCCAGTGACGCCTGTGAGCTGAGGGTGATACGACGGCCGGTCGGTACCATCGCGCCCTCATGGCCTGTTCGGGCGGAGTTTAGTTTTTTAGTATAACGTGAAAGACAGTTAATTTTCTCTATCCTTAGTTTCCTACTTATTTCTACAAGGGCGTGTTGAAAACTAATGCCTCCGAATTTTTATTCTGTTCTGAATATCGGTTTAGGTATTACATTTCATGCATATTACTCGGTCGACTTTCCCGTTTCGATGACGCAAGTTGCTGCCCTCTGTCGCTAGACGGCTCGAAACTGTAGTGGTGTGTAAACTAACTGCCGGCCTGTGTGGCCGAGCGGTTCTAGGCGCTTCAGTCTAGAACCGCGCGACCGCTACGGTCACAGGTTCGAATCCTGCCTCGGGCATGGATGTGTGTGATGTCCTTAGGTTAGTTAGGTTTAAGTAGCTCTAAGTTCTAGGGCACTGATGACCTCAGATGTTAATTTGTAACGTAACTATGCCGGTACGTGAGAAACAGCGTGCTGTAATCGGCTTTCAACCGAGGAGTTCGTCGACACGTGGAGCACCCACTTCTTCAGCATGACAATGACAGATCACACACTAGCGCTGCGACATCTGCAACAATCTGACGCCTTGGGTTCAAATGGTTCTAAGCACTATGGCACTTAACATCTGAGATCAGCAGTCCCCTAGAACTTAGAACTACTTAAACCTAACTAACCTAAAGACATCACATACATCCATGCCCGAGGCAGGGTTCGAATCTGCGACCGTAGCAGCAGCGCAGTTCCGAACTGAATCGCCTAGAACCGCTCGGTCACAGCGGCCGGCTGCCTTGGGTTCGCTGTCATCGATCATCCTGCGTACAGTCGCGTCCTGGCCCCATCCGATTTTCGTTTGTCTACAAAAACTGAAGAATACCTTCCAGAGCTTCACTACCATAGTGATGAAGCGCAGGTGAGGTCACGACTCGGTCAACATAGTGAAACATTTTACAGCGACGGTCAACAAACTGGTCTCTCGTTGGGAGAAATGAGATCGTCGCCAGGATGACTATGTTGAGAAAGACATGATGAATAAAGATGTAGACTGTTAACAAAGGTTGTTTTATTTTAAAAGCTTTAAGAGTTTTCACATAAGAAATTCGAAGGCATTACTTTTCAGCACCTCCTCGTACTTTTGTCTACACACAGTGTCGGTAGCTTGCCAAACAAGTGTTTGACCGACGAAAGCATTTGAATACAGAGGCGCAACTAAGAAGCCAGAAATTTTTGTTGGTCTCTTCTATAAGATAGTTGGTTCGTTCAGTCGGTCGAGGGATGGGGGAGCACGACCGGGAAGAGCAGAAGTTGAGGACAGCGAGCAGCGGGCAGTGAGGCGCCGTGGGGGCTGCTGCAATCCTGTTTAATTTAAGTGGGATTTGTCCGGCCGCAGCTGGCGCCCTCTGGGACCGCAGCTTACGGCACGGACGCGTGCGTCACCTGTTGGAACGCTGCGCGAGCCGACCCGAGGCGTGCCGCGGTGTGGTGACGTATTCACAGACACCGCAATGACTTTAGCAGTCGGACTTTTTAAACGAAACCAAAGCGGAGGCAACAGCTTCGCCTCGCTTGACGATACTGAGCCAGCAGAAAATAATGTCAGTGTTTTACTTTGCATACCCTCATAGTGTGACTTTGTGCTGTGTGAGAAGTTTTACAGGATCAAGGAATTTATGCTCCTAATGCTTCGTACATATGCCACTCTTCCAGTTTTGATTCATGACGTGCTATCCAGTTTCTCACTCACTCTCTCTCTCTCTCTCTCTCTCACACACACACACACACACACACACACACACACACACACACACACACACATCGTGTGTCTCCTAAAAGTCGTCAGGCACATTTTCCCTGATGTTTCGGCAGATATTTGCGATTTTGTTTTTGGAATGTGTAGCTTGAGCAAGTCCAAACAAATACTGCTCATCAGGTCTTCCTTGCGACATCCATAGCTGACGGAAAGCGTCGGATTGTTTCCCGTTACCTACAAAATGGTTTAAGTGGAATTTTACTTGTCCATTCGACTGAGCTGTCTCAAATTAGTCTAGTGCGATATTCATTTTATCGATCTGTGGTAACAGTGACAGTAAAAGACGAAAAATAACCAGTACTCCAGCACAGCAGCGACTGAAAAATGCTGCTGCGTGGCTGACAACGTCGACACTGGGCGTGGCGTGAAAGAAGTGATGAGCAGTATTTGTTCGGAGTGATCCTAGCTACATATTGCAAAAAGTAAATTGCAAATATCTGGCGAAACACCAGAGAAAAAGCCCCTGACGAGCCATAGGAGAAACAAACTATCTACATTGATTGTGAACATCGTAATTATATTATGATATGTTCACCGTCCGTCCAAAAAGTTCCGAGATGATTTATTCCTGGCGCATAAGCAACGCCAGAGCAGCAACTACCGTGGCAACAAGAACTAACATCTGTAAACAACAGATGTGCATTCGACCAGTCATTTGTGGCCAGGCAGTGTTGAGTAGTGGACGTACAGCCGTTGTGTGCCAACGTTGTTGTGTAACAAATCGCAACAGAGTAATATTCCTACATCCAAAGTTCAAGATATTTTCCAGAATTTTTTGCAGAAGAGAAAATCGTGTGCATAATTTGTCCCGTGTATCTTGGCTCCCGAACAGAAACAACGACGCTTGGACACCTCCCGTGACCTGACTGAGCTACAAGATGTGGGCAGTTATTTTCTAGAAGAAATCGGCAGGGGTGACAAGGCTTCGTGTTATCAATCGAACCTATCACAAAACTTCAAAGTGCAAAGTTTCACATTTGGCCTCATAACGGGCATTCGAGCCGACATGATGCCCGAGTTGAACGACATCACAAAGTAGGACTTTTCTGATAATTTCACAAGGTGCATTGTAACAAAGGGCGGGGAGATTATGTAGAATACCTGAAGCACTAAAACCGCCATCTCAACTTTTACCTATTTTTTGCTCATCCAGCCTCGTAACTTTCTGTACTGGCTAGGTAAACTTTTATGACTTGTAATTAGTTCTACACTTATGACAGCAGTTTGATTCATAAATTATATTGAACGTTATGTCCCTCACTTGATATGTATGGAAACATTGTTTTCTGCCTTTTTCTTGCACACTCCGCCCAGAAACCTTCAGTATTTTCATCCTTATTTAAATCCTTTTCGAAATTCAAGCACGATCTTGACCTATTATTTTAGCTCACCGCGAAGCACTCTGGATTGGGAGACATGGAGGTGAGGCAGATGCGGATCGAATCAGCGCAGCGGATTAACGACCATTCGCCAGGTACACCGTCCATTATGAGTGCGGGTTTTGTGCCGTTTTCCACGCTCGTTAGGCAAATGCTGGCCTGATCCCAAATGGAGGTTGAAATATATCCTAAGTGTGTGATTATTCTGTAACGAACTACAGAATACCACGGGCCCTTATGACAAAATACTCAGGAAATATATATGAACAACGCCCGAAATGTTGTCTGTGGAGTTCGTGTCCACCCTGTACATCTTACGCCCTGAGACGGAATGACGCAGGTAAACCTATGATGAGATTCAGGAGGGCGTGCGGTTTAGACCTTTTGATGTTACAGCCTCTGGGGAGTCATTGGACCGGAGTACGTAGCACACCGTTCTCCCGGCCGATAATGACAGCTTTCCACACCAAAGCCTCTAACCTTCTTTAAGAACCTACGATATACTCTTCAGTCCTCTTATCATAAAAATAGTTTTGTCAGGATGGGGGTCTAATGCGGGTCCTTCGCTTTAGAATGAGACACACAGGAACACTCAGCTACTGAGGCTGGCTGATTAATGTGGTCGAAAGAAACTTCGCGTATTTAGAGATAGTATCACCCATTCTGTAGCGCACTGGTTGCACCTAAGAAGCCGTTATGTCGCCGTATATTGCGTATACCCTCTGTTGGGCGAAACGCCCGAGATTTACTGCGTCATTGAATGGCAAGACTAGCGGCAGTGGCACGCGCGCAGATTGGCAGCTTCTGGGGCAGGTTCAAAGACCCTGTGCCGATATTGAACTGGTTGCTGCAGTACGCGCTGACCGCGTTGCTTTTTACCTCCGTGTGGCCGGCCGGACTCTAATTTATTGGTCATTGAAGACGGTCTGGCGGCGCTGTCAGCTGCCCAATATTTATGCTGAGCCGACTCGGGTCCCCTTGTCAATCGCCGTTTAGCGACCCATACAAATGGGGGCAATAGATCCGTCACATTAGCAGGCTCCACAATTATAGAACGCCTGCCGAGCGCACGCACATTTATTACTGGCCAGGCCTGCCTCGCCAATAACTCCGTCAGACGGCCGCGATAGCGCCCACCGACGCCGTAAAGACCTCCGAAAGCAGGACGACAAGCCGGCTTCGCTTTTAAGTACGCGCCTCCCTTTCCGCGGTGTATATTTCTCTCAACAGAAAAGGGACTGATCCGCGACTCTTCTACCGCTATACCCTTCCACACGGGAGCTTTTTGTAGAAACGAGATCAGGTCGGTCGCAAATGGATGTCTAAGAAGCCCGATCGGGTGAAAACACTGAAGTAACTACTGTATTTTAACCACTTTTGTTTGCCGCGAAGAGAACCTTGTAGTCGCTGGATCTGGTTCGAAGATGACTATCTCGTTAACAGACGTCTCAAGTTGAAGAGAAAATTGCTCGGTGCGCTAACATTTGCCTATAATTTAAAGAGAATTCCTCTGAATGCTAACGGTCATTACATTGCTGTCACTGCACGTGAAACGCTTGTCTACATCAATGACTTTCGCTTTAGGCTCACAAAAGACATACCCCTTCTCCACTTCTGTACAGTTTACTTCGCAGTCTGATTGTGCTCAAGTGCGTCTCCTTTCTTCATCTAGCAAAATTTTATCGACGAATCTATCAAACTTAAAACTGTGTACATAAGGTTTGAATAATAGCTACATATCTTCAAAAGTACTGACAAATTTGTCGCGTTAAGTTTCCGGATGGCAGCCAGATGAAGCCAACATCTTGCCACCATATTCCGGCTGATATCCTGGCAACCACTTCCAGCTGGGTTTTATCTGCAGATTTCTGCCTAGTTTTCAGCCAAAATTTTGTAGCAAAATGTCGATGACCAGGTCAGCAATCCCGGAACTCCATGGAATACTCGACACGCTCTCAAACCTTCAAAATTCACACAATGTATAAATCTGTTCATGTAACTTACAGAATCAGTTGAGGTCTTTTTATTAAGCAAAACATACGTTTTCCGAATTAAATAGCAATTTTGAACATATCTGTCTATACTCGGCGACACAAAAAATATTGTAGGTGAAGTAATTTTAATGCAAAATCTGTTCCATAAAGTGAGGTGTTATTTTAACAGCTGCAGTTTGAGTTCATTCTCGCAGCTTAGCGGTATCTGTAGGGCAGTGTGGAACAAAACCTCGATCTTCGATGACATATGGTGAACATGTCACTTCACTGTCATTTCTGTACGGGTAAAAGCTCTAATACAAGAAAAAATCATTCTATTGACCTTTTGGGCACTCTCACATTAATATTACGTTGCAATAATCGCTAAAAGCTTTCAGAGTCGCTCATTTTAAGTTCACATATACAATTCTGTAGTTCAATATTTATTTTTATCAAGCTTTGTATCAATCAGTTCTGTAGTACCGCCAATACTGCTCGAATAATTTCTCTGATACCATGCTTTGGACCGTACGTACGTTCCGCAGTGACATTACCCAAATGCCGAAATGGTTATCACACAAAGCTCTTCTCGATTTCTATCCTAAATGTTGACAAATCCAGGCTATTTCTTCATTGTTAATTATTCTACCATAAACGGGACCTTAAAGAAGCACCGGAAGTATAATAAGATCAACATTTCCTCCCTGATACGTTTCCTCTGCAAGCAAAAACCATGCCCCACTCCGAGTGGTTTGGCATCCTAGGCAAATATATCTGACACTACTCAACCCAAGTTATTTTTAGTCCGTTCCCGCCCAGAACTGTTCTAAAATTTTAATTTTTATTTTAAGCTATTTAGACCACTAATACAATGTTAAAATACGCCAGAAGTGTCTCAGTAAAAAAAATGTGATATTTAATTTTGAAAAAGAAGAGCGGCAGAACATTTGAAAATTATCATAATTATAAGAAATCAAGAAACAATAATTATAACTGGAATAAAGCACACAAATTAACACAAAGCGCTATGTATTGCGTACCGTGCGTGCAGTAGACAAAATAGAAGATTCCTTTCATTTATTAAAAAGACGTATTCATTTTCCACCTTGGCCGTATTGCAAAGGTTCAGAAAACAGTAACCATGAACCTCTCATCCATCCAGCAGCTCTCGACAAATTTCCATTTACTTTTCCTTGTGTAAGCTGCCGCGGGACCACGCTCGCACACACTCGGCAATAACCAAAGTTGCGTAACTTCTTGTCCAAGGTAGTAGAATCGAATTCGACTGTTTACACAATTACTTGGTCGTAGTCCATCGATTATGACGGATGAGTTGATCCTGACATTTTTGTCAGGTATGACAGCTGAGCAAGTTCATTTATATCTACATCATCTACACCTACATTTTAATTCCGCAAGCCGCATTACGGTGTGTGACGGAGGGTACTTCCGTTAGCACTAGATTTTTCCTTCCCTTTTTGTTCCATTCTCGGATAGCGCTTCGGAAGAACGACTGTCGATAAATCTAAACATGAGCTCGAATTTCTCTGATTTTCTCGTTGTGATCATTCCGCGAGACGTATGTGAAAAAAAGTAATACGTAACCTGACTGTTCTTGGAAAGCACGCTCTCGAAATTTCAACAGCAAACCTCTCCGCGATATGCAGTGCCTCTCTTGCGTTTCCAATAGTGTTTCTTGAGCGTCTCTCGAGCAGACTAAACGATTCTGTGACGAAACGCGAAGCTCATCGTTGAATCTTTTCTACCTCTTCCATTATCCCTATCTGGAAAGGGTCCGGACTGATGAACAGTACTTAATGATTATTGGAACTAGTAGCTTGCAAGCAGCTTCTTTCGTGGAGAAATGAATTTCCTTAAGATTCCGCCAATGAATCTCTGTCTGGCATATGTTATTCCCATGTTTGTTTCATGTTTTGTTGTGCATATCCTTTCCATAACTACCGAAACGCAGTACCAACCGCCTCGCGATACTCAGGTCTATTGTATCGTCTCCATACGCCTGTAGCAAGCGCCGATGGATATCAGTGGTGCAGTTTGTTCATCAGTGAGGGATTCAGTGACGCCGGCCGAGGTGGCCGAGCGGTTCTAGGCGCTACAATCTGGAACCGAGCGGTCGCAGGTTCGAATCCTGCCTCGGGTATGGCTGTGTGTGACGTCCTTAGGTTAGTTAGATTTAAGTAGTTCTAAGTTCTAGGGGACTGATGACCTCAGCAGCTAAATATCATATTGCTCAGAGCCATTCGAACCATTTTTGATTCAGTGACACATCTCTGTTTTGCACGCACAAGGTACCCTTTTAGGACGCTCCCCTGCTGCTGTAATCTATCACAGGGCAATGAAACCGAGAGGGCATCAGCGGGAAAAGTTCGAAAGTTTTTACAGCACCAACAGAATGAAGTTCGGACACACAGAGTCAACAGACAAAAAGAAATTGGAGGCATTAGTTTCGGAATGACCCCCGTAGTTCTCCGTTTTTCGTCCCGCAAAGCACGAGCAGTATGGCATAGCTTCAGCTTTCTCCCGATGGCTCTCAGACGCCGATGGGAAGCGTATTGGCGGTGGTGGCTGCGGAGTACGAGCAGTGTGGCCGCGGAGCGAGTGCGAGGAGAGCTTGCGCTAGCCGGGGCCGGCGAGTTGAAGGTCGGGGAGCCGGCCCCCAGCCTTTCATTATGCCGCATTCCCAGTATTCGTGTGTGCGCAGCTCGCCGCACGCGCAGCATCCATTCTCCGTCACGGCTCGTCTCCAGCCAGGGCGCATATATGACACAGCGCTGATTTTCAGATCCTCACAGTTCATATTTATCGCATATCTCCTGGACACAATCCTGAGTCCAAGCTTAACGCTGCTAGAGTCTACCGTTTTTCTTAAGGATTTCGAAGAAAATAAGCAGGGGTAGTCGTTAAGTTTTAATCACCTCGAAAAAATGAGGATGCGACCGTGAAATCTAGTGAAGGTGTCAGTGCTTCTCTACATACTCACACTTAAATGTGACACATTTTTCCCAACGTTAGGTATTTGGGGAGGACCATGGATATAGAAGGCTTCATGTGGGCTGTTTAGGAAACGTTTCAACTCGAAAATCACCTCGTCGTCGTTCTGGAAACCCCTGCCACGAAATGGTTACTTCATCCGAAGAAAGAATAATATTTCACTGTATGACATTGTCGCAGGATACAAGTGAGGCAAAATTTGACTTCCTAGAGAAGCAGCATGTGTGACCGTGCCCTGTGCAGAATGAGTTGGGGCGTTGTCGTGGAGCAAAAACACACCTTAGACAGCTTTCCGCGATGCTACGTGTTGAACCACACAACGGCAATCACATACAACGCTCGCGAGTAGAACACGGCAAGTGCAATATCCCGATTTCCCAGAAACGTCCCTCAGTGGAAGTGGAGTCAAAATAAGCGAATACGTGTCTCGGCTTAGCCGTAGATACACAACTGTTTCTGAGAAAACGACGGTCAATGTTTTCAATTTAATTTAAATACCTCTAGCGCTCGATAATCTCAGCGTAAATGGCGGCACAGGGGCTAGCAACACGACCTTCCACTGTATGCTCCCCGTGTTCGGAACCCGATGATTATTTTTATTAATTTTTTTTCCATTTATCTACACACGTCCGTAGAAGGTACAGGAGTAGACAACAGTTACAGCAAAATGATAGCAACACAGATTAGTAACAATTTACAGTAATTCATTATAGACACCCTCCAAATACTTAACTGTAAAGTGGAGATGGTGCATGGGAACACTTCAGTGTTCACTCACACTGATCTGTCTTTAACTCTAGTGCAGCCCTGAATCCAGTGAATGATAACTGCGATCACTAGTGGAATGTCCAGGGCGGCTCTTCTTGGCAGCGACTGTTGAAATGCTGTTATTGGGTACTGTTGATCTCATTTTTACTGGCCTTTATCCCATCTCCGCAGGGGGTCGGCACGTTGATCAGGACTTGCTAATGTTAGTGGTAGAGGGTAGATGAATGCCATTACTGAAGCTCTGAGACGGGGTCCAATGAGAAGTGCAGGCAAAGAAGAACCTGCTCCAACAAATAAGCCAACTCTAGGTAGGCACATCGCTGTCCAATTGAAATCGAATGAGGCGCGGACCCAGCATTCGGATTTGTATGGGGGCTTCAGTTTGCTAAGAGCTCCACCATCCTCTCACATTCAGCTTGTCGTCACTTTCACTTTAAAACTGCCACAGATGTCTAACGCTTCAATAACAATTAAAAATAATTATTATATAATGTTTTAATATAATAATGATAAAGAAGTAAAGTCTGTGGCGCAAGCTATACGCGGTCCCCCTTACTGTTTATTGATTTATTACTGATCATTACTTGCTTAAGTCTAGCTGGTTGGAAAATTAGTCATCGGACATTCATAAGTAGCTAGATTTGGAGAGAGAACTTACTCCCAATGGACATGCGCTGATAACTTAAGTTCTGACCGTCAGTCCACAGCTCTATCTATTGTACCACACTATCTTATAATTTCTTCCCTTCCAAAATATTGTAATAATAATGACTAGGTTGTAATACATCATTACTTTTGTACGGCACAGTTAATTTATTCCGCTTTAAACTTGATTATCATTTCCCTACTTGATCTGATCTTACCCACACAAAGGTTACAATCAATTTGTCACGAGCTTATATGAGTTTACCATTACAGGTTCCCTACTGCACGAGATCCTTCTCACATTATAACAACTCCTCCAATACGATATTCATAATATGTTTCAAAATTCTCACTTCGCTCACACACATCCGCGTGGCACTCGCGTGATGGCTCTAGCGTCACTTTCCGTAATCTTTCAACAAAATACTTCATTTTTATACGCAGTCGCTGGAAGCACGAGTCATAAGAATATGCCCTGCAGGCATACTCCGGCACGGCTGAATCATTTCTTCGCGCCAAACGATCTCCAGGCACCAACCACTCCGTTTCAGAACTGTGGAGCATCCCCGTTATAGACGCCACTGTGCTGTAGCAAAAACGTGTATAGGAGATCAGATCCTTCAAGTATAGGATCGATATCTGTACTCTTACAAGGCCGGCACAGTGACCGGGCTATTGGCCTGACTGTTGGGAGAATACAGCCTCTCATACCCGCGGCACGAGGGCCTGGGCCCGCCAACACCGACATTGGACTGTTGATGACTGGAAACATGTTGCCTGGTCGGACGAGCTTCGTTTCAAATTGTATCGAGCGGATGAACATGTACGGATATGCAGACAACCTCATGAATCCATGGACCCTGCATGTCAGCAGGGGACTATTCAAGCTGGTGGAGGATCTGTAACGGTGTTGGACGCGTGCATTTCGAGTGACCCCTGATACGTCTAGATACGAGTCTGATGGGTGACACGTACGTAAGCATCCTGTCTGATCAGCTGCGTCCATTCATATCCACTGTGCATTCCGACGTACTTGGGCAATTCCAGCAGAACAATGTGACACACCACACGTCCAGAATTGCTACAGAGTGGCTCCACGAACACTCTTTTGAGTTTAAGCACTTCCGCTGGCCATCAGACTCCCCAGACGTGAGCATTATTGAGCATATCTAGGATGTCTTGCAGCGTGCTGTTAAGAACAGATCTCCACGTCCTCGTACTCTTACGGATTTATGGACAGCCCTGCAGGATTCATAACGTCAGTTCCCTCCGGTACTACTTCTGACATAAGTCGAGTCCATGCCACGTCGTGCTGCGGCGCTCCTGCGTGCTCGCGGGGCCCCTACACGGTATTAGGGAGGTGTACCAGTTTCTTTGCCTCTTCAGTGTATTTCAAGCGGATATTGTAAGTAAATGTGGGTAAATGTAAGGACGTGACAGAGTGGCAAAAAGGGACAATCGTGCTTGGCCGTGCCATGGCCATACAGTGTGTGATATTGCTGGATTTGTTGCTGTTTCGCGGCGGACTGTTCACCGTTCAAATGGCTCTGAACACTACGGGACTTAACATCTGCGGTCATCAGTCCCCTAGAACTTAGAACTACTTAAACCTAACTAACCTAAGGACATCATACACATCCAAGCCCGAGGCAGGATTCGAACCTGCGACCGTAGCAGTCGCGCGGTTCCGGACCGAAGCGCCTAGAACCGCTCGGCTACCCCGGCCGGTCACTTGAACCCCATAGAATATCTGTGGGACATCTTGGCACAGCGGGTAAAATGGCAACATCAGGATCCCCGCAATTAGGTGGAATTGCGCTAACAAGTCATCGGCGAGTGTTTTGACTTTGCTGCGACGTAGATGCTCAACCCTGTGGATTCATTCCCTAAACGAATCCAAGCGGTTATCACCTCCACGGACGAAACTACACGGTATTAAATAATGTCTATAATGATTTCTGTGCGGGGGAGTAATTTGTTGTCCGGTGAGCTTAGATTTACTCTGGATGCCGACAAATGGGATATACAGATTCCGTTTCGGCGAGATTGGTGGCGACAGTATGGGCATCGTACTGAAACGGGACAAAGAAAAAGAAGAAATAGGTAAAGCAATGTTCTAACCATGACATAAACACTGTATTATTAGTATTATATTTATTAAAATATGTTATATATTTTATTGTTGTTATTATAATCGTACACTTACGTGGCACGTTAAGATTGGGGTTAGGGGTAACGGCAAATTATATTTGTAGTGGTGGTGGTGGTGGTGGTGGTGGTAGTGGTAGGGGGGGATGAGAAACGAGAGACAATGACTGTGACGCCTCCCTTTCTCCCACTCCCACCGAACCAAACCTTGGACCCTGGATCCGCGCTGATTCGTATTGGGCCAGTTTTGCTCGCGACTAATCACAAAATGGTGTACTTGGTGCGCAAAGCGAACACAATGACGTCGCTAGACTAAAAACCTGTTGTGGAACGTAGGAGCCGCGGGCAGTGACCTGCAGCAAATCCGGAGTGCGGTGTCGGCGGCAGGAAGCTGAGACGTGCGGTACGGAGCGATGCGGAATGCGTCACAGGCCCATCGCGCCGCCGTGACTTGGGAGCCAACCGCGCCACTGGCACGCAAATAATGCTGTCTGCTTTTTACTGCCCGCAGCTTACGGTACACTCAAAACTGGGTTACCGGGAGAACTTTATCGTCTCGCATTGACGCTTTGCGCTGTCACATAAAACACGGTCGAATTTTGATTCGCTTTAGTCCGCGTTCGATGCATTATTGGCTTTCAAACAACAGCAAACTAGAGCAAATACTGTAGTCGTTGCTGAGGGCATTGAGGTTTTGGATACTTCTACGTGAGTCTGTCATAATGTTGGATAATTTGTGGGTTTCAGCATTACGTTATGTGAGGTAACAAACACTTGCTTTTCCTATTCTAATCATGTATACCCAGCTTTTCGGAATTAGTAGTAAATATTATCGGAGATGATGATGATGAAGGCAGTTACTACTAAAACAAAATTTCGGAGGTTGTTCAGAGTTATTTTTTTAGTTCAAAATGGTTCAAATGGTTCTGAGCACTATGCGAATTAACTTCTGAGGTCATCAGTCGCCTAGAACTTAGAACTAATTAAACCTAACTAACCTAAGGACATCACACACATCCATGCCCGAGGCAGGATTCGAACCTGCGACCGTAGCGGTCGCTCGGTTCCAGACAGTAGCGCCTCAAACCGCACGGCCACTCCGGCCGGCATTTTTTGAGTAGTTCGTACTAGGTACCCTTGGGAACAGCGGCTCGTTACAGGGTAATTACATTCCGTTTAATTTCAAACCTAAAGTCATTTTTGTACCTGTATTGCACTTCTGCACAACAGTGCAAATTCCGACAGTACGCTCCACTATTTTTTAAAAAAATAATCTTGTTCCATTCACTCACGGTACTTTCTGCTGACAACAGTAATGCCCACTTTATTTTGGGCATCAAGATAGCGTTCAGTATTGTTCGTTTCTGTTTCATATTGCTTTTGCGGAAGCGTTAGTTGTAGGTCAATAATGATACATGATAGTAGGGATAGACATACCCATATATATATTTAGTCAATATGTACGTCATGTGTAGATTTACTGAATGCAGTGGAAGGACGGTACAACAACACTATGCTAAGCTGTACTTGTAGCGACGGCAGACGCATCACAGTAATTCTGAGGGTTGTTGCATTACTGAGGGTTATTTGTTATAAGTTTTGGAGAATTCGTATTACAGGATTTTTCACTATTGTGATAGTACAAGATGCTGTAGTTGGGGCTGTACACATCTCAGAATGCTGAAACATCGCAGTTACGTTCATTAACCAGGGCGCTCGCGGAGTATGCTGAAAATTAATAATTCTACTTTCTGCCACCAGGTGAAAACGTGGCTCTTTAAGCAGGCAGAATGTAGTGCGGGGCCAGGAAAAGAGGAGGAATGACCAAACACATTAAAACGGTGATCCCGGCACGTTTATTAAGATATGGTCACAAGTTACAACATGTGTTCAGTATGGTCTCCCGACTCAGCAACACGCCTCAACCGTTACACGTCATGGTCAACAGTTGCTCGCAGTATATCCGTTGTAATTATAGTGATATGTCACCGTATGCTATCCTCCAGATTAGAAGTAGTCTGGATGCATCCCTGATAAACACGATCTTTCAGAAATATTCCCAAAAACAGAAGTCACATGAATTTAGGTCGGGGGATTTGGGTGACCACACCTCTTGAAATTGCCTAGAGATTATGCGGTCGTTACCGAAGGTTTCTCGAAGCAAATCCACCTGGCAAGTGACATGTGGTATCGCTTCATCATGCATGAAAATAGTACTGTGGACACAGTTGCGTTCTTGCAGAGCTGGAATCACGTGTTATAGGAGGAGGTCTTAATAACATGCAGATGTCACTGTACACCCAACAGGCCGGCGAGGAGTCATTTCCTCGAAGAAACACGAACCGAGAACGAAGGAGCTTGCGAAAACACGCCACACAGTTACAAAAGCTGAGTGCACTGGGTGTTCCTGCACAACTTGTGGCGGGGAAGAGTGGCAAACGTGACAGTTCTGTGCGCTCAAGGCACCATGCAGGGTAAAACACGCGCCGTCCGTCCCAAGAATATTCCCCGGCCACATATCATCCATTTCCAGTCGTGACAAAAAAAGGAAATGCAGATTCGCGGCGTTTTAACCTCTTTTGAGACTTGAATTGGTGCACATCTTCGTAGGGATAATAATGTAAAATGCGCCCCAAAGTCTTTTTAGCTGATAATCAGAGGAAAGACAATTCCCGTGACACAGCTCGAGCACTGGCTGCAGAATTTGAGGTATGTGCTGCACTGTCCGCTGTGGCTACAGCAACTTCGTCAACAACAGCCAAGGTAGTGAGCCGCCTGCCTCTCCATGCTGCGCTACCTGATTAACCTGCTTTTTAAAATTTCTTCATCATTTTTTTAGCCCATTTATTGGCATGGACCCTCTTCGCGTGTGTTTCTCCCGGCGACATTAACGCAGTGGAACGCTGCTCTTGGTGGTGTTCTAATAAAACTACTTACGACCAGAGCACGGTCTTTCTCCTCAACAGCCATTGCGTTTCGTATGGAAAACCTTCCTAACCCTTTACACGAACAGTCACTTCACGAAAGAAATCAATACGCTACGACAAGCGACAAACAGCATACTGACGTCAAAACAGGACACATTCTCATTATGACTGCTTCCCGCGTCAAATTTTCACCTGATCGCAGGAAGTGGAATTATTATTTTTTTCAGTATACTCCGCTAGCGTACTTTTTAATGAACATACGTAAGTTGTTTCAGTATCCTGCGATGTATACAACCCGCACTGCAGCACTCGGTACACCGTCAGATTAATTATAACCACCTGGTATTTTCATAGAAGGTAAGGTCACTGGTAAACAAACCGAACAGATCATAAGTGCATTATTATTCCGTCACGAGCCATTGGCGACCAAGATACCCTTGTAAAATACTAAGAGAATGACCCTGAAAAAACCACATAAATTTTGTCAGTAGAGTTCAGGTTCACTCGGTTTACGTATCACAGTGTACAGAGACCAAGCTTTGGAGAATCAACTCCCTTGATGCTCTAGCAGACCGTGCATTTACAAATATGAAGATACGCGCGGAGAAACGGGCTAATCCTCAAATGTAAAAACTTATAGATAAGTGTTGCTATCTGTTGCTGGGTAGGGAACTATCAAAACTGACGTTGGGTTACCACTAAGTGATATTTAGGGGTGAGATCAATGTCAATTTTGATAGTTCCCGTACCCAGCAACAGATGGCAACACTTATTTCTAAGTTTTTACATTTGAGAGTTAGCCAGTTTTTCCGCACATGTCTTCATACGTAATTATATTTTCAACAGAAAATTGTTTTTCTGTGTTGTTTTGTTGACTGTCCGATTATCGAGAGCACTTTTTCTTTGGTCGTAGGGAGAAGTCCTCCTGTCCCCGAGGGTTTTGATCTGGCGTAAACTCAATGTGTGATGTTTTTCCATGATGCTTAAGTAGAAGTTAGATGAACGAAGAAATTTAAAAAATTAAAATAATAATTAAAGAAAATGAAAAAGATCTAATTATATTTCAAATGCAGAACAATCCTAAACTTTGCAATTGTTTTTGAAAAATATCACCCAGAAAAAATAGAACCAACAACTTTGTTGAACATTGGAAAACGCACTGTTACTGAATCACGGCGAGAAAACCTGAGCGCTCATGAAAATTTCTTGGACGATAACAAGTTTCTAACAGGCTACCTCATGCTTGAGATGCTCCGTATCGCAGTTCCTTACTCTTCTCAGAGGCGTGGATGTCGTCGGACAAGGAGACCTTACGGACTCTGTTACCTTAGATTTTCTTCTCAGTTACAGATTTTGCAATGTCAGTGACCCCACATTTATTAGTTAATGCTATACGACGCAGTTCTCAAAGAAACTCAGGAAATATTACTTTTGAAGATGAGAAGTTTTCGGAGTGTTGTTAAAAAAAAATTATTTTTAGCTTCTTGATATATTCGTCAGTAGCTAAGCGCATAGCGTAATCGTGCTGTAGCAGGGTCGTATCTAGCTTGTTGTAACTTCTTTTCTTCCTTTTATTTTAATTAGCTGTTAATTACAAAATTGAAATGTCAATTAACAAATATTGAATCATAATTTTATTAAAAATAACATCTTTTTGTTGTAAATTCTTGTTCATATGAAAATTAATAAAATTTGATACTTACATGCGGCTTGCTTATTGTCAAATAAAAGTTGTATATAAGCTGCATTCAAAAATAAACAACCCAGAGTCTGTAAAATGAATACCACTGAAAGCTACGTAATGTTACGCCGCCGTTCCACGCACTCCTTCCAGTATCAGGAACCGTTCTATACCCTTTTGTTCTTCTTTTGAAACTATCATTTCTCTGTTTGCAGCACAACTGAGTGCGGTGGACAGCCGATGCATGGGTGCGCTCGCTCTGCCGTCCCGAGTGTGTGCGGCCACGCCACCCTAGTAGCGAATTTAGGACATCAGCGCTCTTATAGGGACAGCACAGTCTTCGGCAGGCAATGCCATTACGATCGTTATAGCGTTTCCATTTTACGGCTGCCTGCTCGTTACTTTTTGAATGCACCTTGTATATCAATAATATTGTTAAGTTCTAGAAACAAAAGATGATTGTTATTTTATATGTAATGTTTCGCATCTTTTACGAAATTTCAGTTTACTGTGAATACTTACGTTTTCATGTGAATATTAATTAAAAATAAAATGTTATTTTCATGAAAAATTAATATTCAATGTTCGTTAAGTAACATTTCTATTTGTTAATAAACAACGAATTCATATAAAAGTAAAAAAAAAGTTTCTATCGGGATTCAAACTAGCGACCTATTACAATCCTGTTACACTATGCGGTAAGCCAAAACAATGTATACTTAACAGCAGTCGAAAATCTTCTAACCTTCAAAGTTCGTAAGGTCCCATTGTTAAGTACTGCTACCTTATTTGCATTTTCTTGCAGAGCAAAAGTGCCTCGGGCAAAGTGTGGCCGGAAAACCTGCTGTTACCAGTAACGTGTATGGCAGCTGGCTATCTTCAGCCACAGGTGGGACAAGACGCGAGACACTGTGTATCGAGGATTGTTGGTGAAGCAGGAAGAAGCGCAGAGGACGAGGCGGCGCCACCTGAGGCCGCGGACGGGCTTGCGATGCTGAGCACGGCGCGGCCTCTCAGGATTAGCGTGTATCACAACACCGGATTCAATTTCGCCTCTGCCCGTGATTGAAGAGGGTGCAGGGGCTCATTCCCATGCATAACTCGACACCCTATACCGCGGCCGTCGCGCTCCACTATTCTTTACCGCGACTTGGCGTACCCCGTCCGCCCTCGACACCGCGCCTGTGTTCTACCCTCGGCTGAGAACGGCGAGCCTAGCACAGCCGAGCCGGCGAAGGCTTACTCGCGGCGTACGAAGCACCTAGTGCAAAGAACGAGCCTATAACTTGCCGAGGTGTGAGCAGCTTCTTTGAACAGAGGACACCATAATGAGATTTTCACTCTGCAGCGGAGTGTGCGTTGTGAGGACGGGGCGTGAGTCGTACTTGGGTAGCTCAGGTGGTAGAGCACTTTACCGCGAAAGGCAAAGGTTCCGAGTTCGAGTCTCGGTCCGGCACACAGTTTTAATCTGCCAGTAAGTTTCAGAGGAAACCATGTTACACAAGTTGATACCGTTATGTCTGAAATTCCCCTTAAGTAATAGAACTGATATAAAGCTCTAGTGCTAGCTTTACGTCTAGTTAATGCTCAACAGCGATCTTCCATTCCACCTCATCAGACACACGTCACTGAGTCTCCGTTCTACATGTATTTTTATTTATATACTATAGGCCTCCGTAGCCGTGGTCGCTAACGTATGTCTGTGTGATGGCGGTCGACTCGGCGGTAAGCCGGTTCGTATCCTGGTGGTGGATGAAATTCTCACTGTCTGTATTCGGCCAGCAGCAGCAGGAGAAAAAAAAATGGCTCTGAGCACTACGGGACTCAACATATGAGGTCATCAGTCCCCTAGAACTTAGAACTACTTAAACCTAACTAACCTAAGGACATCACACACATCCATGCCCGAGGCAGGATTCGAACCTGCGACCATAGCGGTCACGCGGCTCCAGACTGAAGCGCCTAGAACCGCTCGGCCACACCGGCCGGCGCAGGAGGAGAGGTGGTGATGTACATTTCTCGATCACCACCCTAGGCGCCAATATTCAGGGTTAAACTCCAAACCCCTTCGCACTGTCTCAGTAAGGGGGGGGGGGGGGGGGGGGCATTTTACACTGTCGATGGTGATTCGTCCGTGTCATGGGGACGTGAACCCAAGGGGTTGGTGCTATTCATGAGGAGTAGGTTATGTACCGGTATGAGGTGTCCCACTCTCCCTTCTCTGATCACGAGCATACGAAATAAATCCACTACTGTAGTGCTACACTATTGATGACAAACCACTGGAAACAGTATCTACCGTAAAATATCCAGGAGTAACTATCCAGAGCGACCTTAAACGGAACGACCACACAAAAAGCTAGTTGTAAAAGCAGATGCCAGACCTAGATCCTTGCCGGCCGATGTAGCCGAGCGGTTCTAGACGCTTCAGTCTGGAGCCGCGCGACCGCTACGGTCGCAGATTCGAATCCTGCCTCTGGCATGGATGTGTGTGATGCTCTTAGGTTAGTTAGGTTTAAGTAGTTCTAAGTTCAAGGGGACTGATGACCTCAGATGTTAAGTACCATAGCGCTCAGAGCCATTTTTTAACCTAGATCCTTAAGAAGAACCTTAAGGAAATGTAACTCATCCACGAAGGAAGTGGGTTATAAGGTGCTTGTTCGACAGATTCTTGAGTATTGTTCGTCTACATGGGATCCCTACCAGGTAGGACTGATAGAAGAGATAGAGGAGATCCAACGAAGAGCGCCGCGTTTCGTCACGGGGTCGTCTAGCTGGCGCGAGAGCTTGACGCAGATGCTCAACAAACTCCATTGGCAGACGTTACAAGAGTGTCGTTGTGCATCACGGAGAGATTTACTATTGAAATTGCGAGAGAGCGCTTTCCGGGAAGAGCCGGAAAACGTATTACTTGCCTTATATACGTCTCACGTAATGACTGCGAGGAGAAATTCGAGAAATTAGAACTAATGCGGAGGCGTTCCGCCAATCATCCTTCCCACGCGCTATTTGCGAGCGGAACAGGGTTGGAGGGCTCAGTTAGTGGTATAAAAGTACCCTCCGCCACTTGCTATTTGGTGGCTTACGGAGTAAGATGTAGATGTAGACAAAAAATCAACACAATATTCACATATTCGTTACAAACACCCACACGCGACAAATACAAATACGACATAACTCTCACATACACGCAGAAAAAGGAGCCGTTGTGAACAGAGGAAGAAACCCTATTCGACTAGGCTCCTGAACCTACCTTTTACTCATCTCCCAGCCAACGATACCCTACGATTCCACCATTTTATTTATATTTGTGCTGCTCCGGATTTCATGATCTCCGGGCAACATCTTACATGTACCACTGTCTAGCCTTTCTTCAAAATGAGCTTCCAGCAATACTGTAAGTGAGTTCCTAGGGTAAAACGACGGGTACGTTCTTCCAGCATGACGGGGCAACTCAAACTTCTAGGAGTCAGATTACACATTGGCTAAGCCTAACATTCCCCAGTATATGGGTTGGGAAAAATATTCACGTTTCTTCGGCACCAACTTGTCCAGGTATTACCACCTTCAGATTTTTTCCTGTGGGGATGATTAAAAGACGATGTCTGCACAGAAAAAGTAAACAAAAGAGACCAACTGATCGTTGGGAGTGTGAATAGTGCTGCTCTGATAGACGAATGCTACGATACCTTCAGTAAAGCTACACCCGATGTCGTCATGGTAAGTCGAAAGAGCATTGAAGTTCAAGGTGGAAATCATGAAAAAATACTTTGGACTGAATTGTAACCCTGTACTTAACACGTTGTGTGAGAATGTCATTGCGTACATTTTAATAGCTGTAACTATGTAACCAATAATAAATAGACAAATTTTATATGGAGTGTTTTATTCGAATTAATCTATACTAATAATTGCTAAATTATATATTATTCCTCTTGAAACACCGTGTATAAAAGATATATCATAATTAATAGTGAAAACGTACAGGGGCGGAAGTATGCGATAATAGAAGAAAAGGTCGAGTTTTTGGAAATTTGTGGTAAGTTCCTACGGGACCAAACTGCTAAGTTCATCGGTCCCTAGGCTTACACACAACTTAATCTAACTTAAACTAACTTAGGCTGAGAACAACACACACACACACACACACACACACACACACACACACACACACACACATGCCTGAGGGAGAACTCGAACCAGATTTATTTCCCTATCCGCGTTTGTATCCCGTCTCTAGCGATCTCGTCACAGGCTGGACGTCGAACCCCAATTCTCCTCCTTTAACAACATCTGTTGCAGAGCTGAATGTGTAAGCGTAACATCTCTAAAAACACTATTAATTCGTAGAAAATGAGATAATACTTGCAAGGAACATTTAGGAACTAGCACTTCCCACTTATAACATTGCAAAATAAAGGAAAAGATCTTTGATGAACGTCCAGCGGCAGTAGTAATCACATTATCGATTACTACTTTTTGATGGTAACTTTTTGGAATAGTACTTCAAACATAAAAACCGTGTCAGATACTAATTTAACATTCTGGCCTCATCACTATTCACAACTGACATGACGGCTCGAATTATTCTTATGCTTTCAAAAAAAAATATTTGTGCATAGAAAGTGAGACATTAGAGTTGACTGTGTTTCTCCGGATATCGTGCTCTTTACATAAAGTAGATATCATTACCAATATTAATAGTCTAGTAATTCAATTTTAACGAACTGCATCATTATGTCATACCACAAGTAATTTACACTGGTCTCCAAAATGAAAGCAACAGACGGGAATTTTGCAAGGATGCCTTTATTTTGCCACAAAGCAGTATATACAGGTGATATTAAAGTAGAAACAATGTAAAGAAAACACAGCGTAAACAACTGCAATATGCATAACAGTAGACAAAAATGTTTTTAGTTTTATCTAACTTAACGGACTTGCACACACATTCCGATAACTGGTTAATATGCTCAGTATGGGGTGTGACCACCTCTGGCAGCAATACGGGCCTGACAACGGCGGGGCATGCTGTGAATGATATCGTCAATCTCATGTTGAGGCAAAAACGTCCATTCTTTTTGGAGAGCTGCTCGCAAGTCTTCGAGAGTGGTCGGTGAATGCTGCAGTGTTGCATCGCGTCTTCCTAGTGCACCCCAGCCATGCTCTGTGGGATTCAAATCCGAAGAGCGAGCAGGTCACGCCATGCGTGCAATATCTTCCGTTTCCAAGAAAACATCAACCGCTCTTGCTCTATGAGGTCAATCATTATTGTCTATCAGTACGAAGTCAGGGCCCGCACAACCTCGCAACAACCGCGCATGAAGTCCCAAGATCTCGTCACAATACCTGACAGCACTTAAACCCTGCCGAATCATACATACAATTTCATGAAGAGGTGTTCCTGAGCTCAACATAATCCCTGCTTACAACATTAGGGATCCCCCTCGATAACCATCTCTTTCCAAAACGTTTTGGTCCCGAAATCGTGTTCCACGTTCTCTCCAGATGCGAATGCGTCGAGAACCACTCTCCAGATCAAATTGGGACTCATCTGTAAAAAGAACATTGGCCCACTGTTCGACGGCCCAGGTGGCGTAATGACGACTACACTCTAGACGTCCCCTTCTCTGAAGACGCGTCACAGGTACACATACAGCAGGTCTCCAACAATAAAGGCCATCTGTCGAATTCTTCTGTGCAACTTTTGTCTCGATACAACGCGTCCAATGGATGCTGCGAGGTCAGATGCCAATTGCCGTGCAGTGCTAAGGCGGTACCATCGTGCCCTTACATCCACATAATGGCCCTCTCTATAAATTATTGCCACATCCGAGAAGCAACAGAACGGTTTACATTAAGTCATAGGGTCCCATCAGTTTTCGACTGTCGTGCCTCCATTCTTCTTACGGCCCTCCACCGCAGAGAGTCTGGTAGGTATCTTCTTTGTGCCATATTGCACCATCGGTGACTGTACACACAGCGATTGTGGATGTGGGACTACCAGGCAAACACTACCTTGTTTGGTAGTTGCCCTGACGTCATCGTTGACATGTTGTCCATTGACGTGAATGCCGTTTTCCGTGCAAAGGACGATTGTACAGACATCTGTTGACAGTTTGTATTATTACACGGAGAGCTAGACACAAGGCGGGGAAATAGCGGTTCGTTGCTTTAATTTTGGACGCCAGTGTATTTATCGACGTAGATGTTTATTACGGATGTACACTTCAAAACTGAAATTATCAGTCACGAGTAAGGTATTCTTTACTTTTGGGACGGGTAGTGTGTTGGATGATACTAGAAATAGTCTGTCCCTTGTGTTATTATTACAGTGGTAGCTTTTGCTAACATCAGACATTTAAAAAAGCTAAAATGTATCTCTTTCTAAGGTTTGGTCTAGAGTGACAAAGTGTAAATGGATAATGGTCGAAGTGTTTACCAAGTACAAGAGCGTTTTTCTGGCATGTTCAGGCGCTGAATATCACGTCTCTGTCTCACTACTCAACATAACTCCAACCCACGCTCTGGAATAATGTCCTATACAATGGGATTCCCACTTAAAGTTTCTTTGTGTCCTTCACAAACAAATAGTCATCACCGATTTGTCCGCATCTCGTGGTCGTGCGGTAGCGTTCTCGCTTCCCACGCCCGGGTTCCCGGGTTCGATTCCCGGCAGGGTCAGGGATTTTCTCTGCCTCGTGATGGCTGGGTGTTGTGTGATGTCCTTAGGTTAGTTAGGTTTAAGTAGTTCTAAGTTCTAGGGGACTGATGACCATAGAAGTTAAGTCCCATAGTGCTCAGAGCCATTTGAACCATCACCGATTTTTTCCGTTGCACGTAGTAAACTATCTGTCAGACCTGCACTGGTCTCCCTATTGACGGCTGGGATGTAATCACCCTCGCTTCACTCGACTCCCCAAACACGGTAAAAATCCGGTCAGTGAACTACGTATGCAAAAATTGCTACAGGGGAGATGAAACGTTGTAGTGGCCGGGTACACAAAAACTGTCAGTGAGCGTCCAACCGGAATTGTTATGTCCACTATAACTACTAGCCAAAAAAACACTCGGTAACGCCTAACTGCGCAATGCGTGTACCTTGCTTTAACATTCCTTCCACATTGAACCAATCGGTATGAATAGTGTAGTTATCGTTCATCCGCATACGAAATGCTTGTTTAGTTTATTAAAACGGAGGCCTCCATAACGAGTCGTACGTGAAAGCAAAATCCATACATAACCGCACTTCAGCCGCTCACACGTATTGTCGCCGGGTGCCTGAGTTCAGGACGAGCTTTTTCCGCGGCTTCTGCGCGGCGCTGAAAATGTCGAGCCATCCTGGAGTTGGCTTCTATTCAGCGCGTCCTGCTGCATTCATTCACTCCTGGCGTCCGTTCCAGTAGGGCCGGTTCTTCTCTTTAGCAGCCGCCACGGAAAACGTGCCGCGTGCTCGTCTGCGAGGCAGCGGTATTCTTCGATGCCCACTTCAGGACACGCACTATGTAGTCACTTTTTTATCCGAAAGTATTTCTTTTAACTTTATAGCACTTACCACAAAACATATCTAGCTTCCGTCCAACTAGTCGACCACAATATTTTGCACCTGGTAGTGAGGACGTTTCGCTCGACTCATCGTGAGTTAGAGTGTGATCGGTGTTGACAGTACATGCACAGCTCACCAGAAAACATTGACGAAACGATGCCTTTTTCTTAGTCGCCACTGCACTTGTTAACTGTAACGTCACCGCGTGCTTTCTGTAAGGGCCAAATACAACTATACCGTGGTTGAGTAGTGCGTCTAACTTTAGCGAAGCAAACATCTTCACCTGTTTTTAAAACTTGAAATCCGAATTGTCTCGTGGCCAGAAATGACAGCACTTCAGTGGATGTGAAAAAATTTTAAGAATACATTGAAATGTTTCATATTTTATGATAAATGCAATTGCTGTAGGGAAACACTGAGGGACTGCAGTTTACATTAATTTGGAGAGAAAACACTTTCTTTATAAAATAAAATTTAGTGAACAGTCGGTTTGCATCGTTTAATGCTGGATTTGTCCCAACACATTTCATAGTTGTGAATTGTAGGCTTCGCCTCTTTCTCTCTTCATGGTTGTCGATTTGGGGGAGGGGACCAAACAGTGAAGTCATCGGTCCCATCGGATTAGGGGAGGAGGGAGAAGGAAGTCGGCCGTGCCATTTCAAAGGAACCAGCCCGGAATTTGCCCGGAGCGATTTTGGAAAATCAAGCCGGCCGCTGTGGCCGAGCGGTTCTACGTGCTTCAGTCCGATACCGCGCTGATGCTACGGTCGCAAGTTCGAATCCTGCCTCGGGCACTGATGTGTGTGATGTCCTTAGTTTAGTTAGGTTTAAGTAGTTCGAAGTTCTAGTTGACTGATGACCTCAGATGTTAAGTCCCATAGTGCTTAGAGCCATTTCACCCATTTAGGGAAATCACGGAAAATCTAAATCAGGATGGCCGGACGCGGGTTTGAGCCGTCGTCATCCCGAATACGATTCTTGTGTGCTAACCACTGCGCCACCTCGCTCTGTCCTCTGCTCTTCACACAAATAAAAATTCTCTCTCTCTCTCTCTCTCTCTCTCTCTCTCTCTCTCTCTCTCTCTCTCTCACACACACACACACACACACACACACACACACACACACACGGACAATTCTTGTGGAACCAAACTAACTCTTCAATCTTTGCAGTGGACAGACTGTGTATTGCTCTTTAGATCGAATACTGCTACTAACAATCCTGGACAGACAACAGACCAACAGGGACTGCATATGTCGCGGCTTGTAATAAGAAAATGGGAGTTGTTTCCTCGTCTCGGCGAGCGCCGTAGGAGGGTTCATCGCTCTAATTGTACGTATCCACCTAGCGAGCCCGTATCTGTCTTACAAGCGGCAATAAAACACGCGCAGCTCTTCAATATTGCAGGTTTATAGGGCTGCACCTCTCGACATTCGTCACGATTTGCGGGGAGGCGCTCCCCTCGGTGTAACCCAGTAACCCGGTACAACCCTCGCGGGAGCAGCATGTCATTTCCCTTTCTTCCTCCATTCTTCGTGGCTCCCGCCAGCCGTACATTTGCCTGCTTTATTCGACCCCGCGCTCTCCCACGCACGGGGGCGCCAGGCGCCTCGCCTTCCGTTTCTTCTCCGGCATATTGCTTTTTTATTTTTTCACAAATCGCGATGTGGTCTCCGACAGTTGGGCGAATATTTTAATGTTAAATCCACGTTGAAAAGGCCTCGGCCGAGCCATGTGTTTTGATCCGCAGGGCGCGCGCTGCGTGCCGTGAAATATTGATGTCCCTCCTAAGCGAGGAGCCGGATGGCTACCACAATAAGAAACTTCCTCGTCCTCTGCCTCGGCTGCTTAACGCGACGCGCCCGTACCAGGTCAGGAAGCGTCACACTTAACACAGGAACGCAGATGGAAGAAATACCCCGGTTAATAAGCCCGTCCAACGAAATACACTGACGGAAAAAAATCACAACATCAAAAAAATTAATGTAGACTAATGAAATTTCGGGAGTATATTTGTATAGGTACCAGATGTAAGTTATTAACATTACGAGATAACAGGTTAATGTAAGCGGGAAATAAGCCGTTGCAAATGTGAAAAGGTGGTACATTAACAAACAGTGGAACCATCAGGAAGTTGAAGGCAAGAATGCAAACGTGAATGCATTGTGTCGTAGAGATGCGCAGGTATCAATTTTTGGGATAGAGTTCCATGCTAGGCGAGGGGTCTAAGGCGTTGCAGTCATGGACTGTGCGGCTGGCCCTGGCGGAGGTTCGAGTCCTCCCTTGGGCATGGGTGTGTGTGTGTTTGTCCTTAGGACAATTTAGGTTAAGTAGAGTGTATACTTAGGATCTGATGACCTCAGCAGTTAAGTCTCATAAGACAAAAAACGAAAAAAAAACGAAAAAGCTCCATGCCTATTGCACTTGGCCGATCAGTACAGGAACGGTTAATGCTGTTTGTGTATGACGCTGGAATTGTCGTCCGCTGATGTCCCATATGTGCTCGACTGGAGACAGATACACTATCTGATCAAAAGTATCCGGACATATGGCTGAAAATGACATAAAACTTCATGGCGCCCTCCATTGGTAATGCTGGAATTCAGTACGGTGTTGGGCCACCCTTAGCCTTGATGACAGCTTCCACCCTCGCAGGCACACGTTCAATCAGGTGTTGGGTTGGAAGGTTTCTTGGGGACTGGCAGCCCATTTTTTCACCACAACATAACACCACCACCTCCGAATTTTACTGTTGGCACTATACACGCTGACAGATGAAGTTAACTGTGCATTCGCCACACCCACACCCTGCCTCAGATCGTCACATTATGAAGCCTGATCCGTCACTCCACGCAACGTTTTTCTACTGTCCAATCGTCCAGTGTTAATGCTCTATACACCAAGCGAGGCGTCGTTCGGCATTTACTGGCGTGATGCGTGGCTTATGAGCAGCCGCTCGACCGTGAAATCAAAGTTTTCTCACCTCCCGCCTAACTGTCATAGAACTTGCAGTGGATCCTGATGCAGTTTGTAATTCCTATGTGATGGCCTGGATAGATGTCTACCTATTACATATCACGACCCTCTTCAACTGTCAGTCGACAGAAGAGGTCGGCCTGTACGCTTTTGTGCTGTACATGCCCCTTCACGTTTCCACTTCACTATCACATCGGAAACAGCGGACCTAGGGATGCTTAGGAGTGTGGAAATCTCACCTACAGACGTATAAAACAAGTGACACTCAGTCACCTGACCACGTTCATAGTCCGTGAGTTCCACGGAGCGCTCCATTCTGCTCACTCACGATATCTAATGACTACGGAGGTCGCTGATATGGAGTCCCTGGCAGTAGGTGGCAGCACCATGCACCTAATACGAAAAACATATGTTTCTGGGAGTGTATGGATACTTTTGATCACATAGAGTATGATGATCGAGCAGACCAAGGTAATATGTCGACATTCTGTAGAGCATGTTGGGTTACAACGGCGGTATGTGGACGAGCGCTATCCTGCCGGTAAAACCACCCTATGATGCAGTTCATGAATGGCAGCATAACAGGCCGAATCACAAGACTGACGAGAAAATTTTCAGTCAGGGTGCTGCTCCTGCTGTCATACGAAGTTGCACAGTAACTCCAGGTGTAGGTCCAATGTGTCTAGCAAGCAGACAGCTTGGTTGGAAGCTCTCAACTGGCCTCCCTGTGACCAAAACAGGGCCATCACTGGCACCGAGACAGAACGGGCTTTAATCAGAAAACGCCGGCCGCGGTGGTCTAGCGGTTCAGGCGCTCAGTCCGGAACCGCGCGACTACTACGGTCGCAGGTTCGAATCCTGCCTCGGGCGTGAATGTGTGTGATATCCTTAGTTTAGTTAGGTTTAAGTAATTCTAAGTTCTAGGGGACTGATGACCACAGGTGTTAAGTCCCATAGTGCTCAGAGCCATTTAATCAGAAAACAAACAGACCTCAATCCTGCCGTCCAATGAGCTCCCCCTCGACGCCACTGAACTGGTGGACGAATGTGTGAACACTACCGATAGAGACGTACAGTAGAGCAGCGAGGTGTTTGGTTGTGATCCGTCGATCACCTCAGATGAGAGTTCCGAAAGTACCTACATTGCTGACGTCACTGATGGTTGCAGCTGACGGAGACGCGAGAGATCGGATAGGTTTTCGCGACTTTGTTGTGATGATGACAGACGCCTCGCTCGATGATCGCCGTACTTTTGTTCAAGGCCAGGTCTCCGTAGACATTCTGCAAGCGTCTACGAATATCTGCGATGCTTTCGTTTTCCGCCAAGAGAAACTCAATGACAGCTCTCTGTTTGGAACACTTCTCCGTTACAGACGGCAATTTGAAGGCTGCGTATAACGCCGCCACCTATCGGAATTTCTTCAGATTATATGGGATGAAGCGGTAATATTCCACGATGGCCCTCAACAAATTCTGCATTTTTTTCTACCGAAAACTGAATGCGCATCGTACTTGAATCACTGCAACACGTGCTCTCAAAGCCCCCATGCGGTATTCAGTCTCGGTGTGGTCAGTGTCATAATGTTTCGGCTCATCGAGGATTGGAAGCTCAGCACAAATTAATCGACAAAGTTCAACATACTCTACTAAACCATTCTGAGAACATTTCTGGATTTGGTCAGCATGACATATGCTAACAAACAACAATTTGATGCAGAAATTTAGCGTCTCTTTAGTGGAGAAATAGTAATTTTAAAAGTAGATAGTTGCAGATAGTGTAGTATTGATATCACTACAACATAACAGAATGTTTATGGGGACCATTTTGGTTACGGCACTAAAAGGTTAAAAGTTTCCAATTACAGACATGGTAGAAAGACACCTATGTGTGTGCGTAAAATATCTTATTTTGTAACCTAATTTCCGTCTTTGTAATAAAAAAGGGGTTAGCACCTTACGGAAAATAACCTGGTATGAAGCTGTTTTCATTGATTCGGACAGCTTTGTCTTACTCTGTAAGAGAAAGTAACCTCATGCTTCTCTCTTTCTCTCTCTTTCTTTCTCCTTCTCTCTCTCTCTCTCTCTCTCTCTCTCTCTCTCTCTCTCTCTCTCTCTCTCTCCCTCCCTCCCTCCCCCTCTCTCCCTCCCTCTCTCCCTCCCCTCCGTCTCTTTCCATCTGTCTCTCACACATTCACCCACGTGTTTTCAGTTCGCTGATTTTATTATTACACCATGAACTGGTATAAAGTTTTGCGAATAAAAGAGAGAGAGAGATAGAGAGAGAGAGAGAGAGAGACGGTTAATCACAATTACACCAATTCTTTCTGTGAAAACAGACCTAAAAATTATGATTATTTTACATAATCGCCTTTACCTGTGTTGATGTGCTCTATAATATTTATCTTTGCCTTAAATAAATGTTTGTCTGTTTAGCACAATTCTGAATGCAGGATATGTGCGTTCATAGTTCGTCACCCGTGTGTTTCAGTATCATGCATCAAACGAAAAAGAAGTTGCCTTTTTATCACATGAGATACCGCTCCTTCACCTTTAGAACCGAGCTAGGTGTGCTGGTCGGAGCCGTTTTAAGTCGTTTGTGCACACGTGTTGGGGGAGAGGAGGAGGATTTGTCTCAGCGGCGGCAAATGGTATGCACAGAAAGCGAGATCCAGCACCTTATCTCACCAAGAAGTAGAAAAGAAGTAACCAGAACGCAGGAATGAAAAAGTAAAAAAGAGTGAAAAAAGACTTATCATTACAAGAAATAGCGGGCTCATACTTAAAATTTCTGCATAATTGTTCCAATCGAAGAGCCCGCGAGTGGCATTTGTGGAGACGGCCGTCTTTGTGGAATCGTTGCGCGGCATAATGCGAGGCGTGTGCGATACATCACAGACTCACAAGGCACCGCCGTCATAAATCAGGGACCGGCCAGGCGGGCAAACTTGCACTCCCCTAAACACACAGCCGGCCTGAAAGTGGGTGGCGATATTAAATAAGTGCCTCGCCCGTGTCTCCGGCATGGCAATAAATATTAAGCAGACTCACGTGAGCCGTGACGAGATTTAAGTGCCGAAAGACGTGAAGTTGATCCGAGAAGAAGGGACACAAGAAAAGGAAGGCAAAAGTTTGGTGTGAAATTTATGTAGGCTGCGTTCTTACGGGAAATATTAATGTCTCCGTGTAAAATAAAGATTAATGGCCATATCCGAAAGGTAACTAGCTTTTCATCAAACTCTGAACGAAGATCAGGCAACAGGACACCTCGATAAATACAAATAGAAGTTGAATCCAAGGACGTGGTTAGTCACCGTGAGTGTTCAGGTGTGCCTCCACTGAGAGGAAGTAGGTTTACAGTCCCTTTCAGGATCATTTCATTAAAGGTGGTGCTCTAGGTGCTAAGGATACATGGGAATAGCAGCTTTGTTAAGGGAACTTGACCGATATCCGAATTAAATATCTTAGGGGAATCAACGGAACTCAAAATGAGGATGATTGGACAAGATTTCAACCGCGTTCATCCGCAATATAAATCCACGTTAAAACCTTGTTGTCATATGCTCGGTCCCAAGAAGAGACTTTTCCACTCGTCACGATTTATTGTGTCTGCCTTAAGCGATGTACCGCTGTCCTCTCCGACTGCAAGGGCTCCAACGTCATAGATAAATCTGTGCCATCGTCTCAAATAATTCCGTACAGAGGCAAGATGTCGTCTTTTTCGAAGCAACAATCGTCGGCTTATATGACTTTGATAACAATTGCACTTTGCAACTTCGTGGGGAATAAACATTGATAAGAGCTACATGGATGACACCCAGTGTTATGGTTAGGAAAGAAAAAACCTGGATAACAGATCGGTCAAATATGTTGTGAAATGATTTATCTAAAATAAAGTAATAAAATAGGTTGGGCAAACATTTGACGCACATTCGAAAGATGCTCGATATCATGTAGAGTAAATGAGGTATCGATTGAAAATTTGAAGTTCTGCGTTGAACTTAGAATTTTAAAGAGTAGTAGAGGATATTAGTCTTGCCGATTATGTACACCACGCAGCCTGCGGTTGTGTGGCTTTGTAATACAATTGCCGTGTGAAGTCAAGCGGTAAAATATATAAACAGTTGAGATACTGTAGCTATGGAAATAATTATCAGTGACAGCTGAGATAATCATACATTAATGATGTTACGAGACCACTGAGTGCAAATTCCACTGGTCGAATGTCCCACTTTTATTCAATTTTCTCGATTAACCTTTTCCTATTGACAAACTTTAGTGAGCAAGAACAGTGTTATCAACAGCACTGTGAGGAGCTATACTACTTCTTTCACCACACGCATCCCTGTTTCTAGTTCAAATGGTTCAAATGGCTCTGAGCACTATGGGACTCAACTGCTGAGGTCATTAGTCCCCTAGAACTTAGAACTAGTTAAACCTAACTAACCTAAGGACATCACAAACATCCATGCCCGAGGCAGGATTCGAACCTGCGACCGTAGCGGTCTTGCGGTTCCAGACTGCAGCGCCTTTAACCGCACGGCCACTTCGGCCGGCCCTGTTTCTAGTATTTGAACGATTCTCTAGTGAAAAGCTCTTTCAGGCTCTAAAACTGTTGAAACCTTTTCACACATAATTTCACAAATCAAGGAACTATGTCATTGCCAAACAGCAGCTCTGAGTATTTTAAGAAATATCCGCCAGGGAAATATTTTCTAGAACCACTGAAAATTTCAGTTCGAACACTAAAATAAAAATATGGTTGACGTTGGTATGTAAACTCAAGTATTTATATATTTAAAGTCAGAAACAAATAAACGTAGCAGCTGCAACGTCCATGCGCTAGTTATGTAGAAAGAGCACTAAGTATAATCCCTAGCTTGATTGTAACTGCTGTCTGAGTTACGGTTGTGCGTAATTTTATTCTTTTCTTTCCATATTTACTTTTATATCGGAAAAAATGGGTAAACAAGAACAGTGATGTCAAAATCACGTGTGACGGAGACATTACTTCTTGCTCCTCACGCATTCACTTTCCTGATGTTTGAAGGATTATACAGAGTTGTCAGAAACAGTCTGAAAAGTTTTTAAGGGTATTGCAGCTGCGTGACCGCTACGGTCGCAGGTTCGAATCCTGCCTCGGGCATGGATGTGTGTGATGTCCTTAGGTTAGTTAGGTTTAAGTAGTTCTAAGTTGTAGGGGACTGATGACCTCAGATGTTAAGTCCCATAGTGCTCAGAGCCATTTTTTGATATACAGCGCAGGTTGTGCTGAAAAATAGTTTTTAAGAAAAAAATTCGATACGTTGCGACGTTCCCGACTTAATCAGCAAATTTGAAGTTAGCCAATCAGGCAATTTCTCTGGCAGATTGTATTGGCCGCGAGTGACGATGTTGCCAAAGGTTGCACACGGGGACGGTAGTAAGGATCGAGTCCGAGCTAAGGAGTGAGCATTCTCGTGCGCTGTCATCTACGCTATCACATCTGACAGTAATTGTGTCTGGCGGGCCGCTTGAATTTTAGAGCACAAAGGCCTGATTGGCTCACTTCAATGATGATTAACTCTGAAACGACACAACGTATCGAATTCTCAACATAACCCACCCTGCAGCACACTGACAAGCTTTCCAGACTGTGTCTGACCGCCCCGTATATTGAAAAATGTTATCATAGTCATATATGTTAGAAACTGAAAAATATTGGACCTTTCTTACGCCTCTGGGCATAGATGATAGAAATGTCAAGGACACACAGCAGAGACTGCACGGTCTCGACCAGACAAATATGATTTCGTAACTTTAACATTTTAAATTTCCAAGTTAATCGTTGAACTTCAAATTCTCAGTCGACCCCTCATTTGCTGTATATTATTTCGAGTATCATTCGAAGGCACGTCAAATGTTTGATAACCTGTTTTAGTACTTGCTTTTAGACCAAACATATAATAAAATATTTGAACAACTGTTTCAAATATTTTACTTTCTAATTCTGTTCAGAAATCAATTAAATCTTTTTTGCAAAAGTAGACGTGACGCTCGTGAATTTTACACCTCATTTCTCCATTTCTCGCTCTTTTTTTGGCTACGAAAATTCGGACGAAAATCGAAGAGCCTTGTCTTCACTCCGTTCAAAAATATTTGACAAAATAAAATTTCGACGCGAGGTGATTTGAGACGATACTCAAGCTCTTATCGGTTGAAGACGAATAACGAAGTAGGCGCATCGTTTTCAGTGGAAACATACATAAGGGCTAGCAATTATTTTCATTTCTATAAATGTAAAACGATGGAAAGCTCCAAGAGGTTGGTCAGAAACTTAACATTACGTCCTTTAAGTAAAAGATGGATAGCAGTGTTTTGTGATCTTATGTGTATAAGATTTTACCCTGTTATTGGCTGCGAGATTTATAACATATTTCTTCAACAGCTTGTCGAAAACTGAGCAGTCGTTAGCATCTATGGCATTTTATACTGCAAACGGGTGTGCACAACGATTTTTTCCCTAGAGAAACGAATAAAGAAACAATGAAAGACTATAAAGTGAAACCTAGACCCAATGTGCCCAAGAAGTGACTGTAACAGGAAAACTCAATAGGGAACAGCATTCTTTTGTTAATATCCGAGACCATAAATATTTTCAGTCAATGTGTTGAAAGCATTTAAGTTTATTCTGCAGTAATTGAATTCTTTCGCTGAGAAATGTTTAATTACCGAATAGACGCCGCGTTTATTCTCCTTTCCCTCTTCAGAATGAGCAGCGTGCATTGAAGAAACTGAGGGGGAGTGTGGGAGGAGACTGAGAGATGTGTTACGACGTGCAGGAGTTTATCAGCAGTAAATTCTCTTAATTAAAAGTGCGGACGTTTCTAAAAGTTTCTCTTTTTTATGTTTCTAAGCTCCTAACGGAACAAGTGTTAATTAGAGGCGCCCGATCTTCACGCCAATTTTTAACCCTTCCTTGCAGCGTACAAAATAGAATACGTTCGCTACACAGTAATCTTTGTTCCTTTCGCGGATGAATACGCTGTCGCGATTGTTCTACCTTTTACTCCATGTAAGCGATACTCGCTCTGTTATACATAAGTCACTGGATGTTCCTATTTCTTCTGAGATCTCTGATTTGCTTTCGACTAGAGTATCAATTGAGTCCGAAGAGTATTTCCTATTTTTCTGCACCTAACAGTATTGTATTTTTTTAATTTATTGGTGTTTGGCATTAACCATTTAGCCACAGAAGTGAGTAACTACAGATTTGGTACACAATATTATATATACAGCATAGTCATTAGAAATTGCATTAATTTCAGTTAAACTTCATGGTGTACTTTGCACATTCACACATTTAACACAGACTTATCACGTTGGATCCTCTGTGTCTGACTCATAAGTGGATTCCGCTCCTTGCAGAAACAAGGCAATACTGACGTAACTCGTTGTGGACAGTTCCAAAAATGGTTCAAATGGCTCTGAGCACTATGGGACGTAACATCTATGGTCATCAGTCCCCTAGAACTTAGAACTACTTAAACCTAACTAACCTAAGGACATCACACACATCCATGCCCGAGGCAGGATTCGAACCTGCGACCGTAGCGGTCACGCGGTTCCAGACTGAAGCGCCTAGAACCGCATGGCCACACCGGCCGGCTGTGGACAGTTCCGAAACAGGTCCGTCACATATGTTGTAACGTAAATGTTCCGGACAGACTCAAATTATCTGTCTGATCTCGAGCTGGACTCGTATGCTCAGCTTCCTCTATAACGTTTGAAGCTCAAAGCCTGAAGCTGACCGTGCAAAGTGTCGCAGTGGTCACGACCTGGACTCGCATTCGGGAGGATGGCGGTTCAAGTCCGCGACCGGCCATCCAAATTAAAATTTTCCATGGTTTCCCTAAATCGCTACCGACAAATGACGGGATGGTTCGTTTTAAAGTGTACGGTAGATTTCCTTGCTTGTCTTCGAAACATTCCAAGCTTGGACTCCAAATCTAATGACCTCGATGTCGACTGGACGTTGATAACTAATGTTCATTCCTTTTTCAAGGCTCAGTTCACGGTTTTAAGGCATCAGTAGCGCCATCCTACTTATAAAAGCCTAAAAGGATTTTATAAAACTGTCTGACATTAAAGAGTAGGAGGTTCAAATGGCTCTGAGCACTATGGGACTTAACTTCTGAGGTCATCAGTCCCCGAGAACTTAGAACTACTTAAACCTAACTAACCTAAGGACATCACACACATCCATGCCCGAGGCAGGATTCGAACTTGCGAGCGTAGCGGTCGCGCGGTTCCAGACTGTAGCGCCTAGAGTAGGAGGATGACTAGAGTTAAAGGTTCCGTCAATGGAGAGGCCATTAAACAGAATGCCAAACTCGTGATGGACAAGGCTGGGACAAGAAATGGGAGAGGCATTTTCAAAGGAACAAACTCAGCATGTACCTGACGTGACTAAAAGAAACCACGGGAAACATAACTGTGGGTAGTGCGACGGGGATTTGAACTCAGACTTTCGAAAATGAGTGCACTCATGCACCACTTCTGTGGATTTCGTTTGACAGGATTTGCATTTTTTAAAATAACACAAGGAGAAAACAAGAATGGGAGTTTTAGATGCTCCACAATTCCGCGAAAATTCATCATAATGAAAAGAGAACTCCCAATTGGATGGCATTTTTCCTTGTTTTCCAGCACTGTCGTCTGTTTTCCAGGAGATTAAATAAAGAATTTGCTAAACACCCCGGCGACATTTCACGAATCCTCTCGTCGGAGTATCCTGTTGCGACGTTTTTTACCGTGTGTCGTTTGTTTAATGAAAGAGGAGTTACTAAATGGCCCGAAGCAACATACTAGACTGGAAACTAAGCTCTGCTACTTGCTGGCGGCTGGCTCGCTTGGTTTCCTCGGGAACCAGAGGGTACCAGCGCGTTTAACACACCATTAGCGCCTGCAGGAATGAAAGGCTGAGACAAGAGAGGGGAAAAATAAATAAGGAAGGGGAAAAATTAAGGAGCCGCGCTAGCCGGTAGGGGTGTGGCGGGGGACGGGGGGGGGGGGGGGGGGGCGCGAAGCGAACAAATGGCTAACACACAGTTGGAATAAGAAACGGGACAACGAGAAAACAAATTGCTGCCGGGCTCTTTTAATTAGTATGAGTCTCTTTGAATGAAACGTGTCCTGTTTTTATAATTACGATCCCTTTCTCCCTGACGCTTAGCAAAATGTCACTTCTGTACTTGCTTTTGTGCAGAATGGAACACACAAACAAATGCACGGCGCAGAAAGCCGGTTGTAACACATTTACTATCGACGCCTCTGATACTTCATAAAGGAGATACCGAAGCAATGTTTTAGATAACAAATTCTTCGTAAGGAAACCAGTATTTTGTTGTATCGTTAACTTTAGAATTTTTTTAATCTAGCGATGTGTTAAATTATGCGTTGTATATTAGGTTTCAAGAACCTTTAAAGTATAAGGACATTCAGTTTTTAAAGATTTCACAAAGAATTTTTCGCATACAGAAAATATGCCAAATATGAAAGCAAAGAGCTGACTCGTTTTCGTTGAACATTAAATATTAAATCTGAGATAAGGAGCAGAAACTTCGTTATACCGTCTATTTTGATCTTCTTATGCAGCTGATAATTTTTATATTTTAATTTAATAAGTGTATTATCTGTAGACTTCTATTTTCAAGGGCTCTTGAATCACATTGGAAGAACTCTGCGATTCCACAGAGAAGAAGTTATTTCAGTATATCGGTAAAGTTAATCACTTTGTTGTGTATTTAAGACGCGTAACATATTTACCGGACGCAAGTGAAACGCATTCTTTTAAACGAAATCCGATATCCCTCAAAAAGGCTAGTATAGTGATAAAAGCTCATGCTCAATGTTCACATTAGAATTTTGTGCATGAAACATTCGGGAAATATTCTAATTATCAAGGTGTTAGGGGATTTTACATTTTACAGACAATAGAGGTGAAAGATGTACCTTAGAATTAATTTTTGTTACCTACATTTTTTCTTTTGTAGAAGATTCACTGTGGACGTTAAAATCTTTATACAATTTTAGTCCCCTTCCAAAAACTCAAATACAGATAAAGAAGTACGTCACTCAAAATTAAAAGTCGTGTTACTCCTTCGAAATCTAAGCAGATCAAGTAGTTTAGGGTATTTATAAAAAAGAGTAAGATGAAACAGAGATGTTCCTTTGCGTACTGCGGAAACGTTACCCTTCATATATAGTCGTTTGTGAAGCATTAGGTGTGTCTTGATAACATGCGCGCCCTGTATATCCAAGACTAAATCGCCGTAGTACTCAAGTTACTTAATTAATATCTGCGTCTTAACTAGAGAATTTTCATCAGTTCATATTTATTACAGGCTTTCAAAGTTACCTACTTTCATCGAAATCAGTTTATTAGTTACAATATCCATTGTGTAGTTGTGACAGATATCCTCCTTGTTTTCCTTGTATGACAGCTGAAGATATAAGCTACAGACTATAATAGCAAGAGATCTGTTGGTGTAAGTGACGATGCCTAACTCTTCATTGACAGCGTCCATTCAACACTCGTGGAGTAACACTTCAGATTAAAAGTGTTGTTGATAATGTATGCGTGTTCTAGGGGGCTAAAGTGTTATTCATCTATGAAATAAAAATACTCACACTCAACTGTTTTCGTGCAGTGTTAAAGAACTGAAATATCTGTATATTTTCATGCAAATGTAAAGTGATCTTTGACTGAAAAATTAGACTGTCGAAGCTATAATTGCTGCTATCGCCTATCCATCACGTATTCTTAGAAAAATTTGTGATTCCTTGCTTTTTCAAGCAAGGGCTTTTTAATGCAGTTTTTCACACTCGTGTAAGGGATTCATGGCTTGAAAGGGCGTTGATATTTCACCATCTTTTGGACATTTTATATGTATCTCATACATTTTGTTTTACACGTCACATTCTTCTGTTAATCTTCTTCATAAATGCTGCGTCGTAAGACGTCTGTATCTACAGTTTTAAAAATAACCATATGCTAATTTTGTAAATACACATGTGAGTTCTTTACGTGCACTTTTTCATTATTAAATTGTTTTCGACTTGAAAAGCATTTCTGTGTTATTGCGATCAACATATCGGGATTTGTTGGGATCGTCCCATTCCAATTTTTACAAACTATAGTATATGAATTCATGAGTCTACATCGCAAAAATGCCGATATAACGATGTTGACTAACTTCTGTCTGTGTGTTGCTGGAGCTACATTTTTAGAAACTGACGCTTCAGGATTTTTCCGTAATTGCTTAAAGCCGTTGGTCGGACCCTCCATCCCTTCAGTGTATTGAAAGAAATGGAAACAAATGCGGGAGGCAGTTTATTGGATCTGGAGACTGGAGTGCCCCGTCTGAGGAAATGAACACCCTCCACGACCCTCGTCGCCGCCTGAGGTAATTTCCTTTTGGGTGCAACGTTTTTCTTTATGGTAATTCGTGTCTATTTGTTAGGGTGACGAGTAATGAAACTGCTCTCCGCTCTTGCTTTATGTCGCGACATATTGTTCGTATTTCCGCACTCGGTGATAAATGAGCTATGAGGCCATAATAATCCCTGCACAAATTAAGTGAAGGCTGTCTCCATTCCCAGTGTAACTTCGGTCCGTATTCCCTGTTGTGATGAGATGCATAATGCAGTCGACTCCTCGAGCGCTACAGCTTCTTCACGTGTTACGGAAAATGACCTCTATAAAAGCGAAGGAAAAGATTTGCTTTCCTTCATACTATCTCCGAAAAGAAACACGCCCGCAACGCCGTTTTTTGGTACTTTTTTTACAGTGTGTGACTTGCAAACTAATTTAAAAAAATATATTTTCTTCATTAATTTGTGGTTCCATGCATATCAGGTGAGAACTTCTAACTCTAGTTTACATTGTACTCAGTACGTGATTAAATTGGTTTACTGAAACACACACACCACACACATTATTTATAGATATTTTCTTTATGGAGAAGACGGGGATGTAAAGCAAGAATGATTTCAGATGGTTTTTAAATTTGTTTTTACTGTCTGTTGGCATCCACTAGAGGGGCTATTGAATAAATTTTTTGGTGTATCATTCTCCACTTTCTGTGCAACAATATGGTTCATTCGTAAATAATGGAGGTCTTGCTGTATTAATTCGAAGGATATACTTATGGATTGTACTATTGTTCTCAAATTCTTACCGATTCTAAGTAACTGCTTCGTAAGAGAGTGAATGTAGAACAAAGGCGATGTTAGCGCCCCTAACTGGTTCAATACTCTTCTACTGGATACTTGAAGATGATGAAGGTACATCAACCACTTAACATCTAAATGTAGACATTCCCAGAATATTATTGCATTGGATGTCGGCTAATAGAATACCGCATAGCCAAGAAGGGCTGTAACATTTTGAGCAATAAAGTCAATAATCATACGTAAGACGTAAGTTGCTGAAATTTACAACTTCAGTTCTTATCAGTACGCACGGGCGGAATTAATATCTTGTTTTCCGTATTGCCTTTTTCCCAGTTTCTTCAGTATTTTGGGAAATTGTGTTGCACGAGGACTGTTGCTATTTAATGGCTGGAAGGAGTGGGATGAGAAAATAGAAATCATTTAAATCTCCTTTTCTCTACAGTAGTTCCTTCATATTAATTTTTATTATTTTCATCAGAAACATTATTTCTTAGTGTAAACTTTAACCATCGTCACTCTTAACCCAGTGGTAGTGCATATGGATGAACCCTCCCCAGTCAACGTTTATCCTATTTCTTTCCCACGCGTAATTTCCATACATGACAGACGTGATATTGGGTGATTAGTTCGGTACTTTACCACTGCAGTTCCTTTCGGAGCGATTGTCGGTAAATAGGCTGCACCTGCGGCAGGAATGCTCTTATCCAGAAGGTGTTGGCGTCTAGATTCCTGCGACAGAGCCCAGCCCGGAGAGTTGAGATAGCTGTAAAACGCTCGAATAACAATGAGCGATATGCATGTTCAGATTCTAAATGTATCGTTTCAGTAATACTCCCGCGCTTTTCCGAAATCGCCTTAGACGCTCGGGAAGCATCTTCCCGCAACTCTCCTACGACCAAGTTCTTTCCCCGTCCTTCCCAAAGCTGGGTGAATTTCTTTTCTCCAGTGACATCACTGTCAATGAAGATTAAATACAAGAAAACTAGAATACACCAGTAACTGACATCAGTGAAGAACAGAACATCATTTATGTTGCCTGCGAAAGGCAAAGATCCCGAGTTCGAGTCTCGGTCCGGCACACAGTTTCAATCTGCCAGGAAATTTCATATCAGTGCACACTCCGCTGCAGAGTGAAAATCTCATTCTGGAAACATCCCCCGGGCTGTGGCTAAGCCATGTCTCCGCAATATCCTTTCTTTCAGCAGTGCTAGTTCTGCAAAGTTCGCAGGAGAGCTTCTGTAAAGTCTGGAAGGTATGAGACGAGGTACTGACAGAAGTAAAGTTGTGAGGACGGGGCGTGAGTCGTGCTTGGGTAGCTCAGTTGGTAGAGCACTTGCCTGCGAAAGGCAAAGGTCCCGAGTTCAAGTCTCGGTCCGGCACACAGTTTTTATCTGCCAGGAAGTTTCATATGGGCGCACACTCCGCTGCAGAGTGAAAATCTCATTCTGGAATCATTTATGTACGTAGCTCCGAACGATACAAAGTCTGGTGCCTGTTACCTTAAAAGGTTAGTTGTAAATATTAATTACCTAAATGTTCTTGAGATTGTTGGAAGAAACGTACAGTCGGAAGCAATACAGTTTTGCTGTTGCTTCAGGAGTTTTTAATTACCATTTCTCTTTCGACAAAAAGTGTCATGCGTTACACTTTGTTCTCGTTATTACCAGCACGCAATTTTCTCTCTTGTTAGTTCCAGCCTTGACTGTATTTTCGAACAATGTCCGTCTCGTTTTATGTTGATTAACTTTTTATAACGTCTTACTAATAACGGTGTAAATTCTAGTTAATCAGTCATCTAGCTCTGGATAAAGGAATGGAATCGATACTTTATTTCTGTTTCCCGATTACTATGTTTTCGATTTCTGTTTCCGATGTTGAGGATACTTTCCTACGCTATTGGTTAATTACAGTCGTGAATAACGAATTTCTTTATCACCGACGACAATAATTCACACAACCAAAAACGACAGAAAAGTTTAGTTTGTCGCACACTGCATTATACCGTCAGTACTCTTCCTAAACTGTACTACTGTTGTATAAAATGTGCCATTTTAGTAAACTACTTTTGGAACATCACAGTCCTGTCAAGTTGGTATTACATGGAAATCTTAGCATTCATGAACCTAAGCAAGGTATTTCTGCAAATGCAGCATATTTGCAGTAAAATGAAACTACATATACGACTACATGTATACTCCGCAAGCCACCTCGCGATACGTCGCGGAGGGTGAATTGCATATCGCTGTCATTTCCCACTTTCATGTTCCAGTCGCAAGAAGAACGATTGCCGGTAAGTCTCAGTGCGGGCTCTCTCTGATTCTGTCTTCATAGTCTCTATGAGAGATATACATAGGACGAAACAATATATTTGTTGACTCTTCTAGGAACGTACGCCCTCGGAATTCTGGTCAAGATGCAAACCGTCTCTCCTGCAGGGTCTGCCATTGTAGTTGGCCGATCATCAAAAATCAAATGGCTCTGAGCACTATGGGACTTAACATCTATGGTCATCAGTCCCCTAGAACTTAGAACTACTTAAACCTAACTAACCTAAGGACAGCACACAACACCCAGCCATCACGAGGCAGAGAAAATCCCTGACCCCGCCGGGAATCGAACCCGGCCGATCATCTCCTTGAAGTGTTCGTACTTACTAAACGAACCTTTAAGGAAACACACTCCTTCTCTTTGGATCTTCTGTATTTCCTTTATTCATCCTGTCTAGTACAGATCTCACACTGACGACCCGTATTCAAGTACTGGTCGAACGAGGATATTGTAAGCTAGCTCCTATGTGGACGGACTAAATTTCCTGAGGATTCTTCCAATGAATCTGTCTGGCGTCTGACTTTCCTGCGATTAGTTTTATGTGGTTGTTCCACTTGAAATAGCTCCGTACGCACAATCCTAGCTGTTTTATGGAAGTAACTGTTTCCAGCGTTTGTTTTTCAATCGTGTCATCATACAATAATGGATCATTCTGTCTCCTTATACGCAATACGTTACATTTGTTTAGGTTTAGGGTAAGTTGCCACTCCCTAAACCAAGCGTCGATGTTCTGCTTCTCTTTCTGCATTTCGATACAATTTTCTAGCGTAGCGCCTTCTGTCTATGCAACAGCATCATCAGCGAAAAGCCTCATAGAACTTGACAAGTTGCCCAATACGTCTCTTGTGCGTATTGTGAAAAGGAATGGTCCTACAGCACTTCTATCGGAAACGCTCGAAATCACTTTTCTGTCTAAAGATTGCTCTCCATTGAGAATGTTATGTAGTGTTTTGTCTGCTACAAACTCTTTAATCCAACTACGCAGTTTGATATTCTGTGTGCTCGTATTTTGGTCATTAGGCAGCACTGAGAAACTGTATCGAATGCTTTTCGGAAGTCAACTAGGCATAAACCTAGGCATCAGTATCTGCAGCCCCCTGGGTCTCGTGGATGAACAGAGCGAGCTGGGTTTCACATGGTCGTTGTTTACGAAACCTGTGTTAAGCGTTTGATAATGTTAATTACGTTATTTCTGTACGTTTAAGTGCTCCATTTTCTCAAAGTACACATAGTAAGCATGTTGTTATTTTTTTACTTTTGGCGCGCACTTCAGTTAATACACAAAGCGTCTCCGGGTGAAGAGGAACATCATTTGACAAAAAATTTTTTCAGACTTTGTTTTCGAAGTCATATTTGTCATGTTAACCTAGAGCTTACTGGAGAAGAGGTCTGTGCATGTGAGCGTCGTGCACCGCTTTGCGGCATGTCCTTAGGCTTGCAGAAGGGTGGAAGGACACGCGTTATGCCGGCGCATAATTAACCAGAAGGATGAGTGGCCGCATCTTTAATCCGTGTTTCCACTGCTACGTGCCTCTATTCACGACGGTGCTCGGCTGCACAGTTAACTCGTTTGGAATCTCGTAGCTGCTTACTTATTCTGTAAGTTCTTTCTTAACTCGTTTAAATGTTGATGCTCGAAAGTACTGTAAAATGTAACAAATATGAAAGTTAAAACAGTAATATTGATAATTTCTTGTCTTCGCAGAGGTAACTGTTATCCATAAAGAAACGAAGTAGAGAAAACAGAGCTTACTGGATTGTAAAAAATTACGTCGTGCATGAAGAGCAGCGCTAATGCATAGCTGACTACCATCCTCATGTAACTAATCGTCGACGTGGTGCCAGCCGCCATGTTTTCCAAGAAAGAGGGATGCGGAGTAATACTTCCAATATATCTTGTAAACGGGTGTAGGAACAGCCGCAGATGAAATTTCATCAGTGGTTTTCCCTCAGCTTTGAGAGAGTCGTTTACGTGTTGTGTAGATTATGCGTGTATTATCACGCACAAGAACGGCTAGTCAGTTTCACGAAGGTTAATTATACAAGATTCACGTGTACATCTCGCTATAAGCGTCGCTTTTTACAGCTAGAAAATGAAACACTGAAGAGTACTTAACGTAATACATACGATTTCTTCGTGCTCGAACGCACGCGTGGGCGCAAACTCACACACACACACACACACACACACACACACACACACACACACAGAGAGAGAGAGAGAGAGAGAGAGAGAGAGAGAGAGAGAGAGAATATCGCTGGATACCAAATCTATAGCGCAGAATATTTTGCAACATGAAATGCTTAACTCATCTTCATGTCTATGTTTGCTGTCAGTGGATTAGTACAGCTCTCAGCAAATGGGAGAGGTTTAATGCAATTCATTTTACTTTTTCCTTTGTTACGTTGTAAATCTATGAATAATTTTTGTGCAGAATCCTCTTGTTTCGTTCTTTGGCTTCCCTCCTCGCGATTAACTACCGTATCTAAATGAATAGTAAAGGAAACTTTACTTCCCAACCTAGCTGAATTTCGTATGCTACGTAGATCTCAAAGTAAATCGCTAGGCTGTTATTTTCATAACATTTTAGTTTGTCTGAATTAATATTATACAACATTTTTATACTTCTCACGCCCATAATATGTCAGCCGAACTGTCAACAGCATCTCATTAGTATATTTTGTTCTTTAGTTAATATATAATTAAGTGTAATGTCGGCTAAAATTCTGTTAAGCAGACTTATTAATCGTATGTTATTCTTTGCAGGTGAGTACCAGTCGCTGTATATACTTCATTGAAAAGACTTGAGAGCTCTGCGATCTGTGGCACTGACGGTAAGTGTCAATAACTGTATCTTTTGCTGTGCTTGTAGCGAGTGTTTCTTCTAATAACCATCAGGCGTATATCCTCTGGTGTTCCGGCAGATATTTGGTATTTCTTTTTGCAAACAGATACTGTTTATTACGTATTTCACGCGGCAGGGTAAACAGAAAACGTCGGTTTGTTTCCCATTACAAACAAAATGATTTTTAAAGAGGAATTTTATATGCCCATTCGACAGAGCGGTCCCAAGTTAGTCTAGTACGATAGTCGGTTTAGCGATATGTATTAAAAGCGACAGTAAAACAGAAAGAATAACCAGTACTTCAGAAGCGACAGCATGGCCCTGTCCCGCGCTTGCTGCCACCACAAAGCAGCGCTGCTCAGTCGCTGCTGGAGTACTGCTTACCTTCCGTGTTTCACTATAACTGTTAAAACATATCACTAAACCGCATCTCGAGCTAGACTAATTTAGGTACTGCTCTATCGAATGTGCTTGTAAAATTTCGCTTTAAAATCATTTGATTTTAATGAGATACAAACAGACAATTTCGGTTGACATTGGGCGTTACATGAAGGACGTGATGAGCAGTATTTGTTTCAGCTCAGTCTACCTGCCCACAGCAAAAATGCAATTGCAAATATCTGCCGAAACACCAGAGAAAATGCGCTCGACGACTCTAAGGGCAGCCCTTCTCTATCGTCCGCAGCTCGTGGTCTCGCGGTCGCGTTCTCGCTTCCCAAGCACGGGGTCCCGGGTTCGATCACAAGCGGGGTCAGGGATTTTCGTCTGCCTCGAGATGACTGGGTGTTTGTGTTGTCCTCATCATTTCATCATCATTCCTGAAAGTGGCGAGATTGGGCTGAGCAAAGGTTGGGAATCTGTACCGGCGCTGATAACCGTGCAGTTGAGCGCCCCACAAACCAAACATCATCACCATCCTCTATGTATATAAAGACAGATATTTCGGTTCATCGAGAATCAGTTGCATATTACACTCCGAGAAAAAAGAAAGTTGCGGCAGAGTGACGATGGGGGATCGCCGGGAACTCTGCTCGCACACTTTTGCGCAGAGAAACTGCAGACCTGTAATACAATCAGAGAAGGCCATGAAATTACGAAAGCCGAAAAAAGAGTGATACTGAGTGAGTTGTTACGATGTTTATCAGAATGTGATGTACTTGTACTTCATAAAACCGATTCAGAGAGGTGTTTCGTGCGTTCGTAGGGTATCGGCGATCAGACTGCTTCGATCCAAATCCAAGGCTGATACTGAATGAGTTCTAGAGTACGGCATCAGCAGATCGCACACTGTATTTAAGTAATTAGTGACGCGTCTGTCACTAAATGGAAGCGTGAGTTTTCTGCTACGCTAGGAAGAAAATTTCAGTACTGTTGGCAGAGCCGGCCACTGTGGCCGAGCGGTTCTAGGCGCTTCAGTCCGGAACCGCGCTGCTGCTACGGTCGCAGGTTCAAATCCTGCCTCGGGCATGAATGTGTGTGATGTCCTTAGGTTACTTAGGTTTAAGTAGTTCTAAGTCTAGGGGACCTCAGATGTTAAGTCCCATAGTGCTTAGAGCCATTTTGAATTGTTGGCTGTTTCCGTATAATTTCATCAGTATACCGAAGGAAGGGATTAGTTTGTTTTCTACAGCTTCCAAGAGGTTGTGATTTTGAACTGGCTCATTTGCAATTCGTGTCAGTCGTAACTATTGATTACAACACATCACCCACCACATATTATGCCTATGTTCATGATGTATAGTGCTGTAAATGCCAGTTTGCCATGATGCACATACACTGACGCCTCACCCCAAGGTTGGCGCAAGAGTACAGTCATTGGGTAGTCGGCCGGACAACAGCTTGCGCTGTCCAAAAGGTATCGTCAATTTTCGGTTACAATTATGGCCGCGTACTGATTCGGTAACAACTGTGTTGGGCCCGATGGGACCCATTAAATGAATCACAGACGAGAAAACATGTTGTTCTTCCTGCTTCTCTTCGATCTATACTTTTCCACCTATCGAGTATTCACAACAGCAGTTGTCGCATGTCGAGAGGTGCCAGAAGCAAAGCTACACGCTTTTATCAGCAGATTTATAGTCTGGTTCTAACACCGGAAAACCTCTTGAGAAACTTTCTGCAACATAATATGGCTGTAAAGGACACTAATCAGTGCCTGCTGAGGCTCAAGACTGCCGAGAAAATACAAGTCTTCTCCGTCTTAGTTATAATGGACTCAGGCACGAGCTGTCTGCTTCATAGTCCTCAATAATGCAAAATGGCAGCGAAAAAAACAAGCTTGGTTGCACCCTGGTATATTTGGACTGCAAGATGTTCAACCGTAGCATGTTGGTTGAACTCGACACACCCTGTTCCCTTCATCTCACCTCAGACGTAAGTGTCACATTAAGTTCTGTAGTTCCCACCACGTCGCACACAATGGTGTCATTTCAAAATGGCTCTCAGCACTACGGCACTTAACATCTGAGGTCATCAGTCCCCTAAAACTTAGAACTACTGAAACCTAACTAACTTAAGTACGTCACACACATTCATGCCCGAAGCAGGATTCGAACCTGCGACCGTAGCGGTCGAGCGGCTCCGGACTGAAGCGCCTAGAACCTCTCGGCCACAACGGCAATGGTGTCATTTGATCAACACGTTATACACTATCATGACAATGGCACAGCAACAGGTCACGAAGCACATATTTTCAGAAAGTCTTCGCCGCTTGATCGAACTGTCTATACTCGTTCCTCTTATAACTTGGTTAAATCTGTTGTCTGAACCATGATAACAGTGAGAAATGTACACTCAGCCCCCTAGTCCACTTACATACCCACTCTTTCAGTGTATGTTACACCAACTAAGGGGTAGTGGTCATGGTAATGGGGGTTCGACTGTGTATATATGCACTCAAAAACTAGAGTACCAATCCCTTCAGAAGTCTTTGGACAGCGCAAGCTGTTTGTCCGGCCGACTACCCAATGACTGTACTCTTGCGCCAATCTTGGTGTGTGTCGTCAGTATATGTGCATCATGGCAAACTGGCATTTGCAGCACTATACATCATGAACATAGGCATAATATGTGGTGGGTGACGTGTTGTAATTTAGGATTGAAAATATGGCAGGTATTACCTACAAAAAATGGATTTAAATAGCCTGATTTATTGTACAGGACGAATTCAAACTCAGTGGACAAATTTTTTGAGGTTATCCGCGGATATGATCTGTGAATTTGGGAACATTTTAGGAGATCATAATGTGGACTGTTACTACTAAAACAAATTTTTTATTATTTTGGTATAGGGGACCCGTGGCGAACGGTGGCTCGTTGCGGAGTAATTGCATTACGTTTGATTTCATTCACTCCTTTATCTTTGTGTCTTTATTACATCGAAAATATGTGATAAGTATTTCCAGTGTCGCAGTATACACTGCTTGTGTCTTGTTAAGAAACATGTGAAGAACCTAGTATAAGAGACTCTCTGCGATACACACAAGGACTTGTTGCTATGATTGTCACATCTGTAGTTGTAGCTCGCTAAACTATTAGGATTCCTGAGTTTTTAAAACAGTCGATGGTGCGTCGCTGTACGCGCTAGTACAGGGGCTCCCAAACTTTTCCCCAGACGGAACACTTTGAGAATCCTGGTACTGTGATGAGACACCTTGTTTATTTTGAAGGTTAATAATTTTTTCTAAAAAATGTGGAAAACTTGTTTTATGCAGTTATTACTTCAATTTTAAATCATAAGAACGAACTCCTCGCCGGGCCAAAAAGTCCCAGGGATAACTAGCGGTAGCTGTGTCAACCTCTGCCTTGCGCCATCACATGGATGCGGTGTGGAGAGCATGTGGTCAGCACATCGCTCTCCCTGCCGTTTTGCCGAGTTCCCAAACCGGCGAGCCGCTGCTAATCGGTCAAGTAGCTCCTCCGTTAGCGTCACGAGTGCAACTCGTACCAGTCCTCCTACCAAAAAAAAAAAATCCTTTGTGGTACTGGGAATCCAACCCGGGTCCTCTGGATGGCAGCCATCTAAGCTGGCCACTCATCTACGAAGGAGGACTTAAAGCATAACTAACAACACAGAAATCTTACTAAAATTCTAAAAAAAAAAATAGTTTCGTCAAAACGTTGAAAAGACGCCAGTTATTAGTAGTTTCTCACGGAGCACTTATTCACTTCCTGACGAACACCAATCTTCCGCGGAACACATTTTGAGTAGCTCTGCTCTTGTGTGATCAACATGGTCGACATTTTGAACAGTGCCTGTAAGGGACAGTTGTGCAATTGTTGCGTACTATACTGCACACTGATAAAGCCGTGGTGATAAAACTACACACGTTTCGTCTGCTGGTTGTTCCATTACATATGTGGTAAGCTTTGACGATTACATATTAGACGCTTCTTCTCTGTGTAACGCGGATTTTCAGAGTAGCAAACGTAATTGTGACAACAAAACCGCATAAAACATATTAATACTCCGCAACGATCCACCAGAGACCATGTGTCCTGTATACCAAAGTACTCAGAAAATATCCCTCAACAACCTACGAAAGGGTCTGCTTCCCCCTATATAATTCAAAGCCGTTCAAAGAACGACCTAAAGGAGACCTTGCAGCTGGAAGAAGCGGCTCAAAACATGAGTTTCCGGTTGTGACATAGTTTTGATAGGTACTTCGCTTATTTGTTCGTATTACCATTAGGCTATGGTGCTACAAATTGAGGTTCTCTAGTGTACCATATATCGTTTAGTAATTTTTTTTAAAAATTGTGTGCATAGATTACGGGGCTTTACATGGCAGTTGTACCCAAATCCTGAGATTTTTACGGGGAGTTGTAATAAAGTTTTAATTATAATTTCGAAGAAATATACATAGTTATATAAATAAGTTTTTGTTTGTTTTCGGGTACGGGAACATGTCCAAATTCTTGATACACATTTAAATCGCCTCACCGAAGTTCTATTGCACGACACTAGAGGATTCAAAACAAAATGGCACACCCCGTCGACGAACTGGAGTCCTGTAATTCGTTTTCAGCTGAAGAGGAAATGTTGGAGCTGTGACAGTCCAATCGAGACGACTTATTTAGTCCTCTGGATTGGCCTGACACAGATACAACATTTCCTGTTTCACAGAAAAGGAATTACTACACGACACTCCGCTTTGTCGTAGCTGAGTTCCCAGCGCAGCTGACTGCCATGCGGAGAACCCGAGTTCGATTCCTTGTACTCCCAGTGATTTTTCCTTGGTGAGAGGACTAGAGCAGGATGCACTCAGCTTCGTGATGTCATTTGAGGAGCAACTTGATCTAGTAATAGCGGCTCCAGGTCACGAAAACTGACAACGGCCGGGAGAGTTGTGCGGACCCCGCGTTCCTCCATACTACACCCAATGCCGCCATTGGCGAAGGATGACACGGCGGTCTGTCAGTACCGATTGGCCCGCTAGAGCCTGTGGACGGAGTTTTGATCCACTTTATCAACGGGTTGCGCCATTTTGTATTTTACTTCTGTAGCAGCATCCTGTAATACTGTGGGGCGGGGTTTTAATGTTTACCAAGCCCACAAACATGAACACACATACACACACATTATATATATATATATATACCGGGCGATCAAAAAGTCAGTATAAATTTGAAAACTGAATAAATCACGGAATAATGTAGATAGAAAGGTACAAATTGACACACATGCTTGGAATTACATGGGGTTTTATTAGAACCAAAAAAAATACAAACGATCAAAAAATGTCCGACAGATGGCGCTTCATCTGATCAGAATAGCAATAATTAGCATAACAAAGTAAGAGAAGGCAAAGATGATGTTTTTTACAGGAAATACTCAATATGTCCACTATCATTCGTCAACAATAGCTGAAGTGGAGGAATAATGTTGTGAACAGCACTGTAAAGCATGTCCGCAGTTATGGTGAGGCATTGGCATCGTATGTTGTCTTTCAGCATCCCTAGAGATGTTGGTCGATCACAATACACTTGCGACTTCAGGTAACCCCAAAGCCAATAATCGCACGGACTGAGGTCTGGAGACCTGGGAGGCCAGGTATGACGAAAGTGGCGGCTGAGCACGCGATCATCACCAAACGACGCGCGCAAGAGATTTTTCACGCGTCTAGCAATATGGGGTGGAGCGTCATCCTGCATGAACATCGTACGTTCCAGCAGGTGTTTACCAGCCAGGCTGGGGTCGATGCGATCCTGTAACATATCGGCGTACCTCTCACCCGTCACGGTAGCGGTTTTGCTGTCCAGCGCCATCTGTCGGACATTTTGTGAACTTTGTTTTTTTTTTTCTTTTGTTGTAATAAAACCACATGTCATCCCAAGCATGTGTGCCAATTTTTACTTCTCTACCTACATTATCTACATTATTCCGTAGTTTATTAAGTTTTCAAAATTATACTGACTTTTTGATCACCCTATATATATATATATATGTATATATATATATATATATATATATATATATATATATATATATATATATATATATATATATATATATATGAATTACTACACGACACTCCGCTTTGTCGTAGCTGAGTTCCCAGCGCAGCTGACTGCCATGCGGAGAACCCGAGTTCGATTCCTAGTACTCCCAGTGATTTTTCCTTGGTGAGAGGACTAGAGCAGGGTGCACCCAGCTTCGCGATGTCATTTGAGGAGCAACTTGATCTAGTAACAGCGGCTCCAGGTCACGAAAACTGACAACGGCCGGGAGAGTTGTGTGGACCCCGCGTTCCTCAAATGGTTCAAATGGCTCTGAGCACTATGGGACTCAACTGCTGTGGTCATAAGTCCCCTAGAACTTAGAACTACTTAAACCTAACTAACCTAAGGACAGCACACAACACCCAGCCATCACGAGGTAGAGAAAATCCCTGACCCCGCCGGGAATCGAACCCGGGAACCCGGGCGTGGGAAGCGAGAACGCTACCGCACGACCACGAGATGCGGGCCCCGCGTTCCTCCATACTACACCGAATGCCGCCATTGGCGAAGGATGACACGGCGGTCTGTCAGTACCGATGGGCCCGCTAGAGCCTGTGGACGGAGTTTTGATCCATGGCGGCTGCGGCGGCCCCTCCCCATTGTTATTCAGCTTGTATATAGAGAAAACGGCACAGGAAACCATGAAGAAATATAGAAAGGGAGTTGAAAGTCACGGAGAAGGAACAAAATATTTACCTTTCTATGTAAACTGAATATGGAGGGGAGGGGGTCGCGGAGAGAAAGGAAAGGAAAAGGAAGGAACTAATAATATCAGCTACATCGGGACTTTGACAGTGTTGCCTGGAGTACACTCTTTCGAACTCTGAAGTTACCGGGGATAAATACAGGGAGCGAGAGGTTACTTATATCTCGTACGGAAACCAGAGAGCACATGTGAATCGAGCGACATGAAAGGGATGCGGTAATTGAGATGGGAGTGAGACAGGGCTGTAGCTATATATATATATATATATATATATATATATATATATATATATATATATATATATATATATACGCGAATAAAAAATTAATTAAGTAAGTCTATTTTTCGAGGCGATAATTAAAACTGTGACTGCCCCTGGTGTATGGGACGGTCGCAGGCCGGTTGCACCCTTGCCATAAGGACAATTTGCAGCGGCACAGCGTGTAAGCGAGAACAGCGGGCGGGAGCGGAAGGAAGGCAGCAAATCTTGGCTGCGTAATGAAGACGCGGCCCCGAGGGCGTCCGTCAATTAGACCTCGTGTCGCGCTGATGGCCCGACTCCGCAAATCAACGGACACCCCCTCCCTCAGCCGCAGACCGCCTCCCGGCTCCCGGCTCAGAGCTCGCGCCTTGCCTTCCCGAGCTACTTCAGAGCCTCCAGGTTTCGTCGCCCCTTTCTCCCTCGTCCTCAGAAGGTAGGCTCAAGAAAAAACAAACCCACATTTATTAGTTTCGCACACTTAGACAAAGCTATTGACAGTGTTGCCTCGAGTACACTCTTTCTAACTCTGAAGTTACCGGGGATAAATACAGGGAGCGAGAGGTTACTTATATCTCGTACGGAAACCAGAGAGCACATGTGAATCGAGCGACATGAAAGGGATGCGGTAATTGAGATGGGAGTGAGACAGGGCTGTAGCCTATCCCCAATGTTATTCAGCTTGTATATAGAGCAAACGGCACAGGAAACCATGAAGAAATATAGAAAGGGAGTTGAAAGTCACGGAGAAGGAACAAAATATTTACCTTTCTATGTAAACTGAATATGGAGGGGAGGGGGTCGTGGAGAGAAAGGAAAGGAAAAGGAAGGAACTAATAATACCAGCTACATCGGGACTTTATGCAGCATCAGCGGCGATGAGTGAAAATGTGTGTTGGATCGGGATTCGAATCCGGGACCTCCCGCTTATTATGCAGTTGCGTTAACCACTGCGTCCCCAGACACAGTAGTTATGGCAAATGTGCAGCAGACTGCTCCCAGGCCGACGAACATTCTTACCTAGCGCCACATATCCGCCGTCCCCGCCCATGTCCTTTATGATCCATAATTTTAGATTCCCGCTGGAAATCGAATGTCAAAAATGGGTCAAATGGCTCTGAGCACTATGGGACTCAACATCTGAGGTCATCAGTCCCCTAGAACTTAGAACTACTTAAACCTAACTAACCTAAAGACATCACACACATCCATGCCTGAGGCAGGATTCCAACTTGCGACCGTAGCAGTCACGCGGTTCCGGACTGAAGTGCCTAGAACCGCAGGGCCACCGCGGCCGGCAAATCGAATTTCAATGTGCTTCCGAACTAAAGTTTGTGGATTTGGACATGGCCAAAAGAACAGACGCCAATCATTCATATAATACACACATCAAAAAAGTTTTGCATCGCCACTGCTCCCAGAACTCCTGAAGACAGATGTTAATTGTGGATATTGTATCACAGACACAGTCACTTTGACTGTTCAGAGATGTCACTAAAGCCGCCCAAAGATGTAAACAACCATGCATGAGCAGCGCCTATTAGACGGAAGGGGTCCGACAGCCTATCAGATCCAGTCATTCCATCAGGAAGGAGGTACACGGCTCGTGTTGTCTGTAGTTCAACAATGCCTAGGCGGTCAATACCGCGGTTCGATCGCGTCCGCATTGTTACTTTGTGTCAGGAAGGGCTCTCAACAAGGGAAGTGTCCAGGCGTCTCGGAGTGAACCAAAGCGATGTTGTTCGGACATGGAAGAAATACAGAGAGACAGGAAGTGTCGGTGTCATGCCTCGCTCAGGCCGCCCAAAGGCTACTACTGCAGTGGATGACCGCTACCTACGGGGTATGGATCGGAGTAACCCTGACAGCAACGCCACCATGTTGAATAATGCTTTTCGTGCAGCCACTGGACGTCGTTTTTAGACTAAAACTGTGCACAACTTCGCTCCCGACGTCCTTGGCGAGGTCATCTTTGTAACCACGACACCATGCAGCGAGATACAGATGGGTCCAACAAGATACCGAATGGATCGCTCAGGCTTGGCATCACGTTGTCTTCACAGGTGAGTGTCGCACATGCCTTCAACCAGACAATCGTCGGAGACGTGTTTGGAGGCAACCCGGTCAGGCTGAATGCCTTAGACACACTGTCCAGCGAGTGCAGCAAAGTGGAGGCTCCCTGCTGTTTTGGGTGGCATTCTGTAGGGCCGACGTACGTCGCTGGTGGTCATGGAAGGCGCCTTAACGGCTGTACGATGCGTGAATGCCACCCTCCGACTGATAGTATAACCATATCGGCAGCATATTGGCAAGGCTTTCGTCTTCGTGGTCAACAATTCTCGCGCCCATCGTGTGAATGACTTTCTTCAGAATAACGACATCGCTCGACTAGAGCGGCTAGCATGTTCTCCAGATATGAACCCTATCGTCCATGGCTTGGATAGACTGAAAAGGGCTGTTTATGGACGTCGTGACCCACCAACAATTCTGAGGGACCTCCGCCGAATCGGCGTTGAGAAGTGGGACAAACTGGACCAACAGTGCCTTGATGAGCTTGTGGATAGTATGCCATGACGAATGACGCCACTGATAAGACGTCACCGCGCCAGTTATCAGCGCCGTTGCGCAACAGGATGTGAATTTTCCAGCAACACGCTCCTAGTAATAACAGGGATTATGGAACATGTGTTGTTACAACAGACAAGCCATTTTCTCTCTACACAAGGAATCGCAGGAGGATTAATGCAGATGATAAGTTAAATGTTTGGTGCAAAATCTCTGGTGTCTTAACTAAATATATGCTTGTACAAGGAGATATTACTTTGTATTACCATTCCTAATAAAGAGAACCACCCTTATCTATCCCGTGAGATTTTTTTTTTTTTTAAATTAAAATTTTCTATTGTTGTGTGCGTTCACCGTATGCCGCTGTGTAAGGCGTGTGACCTTGAGTGGGACTTAGCCGCAGAACGAGGCCTTGGCGCGCGATTCAAATGGGCTGGGCCATACGCTCCCTAGTATTACTAGGAGTGTGTTGCTGGAAAATTCACATCCTGTTGCGCAACGGCGCTGATAACTGGAGCGGTGACGTCTTATCAGTGGCGTCATCCGGTACTGAGGCAGCTGCAGGCTCATTCGACTCGAGGCAGCCGCAGCGAGCAGACAGCCATGCCGTACCGACGCAGAAGATACATGAGGAGGAGCAGACTTCCAGTTTACAAGACAGTGGACACGTTTTCAATTACACCAAATGAGACTGGTCAACAGGAGCTACTGCAAGGACCTATTACTTTTGTTGGTTGCAAGATTCAATTTTCTTGTACTACAACAGAAGTAGTTAGTGGTAATTCATGGTTAACAATTGCTATTGTGAGAGGTACTGAGGAGGATTAATGCAGTGGATAGAAAACTACAGAAGTAGTTATTTCTTATCGCACTTTTGCAGTCGGAGTTGTACCTAACAGGGATTATGGAACATGTGTTGTTACAACAGACAAGCCATTTTCTCTCTACACAAGGAATCGCAGGAGGATTAATGCAGATGATAAGTTAAATGTTTGGTGCAAAATCTCTGGTGTCTTAACTAAATATATTCTTGTACAAGGAGATATTACTTTGTATTACCATTCCTAATAAAGAGAACCACCCTTATCTATCCCGTGAGATTTTTTTTTTTTTTAAATTAAAATTTTCTATTGTTGTGTGCGTTCACCGTATGCCGCTGTGTAAGGCGTGTGACCTTGAGTGGGACTTAGCCGCAGAACGAGGCCTTGGCGCGCGATTCAAATGGGCTGGGCCATACGCTCCCTAGTATTACTAGGAGTGTGTTGCTGGAAAATTCACATCCTGTTGCGCAACGGCGCTGATAACTGGAGCGGTGACGTCTTATCAGTGGCGTCATCCGGTACTGAGGCAGCTGCAGGCTCATTCGACTCGAGGCAGCCGCAGCGAGCAGACAGCCATGCCGTACCGACGCAGAAGATACATGAGGAGGAGCAGACTTCCAGTTTACAAGACAGTGGACACGTTTTCAATTACACCAAATGAGACTGGTCAACAGGAGCTACTGCAAGGACCTATTACTTTTGTTGGTTGCAAGATTCAATTTTCTTGTACTACAACAGAAGTAGTTAGTGGTAATTCATGGTTAACAATTGCTATTGTGAGAGGTACTGAGGAGGATTAATGCAGTGGATAGAAAACTACAGAAGTAGTTATTTCTTATCGCACTTTTGCAGTCGGAGTTGTACCTAACAGGGATTATGGAACATGTGTTGTTACAACAGACAAGCCATTTTCTCTCTACACAAGGAATCGCAGGAGGATTAATGCAGATGATAAGTTAAATGTTTGGTGCAAAATCTCTGGTGTCTTAACTAAACATATTCTTGTACAAGGAGATATTACTTTGTATTACCATTCCTAATAAAGAGAACCATATTTTAATATATTAACCAACGATAGTTGACACGCTGCAATGTTGAAGGTTCTTACAGTAACTATGCCTCTCAGACCGGCGCACGAGTAAAATACGCAAATGTCAGTATCTTAGAGATGTTTGTGTAGGTGGGTTCAAAGAATCCAGATGGAGTGGATATTAGAGGTACCGGTGTGTACAGCAATCATGACCACCATCGCTGAAAGTCTCTCTGTATGGTGGTACAACATGCAATGTGTGGTTTTCATGAGCATTAAAAAGGGCGGAAATGATGTTTATGTTGATCTCTATTCCAGTTTTTTGTACAGGTTCCGAAACTCCCGGAACCGAGGTGATGCAAAACTTTTCTTGATGCGTGTATTTACATTTTGCCACTGCATCTATAATTATGTCAGAAAAAGTAATAAAATGAGCAGCGTCTTGAAAATTGAACACAAATAAAAGGGAAAAAAGGTACTAACTCACCGACTTTGTATCATTGTGGCCCGTAGGAGGACGTCGATCACGTCGTTTTCGGCTGCCTATTGCAATACCACGCGACAACCGACTTGCTGCAGTGTCGAACGCTTCGTTGACAACTCCCCACCAGAATGAAGACACTACTAACAACGGATGATGTGCCACTGTATAAACATATACATAACTTTTTAGCAGCTGGGCATATCGCGATACAGTTACACCCCTAACCAATTTAAATATTCTATGTGAGTCGTGTTTGTGTGTGTGGGGGGGGTGGTAGTGGGGGTAGGGAGGGAGGGAGGGGCTTGTATACGTCTTTTAATTTTTAGCACGTCATGTATCAAAGGCTGAGTAAGAGGGTCATGTCCGGAGGCCATACATAAAACGGAAAGAAGCCGGATGATATTGAGAGGCCTCGCGGGATTTGCCGAGCGGTCTAAGGCGCTGCAGTCACGGACTGTGGGGCTGGTCCCGGCGGAGGTTCGAGTCCTCCCTCGGGCATGGGTGTGTGTGTTTGTCCTTAGGATAATTTAGGTTAAGTAGTGTGTAAGCTTAGGGACTGATGACATGAGCAGTTAAGTCCCATAAGATTTCACCCACATTTGAACATTTTTTATAGAATAAGATCATGAAATACAGGCTAATATCAAAAAGAGAAAAAGACGCACCACGAAGGACCAATCCTCATGGGACGGAAACTGGTAGAAGTGGTGTACATGTTCAGAAAAACAATGATTACAATTTCAGAAGAAAATTGAATGGTTTATTCTAGAGAAAAAGCTTCACAAATTGAGCAAGTCAGTAACACGTTGGTCCACCTCTAGCCTTTTTGTAAGCAGATGTTCGGCTTGGCTTTGATTGACAGAGTTGTTAGATGTCGTCCTGAGGGATATCGTACCAAATTCTGTCCAGTTGGCGCGTTAGATCGTCAAAATGTCGAGCCGTTTGGAGGGCCTTGCCCGTATTGCTCCGAAGTTTCTCAACTGGTGAGAGATTCGGCGACCTTTCTGGCCAAGGTAGGGTTTGGCAAGCACGAAGACAAGCGATAGAAACTTTAGTCCTGTGCAGGCGGGTACTAACTTGCTGAAATATAATTCTAGAAAGGCTTGCCTTGAAGGGAACAAAACAGGGCATAGAATACCGTCGACGTACCGCTGTCCTGTGTGGGTGCCACAGGTGATAACTAAAGGGGTCCTGTTACGAAAAGAAATGTCACCCCAGACCATTTCTCTTGACTGTCGGGCTGTATGACAGGCAACAGTCACGTAGGTATCCCTCCGCTGTCCGAGGCGTCTGGTCATCGGGGCTCAGTTCAAAGCGGGACTCGTCACTGAAGACAGTTCTACTCTAAGATTCCGGGCCGAATGCGTCCGCCACCACTGCAAACAGGCTTGATGATGCAGAGAGGTCAATGGTAGTCAGCTCAAGGTGTGCCGTGAGCTCAGCCGCGTACTAATGGTCCTTGCGGTTACTGAAGCACCAGTTGCACGTCGGACCGATGATAATGATGAATCCAGGGCTCTGAGGGGCTCTTTGACGATTTATCAGTCCTCGCGTTATGCCTTCTCTCTAGGTCGACCACTTTCTTCTTGACGCTACATTCGGCCATGGTTCACCCATCTCGCCGACATCGTCGAATAGTGGCGTCGCTCCCATTCAAATGTCGAGCGATTCTCCAATAACTCCATCTGGATTCTTTGAACCCAACTACACAAACATCTCTAAGATACTGACATTTGCGTATTTTACTCGTGCGCCGGTCTGAGAGGCATAGTTACTGTAAGAACCTTCAACATTGCAGCGCGTCAACTATCGTTGGTTAATATATTAAAAACTAAAAACCCATCTCGATTGCGAAAAAAGCACCTAGTGTTAAGTGTTAGGTGCTTTTTTCGCAATCGAGTCGGGTTTTTAGTTTTTAACATAGTTACTGTCCTATTGAGTGCACGGAATGAAATTTTCAAAGATTTTATGACCTGGTATCGACTTCCCATTGTTTTGATTATCCTTGCCAGCTGCGAGGTGAAATTGCGCTGCAGAGTCACACATCCATCCATCGGCAGCCGAAGTTTACAATTTTGTATTTCCCATCGATACCTGTAAGAATATAAATTTGTGACCAATTTGCATTACTCCTTCGTGGTGCGACTTTTTTTTTCTCTCGGCGTGAATTCACGACCGTCTCATATGTCATATTTATGATCTTGGCTATCATGTATTGACAGCCGATGAGGTAAGTGCCACTGTCATCGTCGACCGATAATTTGCGACGACGAGGATGAGCCTAGCGGCAACAACCGTGCTGGAAAAGTACCACCCAAGGAGGAAGCTTTCACTGCCTTGAGACAGGCATAAAGTGGTCAGAACAACAAGAGGATTGTGATTCAGTCCAGTTGCTGTCTTTAAAACGTTTGCGAGATATGGCGACAAAAACAGAGTCTCCACTCTGAGGCAGAAACAAATTTTTGACTTCTTTTCCTAAACTGCAGGGCTACGTTAGTTGCCATTTTGAACTTCTAAGTCCAGGATATGTAGTCTCTGCGTTATTACGTAGTTCTTTTTGTTATTTGTAAGACGTGAGATACAAGGTATACACGAAAAAGCTTTGTTTCTTATTTCTATGAACACTGGTACACTAAGTTCTTCATAAAAGGTCGGTTATCCGAAAACGTAAATTTAAATACAGTATAAAAGTCAAATGGATGTAGGTCGTAGTAACTATGAAAATGTAAAAAGACTTGCATAAGAATTGTATCCAACCAGTCGTCAAACTAATGGCAAGAACAACAGAAAGTGTCTTTCTTACGAAGTCTCACTCCACCTTTGACGGCACTTGTAAGATATTTGATTGGCATTGGCACCAGTTTCATTGAGCGACGTAGCTGTATTCACATTTGAATTCCACTCATATTTATACTAAACGTGCTCCGGATTAGGAATAGCTGGACAAGAGGGGCGCGTAGCTGAAGTCATCTCGGCGACGCAGCCCTGCCGCAAATTGGCAGGCATTAATAGAAAGTGGGATCTGTTGCTGGAGGCGCGTCCCGCTAAATGGACTTCCGATACGATATTTTATTCAGCAGCTGTCCGCGGCCGCTATTGCTTCTCTCTTGGCGTTGATCCCGCGGCCGTCCTCCCGGACCAATCTTCGCGCGCCTGGCCACGGGGAGAGTCCGGCGCGCGCAGCTGCTCACCAGATGAAATTCGTGCATGGACGCCTGCCCGGCTACACTCCTCGCTAGCTTGTCGCACTTACATCTTCACTTGCATATAACAAACAAAGATTGCGAGATTTAATTCACGAGGAATAAGGCGCTTCATCACAGCTCACACGTCATTCTGGTGTAGGTACATAGCCTGACAAAAAGAGTGAAAAATGAGGAAGAAATGGTCGGATGCCAATGTAGCTTCTTGCACGTACGAGTACACACCATCGACGTGTATGTAAATTACGAGGGGCGGTCAACAAGTAAGACAACACTTTCTTTTTTTTTTGAAAGTAGGTTGGTTTTATTCAGGATTCCAATATACCATATTATTCCCCACTTTTTTGGCTGCAAAACCCTATGCTGCAACAATAACCTCTCCAAAATATTTTATATTCCGGGCAACCGCAGCTGTTGAAAGGCATGATATTAGGAAGAACTCAGCTTACAGGTTATGACATTGTTATTTATTAACACACGACCGGTTTCACGGCTTCAAGCCGCATCATCAGGCGAACAACTTTAAACGATCATAGGCATATCCATCCCCCCTACTCAAAATTTAGCATTCAGGGAATATCGTCCATACTGTGGCTAGCGAAAGGTAAAGACAACGTGCTACATTCTTTAAAATTTGCTTGCAGGTCTTCTCAGCTTTCTCGGGTCCACGGAATTTTGTGAGGCCTTGCTTTGTCATGATGAAGGAGAAGTTCGTTTGCATTTTTTTGCCGACGCAGACACTGAAGTCGTTCCTTTAATTTCCTGATGGTAGCACAATACACTTCCGAGCTGATTGGTGCACCGTGAGGGAGGCCATCAAACAGAAAAACCCTTTCTGAATCCCAGAAGTCCGTCTCCATGTCTTTATCGGTTGAGAGTGCGGCTTTGAACGGTTTCTTCAGAGGGGTGGTTTGTATGGTGCCACTCCATATAATGCCGTTTTCCTCCCGGTTCGAAGTGATGAAACCGTGTATCATCGCCTAAGGCGTTGTCCGACAAAAAAATTGTCACGATGAGCCTCGTAACGCGCAAGCCATTCCGCACAGATGCTCCTTCGTGCTCTTCGTGGTCTTCTGTTAGGCGACGAGGAACATGGCGGGAACACCCCGACTGGTGGACGAGTATGTCAGCACTACCAACAGAGACGTCCAAGTGTTTGACAGTGATCCGTCGACCACTTCGAATGAGAGTGGCCGCGCGTGGCAACACTACAGGGGTCACAGATGCGTGCAGCCAGCCGGCACGTGAGAGATTGTGTAGGTTTGCGTGACCTTGGTTCGATGATCCAGGCTCCTCGCCCAACGACTCACCGTGCTGTTGTGAGCTGCCAGGTCTCTGAAGACATTTTGCAAGCGTCTATGAATATCTACTATGCTCTGGTGATCCGCCAAAAGAAACTGAATGACAGCTCTCTGTCTGGCTACGTACAGCGCCGCCACCTATCAGAAACTGTGGGGGCTGAAGCGCAAATTTTCCACGCTGTCCCAAAACAGATTCTGCATTTTTAAACCGAAATTGTGCGAGAAAAAAAATGTGTGTATTACTTACTGAACGCCCCTTGTGTTCCAGCTGCAATTCTACACTCCTGGAAATGGAAAAAAGAACACATTGACACCGGTGTGTCAGACCCACCATACTTGCTCCGGACACTGCGAGAGGGCTGTACAAGCAATGATCACACGCACGGCACAGCGGACACACCAGGAACCGCGGTGTTGGCCGTCGAATGGCGCTAGCTGCGCAGCATTTGTGCACCGCCGCCGTCAGTGTCAGCCAGTTTGCCGTGGCATACGGAGCTCCATCGCAGTCTTTAACACTGGTAGCATGCCGCGACAGCGTGGACGTGAACCGTATGTGCAGTTGACGGACTTTGAGCGAGGGCGTATAGTGGGCATGCGGGAGGCCGGGTGGACGTACCGCCGAATTGCTCAACACGTGGGGCGTGAGGTCTCCACAGTACATCGCTGTTGTCGCCAGTGGTCGGCGGAAGGTGCACGTGCCCGTCGACCTGGGACCGGACCGCAGCGACGCACGGATGCACGCCAAGACCGTAGGATCCTACGCAGTGCCGTAGGGGACCGCACCGCCACTTCCCAGCAAATTAGGGACACTGTTGCTCCTGGGGTATCGGCGAGGACCATTCGCAACCGTCTCCATGAAGCTGGGCTACGGTCCCGCACACCGTTAGGCCGTCTTCCGCTCACGCCCCAACATCGTGCAGCCCGCCTCCAGTGGTGTCGCGACAGGCGTGAATGGAGGGACGAATGGAGACGTGTCGTCTTCAGCGATGAGAGTCGCTTCTGTGTTGGTGCCAATGATGGTCGTATGCGTGTTTGGCGCCGTGCAGGTGAGCGCCACAATCAGGACTGCATACGACCGAGGCACACAGGGCCAACACCCGGCATCGTGGTGTGGGGAGCGATCTCCTACACTGGCCGTACACCACTGGTGATCGTCGAGGGGATACTGAATAGTGCACGGTACATCCAAACCGTCATCGAACCCATCGTTCTACCATTCCTAGACCGGCAAGGGAACTTGCTGTTCCAACAGGACAATGCACGTCCGCATGTATCCCGTGCCACCCAACGTGCTCTAGAAGGTGTAAGTCAACTACCCTGGCCAGCAAGATCTCCGGATCTGTCCCCCATTGAGCATGTTTGGGACTGGATGAAGCGTCGTCTCACGCGGTCTGCACGTCCAGCACGAACGCTGGTCCAACTGAGGCGCCAGGTGGAAATGGCATGGCAAGCCGTTCCACAGGACTACATCCAGCATCTCTACGATCGTCTCCATGGGAGAATAGCAGCCTGCATTGCTGCGAAAGGTGGATATACACTGTACTAGTGCCGACATTGTGCATGCTCTGTTGCCTGTGTCTATGTGCCTGTGGTTCTGTCAGTGTGATCATGTGATGTATCTGACCCCAGGAATGTGTCAATAAAGTTTCCCCTTCCTGGGACAATGAATTCACAGTGTTCTTATTTCAATTTCCTGGAGTGTATGTGACAGGCAGAACGGTCATCAGAGCGATTTAGTGATGCTCGTGTTTATATTTGTTACCTGTCTTGGTAGTGTATATAAGGGGCGTGAACAGTGTCACATATTGAGTGATCACTGTGAAGGACACGGATTTGCCACGTACTCGTGTGAGTCAGCGTTGTCGGCATCTGAGAGAGTTTGAAGGGGCTCATTGTGGGTCACCATTTGGCCAGCACGTCGAAACTTCCAATATCCGTAATTGTGGGGCAATCGGATATGGCAGCGACCTGATGCTGGTGTTTTGACTTGGCAAGACAGCCAAGCCACTAGGAGGTGAAGCCGAAAGGCACGCGTTTAAGCTCACGCAGGCTGGCGTGAGGTCTGGAACAGGTAAAGGAAGTTATAGTAGCAAAGAACGTACGTAGCTGCGGGAATACTTAACTTTAATCCATAATTGGTGAACATCGGTCTGACGGTACATGCATCACAAGATAAATAGCAATTGATAATGGCGCCTTGCTAGGTCGTAGCAAATGACGTAGCTGAAAGGCTATGGTAACTATCGTCTCGGCAAATGAGAGCGTAATTTGTCAGTGAACCATCGCTAGCAAAGTCGGCTGTACAACTGGGGCGAGTCCTAGGAAGTCTCTCTAGACCTGCCGTGTGGCGGCGCTCGGTCTGCAATCACTGACAGTGGCGACACGCGGGTCCGACGTATACTACCGGACCGCCGCCGATTTAAAGGCTACCACCTAGCAAGTGTGGTGTCTGGCGGTGACACCACAGCTGGACTACATAGGAACCTGAGGACAGATATACCCGTCGTCAACTTACCGGTCGGCAAAGTCTGACCACCACAAAATAGGATCGCCGTATTGCCGACTGCAATTCATTCAAATGGTTCAAATGGCTCTGTGCACTATGGGACTCAACATCTGAGGTCATCAGTCCCCTAGAACTTAGAACTACTTAAACCTAACTAACCTAAGGACATCACACACATCCATGCCCGAGGCGCCAGTGAATTGCGTCGCATTGTGTTCAGCAGTGAGTCGTAGTTCCTAAATGCCCCAATGTCCACCGTCGGAGAGTATGGAGGTTATCTGAGGAGAGGTCCCATACTTGCAATGCATTGTAGAGGCACAGTGGTGTTATTCCTGGCTTCGTGTTGTGGGTATGGTTTCGCGAGACGGCTGGTAGTGATTGAGGGAACTCTGACGACACAACAATGTAACGGACATCCAAAGCTGTCATGTATTATCTGCCGTGCGACAGTATCACAGTAGCTGTCATGTGTTTTTGTCGTGCGATAGTATCACGGTGAAATTTTTGAACAGTAGAGTACTCGTCCAGATATGGCACGTATCGCTGTGAAATGACTGCGTGATTTTGAAGTACTCCCATGATTCTCAGGTCTGTCCCCGAGCCGAGCGGGGTAGCCGTGCGCTCTAAGGCGCCTTCCCACGATTCGCGCGGTTCCCCCCGTCGGAGGTTCGAGTCCACCCTCGGGCATGGGTGTGTGTATGTTGTCCTTAACGTAAGTTAGTTTAAGTTAGATTAAGTAGTGTGTAAGTCTAGGGACCGATGACCTCAGCAGTTTGGTCCCATAGAACTTCCCACAAATTTCAAATTTTTCTGTCTCCGACAGAAGACATGTGGGACTGTGTCCCAGTGCCAGTATTGAGAATATCAACCGTTGTGGGCCAACATGCCTCAGGAGAGGATACAACGGCTGTGTGACACCCCAACCGAGTCAGTACGTGCATCCAGGCCAGAGCGCTTGTAACGACATACTGATAAGTAGGCACATACTGCCAAGTTCTTTGTGAGGTCAAATCACTATAATAACGTCACATGTCCTCTCGTTTTCTCTTCCCACTGTGGGTGCCTCACTTTTTTTATCAGTCAGTGTATTTTATTATCGCTACGTCCGAATTTTACCGAGTGATATGCAGTAGCTGTCCCCGGACACAAATTTGGTAGAAGCGAAGTTCAAGCCCACTCAAGACCATTGAAACTCTGCTTTTCTGTGGTTTACCTAAATCATTTTAGGTGGATCCCGATACAGTACCTTCGAATGGACCGTAGGCTATTTCCGTTCTCAACCTTGTCCAGCTGAGCACAAATCTCTCTCGATTGTGACCTTTCTTCTATTACTTATGATTTTTTTCTTTCAATTTAGGCAGCCGGCAACTGCCAAAATTTCGTATAGTGCAAATGACGTAAAGACGGAATAGAAAGTTCCGGATTTTTCAAAATGTTATTGCGGTGTTGAGAGAATTTATCATGTATACTAAAATAAAAGATTACGCTTACACTTTAACTACATTTGAAAAAAAAAGTATTGTATGTAACCGCTATGATGACAGAGCACGAAGTTCAAGTGTTAATGCTGTCCTGAATTGCCGAGTACTTCGTTCCACTGACCAGATTAAAAGAAAAATGACAGATCCAGGGAAGAATGTGAAATAAAATCGTCAAATAAAAGTGCCAACTGCTACTAATAACCTGATATTTCAGGCGCAGGTGTTTGCAAGTAAATGTCGCCAGTAAATGAGCGTGTTTTACAAAACCCTTACGTATCCATCATGTAGTATTGAGTAGTTAATGATGATACATGAGAACGATAAATCAGCTGAAATAACAGACACCATTACTGTAAGCATAAAACAGAGAAATGATGTCACCTTTCCGTCTTATTTACTAATAAAGTGAAAGGAAATCTACTTTTAGTGGTGTGCTTCAGTGAAACGCCTAGTAGGTGTGCCTGTTATCAATGAAGAGGAATTTTGTCTTTACCTGCTGTCTAAAAGGATGAATTCCGTCTTCGCTACAACTAAATATAAACAATTTACGAAGTCGATTAGATACACCCATACACCCTTGTAAACTCGATCGTACGGAAAGATATATATATATATAATCGTCCTCTCACTTCGAGGCAGCTTAGTACTTGCGGGAATATCCGGTAAGGAACAACAGACAGCTACTGTTTTGAGGACTATTGTTGTAAAGTAGTTAATGCACAGAAGTTATATAGTTGCGGGCTTTGCTGGCGATATTTTTGTTTGTTTACTTCTGTGCTCCAAAATATCTTGATGTTATAAAGGAAGGAACTACTCTATATCAATCGTCGTTGAAAGAATGAGGGTCTCTTGATGTCCACTCAGTACCTCTACGAGTAATTAGCTGCTTCACCCCAACGAAAAAAGATGTACAAAATATGTAGTTGAGGAATGGTAATTCTAAGTATGTGTTGATTTCCAAATCTCCATTAGAATTAAGAAATGAAACACTATACTGTCTCATTAATTTACCAGTAAATTACATTTTTACATTTTCCATACTCTCCTCCATGAAACTGTCTGTGCAACTACTGAAACCACTGTCATAATCATACTGATTCCATAAACTGCCGTAAAAAACATCAATCTAAGAAAGTTTAGCGTCAGTAAGGACTGAAACAAAGGAGTTATTGCATTTATTGCCCTCATCAATTTTGCAAAAGACAGAAATAATGAGGATGCAAATATAATCTGATACCTTTCCTCGTGATTCGTCTGAAGTAAGCCACATAAGAATACTAGTTTTTATTTGGCAAATGTATCTTAAGCTGAATAAGTTTCTTTATTGGCCTAAGAAGTAAAAAGGCGTAGGAAGGCTTGATGCCATTCAGTAGTTTGCAAGTCAGTGTGCGTAAGTTATATTTCTTTACTCAGACAAGTACCGAGGACAAAACAGAGGAGAGGGAAAAAGATGTTACACGAATGCTTACAGAAACAGGCTGGAACCACCTTCCTTCTGACAGCAAGTAAAGCCTAGAGAAAGAATGCCGCCTTCACCATAGTGCAAACTGACTAACGCGAACGTTAGAAAGCCACCACGACGTGACGCATTCCACGTGTTTGGTCACGTCCACTCTCAGATATGGCCACAGGTGGATGAAAGTAGAGGGATATCTAAAGAAAGAGCTTAGAGTAGATGGAAAGAAGTGCCACGGCAAGCAGGGGTAGAAAAAAATTCTAAGACTGTATGAAAGACAGCAGTTTTTTAGTTGCGTGCCAAAAGCGAGTTTTCCTGTGTCTGCTACACCCAGACAATTCAGTTCCCGATACGAAATAGATCATGAAGGTTTAGTTATGCTGTAGTGGACTGCTAGAGGTTACGTATGGTGTTGCATCACAAAGTGTTTAGTTACTATAGTTAAATTCCTTGAGAGATTCTGCACAGTTCCTTATTTTTGGTTAATAAGCTGGCGAAGCCAGGCCAGGATTAATGAACAGGAGCTTACTGTGTTACGCAACACAAAGTAAAACGTATAACCGGCCACTACGAGTATAGCTGGCGTCAACATATGTTCTGATTGTTTGCCTTAAGAGTGCCGATCAATTTCATAGAGGTTCTTGAAATTCCCCGAAACTCTTTACAGATCAATCCTGGACTCTGGAGTCGAATCACTTGGTACTGCTGGCCATAGAACCCTCACAATAGCTCCTTATCCTTTCCTCTCAACAGGCGGTAAAGATATGCGTTGTATGGAATTTAGTACAATTTATGAGGCCAAAAATAAGATACTTAAAGTAGCTTTACCCTCCTCTTTGGCAGAGCACCCATTGGCTGAAGTCCGAAGGAATTAAAGCTTGCACTTTCTGCGAATATTGGAGTGTAGCTACTGTTTCCGTCTTACTTTCCACACAGTACCGAGACCAATACCAAATTCAAGTGTGTCTGATAGAATGCTGATTAACGACAAATCATCCACGATTCTTCGATGTCGAGCCTCTACAGTCTGTTGGTTGTCGCGGTCGTTCTATTGTAGCACTACCTATCCAGTTCACTTTAATTGATGGAGCAGTTTGAGAAACGTGATGTAGGAGGGAGATGTCTGACGTGGGTACTTAGTACAATACAAACTCTCAGCTTGTCTACAGAGCACGGAAATCACGTTTGCTAAGTCTGTAACACTGTACAACAACATTTCATTGCAGCAGATCGACTGTACGCTTCAACTTGACACACGGAAAGCAGTCTTACAGTCCTTTCCGTCATGACTGTTCAAGTCAATACACATATCACGCCGAGTGCAATGTATTAATGTAGTTGCCTGACAAGACTTCTGACGATATACTCCTATAAGTTGGTCGGATTTGTCTTTAATATAATGTGAACAATCACGTACATAATAAATCATTTTAGGACACTGCAGAAAGAACAGTTCGAAGGTTCTCGTTTCCGACTTGAATCTTATTCCACAGCTTCGTAACTTTCGACTCAGTCATTTTCGGATCAGTGTTCACTATCTCAAATTATTACGTTAATCCTCCTCCATCAGGACTGTGAAATTTTATCACCGCCACGGAAACTATCTGCACATTTCGTACAGCATCTAAAACTACGAAAGCCTTATCTAAGACATTTCCAAATCAGCAGGGTGAGATTACCCACAGAGCACTTTGATGGTTGTTGGAGTGACTTTCAGTTTATGTCTCCTTTACACATTTGGGGATCAGGCAATAGTCCCTAAATTAACATATACTCAGAAGACTTTTAGCACTTGCGAAACTTTCTAATAGACCAAAAATGTGTGTTGGACTGGAACTCAAAATTGGAAATTTTGGAAATTTGTGGCAAGTTCCTATAGGACCAAACTGCTGAGGTCATCGGTCCCTAGGCTTACACACTACTTAATCTAACTTAAACTAACTTATGCTAAGAACAACACACACACCCATGCACGAGGGAGGACTCGAACCTCCGACGGGGGGAGCCGCGCGAACCGTGATAAGGCGCCCAGACCGCGCTGCTACCCCGCGCGGCTCTCAAATCTGAAACCTGCTTTTACGGGGCAATATCGTTACCGATTGAGCTATTCAGGTAGAACACACGACTCACCATCACAGCTCTATTTCAGTCAGTACCTCTCTCCTAGTTTCCAAACTTCACAGTAGTTCTCTTTGCATACCTTGACGGACTAGCACTTCTGGAAGAAAAGATAGTACGTAGAAATGGCTTGGTCACAGCCTAGGGGATTGTTTCCAGAATAAAGTTTCACCCTGCAGTGGAATGTGGGGTTCTTTTTCTCTGCCATAAAGTTTTATAACAGAGCACACTTAGCTGCAGACTGAAAATTCTTGCTGAAAGAAAACCCCTAGGCTGTGGCTAAATTACTTTTCTGCAGCATTGTTCTTCCAGCAGTGCTAGTCGTGAAGGGTATACTCAAGTGTGTGGCACGCGCACAAAATGTCACTAACTGGGATATTGGACACATACAAAGAAGGGCAGCACGAATGCTCACAAATGTGTTTGACTCATGGGAGAGCGTCACGGAAATGCTGTGAAACCTTAATTGTCAGACATCTTAAAACAGACGTCAATTATCTCGCGGAATCCTTTTTACAAAGTTACAAGAACCGGTATTGAGCAAATAATTTAAGAATGTATATCAGCTCCCGTAGGGATCTTTGAATGGCTTAGTTCTTCTAACGCCAGAGAGCGCATCGGGCAGCAAGCTTCTTCCACCGGACTTCGATCAGATGCCAGATTTTCAGCTTTCTCCCAGTTCTGTCCATGCACTGAAGATCCTCCACTATTGTATCAATCCATCTATTTCCACAAAAATGTTGAGTTGAGGGTACTTCATCTTTAATGCGCAGAACATGCCCCGCAAGTTTCAGTCTCCTTTCAGCAACCAATTTGTGCAGACTGTATAGAGCACTTCCTCTCAACACTTCATCATTTGAAACGTGGCCGCGATAACTCATCTTCAAAATTCGCCTCTGGCAACGTTGGTGCAGATGATTGAGATTCATGCTTATTTTACTGACATTTTCAAGGTCTCACTTATTTATATGGCCATCGGTAGGATGTTAAAAGAGTACAGTCTTATCTTTGTGGACACACTTATAAAGCCTAATTGTCATTGGTATCGTATTCGTTGGAAGACTGCAGAAGCTTTCCGAGTTCTGCTGTTAATGTCTGTATCTACGTCTCCGTTGTTACAGATAAGGCTGTCGCGATATGGGTTCAAATGGTTCAAATGGCTCTGAGCACTATGGGACTTAACATCTATGGCTATCAGTCCCCTAGAACTTAGAACTACTTAAACCTAACGAACCTAAGGACAGCACACAACACCCAGTCATCACGAGGCACAGAAAATCCCTGACCCCGTCGCGATATGGGACTCCGTCTTGTAGTACCTTCTGTTGCACTGTAATTTCCGCAGATACATTTTCACTTTATATGCACATTGCTTTTGCCTTTTCATCATTTATTTTTAGCCCCGCAGAAATGACCATTACTTATAACTTGGCAGTGATCAGTTGAAAACTTCAGGGTATTTCTGCCACAAGAACTGTGCCATCAGCAAAATCCACGAAGACACAATTAGGCTAATTACAGCGCACACAGAGGCATTCAAATAGTCATTTTTGGCCAGCTCCATACGCGATTAATACAGGAAGGAATTTCTACATATGTTACAAGGCTAATTATACCTTCCTTTCTTACAGTGTTTTGCATAGTACGTGTGTAGACGTAGATAGATTCAAAGCTGAGCCCAGTTACTCCCCTTAGGAGTCAAATAACACAACTTGATTGTACCCACCTAATGGCTACAGTGTATGAATTGTGGAAGGGTCCTTTTTAAACACCTACATCTAAACTTTGAGAATTAGTGTGATGTGCGGGGCAGAGGTATACGTAAATGACCTGACGAACAGGGTGTGTAGCAATTTACGTCAGTTCGCTGATGACGCTGTGGTGCACGGGAAGGTGTCATCATTGAGTGACTGTAGGAGTATGCAAGATAACTTACGCTGAATTTCTAGTTGTTATGATGAATGGGCTTGCTCTAAGTGTGAATGAGTAGTGAAAACAATTCTGTAAGGTTCAGATTGCTGCTTGACACAGTCACATCGATTAAATATCTCGGCGTAACGTTGCAAAGCGATATTAAATTGGATGAGCACTTGTTGTTGATAGAGGAGAAGGCGAACGATCGACTTCGTTTTATTGGGACAATTTTGGGAAGGTGAAGATCATCCATAAAGCAGACGGCGTGTAGAACGCTATCGCGACCCACTCTAGAGTACTGTTTGGGTGTTATGGATCCTCACCAGATCAGATTAAAGGAAGACATCGAAGCAGTTCAGAGGCGGGCTCCTAGATTTGTTATCGGTAGGTTCGACAAGCACGCAAGTATAACGGAGATGCTTCATGGGCTCAAATGGGAATACCTGGATGGAAGACGACGCTCTTTTCAAATTTAGAGAACAGGCATTTGAGGTCGACTACAGAACTATTGTACTGCCGCCAAAGTGCCTTTCGCGTAAAGACCACGAAGATAAGATTCGAGAAATAAGGGCTCGTACGGAGGATTTTAGACAATTATTTTTTCCCTCGTTCTATTTTCGAGAGGTTAAAATGGTTCAAATGGCTCTGAGCATTATGGAACTTAACTTCTGAGGTCATTAGTCCCCTTTTTCAAGAGGAACTGGACAAGAAATGACTAGTACTGGTACTTGGTACCCTCAGCCACGCAACGTACAGTGGCTTGCGGAGTATATATGTTGATGCAGATGCAGATTTAGATCCCATTCTACCAGTTTTAAGGAGTTCTTCCCGTTCTGGTTGCCTATGAAGGGCGAGAAGTTTGACTGGTTAAAAGCCTCTGTGCGCTGAGTAATCAGCTGATTCGGTCTGCGGGAGCGATACGTAGACGGTTGTAGTACATTCCAAGAGTCTTCATTTAAAACTGGTTCTTGAAACTAAACCGAGAGAAAGAGGCACTCTACGCTCGTACTCAACTACATATCATAGTTGCAACATGAATTTGTATTAAGAGACATCATTACACCGACGTTTAATAAGAATTGCGCGTAGTAAAGAAGAAACTGGGGATGTGCAGGCATAATGATCAGCTGGCGACCCCGGGATGCGGGACTGGGGAATGGGCGGCCGGTCAAGATAGGCTGGTTGCGGCGACAGGCAGCCGTCCCCTCGTTGCGGTCGTAACTACGCCGTCACCTTGCTGTAGTGGCCACACTGACCTCTGAACTCCGCGATGGCCGGGGCGACCCTCTCGTTTGCATAATGACAGCCATTCGGCGGGCGCTCTCCCCCGTAATGTGTACAGGGGCACGCTCAAATGGAATTTTGTTCTTCTCCGAGACCGCCTCTTGGCAACACGGATAGGGCGCCCCGACCCCGCGCGCTGCGTCGGAAATCGCTCGCCGAGGAAAGCTCCGTCTGTGTATTTGCTCGCAGGTTGCCAGGCCGGCGCGGAGAATTACTGCCGCAAAAACACGTTCTGCATGGAACAGCCCGCGTGATTCCAGTTTAATTCGCGTGAGCTGGATCCGAGCTCCTAGTGCGACGTAATATTACGTTCTAATTTCACAATCATATCAAATTGAGCTTCATTAATGTTCAAAAAATGTTAAATATTTTTTTTCCATTCCGTCACTTAAATTTTACCGCAACCTATCTTCAGTGAACTAGACCAGCGGTAAGTTTCGTAATAACTGAAACAATTTGGGTGTTTCTGCAAGTCTACAGTTGTTATCAACAGAATCCACACCATATCTAACGTGTATCCGATGTGATCCTCGAGTATTCCGATAAAAAAAGGCAACACTTTTTAACTCGGCTGTATTAATGAAATTCCCCTCCAGTAGGGGATAAGCAGCCAGTCGGGTAATATCACGCCGTGTAACGTCGTTATGAATAATTACGTATGTAAATCGAGCAGTTTGCGCTATGTACTTTCTTCTTAAAATATGTCCTTGTAGATACCTCGAGCAGAAAGAATCGCTCGCTGTCTCCAGTTAAGACGAAAATATCCCCTTATGATTATTCCGGTGGCCGTAATCTTTTATTACTTAAAAACGACGAGAGGCTCAAAATGGAAGAGAATGGTTAGCCTGGACACATAATGCGTAATATTAGTTTTAATAGCGGGCCGTATAGGCCGGAGTTGTCTCGGAATGTGGTCGGGGGACGGGAGGCCGGCGAACCATTACGCAGCTTGGGAGCCTGCCTGTCATCGGCGCCCTGCCAAAACGTCTCACTTCTGCTGCCGTCCAGTCTCATTAAAATTAGTCGACCTTTTCCGCACTAAAATGCAAATGCTAAACTATACCGTAGCTGATACTGCTCTGCAAACCTCAGAGAGATGAGAAAAATCGCCCGATATCCTTACGTTATATACCTTTCCTTCTGGAGTTAAACGTCCTCTGAACACGACGTTGTTAGGGAGAGAACAGAAGCTCAGCTGGATGAATATGGGGGTAAGGAATTGGCTGCGACCTTTTGAAAAAGGATTTTGTGAATATCCACCTGAAATACGTTAAGGAGACAACAGAAAACATTTCAGGTTGCCTACATTTGTATGTTTCCGCTCTCGAATCACAAGGAATGTGTTCGCAGATGTGTTAGACATGAATGTTTGAAAGAACAAATGTACCGTCACCTTGTCAGTTCTGTCCTGTCTGTTGAGATACCGCAAGGTGAAGTAATATCGGACGGAACTGCAGTATTCTTTGAGGCAGCTTCGCAAAGAATATTCAATTCGTGTCTCAAAAAGGGCGAGATATTTGGGACAATACTGAAGAACAATATGATCAAAAAAATTGAACCGAAAATATTAATTGACTAGATCATAAAAAACAAAAGTGGACGTTACCCCGCACGATGTAATTTCGGAGGCTCCTTGAATTTCCATCCAAAGTTCCATATTTCCCTTCAGTGAGTTAATTTCGGACACAAACTATCCTTTTAAAAAATACATCTGCTTAGAAATTCATTTTCCATGTTTAGAAAATATTTTACACATGATCACAAAATAATTTACGCGTGTTCAGAAAACAGTTGACACATGTTTAGAAAAATTTAGGCACACACATTTAGAAAATATTTGGTTACAATGACAGTCAACTCATAGCACCAATCATAAATCTGCAATATGTTCTCAGTGGATAAATAGTTCCTCTCCCCTTCTTTTTTTGTTTTTGTTTTGTTTTAAATCTTATGGGACTTAACTGCTGAGGTCATCAGTCCCTAAGCTTACACACTACTTAACCTAAATTATCCTAAGGACAAACACACACACACACACACACACCCATGACCGAGGGAGGACTCGAACCTCCGCCGGGACCAGTCGCCTCTCCCTTTCTCTAGGAATCGGCAACACTCTGACAGTTTGGTGTTTTCTACAGTATCATTATCTGCAACCTAAGGAAAAATAAACACAGTTTTGCTGCCTTGAAATGGACGCAGAAATTTGACATCCACTTCTTTGGCACCCACTTCTGCTACTATTCCGACAAAATGCCCGTGAAGCTGTTTGCTTCCAACCATGCGTTTGTAATCTAATATTGTACGTGGTATACTGAATTTGCATGATGCCTTTCTGTACGACGGTTTTCTGATCTTGTGGCAGCACCTGCCTTTTCAACATTTTGATGCTCAGATCTGCGCCTTGGAAGGGCACCAAGTCTCCTTTCATAAATCCACACATTGTCCGATATTCCCCCAAAGTACTAAGATGTCAGTAAATAGTTTCCTACAAATTAGTGCATGTAAAATACATGGACAAACTACATTCACATTTCCCTCTTAATATTTAAATAAGTAAATTATAAGAAAATTATGCTTACCATGTTTTTCTCTTCAAGTACAATGACGAAAGTATTCCCATAAAGATAACTAGCAATAGTTGTACATTGCACTGAAATCTGCAACACACTACAGTCTCAAGTTCCTAGGGCAACAATGCATGTTCGAATCTGCTTGACAATTCGTAAGGTGTAATCATCAAAACGAGTAATCGAAATGCCAGTCTGCATTCAGTGGTACCATCGCATCAACACAAATATAGTGTTCCCGTGCGAATTTATACCTCTGTCCGATATTTCTCCATCTTACGGTACGGGATCATCCACAATGAGAGCTTCAGCGGCTGCCAATCGACGAACCTATCACCAGTCTGTTGTATACGTCATCGCAACCACTAACGCAGAATCGAGTAATTTCTCCTGTGCCTCGAAGTAGGAAGGAATCAAGCTGCAAATGCAACAAAGGAGAAGGGGGTTAAAGTCCAGAAAGAAAAATAATAACTTTAAGGTTAACCTATTACGATGTGACTCTGTCAGAGACGGAGAAGGACTGGAAGATCGATTGAACGAAATGGATGTCTTGAAAAGAAGTTAGAAGATTAAAATCAACAAAATTAAAACAAGGATAACGGGATTTAGTAGAAAGAAATCAGGCGATGCTGAGGGAATTTGATTATTAAAAGGGATGCCAAAGTAGCACATGAGTATTTGGGCAGCAAAAGAACTAATGATAGCCCAAGTAGTGACGATATAAAATGTAGACTGGCAATGGCAAGAAAAGCATTTATGAAGAAAAAAAATTTCTTTAGACCTAATAGAAGTTTAAGTGACAGGAAGTCTTTTCTGCAGGTTCGAATCCTGCCTCGGGCATGGATCTGTGTGATGTCCTTAGGTTAGTTAGGTTTAAGTAGTTCTAAGTTCTAGGGGACTGATGACCTCAGAAGTTAAGTCCCATGGTGCTCAGAGCCATTTGAACCATTTTGAAGTCTTTGACATGTCAGGATTGTAGCCTTGTAGCCTTGTCTTCAGACAAGAGGAGAATAGCAGCTTTTGAAATGTTATGCTACAAAAGAATGATAAAGATTAGGCGGGTAGCTCAGATAACTAATGATGGGATACTCAATACACTTCGGAAGAAAATAAATTTGTGGCACAACTTGACCATAACAAGGGATCTGTTGATACGACACATTCTGATACATCGAGGAATGATCAGTTTAGAAGTGCAGGGAAGTGTGGGGAGTAAAAATTGTAGAGGGAGACCAAGAGATGAATGCAATAACTTTATTCAAATGAACAGGTGGCAGTAGTTATTCGGAGAGGAAGAGACTTGTGCATTATAGACTAAGGAGGTGAGCTGCATCAAACCAGTCCCAAGACTAAAGACCACAACAACCAAATTATTATTTATCGTCCCGTCATCAATGACCTCATTAGGGATGGAACGAAAAACTCGAACTGACCAGGGTTGAGAGAGTAAAACCACTCAAGTGTTCGTTTTAAACTATGCTGGGAGACCACAGAAAATCTAGACCTAGATGACCAGACAGAGATGTGAACCCCGTTCCTTCTGAATGCGAATCCAGTACCTCATCTGCTTTACATAGTTAAGGCAATGACGAGCAATGATACCCTCAGTGCAGATGCACACCAGGCTCGAGATGCCGCGAGTAACGAGGCTAATGAGCAGGGGCACTACATCACTAGTGTGTGGTATAACCTGAGAATTCTGGTCTGATGGGGTGGTGTGTACTAGGGTAATCTGTAAGGCTATGGTGACAACTGTGTCTGAATGGCGTAGTGGTTAATGCGTCTGCCTGGTAAGCTGGAGGGCCGGGTCTGAATCCCGACCCAGCACAAATTTTCAGCTTGCCCCATTGATATAAACCGATGCCCACTGGCAGGTAATGTCTTTAATTCCTTTGTTGCTTGCCTCAACTACTTTATCGCCTCGCTTCGTCTGTTCTTCGAATGGGGCTCTAACGAATGACACTCTGGGTCTCCCACAGTCCAGAGGACCCTGTGGTGTGCATTGCTAGTGACGTGCAATTGTTTCCATTGCCACTTTTAACTGAGTTTATATTATACTGCAACAAGAGAGCAGCTGTCAGTTAACCAGAAGACTTGTGGGTTTTTTTTTGTTTTTTTTTTTTTTTTTGGCAGAGAGACAAATTTCGCTAGATTTTTTTTAATTAGCAGGATACGTATTCTAAAATACGTGAACCTCGATCCTAAATTACTAGGTAGCTGCTTTTGACAGTAGCTGATGCTCCTTATCGAACTCTTCAGTTATCGACTTCTCTGTTCGTGGTCAGTCCTAGCAAACTCTCCATCTATAATGACTTCCTTGTCAATAGTTATGGATGTGGAATGAGACCTAAAAAGTAAGGCTATATTGTTTCTTTGTGCATGTTAATAGTATTGCAAACGCTAAAGGTAATTTTAATTATCCAGAATTTGTATGCAAACTGAGTCAAACAATAAATTTTAGCCCGGTGTTTACAAATTTCTGAAGCATGTCCTGATGCAGATTAACTAAATGAAGCACAAACGTAAATTGCGTCTCTCTAGGTAGTCTAGCGACCTCGCGCATTTCATTACAAATAGCAATCTTTTTCTAGAAAATAGCATACTTCGACGTAGCTGATAAAGCGTACTGCTAGCCAATGGTAGGTAAAGAAAAATCTGTGATAGGGTCATTATAAATCTTGAAAACTTCTCCCTATTACAAAATTTGAATAGAAAGTTTTTTTTTTTTTTTTGGCAAGATTCGGAGAGAAGCGTGAAAGTTCCGCAGACGGGAATATCTGACTGTTTAAAAAATTCGTGTATTGTCGTCCACTAGGAAAAGCATTTAATCTTTGAATGACCTTACTCTTGAGATTACTTTGGAGATGACAAATTATATTTTTACATCAAGATTAAAATGCAGAAACCTCTCTCTAGTGTCCAATGAAAATATCCTTCGTACCCTGTACGAATTACATATGGGTGCAGAGCACGGAAGAAAGACTACTTTGCGCTCCTTTACATGTCGTGAATTCTCTTACATTTCTGTAGAAGAACTGAAGGATGCTCCCTGTAGGTAGACACGCAAATCTAAATCTACAGTTCTGTACGCAATAAATGACATCTTGCGTTTTGTGTCGTTTATCGAAGACCATCGTTCACTTCCATCGTATTCCACGCCATTTAAACATGACGTCAAGAATTTCCTAGCGTTTCATTCGATCAGCTCAATCCATCTAGTCCATCCAATGTTTAATACTACAAAAATGATCCGCTGCACAAAGCTGTCAGACGTCCCTTTCGTAAATAAGTTACAATGGCACAAACGTCTCTTCCTGTAAAGAAATCAGTCACGTTTTCTTCATCACTACTTGGCTCACACAGTCACCTGACTTTTCGTCGACCTGAATACTTCCTTCGAGATATTTGAATGCGACTGGCTACTTAAGTAGAAGTAACGCTGCGTCTTAAAGTTAGCAGAATTTGTCGCCTGTCTACGGGCGCCACATGCGTTTTAGTTTCGACAGTCACCATACCGCTTTTACACCAGATGATGCTATTTTGAAAGTAACTTCAGTAACTTTGAAACAACGTTTTTAGAAATAACGTGCGTAAAAAAGAACAGTTTTTTCCTAGAAAAATCGTATTTGTCTTTCAAAATATGTTTTATGCACCTACAATCCTTTCACAAAGCATTTGTTGGGATGTGGCCCAAGAAGTTACTTTTTTGAGTGTGGAACTTCCTGGCAGATAAAAACTGTGTGCCTGACCGAGAATCGAACTCGGGACCTCTGTCTTTCGCGGGCAAATCTGTTGCAATCTGGAAATACTTATTTATCCATGCTTGCGGGCGATGTGTTTGTTTCGAATCCTGCCTCGGGCATGGATGTGTGTGATGTCCTTAGGTTAGTTAGGTTTAATTAGTTCTAAGTTCTAGGCGACTGATGACCTCAGAAGTTAAGTCGCATAGTGCTCAGAGCCATTTGATGTGTTTGTTTGGGTCATTTGTTATCAGACAGACTGCTACAAAGCGTGCTATAAAGTAATGTCTCCGATTTTCTTATGCAAAACTCTTAAAGCTCAAAATGTTTCAAATGACTCTGAACACTATGGGATTTAACTTCTGAGGTCATCAGTCCCCTAGGACTTAGAACTACTTAAACCTAACTAACCTAAGGACATCACACACATCCATGCCCGAGGCAGGATTCGAACCTGCGACCGTAGCGGTCGCGCGGTTCCAGACTGAAGCGCCTAGAACCGCTAGGCCACCCCGGCCAAATTCTTAAAGTGTTTTAAATAAAAGAAACATGAGTAACATTCTAAATGTCTCGTTCTTCATGTCTACGTATTTGCAGCCCCTAGGCACTAGATGACGCTGAAATGTTGCGTGTAACATAGTGGTGTGTGACGTATCTATGTCGGTGCCTGAGAAGAAGCGTGCCTTAATCGAGTTTCGAATTCGAAGAGTTTGTACACACATGGAGCATCCTCTCCTTCAGCATCACAATACCAAACCGAACACGAGTGCTGCGACGTCTCCAACAATCCGAAGCTATGGATTCACTGTCCCCGATCATCCTCCATACAGTCCCGACTTGACCCCATTATATTTTCATCTGTTTCCAAACCTCAAAGAACACCTTCGAGGAATTCACTTTGTGATGAAGCGGTGCAAGCAGAGGTGAGGTTGTGCCTCCGTCAACAAGATCCAACATTCTACTTTGGCGATATCAACAAACTAGTCTCTCGGTGGGTGAAATGTCTTCGTCGCCAGGGTGACTATATTGAGAAATAAATATGTAGGCATGAAGAGTAAAGATGTAGTATGTTCTCAGCGTTTGTTTTATTTAAAAACTTAAGAGTTTTCACACAAAAATCTCGGAAGCATTACTTTTAGCGCGCCCTTGTAGTAGATCTTCTGTTAAAGCAACAGTTTGGAGTATATAGAGTTAAGTAACATCTTGCCGAGGCCAGCAACAATTCGGAAAAATATGAAAGAATAACAGATTGTACTGATCAAGCAGTCATAAGTTCTTCACGTCGTATGCATTGTGTATCACGTAACTCGGACACTGGCAGTACTTAATAAGCAATAAAGATATCGGATCAAGGCGTACGGTAAGTGATTGTAAATAAAAAGGCCAGTATTTTATTGTATAGGTAGTATTAGTAACGTTTATGGTTACAGAAATAAAAAAAGCAATTATCGCTGTTCCAGTATAAAATGGAGTTTGCAGTCATTCAGTAACTCTTGAAAAGAGGAGCGTTGTAATGCAACATAAGTCAGTGCGTTCAATGAAAGTGTTTGCAAAGGAAGCCACGGGTGCTACTTGCGAGGACAGTTTCGGCGCCTTTTCCCTTCCATTTTCATCTAAAGATCTCACAATGGTGGTGAATTCTCACTGTGTTGGCAGACGTTCGCCTCAAGTTCATGATATTTCCGGTTTCTTTTGCAAAAAGTTTCTCTGCTAACCGTCAAATGTGTAATAATACTAAACTGTTCTCTCGAACTATCGAATGAATTTGAAAAATAAGCTCACGGCACCAATAAAACAGAAAGAATTATAGGTGCCTAAGTATTTTGGAAATAAAAAAATTAAGTACATTAAAATAGCCACTCTTCTTTCAAAATCTATAACTGTATGACTTGGTCAGTATCAACATGCTGTGAAGTCCAGATATTCTAAGCAAGAAGAGTAAGAAAAGGCCAGTGGGGCTGAAACTTATTATTATTATTTTTTTTTTCAAGAAAGGAAATAAGAATACAGAAGCGACTGATCTTCAAAAAGAAACACATCTGGCGACGTCTGGTTAGATAACCTGAAATTATCGGCGAGAACTTTGCCACCCAGAATTGTGTCGAAAATCGAATACGTTACTTACATTGCCTTTCTGCAAAAATTGTAGGAAAAGTAACCTGATCGCTATCGATTACACTACGTATCCCCTATTTACCTTGATAGGATAATTTCTATCATCTAAGGTCCTCCTTATCGGGAGCGTATAGTGCCAACTGGACGCGAAAGCTCTAGGACCTACACTGGTGTGTCAAAAGCGCCATTACTCCGAAATACGACTAGGAAGAATATGGGGACAGGCAACGGGAGGAGGTGTACAGAACCTTTGATCAATTTTTAGGGTCTACTGGGGTGAGGGCGCAGGAGCGGAAGATCATTGCGATCCGAGTTATAGCTTGATAAATGATTCATCGCGTGGCCTTTTTACGGCCTGCCCGCCGGACACGTTGGCTAGCTCGCGGTCGGGATGCGGCGCTCTTACTCCGAGCCCCAAGCGCCCGTTGCCGGCCGCCCGCTGCCAGACGATCCTATGTAGACGGCGGACTCCCTCCACGTGGGTCGCGCAGTGGCTGCGACACTGGACTCATATCTGGGAGAAGCAGAATCAACGTCGCCATTGATCATCCAAAATATAAGTTCTCCGTGTTTTCCTCCACGATACTTCAGACGAGAGATGAAATAGTGAAGGTAGCAGAGGATCAAGTAGGTTAAAAGACGAGGGCTAGTAGAAATCCTTGGGTAACAGAAGAGATACTGAATTTAATTGATGAAAGTAGAAAATATAAAAATGCAGTAAATGAAGCAGGCAAAAAGGAATACAAACGTCTCAAAAATGAAATCGACAGGAAGTGCAAAATGGCTAAGCAGGAATGTAGAGGCGCATATCACTAGGGGTAAGATGGATACTGCCTACAGGAAAATTAAAGAGACCTTTGGAGAAGAGAGAACCACTTGCACGAATATCAAGAGCTCAGATGGAAACCCAGTTCTAAGCAAAGAAGGGAAAGCAGAAAGGTGGAAGTAGTATACAGGGTGTTACAAAAAGGTACGGCCAAACTTTCAGGAAACATTCCTCACACACAAAGAAAGAAAATATGTTATGTGGACATGTGTCTGGAAACGATTACTTTCCATGTTAGAGCTCATTTTATTACTTATCTTCAAATCACATTAATCATGGAATGGAAACACAGCAACAGAACGTACCGGCGTGACTTCAGACACTTTCTTACAGGAAATGTTCAAAATGTCCTCCGTTAGCGAGGATACATGCATCCACCCTCCGTCGCATGGAATCCCTGATGCGCTGATGCAGCCCTGGAGAATGGCGTATTGTATCACAGCCGTCCACAATACGAGCACGAAGAGTCTCTACATTTGGTACCGGGGTTGCGTAGACAAGAGCTTTCAAATGCCCCCATAAATGAAAGTCAAGATTGTTGAGGTCAGGAGAGCGTGGAGGCCATGGAATTGGTACGCCTGTACCAATCCATCGGTCAGCGAATCTGTTGTTGAGAAGCGTACGAACACTTCGACTGAAATGTGCAGGAGCTCCATCGTGCATGAACCACATGTTGTGTCGTACTTGTAAAGACACATGTTCTAGCAGCAAAGGTAGAGTATCCCGTATGAAATCATGATAACGTGCTCCATTGAGCGTAGGTGGACGAAACTAAAATGAGCTCTAACATGGAAATTAAGCGTTTCGGGACACATGTCCACATAACATCTTTTCTTTATTTGTGTGTGAGGAATGTTTACTGAAACTTTGGCCGTACCTTTTTGTAACACCCTGTATAGAGGGTCTATACAAGGGCGATGTTCTTGAGGACAATGTTATAGAAATGGAAGAGAATGTAGGTGAAGATGAAATGGGAGATATGATACTGCGTGAAGAGTTTGACAGAGCGCTGAAAGACCTAAGTCGAAACAAGGACCCGGGAGTAGACAACATTCCATTGGAACTACTGACAGCCTTGGGAGAGCCAGGCCTAACAAAACTTTATCATCTAGTGAGCAAGATGTATGAGACAGGCGAAATACCCTCAGGCTTCAAGAAGAATATAATAATTCCAATCCTAAAGAAAGCAGGTGTTGACAGATGTGAAAATTACCGAACTATCAGTTTAATAAGCCACGGCTACAAAATACTGACACGAATTCTTTACAGACGAATGGAAAAACTGGTAGAAGCCGACTTGGGGGAAGATCAGTTTGGATTCCGTAGAAATGTTGGAACACGTGAGGTAATACTGACCTTACGATTTACCCTAGAAAACAGATTAAGGAAAGGCAAACCTACGTTTCTAGCTTTTGACAATGTTGACTGGAATACTCCCTTTCAAATTCTGATTGTGGCAGGGGAAAAATACAGGCAGCGAAAGTCTATTTGCAATTCGTACAGAAACCAGATGGCATGAAAGGGAAGCAGTGATTGGGAAGGGAGTGAGACAGGGTTGTAGCCTATCCCCGATGTTATTCAATCTGTATATTGAGCAAGCAGGGAAGGAAAGAAAAGAAAAATTCGGAGTAGGAATTAAAATCCATGGAGAAGAAATAAAAATGTTGAGGTTTTTCCGATGACATTGTAATTCTATCAGAGACCGCAAAGGACCTGGAAGAGCAGCTGAACGGAATGGACAGTGTCTTGAAAGGAGGATATAAGATGAACATCAACAGAAGCAGAACGAGGATAATGGAATGTAGTCGAATTAAGTCGGGTGATGCTGAGGGAATTAGTTTAGGAAATGAGATACTTAAAGTAGTAAAGGAGTTTTGCTATTTGGGGAGCAAAATAACTGATGATGGTCGAAGTAGAGAGGATATAAAATGTAGACTGGCAATGGCAAGGAAAGCGTTTCTGAAGAAGAGAAGTTCGTTAACATTGAGTATAGATTTAAGTGTCAGGAAGTTTTTTCTAAAAGTATTTGTATGGAGCGTAGCCATGTATGGATGTGAAACATGGACGATAAATAGTTTAGACAAGAAGAGAATAGATGCTTTCGAAATGTGGTGCTACAGTAGAATGCTGAAGATTAGATGGGTAGATCACATAACTAATGAGGAGGTATTGAATAGAATTGGAGAGAAGAGAAATTTTTGGCACAACTTGACTAGGAGAATGGATCGTTTGGCGGGGCATATTCTGAGACATCATAGGATCACCAATTTAGTATTGGATGGCAGCGTGGAGGGTAAGAAAAAAATGGTTCATATGGCTCTGAGCACTATGGGACTCAACATCTGAGGTCATCAGTCCCCTAGAACTTAGAACTACTTAAACCTAACTAACCTAAGGACAACACACACATTCATGCCCGAGGCAGGATTCGAACCTGCGCAATCCCGTCTCCGGCCATCCTGATTTAGGTTTTCCGTGATTTCCCTAAATCGCTTCAGGCAAATGCCGGGATGGCTCCTTTGAAAGGGCACGGCCGATTTCCTTCCCCATCCATCCCTCACCCGAGCTTGCGCTCCGTCTCTAATGACCTCGTTGTCGACGGGACGTTAAACACTAATCTCCTCCTCGAACCTGCGACCGTAGCGGTCGCCCGGTTCCAGACTGAAACGCCTAGAACCGCTCGGCCACACCGGCCGGCTGCGTGGAGGGTAAAAATCGTAGAGGGAGACCAAGAGATGAATACACTAAACAGATTCAGAAGGATGTAGGTTGCAGTAGGTACTGGGAGATGTAGCAGCTTGCACAGGATAGAGTAGCATGGAGAGCTGCATCAACCAGTCTCAGGACTGAAGACCACAACAACAACACTTCAGACGATATTCGGAACAGTCCTTTCGAATAGGCCACGGTCGATGTACTTCATCGTCAATGTTTGACTGAGCTACTTTAATTAATGAAATTTGTAGCGGAATACGTGTTTTGAAGCTGAAATTTACAGCTGCCATGGAATTCCACTGAAAGCAATTCGTAATGGAACAACTGATTTCTATAAACTACTGCGAGGGATACCTGCAGTTCTCAAGGCCATAGCAGATTCCCTTCTCATCACAATTTGTCTGAGAACAGCTCCATTTCAATGTCTTCAATGTCCACTGCATCTTTAATTCAAAACGTTTTTCCTTTTTAGATTACTGCTATTCGCACCGCTTCTTCCTGGCAAATTTCCTTCTATCCGTATTTTCTTGCCCCTAGCTTACCGAGTACAATCAATCGCAAGGTGACGGATGTGCATTGTATACAAGGCGCTCCGATACCCCCCTCCAGAAACTCTGAAGCAAAGTGCGTACTGCGAATCCCTTGTAGGGAGGCGTAGGGTCGCAGGCGAGAATTCTTGTAAGATAGGCCTATTATACATACAGGGGGAAACTGAACTGTATAGAGAAAATTTGGAGGTAATTCAGGGATACTTTCTGAGTATTTCTGTATTTCGTACGGATGACTTACGATGGCTCTTTGCAGAGCAATAATATAATTACGGTTTATTCGGCTTGTTACCCCAATAACTATTATTTCTGTAAAAAATCTTTCACAGTCGTGAGGAAGCTTGTAACATACTTTCACCAAAACGTACAACGCAAAACACACAGTAAGGCAATATCCATTAGATGCAAAAATACTGTGGTTGCCGTCGCTGCAGGAAGCGCACTACATAGTGACGTTGCGCAACTCTTCCACTGCATTCGATGAATACTTAGCAACCGAGTGAGCTGACGCAGTGCTTAGCATACTGGCCTCGCATTCGGGGGGAAGATGGTTCAAATCCGCGTGCGGCCATCCTGATTTTGATTTTCCGTGATTTCCCTAAATGGCTTCGGGCAAATGCCGGGATGGTTCCTTTGAAAGGGCGCGGCTGACTACCTTCCCCCTGCTTCCCTAATCCGTTAGAACCGGTGACCTCGCTGTTTGCTCCCCTCCCCAAAATCAACTAACCGACCAAGTAACCAACATATAGCAGAAAATGCATATTAGCCAACTCTTCGTCACTAAACGTATCGAAACTGCTGTGTATCCCTGTTAACGCACAATTAACATTGCCAAAAAAAACTAACCGAAATACAACTGAGCAGTACTTAATGCAGTCTTTAGGGTCAAGAGAAACGTGGGCGTTACTGTTGTCAACAGCGAGTACAGTGAATGGATCAAACAAGTTTATTTCCAAACTAAACACATGGCACTTATTGTCGATATTTGCACTATTGTGCGGAACATATATGAAGATAACGGGGCTTAGTAATTAAACGAAATGCACTTATTCTGTAATGTGCCATGGAGACAATGAGTCCCATATACCAAAATACTCAAAGAATATCCCAGAAGAATCTACGAAATTTTTTCGGTTGAATTCGGGTTTACCCTGTGGACTCTTGAAACTCGTTCTCTTACAGTTCTGGTATTGAGAAAGATTTATCCGATATGCTCTTTATGTAAATGGAAATGAAATGAGCTTATGGCATCGTTGGCCGGGAGGCCACATCCAGGGAAGTTCGGCTGCCAAGTGCAAGCCTTATTTCAGTCGACGCCATATTGGACGGCTTGCGCGCCGGTGACGAGGGTGAAATGATGATGAGGACAACATAACACCCAGTCCCCGAGCAGAGAAAATGTCCAACCTGGCCGGAATCGAACACGAACCAGCTTGCACGCTACCACTCAGCTAAGCAGGCGGACCTTATGTAAATGAACTTGAGGCATAAAGCATATACCGAAGCATATACTGGGCATCCATCGAAGGAGTCCCTAATTTCAAAATTAAATATCTCGAAGACTAAGATCGATAGACGAGTGAAGCAGAAGAAATGATTACTGTGAAAGCTGTGACAATTTTGTACAGCAGTTATACATAAGTTTCGAAATAGTTCGAAAAGCTGCTAACAGATGAAGCTGTACGCTATGCAGCTCGTATGGTATCAGTATCGTCCTCTGCAAGCAGTCATTGCAATTACATCTCAGTCTTTTCGAAATGTCCTCCACTCGCAGTACGGAGGTGGCGCAAACAAACAATGAAATTAAGGAGTCAGATCGGGCGAACATGGAGTACACTCCATCCCTGTGTCAGTAAATTTGCAATAATCCAACGCAATGACTCTATTCCCCAATTGTTCATCAAGAAAGCGAAATACCTGTTCTGTGCTATGTGGTCTGGCCCCATTTTGTATGAACCACTCGGTGCCTGGTCGTTCTTCCAACGCTGCAGCGTAACGTTCGCTAGTGATCAGTCCTCGTATGAATAAAGGGCCAATAATACCGCAGCCCAAACATTAATTTTGGGAGAGTACAGTAGCTTCGATTCACACAAATGGGGATTTTTGAAAGCCCAGTTTTGTTCATTCACGACTCCACCCAGGTGAAAGTATGCTTCATCTGTGAACCAGATGAATACAACATCAAATCCTTCACTATCAATCATTGTGAGAATATGGTTCACAAAGTCAGCCCGCTGTCGTACAGTTCTTACAGCTAGAGCCTGGTAGCTTTGGATTTTGAATGGAAACTTATGTCGGCTTTGTCTCAGTATTTTCTGCGCGCTGGAATACTGCAAACTACACTCCGCTACATTTCTTCGTAATGTGCTTAATAATTCCAGAAAACGGGACGAAATATTCAGGAGTAACTCCAGATTGCATGGGGCCAACATTCTTCGATTGATCAGCGATCACGCTGCCTCTCCGTTGGAAGATCTTGCGAATAGTTTTCGCATCGAGTATTTTTGGAACATTAAATCCCGTTTTCAAACGGCACCTTGTTGCTGTAGAATTATGTTCTAATCTGCAGTATTCCAATATCAGAAAAAACGTTCAGTGGAATACATGATTTCAACTCCTTTTTTCGGAACACTAACCTTCTTTCGCGTTTCAACGGCAGAGATGATCGCTCTGAACTGAGGCACACTATTTATAGGCACTACGCATTGCGATTACATCACTATGTGTTAGCAGCTTTTCGAACTATTTCGAAAATTCTGTACAACTTTTGTATAAAATTCTTCACAATAAACATACCGTTTGTTTCATTCATCTATCAATCTTAGTGTTCGAGATAGTTTTGAGATCAGGGTCTCCTTCGCTGGACACCCTCCAAAAGGAACGTGTCTTCTGGAGAGGGAGCCCAGACTACGCCATTTTCAAGCGGAGATCAAAGGATATAGACACGCTTACTTTAAAAACAAATCCGTTTCCTTTATAATGACATGTGTCATACAATTTAATAAATCTGCACGTACTGGAAGAAAAGGGAGAGATTTCTACATGTAGTTTGGGTATACTAGCTAATTAACGCAAAAAATTGTAATACGTATTAATATATTCATATTATGAACATTATAAGTATCGAAGATTGGGATTAATCAGCATGCATGCTTTTTACCGCTATTGAAAATAAACCTGCCGGTTACTGCGTTCGCTAGAGAAGGGACAGTATACTTGGCCGAATGACAAAAAATTATCTGATAATCGTCAAGCAAAACTTGAAAGGCGACAAATAAATTGCAGGAGGAGCATTATTTAATGAGGGAGTAGCGCTCGGCGACTTCTTTTGGGGAGTAATTTTCGTAGCCACGATACCAATTTGTTCCAGTTACGTAATGCGGCGACAGACGTTACACGAAATTCCGGACGCATAGAAAAACTTGCCCACCGACGACGATTTTGACAGTTAGGTGGTGAGTTATTACAAATAAAAAGAAAAGCTGCTGTTCAGTCTCGCATCAGAAGTGTAACACATCGCGCAAGCATGCAGAAGTGGCTCTCAAGCAGTGGTTTACTGGCTTTTGTAGGAGCTTCTTGGAAGCTGTCGGTGATGATTTTTGATAGACATAACAACGAACTGAAGAAAAATTGAGCATATCAAGATTACGTAATTGCGAGTACATCAGAGTATTCCGAGGGCGGACGGAAAGCACTTATGATGATATCTCTCAATGAAATAAGCGAACACCGTTGAAATATTATTTATATGTTTCCATTTATGGCTCGAGTAATGAAGATTGGAGAGGCAAAACAGCTCAGCATTCTCTCAGTCTTGTCATGAAATACAAGCTTAAAATCGCACCCAGCTGCGTGTCACGAGCACTGATTACATAAATCGAAGAGACTACTACTCCCACCGAAGAAGGTGGCTTAGTTGCTGAGCCAGTGCACTTCATTCGAGAGGGGATAGATTCACTTTTAGGTATTCAATAGATTCCGTAGATCAATTAAGATGAAAACCGAGATGTTTTCTTTGAAAAGGGCATGGCCTAATTCCTTCCCCATACTTGTCCTATTCGTGCTTGTGTTACATTTCAAGAAGTATCATCGTCAACAGTTCTAGTATTCCTTTTTTCCATCTTCTTACTATTACTTTCTTTTATTTTTCTTCACTGTTCAACAAGGCAAGGTGACGCATTGGTTAAGACACTATACTTTCATTCCCAAATAGCGGCATTCAAATCGTCCCACAGGAAGTCTAGTTAGACTTTCCGTAGTTTTCCAAATAATCTCAGCCAATGCACTAGAATGGTTATTTCGATAAGACCACAGCCAATACGACAGAGTACAGACTGGGACGTCTACGGACTCACTGTTGGGGGTTCGACCAGGCAGTCTCGTGAAGTACTTTTAAACAGATTTTCCGAAGACTGTCTTAAGCAGCTAGTTCAAGAGCACACTCACAATGGAAATACTTTTTGCCTCGTAGCCACAGACAGGCCCGACCATATCGACGGTATCAGTATAGAGACTGGGATTAGTGACCATGACGTCATCATAGCGACGATGATTACCAAAGTTAATAAATCAGTCACGAAGGGTAGGAGAGATTTTTTTCTAGAAAGAGCTGATAAGCAGTTGTTAGCAACTCTCTTAGATAATGAATGGACATCATTCAGTTCCAGTACGATGGACGTAGAGGAATTATGGGCAAAGCTTAAACGAGTTATAAATCACGCTCTGGAGAAGTATGCGCGGAGAAAGTGGATTAGGGACGGAAAACAGCAACCGTTATTTAATGATGTAATTCGGAAAATGCTGAGGAATCAAAGAAGAACGTGAAAATGACAACAAACAAAAGTTAGCATAGATTCGTGCGTCTCTAAAAAGATCGATGCCCGAAGCATACAACTGCTACCACCGTCACATATTTGTCAAACTTCTTGCCGAGAGCCCGTGGAAATTCTGGTCACATGTAAATTCGCCAAGCGGGTCGATGGCTTCTATCCAGTCACTCGTTGACAAGTCTGGGGTGGCAATAGAGGACAGCAAAACGAAAGCTTAAGTTTTAAATTTCGCATTTGAGAAGTCGTTCTCTCAAGATGATCGTACAGACATACCATCGTTTTACCATTGCACAGACACCCGTATGAAGGACGGAGTATCATTGGCAACTGAAAGGGTCACCAGATCCGGATGGAATCCTAGTTCGGTTTTACAAAGAGTACTCTACGGTATTAGCTCCCTACGAAGCTTGCATTTACCGCAAATGTCTCGCCCAGCGGGAAGTCCCGATCTATTGGAAAAAAAGCACAGGTGACTCCTATATACAAGAGACCCAAATTACAGACCCATATCTTTAACATCGGTTTGCTGCAGTATTCTTGAAAATATTCTCAGTTCGAATATAATAAATTTCTCGCCCCGTCGGAGGTTCGAGTCCTCCCTCGGGCATCGGTGTGTGTGTTGTCATGAGCGTAAGTCAGTTTAAGTTAGATTAAGTAGTGTGTAAGCTTAGGGACCGATGACCTCAGCAGTTTGGTCCCATAGGATCTTACCACAAATTTCCAGTAAATTTCCTTGAGATGGAAAAACTCCTGTCCATAAATGAGCACCGATTTAGAAAGCGTCGCTCGTGTGAATCTCAGCTTACCCTTTTCTCATATGATAGCCTGTGAACCATGGATGAAGGGCAACACCCGATTACATATTTCTAAATTTCAGAGAAGTGTTTGGCACGGGGTCCCACTGCAGACTTAAGGAAGGTACGAGCGTACAGAATATGATCCCCAGATAAGTGAGTGACTCGAAGACTTCTTAAATAATAGAACCTATTACGTTGTCCTTGGCGGCGAGTGTTGATCAGAGATGAGGATATTGTCAGGAGTGCCCCAGGGAAGTGTGATACGAGAGCTCTTATTCTCGGCCACATAAATGATCTCACAGAACGGGTGAGCAGGAGTCTGCGGCTGTTTACTAATGTGCTGTGATGTACGGGTAGGTGCCGTCGTTGACTGACTGTAGGAGGTTACAAGATGACAGAGACAAAATTTCTAGTTGGTGTGATGAATGGTAGCTAGCTCTAAATGTAGAAAAAATTAAGTTAATATAGGCGAGTATGAAAAATAATCCCGTAATGTTCAAATACAGCATATGTAGTGTACTGCTTGGTACTGTCAAGCCCGTTAAATTTCTAGGCGAACGCTAGAAAGCGATAGGAAACGGGAAGAACATGTGAGAATTGTAGTAGGAAAGGCGAATGGTCGACTTCGGTTAACTGGAAAGAATTTAGGAAAATGTGGTTCATCTGTAAAGCAGACAGCGTATAGAACACTGGTGCGACCCATTCTTGAGTAGTGTTCGAGTGTTTGGGATCCCCACGAAGTCGAATTAATGACGGCATAGAGGTAATTTAGAGGCGGGTTGCTAGATTCGTTACTGACAGATTCGATCAACACTCAAGTATTGTGAAGATGCCTTGTAAGTCAAATGTGAATCCCTGGAGGGAAGGTGACGTTCTTTTTGAGAAAATTTTGAGAAAGTTTGGAAAGCAGGTATTTGACGCAGACTGCAGAACGATTCTACTGCCGCCAACTAACATTTCGTAAGGACCACGAAGATGAGATAAGAAAATCAGGGCCCATACGGAGGGATATGGACAGTCACTTTTCCCTCGCTCTATATGGAAGCAGAACAGGAAAGGAAATTACTAGTAGTGGTACAAGGTGCCATCCACCACGCACGTTCGGTGGCTTGCGGAGTGTGGATATAGACGCAGTGTTCAACTCTAATGGCTTCCATGTGGGCGCGATGGTAAATTCTAAACAGCTTTATTCTACTGTTTTACATCCCAAGTGGCATATACAAAGACTTTTCGAGATGGAAATTTTATAGTAAATGGAGTTTAATTCTACAGTTTTAGTCCAGAATTGGTTACACAATTCGTATAAATCCTGATTTTTGACAGTAACTCCTGCCTCGAAGTAATGTCGTCTGGTGTTTCAATCGCTTTTTTAACTGTCTTTTATATCACTTGGCTTATGTGCATAACGGAATGAGCAGCTTTTTTACGTCCAACACAAGAAATTTTGTCAAATTCCAATCGAATTCGTACACCGGATTAATAACGACACCCTGGTTTTCCGCATCTATTAATACAAACACAAGATGGATTCTTGTTTCATTCTCAGCTGTGTAGACAAAAAAATGAAGCATCCAGAAGGCATGGTCGGATGCCAATTTCACTTCGTACAGGCACCCACCATCGGCTGGTATGTAAATGATTAACAGCTTCAATTTACTGTGAGAGGTAGCGGTTTATATTTAGAGTTGTTACCAGGGCTGGTAGAGCGTATAAGGGAGAAGAACAGCGTCAGACGTTAAGTGATCGGTCTGAAGGACACGGAGATGTTGCGTACCCGTGTGCGATAGCATTATCGACATCTGACAGAGTTTGAGGAGCAGGGTTGAGGATAGTGTTTAACGTCCCGTCGACAACGGGGTCATTAGATACGGAGCACAAGCTCGGATTAGAGAAGGATGGGGAAGGAACCATTCCGGCACTTGCTTGAAGCGATTTAGGGAAATCAAACAAGCACTACACTCCCTGCAACGTTCTGTATCATCCCGCACCATTGGCCGGACTAGGCTATTACCGTGCCATGCGTACGCTGCTATTAACACTGCACTAACGGCTGCAATTGGAGTGACGCCGTGACCAAGAAGCGTGGACAGTTAACAAATGACATCGCGTTGACTTCAGTGCTGAATCGCGGTTCTGCACTATCCAGGAGTATGGCGGCGATCTGGGGAGATGTGTAATTCTTCCAATGTGTTCGAAAGGAACAGCGTTGTTACTTCTGGCCTCATGTTGTGGGTTGTCAATGGGTCACGGCTGATCGTGACTAGGGCTTGTCTGGCAGCAGACATCCTGCGTCCTTATGTGTTACCCCTCATGCGATAGTATCATGGTGCCATTTTCAGCAAGATAATGCTCGCCCAAATATGGCACATTTCTCTATGACTTGTCTGCATGATGTTGAGGTTCTATCGTGACCAGCAAGATCTCCAGATTTGTCCCCTTTAGAGCATGTATTGTGTCAGATCGGACGTCAACTGCGTCTAAGTGTGAGTATGGAGGCTGTCACGTACAAGTTACAGCATTTGGGTGCCTGTTTGCCTCAGGAAAGGATACAACGGCTCTCTACCCCTTAAGTTTCATTACGTTCTCTTCTCTCTTCTGGATGCTACACTTTTTTTGTCAGGCTGTGTGGTTACAGAACGCAAATGCGGAATAATGTTACGTGATTAATTGTATCGTGCTGTACTGCGTCGGCACAAAAGAATTAAGGCTGCTCGTATCACTAAGGACCTGTCACGGTGAATTTTCGCTGCGCGACTCATTTTCGACCCTGTACTGAGTCTTACTCTGTGAATGTTTCATCAGAATCGATCGATTCCGTTGCAGTGGATGAGGAATTTTTTTTACTGTTCTCCTGGAAGGGCAGAGTATGAGGTGGATCAAAAACGAAACAAGACCGGTGCGGCAAGCTTGGATACCTACCAAATGTATTAAGGATTTGCTGTTTTCCTTCAGAGTATTCGCCACTTGAGCCAGTGTACGCAGAAAACTGTTTACTACATGGGAACCAAACACTACAGCAATGATGTTCAGACTGTGCGCCGCGTGATTCGCGTTGATAGCAGTGTTAGTGTCACGACTTGCTGTTAGGCTAAAAAAAAATGGTTCAAATGGCTCTGAGCACTGTGGGACTTAACATATGTGGTCGTCAGTCCCCTAGAACTTAGAACTACTGAAACCTAACTAACCTAAGGACATCACACACATCCATGCCCGAGGCAGGATTCGAACCTGCGACCGTGCTGTTACGCACCGGTATTGCGACTTAGGACGGAAACACAAGCACCAGTGTGCATTACAGTTGCAGACAGTCAACGTGGGCCTGGACAACGTGAGCAGGTCTTTAATCGCAAAGCTGTTTTGTGAAAACAACAGCAATAGTGCTGTTGCTCTTCGCGAGTATAGACGCATTAAAGGAATACGAAGGTGTCCACTTTCCACATTGGGGTCGAAGAATATGATTCGAAAGTTCGAATTAACTGGGAATTTGGGAATTGCTCTTGGGAGAGACAGACCATCAATTGCCCCATAACTTGTTGAAGAAGTTACTGTTGCCATGACTGAGAATGCTGCACGCAATGTGCGATCTTCAAGCCGTGCACGAGCTTTGTCACGAAAGCTGAACATTCCATGGCCCACCATTCGAAAAGTGCTGCGAACAGTTGTGAAACGGGATCCCTAGTGCGGTTCCAGGCTGTCCTGGATGCTGATGGTCGTGACATTAAGCAGTGTTTCTAACCTGGAACGTAAACACGGTACACAGTTAACAAATGTTGCCTTCTCATGTCGAAATTAAAATTTCTTTATTTATGTGGTTCGTTCGTTACTTCTCTTCCGCTTGTCCTTACATTTTCACAAAGTTTCAGTGCCCTATGATCATTTATTTTTCATGGGGTCCTCTCAAGTAGAGGAAGTTTAATTACAACCACCCTATAAGCCTGTTTAACTCCACATACGTTTGCTGTCGTTCCTTCCACTGTCCAAAACATTTGTGAATGTCGAATGAATCATTCACGGCTACTCACGGCTTTCTCAGGTTACCACCATCTCGAGAACGAAGCGAGATCGGGAAAAATTTTCAATGAAAATCTTGTATGGTTTCTGAACTCTGTCTACTGGTGAAATTTTCGTGAAGTTGAAATGGCCTTGAAATTCTGCATCAGGGATTAACATGAAAGCAAATATCATTGGCATTTGCGGAACCCAATGTGCACCACGTGGAGGTTGCCCATCGGACTTCGCACATCGTTAGCCCTGAAGTTGGGGTTACCAATTGCAAAAATGAACTTGACCTTGGTTTAATCTTGAAAACAGGGTTCAGGGTCATTTCGAGGTAGCCACTCCATGACCCCCTCCGAACCTTACAACTTTTACTAGTGACTTATTTTGCAGAATTGTGGCGCTCCAGAGATATCGACTGGTATAGATTAAAATGGGACTCCCTGTATATTCAGCCTCAAACTTTCGACGACCTCCTCTGTCGTCATCGCCCGAAGTTATACTTGGGTCGTACAATAATTCATTTATTTGAGCGAATTATGTGATGGAGACATTATGAAGTTAAGGAAATTTCATATGCTACACGAGATGACGTCAGTTCCTATGACGGAAGACCATTAGCAGCGATGCTGATTTCGGCAGATGGTGAAAGATGACGCTCATTTCTCTATTGCCTTTCAGCTACCAAGCGACCATTCCATACACCAATACCGGTGTAGCCGCTGACCCGGTTAAATTTGTTGTTAAACATTCTGATCTCAACCTATTCTTTCATGATAGAATCCCAGCAGACTGGTTCATGGATTAATTTTTCCATTTCATCAAACGTAATCGTATTTGTGTTCATAAGGCTGTGTTCGGCGACGGCATACTTGTAGAAATCGCGGTATTTAATATGGCGTCGATGATCTGTATAGCGTTCTGAAATGCAAGGGAATAGGTGCCTTATGCTGAAAGCAACAGATATATAAGCTGAGTCATCCATTACCTAAGGAAATCAACATCGCTATCAATCATACAATGTAAGCTTTCACTGCTGGTACTGACGTCATTTAAAACTTCCGGGCTATCAGGCCGTGGTCAATGTATAACACTTTCTCCTAACGTTTCCTGTCCGACAGCGGGAGACATCTTCAGAGGTAAAATGGCTAAATGCCATGATCATTTATATATCTAATTTAAGTAACTACATATTTTTTCTTCAAAGTACTTCTGTGTGAACCAAATAAAGAGGCAAGAGTATGTATCAAGGAATCAATGTAATTGTTAACTACATGGTTTATTATTCCGGCGTACGTTAAAAATGCACTAGAGGTTTACAGAACCGTTGGAGGAAATGCAGCCCAAAGCTTGAAGGTTAAATGTTCAGATGTACATTCTCTCTTGGATATTAAAAAGGAAGTTTATAGTGCAATACCTCGTCGACGACAATATCGTTAGAGGCGAATCACAAGATCAAGTGAACAAGAACGGACAAGGAAATCGGCAATGGCCACGCCGGAGGAAGTACGCGGGCAGTTCGTCTGAAGCGATTTAGAGTAGCCACAGATGACCTAATTAAGATCGTCAGGAATGCATTTAAATCCCGCCCCTCTAGAAAATAAAACCACTTAATTGGAAGATCCTTTGATTTATTTCTCAGACAGACATCACGAACTTCACAGCAGATGCGCAGACAAGGTTGTCGTTCGACAGAGCAGCATTGTTTTTCACACGATGTACGAATTAGTTTTCTGCTTTTCTGCAAATACCTGTTCTTAAGTGCATATATTCATTAACCTGGTCCCAGGGGACGCTGGTGCTAATGACCGTAATATCCGCGTCAGCGCAGCATAGCTGCCTACTGCGCGGTGTCAAAGAAGCCAGCTGAGCCCTGCCAATTAAGTGTAACGGCGCTTATAGCGGAGATAGCAACATACACTACACACTTTATAGGACCAGTAGCTACCTAATATATTCATCCCCGACGTTCCGTCAGGCCCCTACAGTTTTTCGCCCAAATTTAACGGCATTTTCCAAGCCAAATATTTCAGGTGGTCATTGGAAATGCAAATGAATAAGTAGCTCGAAATGGAGAGGAAGGGTGTTGTTTGATCTCCATAAATGGAGTGAGTTAGCTGTTTTGTGCTGTAGTGAGCCAATATCGAAGCAGTTACCGTGTTAAAGACGCGACTTTGAGGCCCAGAATTGTCTTTACGTGTGATAAACCTGCGAACCTTGCTGTGCAAGTGTGTCTGTGTCTAGACATTTCATCAACGAAAATTAAAAACTAAAAAATTTAGTAGCTTAGCGCAATTTTATCGGAAATTTGCATCAACTTTTCTGGCCAGTTGGTAATTTGCTCGTCTCGCGCGGAGAGAAAATAGATACCAATTAAAAGCTTTTATGTGCCTCATAAATGAGAGTAGTACATGTCTAGTTACTAGTCATAACGATGCTGCTTAGAGTAAGAAATGTCTGAGTGATGTGTATATCACACTGGGTAGTTTATGTAACTGTATTTATCAGCTACTATGCAGATAAATGCTAGAAGCGACTCCAACAGAAATTTGAAGTGACCACTGCCGTATGATTGATATTTATGGTTAGCCATTAGTGAAAAATGGTGTAATTGTACATAAAGTGAATTTGAGTGACGCAGCCGGCCGTAGTAGCCGAGCGGTTCTAGGCGCTACAGTCTGGAACCCCGCGACCGCTACGGTCGCAGGTTCGTATCCTGCCTCGGGCATGGATGTGTGTGATGTCCTTAGTTTAGTTAGGTTTTAGTAGTTCTAAGTTCTAGGGGACTGATGACCACAGCAGTAAAGTCCCATAGTGCTCAGAGCCATTTTAAACATTTTTTTTCTTTTTTTGGAGACGCGTCGATCATTAATTTTAATTACACGCGTTGTTCGACTAAAGTGGGTATAGCTAATGCTGCATTTTTCGGGTAAATTATATAATTCTCTTAAATAGGGTTCGAGATGCCTTGAAAAAAGGAGCCTAATGATTTGCAGCTTATTATGACATGCAGAGAAAATTCTCGCAAAAAAATGGGAGAAATGTACAAAGTGTGAACGTTATAGCAGTCGGTGCAGCTCATTTTTCGCCTCGTTATGTTATGTTTACATAGCACTGGAGTCAGAGACGCTCTCAGTGTTCACTAACTCTGTCTGCGTAAACGTTCCGTTGAAACTTTAATATGCTTCATATTATTATGCACTCTTTAAGGGTTCTCTGATCTGTTAGGAACAATGAACAGTTACAGTACAGTAAGACTACATAGTTTCCTATGTGTCTGTCTAAATAAATGATATTTCAAGCTTTAGCTACACCAGCATATGCTTTTTTGATACGCACTTATCTCTTCCATTCCTTGTGTACTCAAATTATTATATTCTTTTTGACGCAAGAACAAAATATTTGACAATGGAGCAAACTTTGCCTGTGAAGGAAGCAGGATTATATCTATAGCAAATAGGTGTTAATGGAAAACAAGATAGAAATCCATAACTAATAACCTCATGGCCTGCAGGATTTTTAAACCAAAAATCGAAAGAAAAGATAGAATAATTCCACTTCCCTAATTCATCCTACTAGTTTTCTATTGTTGCATTCTCGACGTAATTCTTTCCTGTTTGAGCCAGTATGCTCGTTCTTATGTCATAGTTCGTCGGTAATACGATATACAGCGTTGGTTTCCTCCTCTCATTTTCAGGCGAATGTCATCAACAGGTTCTCAGAAAAATAAGACGACTGATTCCTACACGTATGTATCTTATCCAACTGACATAGTGTCAAGTTTCTCATAAGCTCCGTGTCATGATAAAATCAATGCCCGAAAAGGATAAACATTTACATTTAGTATTTAATCTGTGTCGTATGATTATGGTCATCTGTGCGGCTTAACTCGCGGTATTATGTTATGATTAAAACTTAAATTACAACTAGTACTGTGCAACAGATGCGATGCGTATCCTTGCGCGTACATTTAAAAATACAGTAGTTCGTCAGTTTATCCAAAATTATCTGTTTTCATAACTGTATACTATTTGCCTTTTTTGATGATTTATATAACTTCGCAAAAAGCTTGCTGTATCATACCTAAGGAAAATAAATAGCACATGTCTCTTTTGTCAGTTTTCTTGTTCTTACGCCAATAGATTTCCACGATTCATGTTATGTAGGCTGTCAGTTACCGTGATTATATCGCAAATGTCCTTGTTTACTTTTCAGCATGTCTCCACACCCCTCTCTTTAAAACTTTCAGTGCAGCGCCACAACCTACTAAGAAAATACTATTAACTGGGACATGTCACACGGTTTGTGTCTGGTCTGAATATTTCTCGGAAGCCATAATGCAGCTTGTTATCCTATACATACCCACAGACTACTCGTAGTGTGACTCCGCGAAGATCATTGCTGTTCGTAGTACACATTAATAAGTTGACAGATGATGTTAGCTGTATCGCCAGACGTTCCGCATGTGATATTGTTGTACATGAGTGTTGCCCAAAGAGAACTACTCGAGAGTCCAGTCACTTGCAGAGTCTTCTTCAAGGTCTAAAAGCTTTTTGTAAATGTAGAAAAACAAAACTGTAAAATACATTAAATGTGTGGGTATTGTGCCTGATTATAGGATTTTGACAGGGAAACGAGTTTTGTCAAATCATATAAGTACTTTGGTGCAACAATATGAAAATGCGAAATGTAACAATTGCATATGCTCCTTTTTGATGCCAGGTTGGAGGGCTGTGGATACCGGAAAAACGCAGTTAATGTACAAAGGCACTTCAATACAAAACGCTCCTAAGGTTTACCGTTAACACTACTCGGCCATTCGGGATCCGTATCACATTGAGCCTGCTCTTCGTAGCTAGAGTGTTTCGAGATCTAAAATTGGATAGTATCTGATTTGTGCAACGAATCAAAGAATAGCAAAAGTATAAAAGGAAGTCACTGCAACGACGCTATTGTTATGTTCTTTCACAGTTTGCTTTTATTGCAAACGGTGTTATTTATTTTGTTCGAAATTTAGCTTTTGCTACAGGTGTTTTATATTTTCCTACATATTTCTATCTTCCAGCACGAAAATGAGTTGCTATCTGATGATGCTTTTGTAAGTTACAATCAAGGCTGCTACATAAATATGTACAAGACGAACATTCACAGTATTGCTTTCCATTCTTAAAATTTTGATGTTTAGTTTTATTATGACGTAAAACATATTTTATTTTGGCGCTGCAGATGTTTTTTTTTTAAAGTGTGATGCATTTAGAAGATCTGCAATAAGTACTGAAATATGACATCGGAATACTAAAGGAGAACTGCTGTAAATGCGCCACAATATGTGTTTCGTGTTTCCTTGTTACCTCTTCCATCCATGGTTCAAATGGCTCTGAGCACTATGGGACTTAACATCTGCGGTCATCAGTCCCCTAGAACTTAGAACTACTTAAACCTAACTAACCTAAGGACATCACACACATCCATACCCTAGGCAGGATTCGAACCTGCGACCGCAGCGATCGCGCGGTTCCAGACTGAAGCGTCTAGAACCGCTCGGCCACACCGGCCGGCTCTTCCATCCATGAACTAGTCAATTACTCGCGCAACTGATGGGATAAAATGTCAACTGTTCATTAGCTGGCTATCTGGCGTATTGTTTTTAGTACGTCTCAACAACTAAACTGGATTCTGAGCATGATCGACTTATGGGAACGTTTCATAGAAAGCCAGAGCTCTAAGCAAAAATTGTTTTTCTCGTCGAGACTCATTTTCATGTAAGATACTCTACTATAACCATTAAATAAAACAATCACGAGCATAGCGGCTCTCTGTGTGAGACGTTTTTTTTCTGTATATCCCGTTAACCTGAGCTCATGTTTATTCATGCTAGCGTAACAGCACCGGACAAAAGGCCGCACCGCAGTCACGTAAGGTGGGTCTTCTGCAGTCGCACTGCGCTCTACGAGAGTTCGCCGTGAAACCTGGCCAAGGCACTGACTGCGTGTCGTAGAGGTTATCAAACCTCTCACCTTTATTTTCTCGACCTCCATGTAGGCTGGCAGACTCTATGAACCATAAATTCCGTCAGCGCTCAAAAATATTGACATTTTACTGAAATATACGATATTCTTCTAGTAGTAATTCAGTAATATAAAATGTAGAATCCTGCCCACAGTTAGGTCATGCTGTGCGCTGCAAGATGCCAAGGGCTAAAAAAATGGTTCAAATGGCTCTGAGCACTATGGGACTTAACATCTTAGGTCATCAGTCCCCTAGAACTTAGAACTACTTAAACCTAACTAACCTAAGGACATCACACAACACCCAGCCATCACGAGGCAGAGAAAATCTCTAACCCCGCCGGGAATCGAACCCGGGAACCCGGGCGTGGGAAGCGAGAACGCTACCGCACGACCACGAGATGCGGGCACTAAGGGCTAAGTCTCAGTCTCAAACACGTAGACGCTGTAGCAGCTGTGTCTCTCAATAGCACGCACAGACCATCGTATCAGTGCCTGTCGACATTGAACAGCTGACTCCTGTATGTCTTCAAAAGTGGTAATTTAATCTATAATAGAATATTATTATGTTAGTACATCGGACTTTCCTGTAGTATCGGCTACATTCTTCGAAGGACGAACTCGTTAATTTATATTCTAGTAGTAAAGCATAAGTTTGTATTTTTAGATCGCTCATTATCCTTAGCTAACCAGAAGTGCTTCAGTCCTTCTGATGCTCCCGGTCTAGAAATTTTAAACTTGTACGGATTGCTTTCCAAAGTCTGGGTCAAACCGTGGCAACTCAAGAGTCGTCTCCTTGTTAAGTACTGTTAGTTATTTGTCAAAAAGGTATGGATTGTCTGACTGCCCGTAAGGAAATATAACAGTCGCCAGTCGAGTCATCAGAGACTGAGTAAGGACAAGGAAACCGGCCTCGGCTTCCTTGAAAGAATCATTGAATTAGTAAAGCCAAGAAAAATATAAATTAGAATTCCATGATATCGATTTAACCCCTCTCATGACCTACATGAGTCCGGCGTCCTAACAGTTTCACCATTTCGCTCGATCTTCTATAGGTGAGTTGGAACTTCAGCGTCCGGAAGGGTCGCCGAACACAGGACATGTGCCACGTCTGCAGTGAAGAAAATTTCAACAGGTGTAACGACAGCAGCGTAAAGCCAATAAGATGGAACAGATATCTTACAAAACCAAACATGCGTCACTAATATGCGAGCCGCAGCACCTCGCACACCAGATGCAATACCTGACATGCTTCCTGAGAAACAATGGATAGTCCAGCAGAGGTATAAGAATTGTCACGGAACCGAATACTGCGAAGCGAGAAGTTAGAAGGAGAAACGTCGAGCGCGTCCTCTCTGCCATGCATCCTCAGAGTGAAGTACATAATCAGCCGTATATTGCATGAACACGGCGGAAGGGCCATATACAAGGTGTTAATAAAAGAGTGTTCCACGTTCTGATAGGCAGTGGTATGGGCCACAACAAGACAGGCCGGCCGCGGTGGTCTAGCGGTTCTAGGCGCGCAGTCCGGAACCGCGCGACTGCTACGGTCGCAGGTTCGAATCCTGCCTCGGGCATGGATGTGTGTGATGTCCTTAGGTTAGTTAGGTTTAAGTAGTTCTAAGTTCTAGGGGACTGATGACCACAGATGTTAAGTCCCATAGTGCTCAGAACCATTTGAACCACAACAAGACAAAAATGCTTTACTGTGAATGGACACCATGATGAGTACCTCCTTAGCAATCTCTCACAAGTGCAGGCCATATGTTTAAGGAGCAAAGAAATAGTTTCCGTCTGAGGGCGTTGCTGCAGCGTATGTGCAATGTAGCACGACTCCGGTGTAGGTGCACTACCGGCCATTAAAATTGCTACACCACGAAGATGACGTGCTACAGACGCGAAATTTAACCGACAGGAAGAAGATGCTGTGATATGCAAATGATTAGCTTTTCAGAATATTCACACAAGGTTGGCACCGGTAGCGACACCTACAACGTGCTGACGTGAGGAAAGTTTCCAACCGATTTCTCGTACACAAACAGCAGTTGACCGGCGTTGCCTGGTGAAACGTTGTTGTGATGCCACGTGTAAGGAAGAGAAATGCGTACCATCACGTTTCTGACTTTTATAAAGGTCGGATTGTAGCCTATCGCGATTGCGGTTTATCGTATCGCGACGTCGCTGCTCGCGTAGGTCGATATCCAGTGACTGTTAGCAGAATATGGAATCGGTGGGTTCAGGAGAGTAATACGGAACGCCGTGCTGAATCCCAACGGCCTCGTACCACTAGCAGTCGAGATGACAAGCATCTTATCCGCATAGCTGTAATGGATCGTGCAGCCACGTCTCGATCCCTGAGTCAACAGATGGGGACGTTTGCAAGACAACCACCATCTGCACGAACAGTTCGACGACGTTTGCAGCAGCATGGACTATCAGCTCGGAGACCATGGCTGCGGTTACCCTTGACGCTGCATCACAGACAGGAGCGCCTGCGATGGTGTACTTAACGACGAACCTGGGTGCACGAATGGCAAAACGTCATTTTTTCGGATTAATCCAGGTTCTGTTTACAGCATCGTGATGGTCGCATCCGTGTTTAGCGACATCGCGGTGAACGCACATTGGAAGCGTGTATTCGTCATCGCCATACTGGCGTATCATCCGGCGTGATGGTATGGGGTGCCATTGGTTACACGTCTCGGTCACCTCATGTTCGCATTGACGGCACTTTGAACAGTGGACGTTACATTTCAGATGTGTTACGACCCATGGCTCTACCCTTCATTCGATCCCTGCGAAACCCTAAGTTTCAGCAGGATAATGCACGACCGCATGTTGCAGGTCCTGTACGGGCCTTCCTGGATGCAGAAAATGTTCGACTGCTGCCCTGGCCAGCACATTCTCCAGATCTCTCAAGAACTGAAAACGTCTGATCAATGGTGGCCGAACAACTGGCCCGTCACAATACGCCAGTCACTACTCTTGATGATGTGTGGAGTCGTGTTGAAGCTGCATGGGGAGCTGTACTTGTACACGCATCCAAGCTCTGCTTGACTCAATGCTTAGGCGTATCAAGACCGTTATTAGGCCAAAGGTGGTTCTTCTGGGTACTGATTACTCAGGATCTATGCCCCAAATTGCCTGAAAATGTAATCACATGTCAGTTCTAGTATAATATATTTGTCCAATGAATACCCGTTTATCATCTACATTTCTTCTTGGTATAGCAATTTTAATGGCCGGTAGTGTATATAAGAAAAGCCACGTAGGCAAGAGATTAGTGTGGAATTCGTGTCTTTAGGGCGTGTTTGCGGTAAATGCGGAAACGTGAACTTTGTGACGTTATTGCCAAATGGGTTTAAACAGGACGAACGTGCTGTTATTCTTTTCTTGGCTACCGAAGGACATTATCCATCGGATAATGAAGAATGTGTATAGGTCCACATTTCTGGGGAATGGTGAGCGGCACGGGGTGCTGCTGCTCCATGATAACGCACGTCCCCATATCGCCAATGTCGTATCGCAGAAGTAACGTCAACTCAAGCGAGAGACACTCGAGCACCCGACCTATGGTTCTGATCTCTCCTCATGCGATTATCACTCTTATCGTCCCTTGCGGAAGCCCTAAAGGGTCGACGATCTCTGTCGGACGAGGGGGTGTAGCGGGAAGTTACGAAATTCTTCAAGCAGCAGAACACAGTGTTTTACCAAACGGGTATTTTCAACGTAGTGCGTCGGAACGGAAACTTTTTGGTCGCCCCTTATAATAGCAAGCAGATTACATTAGAAGCTCTACTTTTTCACCGTAACGGAACATGTGTTTACTGCATGCCGTAGGCCGTACTTAATAGCAAAGAGCTTGCAGTAGTAGAGATATGTTTCACGGTTGAGAAGATGAACAAGTGCTCATGGCTCTTAAAATGTGCAGTTTAGAGCTCATGTTCATAGGAAGTTTTTTCTTGTTTTGGTCCATAATACCGCCTCTATAAATATGGAATATCCTTTACAACAATCTTTACATACAAACCGCCCAAGAAGATCAGAGTGTGTTATCGGCAATGGACAAACGAGACTCATTCGCAGTGTTGTGCGAAGGCCGCAGATTACATACTATTTGAAAAGTCTGTGCTGGAATGACGAGACGATCCATTAAGGCAAAGAGATGCCGAGTTGGATACTTAACGTGTGTGTCTGCTTGTGTGTGTGTGAGAGAGAGAGAGAGAGAGAGAGAGAGAGAGAGAGAGAGAGAGAGAGAGAGAGGGGGGGGGGGGAGGGAGGGGGCGAGAGGAGGGGGGAGGAAGGGGGGAGGCTCGTCACGATGTGGTGCTAACAGATTATGCTCGTAAGGAGCGAACCGACACAGGAGCACACTACCGAAATATCCTGGAGAGGTTTCGGGGTGCAGGTTTCGGGGTGCTCTGAAGACGAAGCCTCGTGGTAAATTGTTCAAGGGGGTGTTTTTTCTGCAGGAGAACGCCTCAGCTCAATCTGCACACGACCCAAGCTGCTTCTCTGGAATGTCGAATTTTTCAACCTTCGTGTTCTCCTCTCGTGGAACTCAATGACCTCTTCCTCTTTTCACGGATGAAGAGTCATTGCTTGGCAGGCGTTTTCAGACTGGCGGCGAGGTGATTATTCTGCAGATGGAACGTTTCCTAAACAGCCAAAATTGCTTACTTCTACAGCCATAGTCTCCGCCAAGTAATCCGGCACTGCAAAACTACGTCGCACTGGAAGAAGGGAGATTAGTGTTTGACGTTCCGTTGACATCGTGGTCATTGATGATGGAGCACAAGCTCCGATTGAGGAAGGAAGGGGCAGGGAATCAGCTGTGTCCATTCACAGGAACGATTCCGACATTTAATGAAACTTTATATTATGGGCATCTGTAGCTGAAGGTGCACATTCTTCAAAAATAAACTGCAAACAACTGAAGTACTACCGGTTTCACAACGTCAGAATTGTATTTTCAGGTGCATCTGAACAACAAAGAATAACACATGACGGATTTAGAAATTATAAAAGATATTTAGAAATGGCATGAATCTAGGGAGAAGAAAATATGACATGTTGTGCGATATGTAAAACAAACAAAAACCAATTTAAATATAGTAGTCAACTTGCTTATTTTCAGATCATTTACATGAAAAAGTTGAGGGCATTGTACGTCCCATCACCTTCCGTTAGGTAATAATGAATTCGTTGAAGTAGAGACGACAGTCAAAATTTGAAATAGAAAGAACGAATAAGACGGCCATAAAAGCAGAACAGCTCTAAAAACAACAAATAAAGTTGCAAAACCAGGAAAAGGGGGACTTAAAGATGAACAGCTATATTAAATAGTAGTCGCGATCAAAAGACAGGATGTAGTGAAAAGCACTAAAAAAAGGGGGTAATACGGGTAAGACATGTTTTTGTTTTGCGTCTCTTCACCGTTCTTTTATTCATTCTAATTTTATTCTATAACCCTTTTTCTTTGGTATTTTTCACTACGTCCTGTCTTTTTATCGCAACTACTATTTAATACCGCTGTTCATCTTTAAGCCCCCCTTTTCCTTGTTTTCAAACTTAATTGTTCTTTTTAAAGCTCTTCTGCTTTTGTGGCCGTCTTCCTCCTTCCGCCTGTTTCAAATTCTGACTATCGTCACTGTTTCGACGAGTTTATTGTAACCTGTCTGGGAATGATGGGACATTCAAGCGCTAAGCTTTATGATGTGCGTGATCTGAAAATAAGGAAGCTGACTATTATATTTAATGATTAGAATAAGCAATACCGCTGCGGCTGTTAGAATTCTTTATTAAAGAACGTAACTGGTTTCACAAATTAAATTTGCATTTTCAGGTGCTTCACTGTATAAGAGAGATAAAAGAATTTATCAGAAATTCAGCCATTCCAAGAAACGGACAAGTAAAAGCGGTAAGGTCTATGCCTACTTACAGTCTAAAGATTAAAGGTCCTAATTAAACCGGATAAAGCCATTCCCAACATTTATATCCAGGTATTTAAAAATTCTGACTGACGAATGTGCAAACGTCTATGATAAAATGTATTCGGGGCTAAGGCCATCCCCAAACTATCAAAGAATCCAATAAAAACATCATAGTAAGAACGTTGTACCTATTAAAAGGGATTTATCCGATTTAAATAGAACCTTTAATCTTTTGAAAATTTAATTAACGAGGTCTTATTGATTCAAATAATGGAATAAAAAAAATGTTCAAATGTCTGTCAAATCTTATGGGACTTAACTGCTAAGGTCATCAGTCCCTAAGCTTACACACTACTTAACCTAAATTATCCTAAGGACAAACACACACACCCATGCCCGTGGGAGGACTCTAACCTCCTCCGGAATAATGGAATATTTGGGCTGTGGTTGCCCTGCATACAAAGTAGTGTTACATTTTAATTTGTTTTTGTCCGTTACGTATCGTACATCACGTTATATTTTCTTCTCCCTAGATTCTTATCATTTCTAAAAAATTTCATAATTTTTGAATCCCTCATGTGCTATTTTCCTTTATTTAGGTGTACCTAAAAATGCAACTCTAGCTTTGTGAAACCGGTGGTACTGCTAAATAATCATACAACATCTACTGGCTGTTTATTTTTTAAGATTCACGATATTTGCCTTATGCAATTTTGAGAAAATCTCTGTAAACCTAAATCAGGACGCCCGGACGGGGTTTTGAACCTTCGTCCTCCCGAATACCAGTCCAGGGTGCTAACCACTGCGCTATCTTGGTCGGTCACACTGAAGGGAGAATATGTAGAGAAGAAATGTCGTGGTCGTAGCTCGATTTTTTACGACTTGAAAATTAAATCTTTACGCCTACTCGTCATAGTAAGCCCGTAATGAAAACCGTGTGGATAAAGTACTACAGCCGACAAGCCGATTTTTGCGTGCTGCACGAGTGTATAGGTGACATGAGCATGGTGCGGTGCCTGGAAGCACTAGCGGCCGGTATGCTGCCCTTGTTTACGTCGATCCAGGAGTGACCGCCTACTTTTGTTTGCACGCTGCCGTTTAATTTTAGAGAGCAGCCGCGGGGAGCTCTTGATAGAGCGGTCGCTAACAGGGGGCAGCCCGCTAAATTACAGCCTCTCTCACAACATTACATTCGCCGCCGGACACCCCTTAAATAGGTAATCCCTGACGCCGTGTTGTAGCCTACGAAGGGATATGTGCTGGGACAAGTGCCACTGAACAGCCTTCCACCTGTCTATCGCCGGCCATTTCCGTATTGCGAGACCATTAGCTCCGCTGCAGAATCGTAAAGACGGTGGCTGCTATGTTGCTATCACACGCAAGTGGACCAAAGGTATGGTACGCCATTTCGTCATAAACAGAGGCTAACACCTTCGCTAGTCCATTGAAACTAACCAGGATCATTCGTTTCGCCACTCAGTTAGTCAGCTACATGTTTCGTAGATCATTTAAACGATTATTTTCTCGAGATGATGTGGAATGAGTCAGTTTACAGCATATGTATACAAGATTGGTGTTAACATTAATGAACACGTTATTTTTCAGTCCTACTCACGCAACAACACTTAAAAGTAAACTTTTACTGGCTACCAGTTTTTAAGTAGAAATTCGACAATGGAATAGAAAGGGTGTCCAGGAGAAATGATTTTAAGTCAGATTTTTCACTTGCTTAAGTACCTATCAGACATTTTGAGTTATTGGGTAAATGATCAAAAACTTCTCTTACTGCGTAATGAGCTCTTTTCTGACCAATTTGACCGCTTTAATGATGGGCAATGAAGGTCATTTTTCCCTCTAGTGTTGTAGGTATGGACATCACTATTCATCTCAAATTGTGATGGATTACTTATGACGAATTTCATTACAGAATATATGTACCGTTAGGGCGCAGTTAAACTATGTCCGTCCGCAGCTCGTGATCGTGCGGTAGCGTTCTCGCTTCCCGCGCCCGGGTTCCCGGGTTCGATGCCCGGCGGGGTCAGGGATTTTTTCTGCCTCATGATGACTGGGTGTTGTGTGATGTCCTTAGGTTAGTTAGGTTTAAGTAGTTCTAAGTTCTAGGGGACTTATGACCATAGATGTTAAGTCCCATAGTGCCCAGAGCCATTTTTTTAAACTGCGTCCGTGGGTGAACGCCACATATCATTCTTTAAAAAATGGGTATGAGCACTATGGGACTGAACATCTATGGTCATCAATCCCCTATAACTTCTTAAACCTAACTAACCTAAGGACATCACACACACACATCCATGCCCGAGGCAGGATTCGAACCTGCGACCTGGGTTCACGCGGTTCCAGACTGAAGCGCCTAGAACCGCACGGCCACACCGGCCGGAATATCATTCTTACATTTTTGCAATAAGTACTTTCTTCCTAAATGATGAGTTACCCGAGAAAATTATTCCATAAGGCATCACTGAGGGGAAATATGTCAACTATATCGGGCGGTGTGTTGGTTTGTTCCCAAGATTAGCAAGAGAAAAGTAGGTAAACTTAATTGTTTGAGAAGCTCAGTAATATGCTTCTTCCTGTTCAAGTTTTCGTCGATATGTACACCCAAAAATTTGGAACACCCTACCCTATTTATTGACTCCTACTCATGCGCCACATCAATCGTTGGTATGACATTTGTTGATACAGAACTGAATACCCTGTGCACAGAATGTGACATACAATGAACATCCGAAAAGCGATAATGAATCATATAATTTTTATTTAGTTGTCTTGATCGCACAGCTTTTCGAATAGAATTACGTTTCGGCTATGGAATAGCCATCTTCAGACTCTACAATACAGTCTTTATTACTTACCACCCTAATAAAAATATAAACTGGAATAGATTATGAAAAACAGGATAATATGCATGTTCTCGATGTTTATTCCCTCTTCTTCCTTTATAAGACTAATTTTAGATGTATTCTGTTTAAGAATTATTTCTGTAATCAGTTTTTATTTTTAATTTTTTAATTTTTGAACATTTTGTTACATTCCGGCCGGTTTTAAACTGTCAGAAGAGAAATACATTTTTCGCATGGCTAAACTTGTTTTTAAAAATCTTTCTTGCTTATATGAAACCGAGAATAATTTAAAAACTACACGTTGCAATGCAATTCCTGTTAGTTATCTAGTATAATTATTTTGCGTTGTTTATGCATCAACGATCCCTAGGATTGCTTTACACCCTGTATATAACAGGTTGGAACATGCGTGGCAGTTCTGACTCATTTTTTGTGTGTTATGACTTGTTGCAGTGCAGCAGAATGAGAGATAGATTGTGTTTTTGTTATAACTTTTATCATTTCGTTTTAATCTCTTAATGTAGCAGCTAGTATTGCAACTTCTTTCACTTCTGTTGTAGAGGCTGACGATGGCTATTGCATAATGGAAACCGGTAACTGTATACAAAACGCTATGTGATCGAGACAATTAAATACAAGTTATGAATATGGTTTATTTTCTCAGAATTTAGGGAGACTCCATTTTCTGAGAACCTCTTTATAATTCTTTGGAAAATATCATTTACCATCTCTTCTGTTTATTTCTCTCTAATGGGAGTTATTATAACACCAGTATCGTATGCAAAAAGTACCAATTCTGCTTGTTTAATATAAAGTGGAAGGTCAATCGCATGTATAAAGAACATGAGTGGACCGAAAATTGAACCCTGTGGGACTCCCTTGGGATTTCTCCCTTGTCAGTAAAATTTTCTACCCTTCCGACAGTGCTTGAATTATTCATATTATATTTTATCTGGGTTGAACCTGAACTCTACCGACTGGGGATATTTTCTGAGTTTTTTTGTGAAAGGACCCGTGGTCTTCGATGGCTCTTTCCAGAATAACTCCATTTTTTGGATTTCTTACCCTCCATTTATTTTTGTACCGCATTGAAAATATCAGCACAACAGTTAAGATGTCGGCGGTATGCACTGATGTCTTGTTTGGAAACAAACTTATTCAATACACTCATGGTATATGCTATTGACGATAGTAACGTCAACTTTACTCTTCACTCCCAAGCTTGTATTCGCTATTGCTCGGGTTTGTTTTTCCACCAGTTTTAGTGGTTCTTTAAAACTGATACAAAGCTGTATGAATAGGTTTATTGATAAAGAGTTGGCCTATACGCCCATTTTGTATCGGTTAACTTAATACAATGCAGTAGCGGCACAACACTACCCTGGCCTGTTCCCACAGCGATAGCCACCACACCAGTACTTTTGCATCTGTACATAGGCGCTAATGAGAAAACCGATCATTTCGTGTTAAGGTGACTACATATTACAACATTTTTCAATTTTGCGGAAGTAGTTTCACAGGAACGAAGATAAATGGGCTAATAAACCGAAAAAATCGTAATTACGTAACTAGTCTGTTGCGTGCCAACGGAGACTACTGGACATTATACCAAAATATTCAGAAAGTTATCAGGACAGTCAAAGGTTGCACACTGATGGACAAGATACGAAACAGAGAAATAAAACAAGAGCTAAAGATTTTTGATTTGGAAAGTAAGATTGGAAAACACGAAATCGATTGGTGTAACCATTTATTAGTGGGATATCACTCTAGTGAATGACTGCTGCTTTGTCGAACACCAGAGTGCACGTAGAGTAGCGACTGCGATTAAAATTTCTTACCTACCACTTGATAATCTTACATGTTTTGCGTTCGTTGCGTTACTAGTAAATTTCATCCATTCTTATCCATTGACTGGTACTCCAAGCAACGAAAGTCATTTTTCACCCAATGCATCAGCTGAGGACATTTTACGTACTTCACGCACGGTGTCATATACTGTAGTGTATAATAAGTGAATGCTGCCATATTGATGTGATTTTATTTCGTCATCATACTGTACACTTTTTTAATTGTCTGCCCAATGAATCATTTATTTATATTGTGCATCGTAAGATATCCGTTCATACGTACATTGCATTGCGTAGTACGCTAGTTCCCGAGACAAAGAGGTGAACTAGTTGTTGATCGAGTATGTGCGTTTGATTGACATCCACTGATGTAACACTCCGGCTAGCCTAGGAGTAGTATATGGATGAAATCCAAGCCCGTGTAGGCGAATTGCGGGCTGGTTCCCATTTCTGCCTCAGAAATGTAACAAAGATAATTAAAACAACAAACGCACACACAAAATAGAAATTTGAAGAGTCGTAAACATAAAGCGCACATGCTTGATAAGAGAACAAACTATCGAGTGATCGACAACAGAAAGAAGTTTAGAGCTTAACCTTCCATCGAAACAGAGGCCATTAGAATCGGTATACTAACTCGCACTCGGACGAGGATGACGAAAGGAGTCAACTGTAATCTTTTTTTAATTCACTGCCCTGACACTGGTTTAGGGCAACCGGGAAAACCAGCTACGGAGATAGCCGGGGATTTGAACAGATTCCTGATATTTGCACCGTGTCACTTGTTATGAGCAAATTGCCAGACCCATTTACTGCGTACAACACCTGGCGTGTGAAGTGACCAATAAGCGATTAGATTATCTGCGCCCGTGTGTTTACCGGATAGTTTATACGCCAAGGATTAATACACAGTTTCGATCTATAAGCGCTCTTTCACTCGTTAATTTGTTCTGTATTTTGGGATTTACCTTAAAGTGACGTTCCTATACCGGGAAGGATATCTGGCATGGGAAGCAAGTGACAGCTGCAACGTGAGCGAGTGCAGGTTCATGTAGTGCTAAGCTTACAATATGGACTACCAACAGAGAGAAGAGAAAGAAAATAACTGGCATAATAAATCATAGAACAAAAAGAAAGAGTTGTTCCAAAGTTATAATCAGTTCTTGAACAGTTAATGGCCAGTGGTGACACTAAGTCGAAGTACAGGGTAGTTATAGTTAAGCTTTGGCTACTTGGGGCAGTATAGACGGAAAACTATATACCGGATGAGTACCCAAATAAGAATGCTGTTCAAACTGTGTACTGCAGGATCTGCGTTGTTGGTAGTGTTAGTGTCATGACTTGCCGTTAGGCGTAGTTACTGGTGAGGAACTTGTACTCCAAAGAACCAAGGACATGCGGCGTGAACGGCACTTGCTAATGTGTTCTGGTTCGCCAATATGTGATCCCTGCTGTAAGGGAGAGAAGTGTTTTGCACTCAGCTGTTTCGATGCACGATGGAGCTCCACATCACCTTGATCGTGAAGTCACACGGTTACTCAACATATTTGGAGAAATCCGAATCATTGATCTGTCGTCCCAAACTACACGGCCACGAAAATCATCAAATTTGGACCAGTGTGATTTCTGGCTGTGCGGTTATCTGAAGGACGCGGTTTATTAACGGGACACTGACACACAAAAGGTTGAAGATGAACAGAGCGAGGGATGTAGCCGATATCCCACCTGAGATGTTTCGGACAGCAGTAGGACAATCTCTAGAGCTGTTTCAGGCTGTCGTGGATCCAGATAGTCGTCACGTTGAGCAACGTTTGTAACCTGAAACGTAAATATGGTTCGCAGCTAACGTTACCTTGTCATGTGGAAATTGAAATGTGTTTAGTTCAGTGATTTATTGGTTACTTCTCTTCTGCATGTCCTTACAAATGTTTCCACACAGTTTCATTGTCCCACGATCACTCGTTCTCAAGGAGGACCTCTCAGGTAGAGAAAAGTTGATTATAATCACCCTGCACTTCTTCTTAAATGTTAGCACTGGGCATTAACTGTTTAAAATTGTTTACAACTTCTGTACTACTATTTCTTTTGGTTCTTTAATTTATTATGCTAGTTGCATCCTCTTTCTTCTCCTTGTTGGTAGGTTGGTGATTAGTAGAAACATTTGTCTCGTGAACTGCAGTTGCATATAGCAGGGAGTAGGACAGATACAAACAGACATTTCGAATAGATGCGTACTTCGACGTTCGTAGACTATGGAAGAAGCTACAGGCGAAGCATTTCATACTGCGTAGTTACAGTGGATCTCGGTTGTACGTTAAATCGGCCACTTATTAGTGATACATTTTCACGGATGTTTGAAGGAACAGCCAAACTACATCGAAGTAGCAGAGTTCTGATGCTAAGGCTGCCACTGACGGATACTAACACAAATGCGTTTCAGAAATACCTTCACGAAGGTGCACTGCATGCTCGTGTCTACTAATCAATTATCCAGCAATAAATAAGACAGTGTTTAAGATGAAAACACGAATGAGACCCGCAGTCATTGGGTGTTATTCTCCTTCACGTGTGGTTCCTGATTTTATTAGACAACAGTATTGACACACCGATGCCTGAAGCAAAATAGGGACATGCTACTGAGAGATACTGAGGTGTAGTTCAGGTTGCATGCTCCTACACTGAGACTGGGTACAGATGCAACATTTTCCAGAATACTAACATGATGCGCCCCCAGTAGAAAACCATCCGGCATAATTATATCGGGTGGTTATAATTAAAGTGCAGCTAGTCACAGAGATACAGCGTGGGATTTAATTATCGTATGACAGCGAAACTTGGTTGATTTCCTAATGCGTAAATGCGGAATCGATTTACGCTATAACAATTATTTCCAATTTTGGCCACCAGGTGCAAATCTGGCGCTGTACAGCATCTCGTCGACATCTCTGATACTCGTATTGAAGAAATTGTGTAACCTGCGGTTAATAATATCAACGTTATGCCTTTTTTCACTTGTTTGACCTTTTCTGCCCACGTCCCGTTCCTAATCCGTTCATATGGAGACATTTCTATACGTTTTTCTTGCATTCACAGCGCCAGATTCGCACCTGGTGGCCAAAATAGGAACCTTTTTTTCAGCGTAAATCGTTTCTGCATTAACGTATTAGAATATCTACCAAGTTGTGCTATCATATCATAATTACAGCCGACAATGGATCTCTGTGAGTAGCTGCACTTCAGTTATAATCACCCAGTAGTTAGCTCCATCTCCAGACTGTTTCATTTCGCTTGGTCAGAACTCAGTTTTCCTTGGAACACACCGACGTAGCAGCGACGAAAGCTACAGCCCCAGCACATGTTGAAGTGCAATAGCGATGCCTCACGGAAAGAGGACCTTCCTTCGCCTAAGCTGTAGTCGTTATGGTTGTGGTTCTGTCTGTTTATGACTCGCTGACAACGGATAATTACGTAGCCAGCCTCATTTAGGTTTTAATTTTCCCCATAACCGACGCCTCGCCAGTACGCTGTAACAAAATTCCTTACAAGAAGACTGGTTACTACTCTGTCTCCTGGAAGCAAGTTTGTATACACCTCCACTTGAGATTTTGTTGTCAGCTTCGCGGTGTAATGAATTAGTGACGCCTCACAGAACCGTTGTAAAGAACTGTCATTAAAAGATTTTGTAAACATTCGAGAGTGAGCAGCTCATGTAGTTTGCCGTTTGTGTCGATGTACAGAGAAATTATTTACAGTGATTTAGGATGTAACATAAAGCACTGACATACCATAGACTCTGTGACATCATTTAGTCATCTATTGAGGTTATATGGACAGTGGGTCGTTTCTACTCTTCTCGATGTTACGATTTATACTTACCATCTACAATGTTGTCACAAAGAGCAACTACTTGGGTTTATCGTGTAATATTCGTGTAGGTAGGTGTATTTCACTATTATAAAGGGTGTGCCGTGTTACGTAACATGCTTTGTACAAAGAATATCACAATTAACAGCGAAAATTGACACAGGTGATTGAATATGATAACAGAAACAAAACTCGTTCCAGTAAACGTGGGTACGCAAACGAGCCGTTTGCGAGATAATTGCGAATGTGTATTTACGATCCGCTACTGACTTCACTATGAAATATTGTCCCAGTTAGCACAAACGTATTTGAAATTTAAACTTTTCAATTAAGTCCTCATGTAATTGGGCACAAATTCACTTACAGCACCTTAACAAGAAGTACATTACTAGTTCAGCACGTTACTTGTTATATACTGAAGTGATAAAATTCATGGGACACCTCCTAATATCGTACAGAACCTTCTTTTTCCAGTTGCAGTGCAGCACGTCGAAGTAGCATGTACTCAACAAGTCGTTGCAAGCCCCTGCAGAATTATTGACCCATAATACTTCTATAGCTATCCATAATTGCGGAAGTGTTGCCGGTGCTGGATTTTGTGCATGAACTGACCTCTCGATTGTGTCCCACAAATCTTCGATGGATGGCCAGATCATTCGCTCTGATTAGCAGAATGTTCTTCAACCCAATTGCGAACAATTGTGGTCTGGTGACATGGCGCATTTTCATCCATATAAATTCCTTGGTTTTTGGCAACATGAAGTTAATGACAGGTTGCAAATGGTCTTCAAGTAACCGAACTTAACCATTTGCTGGCAGTGATCGGTTCAGTTGAACCAGATGACCCAGTCCATTCCATGTAAACACAGCTCACACCATTGTGGAGCCACCACCAGCTTGCAAAGTGCCTTGTGGACAACTTGAGTCCATGTTTTCGTAGTGTGTGCGCCACACTTGAACCATAAAAAAGCTCGTACCAGCTGAAATCGGGACTAATCTGACCAGGCCACAATTTTTCAGTTGTCTAGTGTCCAGTCGATATAGTCACGAGACCAGGAGAGGCGCTGCTGGCGATTTCGTGCAGTTAGTAAAAGCACTCGCGTCGGCCGTCCGCTGTCATAGCACATTAATGCAGATTTCGCCACACTATCCTAACGGATACGTTCGTCGTCCGTCCCACATTGATTTCGCGTTTATTTCAGGCAATTTTGCTTGTCTGTTAGCACTAACAACTGTTCGCGAACGCCGCTGCTCACGGTTGTGAGGTGAAGGCCATCGGCCAGTGCGTTGTCCGTGATGAGAGGTAATGCCTGAAATCTGGTATTCTCGACACACTCTTGAAACTGTGGATCTCGTGGTACTGAATTCCCAAACGCCTTCCGAAATGGAATGTCCCATGCGTCTAGTCCAAACTACCATTCCGCGTCCAAAATTTGTTAGTTCTCGTCGTGCGGCCATAATCACGTCAGAAATCTTTTCGCATCAATCACCTAAGTGCAAATAATAGCTCCGCCAATGCACTACCGTTTTATGCCCTGTGTAGACGATACTGCCACCATCTGTACATATTCACATCGCTATCCCATCACTTTTGCCACCTCAGTGTATAACAATAGTATCTTAAACGATAATTGATTGAAACCCTCAGCTGCCGACACTTGTAGTTGATACACCTCGATGGGGACAGCTGAAAATGTGTGTACCCGGGATTACCTGCCTACATGACAGACGCTCTACCCATTTTTTTTTTCGTTGTTGATCATTGGGTTTGGTTGTTGTGGACGTCACATGACCTCCGTTAAAGTTCTTTGTTAATCCTTCTACTCAGTTTTTTTATCACAGAGGCCAACCAGCTCTCTGACCGAACACGCTGAGCTACCGTGCCGGCTCCATCTGAGCCACCGAGGACACAGATGAATAGCGTGACTGCACGGACTTATGCCTTGCACGCTTCCCGTGAGACCCACATTCCAAACTGTCCACAATCGCATACGTGATGTTCCTAATAGATATGGTATCTGTTCTTTCGAGAACAGTTACTATCTTGATATACAGTTGTATCTGTTAACAGAGGTATTCCAGGTTTCGTCCCCGCATTTGGATGCAATATTACACTCGTTATGTTATTTACCCCACTCTATTTTTCACTATTAATTACGGTGTACATATATAATAACCACTGCAGTGCCAGCAGGTTAATTTATTACTTACTAGTAACAGTTCGGCGTTTGTCCTATTTTCTCACTCGTAGTATTTTTATTATGTCAATGTTTTCTCAACTTCATTTCCGTCAAATACTAAGATAGTTTACAGCAAAATAAAGTATGTTGCACCTTAACTTTATCCAAACCGCGGCCTCTCTTGAAATTATATGGGAAATGCGCAGAAGGATAGCAGAATGCGGTCTCTGAAGAGAGGGGTTCAGTTGATTAAGATGTGTATCTCCGGACAGAACGGAAAAAGAACAGAATGAGTGCAAGCAGTACGCAGTCGACGCAATCGAGCAAGGCGGGCGTGGGTGACAAAGTGGTATATCTCACTGACCCACATCCCTACGCGGTTTACGAGCCCCGTTTTAATCGCCATAACCCCCACACCTTGCGCGACCGTAAAAGTGCAGTAAAACGCCGCCGCCAAGTCGAGGAACATGGAATTGCAATATCGGCAGCAGGGGAGGACGGTAACTGCCCGACTGGGGAAGATTCGGCTATCAAGCCAGTGCCGACCTTATTTTATTTATACGCCGTTTCTGTAGCGGGCAGTTGTGCATAATAACCCCATAACGCGATGGCCGGGCAGTAAACATAACGGCGGCCATAATAATAGAAATAACCAATTATTCGGCAGATGTCATGTATGCATGTTTGTATGGAGCAACCCTCCCAGGCGCGTATAAAGCTTCTGGCTTGCAGCTACCGCACTATCAGTCTCTACGCGGGGCATAAAAATTCATCGTGCGGCACATCCCAAGAGGAATGGCTCGGGATTTGCTTTAAATGTGGTTTATAGTAGCATTTACTGTAAATTTCCGAACGATCTGACCCGAACTATTAGCTGCGCGTGCTCGTGAAAGTAATTTATGAGCTCCTCTTAGTCCGTTCCAGCTGTAACGAATTATTGTGAGTATAGTTCGCACGTCCTAGGTTACTTGCATATTGTGAACGTGGTGTTCAATGAAAATTTTTAAGGGAAAGACGGAATAAAGGTTAGAGAATACTCTCTCGTCGACGTCGGCAATAACATTAGAGGAGGAGCACGGACACAAAAGTAGAAGCCGGCAATAATAGATTACGGATTTTGATGACGTTTTGAGCGAATGTTTCTCACTAAAGGAATTTCGACTTTTTTAAAGACGAAGTTCTAACCAAATGCCGAAATATGCTTAGAATAGTTTTTCAGTTATTATTTTTTTAGAGACGAAAAACTGTTTAAAATTTCATCACAGTCCGTGACCCACAACGTATACAGGAAAACAATGTTTAGATGATTGCCGTAAATCAAAATGCCCTAACAGTATATGCATTTTACTAACCACGAATACGAATAATGAAGGATGGTGTGCGTAACAAACATGAACCTATGACTTACGAACGAAATTCTCTGCTAATGCAGTCAGCCATAATGGGAGATTTACAATAAATATATTTATTCTACTCTGCGGGACCTAACCACTGTGCCATACCGTGCAACTACGTGATTATAAGGTGTGTGAATTTTTGGCTACAAACGACAAACAGTAGGCCCTACGTTTTGTCAAAACTACTAGCACATCGCTCAGAGAACGCGAAATCAGAATATGTACGTCGACAAAAAATACAGCTGCTCTCATCACTAAGGAACTATTTGTCTTAACATGCTATGAGTGATACTTTTCATTCTTGAACTGTATCATTACGCGGCGACACGACCTTGTGCTCCACCGACGGCAAAAACGGCGATTCGCTCTATAAGCTTTACAGAAAATAACGTGCAAAAATATTTTAAGCAGTGGAAGAAACAAATGCAGATGTATGCGTACTCAGATGCGTCCTTATTCGATGATGACCATCACTAATTCACCATTTGACCTCTCTAGTATTCTCTTCATAATTCATTAATGGTTTATTTTTGGGTTTTCAGTCGAGACGTTGTCTCCATTTTATGCTCAATATTTGCAAAAAATGGAAACCACAACTCGGCTGAACATCTGTCAGTACACTATTAACTAATGAAGGATATGCGTCTTTTCATATACCTGACGCGTATAATGTTTTAAGATTGTTTACCATAATGCCTAAGTTATGCATAAATCATGTTCTGTTTTATCTGTTCGTCGTTATCGAATAGACTTCCGTAAATGTTGGTTCTACGGGTTAGCTCTGACAGTTCAATTATTTCCCTTGGTTCTCTGTTTTACGTATACGAACTATTTTGCCGATGTCAGCTCCGAAAGATTAGCCATCGAGATAACTTCGGGGTCTTCACTTCAGGGTCGCAAATAAGGAAATAGACAAACAAATTCTAAAGGTGGCAATTTATCCTAAGTAACAATCACGAATCGGTGTTAAATAAAACTCTCAGCTGTATCTATTCGTTTGACAGTGTCATTTCCACAGTGTAGAAGTTCTGTGTGGACATTAATAGAAATAGAGAGGAGATATTTAAAGCTTTGAACTAGTCTGGGAATTGTTTTCAGTTAGCCCATCGGGAGAGTACCATTTGCACAAAGAAGCTGTTCAGTATGGAGGCCTGGTCTGGCACATACAGATTGAAAATAGACACCACCGTCAAAGTGTCAGAGGTAGCTCACGGATACTTTCAAAGTATTTTGCTGTAAAGGCCGGTGGTCCACGGCAGCTCATTACAGAGTAATAATGTAATTATGACACAGAATTGCCGGCCGCGGTGGTCTAGCGGTTCTGGCGCTGCAGTCCGGAACCGCGGGACTGCTACGGTCGCAGGTTCGAATCCTGCCTCGGGCATGGGTGTGTGTGATGTCCTTAGGTTAGTTAGGTTTAAGTAGTTCTAAGTTCTAGGAGACTTATGACCTAAGATGTTGAGTCCCATAGTGCTCAGAGCCATTTGAACCATTTTTTTGAACACAGAATTCAGTGACAGTATACACGAGGGGCATATCGACCAACTCTCCGCCAGTAAACGTACCCACACTGCTATGTATCACTGTTAACATATAACTGACACTACCGGAAAAACAAACTAGAGACGAATCCGAGAAATACGGAATGCAAGCTTGAGGGCGAATTGTCAAGCGTACATTACTAAGCACAGCTAAGTGACAAATCCTATAAAAAATTTAAGTGAAAACGATATCGACCTGGTCGCGTTACGGAAGACACACGCTGAATCCGAAGGAAACCTTATCTGAAGGGAAAAATATCTGGCTTTGATTTGATCGGAGAAACATACTAAGAGCCTATATCGTAGTGACGTATACGACGTCAAGTACTGAAAATTTGCCCTTTATTCTCACTTGCCCGATCTAATTTTTAAAAGTGGCAAGATCACCTTCGTTACATATTCCAACTGAACAGGCAGATTTTACCCTCATGGAAACTGTTGGGATCATGGTTTTTCATTACCAACTTTCATAGAAGGTTTAGAATTCTCCCTCGGGCATGTGTGTGTGTGTGTGTGTGTGTGTGTGTGTGTGTGTGTGTGTCCTTAGGATAATTTAGGTTAAGTAGTGTGTAAGCTTAGGGACTGATGACCTTAACAGTTATGTCCCATAAGATTTCACACATCTTTGAACATTTGAAATTTCAAAGAAGCAGGCTACCATAACAGCTTAAAACCCCAGCCGTGTTTATCGACCCCACAGCAGCGTTACGACATAGTTAGAAGACGGGTTATATCATTAAAACTCAAGAAAGTGATCCGTTGCAAAACTATCATCAACTTTATTAGTGTCATGCTTTCTGACACATGCTTCCGAGTGATCACGGGTGACTGAGCGCTTACATCAAGCTGGACACCAGTTTTCTGTAGGTTCCCATACTGGCTTCACTGTTAAGCAGCCTTTATATAACTAATATGCCCGAAACCACCTCACGGAAATTTGGATATGCCGAAGATTGCGTCCTGGCAATAAATTATCGGGATACAGAGGCCACTGAGGACATCAGGAGGAAGGCGCTATGAGTTAATGAGAAATACTTCCGCCATTGGAGATTGCAACCCAGTGACAAAAAGACAGAAGTCCTTACGTTCCAAGTCGGCAACAAGTTAGCCATCAGAGAACTCAGTATTTACTTTGAGAAGTACTGTTTTACAATCGACACCCAAAATAGGAAGGTGCCATCCTGGGTAGAACACTGAGCTTCTAGAATAATCTCTCAAACACAGCTGCCGAACTCAGAACTCGCAACAATACCTTACAATAACTAACTGGCACTGGGGACCTTCATTCACCACGCTACGACCTTCAGCTTTTGGTCTAGTCTGTATGGTAGTGGGATATTGTGCATCAGTTTGGCTCATCAGAACTTATACTAGTCGCACTGATGTCCAACTAAATAAAACTACGCGCCTTGCCATAGGAATAATAAAGGCGACCCCGCGCTCAACCGCATAGCTCTTTCTCATCTGCGACGTGAGAAATCGCTCATTGGAGAACTGAGAAAGACTGAAGACAACCCTCTTCTACAGATCCATCAATACATCTCCGACAGTGAAAGAACCAGACTGCACTCTAGTCATTCACCCCTAAAGAGTGCAACAATTTTGAACGAAAATGAATTCAGCTTAAGTGATCGTTCGATCGTTCGATAGAGGAATGGACCATACAGGCACCCCCTGCCTCTCATAACATATTGTGCATCAGTTTGGCTCAGCAGAACTTACACTAGTCGCAATGATGTCCAACTAAATAAAACTGCGCGCCTTGCCATAGGAATAATAAAGGCGACCCCGCGCTCAACCGCATAGCGGATTCGACAAGCCTCGCAAAATCTGGCCTACCCCAAATAAAATTCTAACAAACTGTTGTTGCTCTGCTGACTCGTATAGACGGGAGAAAATAGATTCCCCCAAGTGCGACTCTGGCGTGGCTAGGCAAACCGTTAAACATATAGTTCAAGATTACCCACATGTTGTTTCCAAACAAAACAAACAGCACATGCCGTCGACATTTGTACTGTTGTATAAATACTTTCAATGAAGTGCAGATACAAAGATAAATGACGATAAAAGTTACTATAGAACGAGCAACGGAAGACCACGGGTTCCTCATACCGAAATAGTCAGGAAATCTCGCTGAACAGCCATCAAGCTTGTCGCTGGAGTTCAGGTTAGTCACGTACACTATGTGATCAAAAGTATCCGGACACCTGGCTGAAAATGACTTAGAAGTCCGTGGCGCCCTCCATCGGTAATGCTGGAATTCAGTATGGTGTTGGCCAACCCTTAGCCTTGGTGACAGCTTCCACTCTCGCTGGCATACGTTCAATCAGGTGCTGAAAGGTTTCTTGTTGAATGGCAGCCCATTCCTCACGGAGTACTGCACTGAGGAGAGGTATCGGTGTCGGACGGTGAGGCATGGCGCGAACTCGCCGTTCCAAAACATTCCAAAGGCATTCTATAGGATTCAGGTCAGGACGCTGGGCAGGCCAGTCCATTACAGGGATGTTATTATCGTGTAACCACTCCGCCACAGGCCATGCATTATGAACAGGTGCTCGATCGTGTTGACAGACGCAGTCGCCATCCCCGAATTGCTCTTCAACAGTGGGAAGCAAGGAGGTGCTTAAAACATCAGCGTAGGCCTATGCTGTGATAGTGCCAGCAAAACAACAAGGGGTGCAAGCCCCCTCCATGAAAAACACGACCACACCATTACAACACCCCCTCCGAATTTTACTGCTGGTACTATACATGCTGGCAGATGACGTTCACTGGGCGTTCGCCATACCCACTGCCTGCCATCGGATCGCCACATTGTGTACCGTGATTCGTCATTCCACACAACGTTTTTCCACTGTTCAGTCGTCCAATGTTTAGGCTCCTTACACCAAGCGAGGCGTCGTTTGGCATTTACCGGCGTGATGTGTGGCTTATGACTAGCCGCTCGAACATGAAATCCAAGTTTTCTCACCTCCCGCCTAACTGTCATAGTACTTGCAGCGGATCCTGATGCAGTTTGGAATTCTTATATGATGGTCTGGATAGATGTCTGCCTATTACACATTACGACCATCTTCAATTGTCGGCGGTCTCTGTCAGTCAACAGACGAGGTCGGCCTGTACGCTTTTGTGCTGTACGTCTCCCTTCACGTTCCCGCTTCACTATCACATCGGAAACAGTGGACATAGGGATGTTTATTAGTCTGGAAATCTCGCGTACAGACGTATGACACAAGTGACACCCAATCACGTTCGAAGGCCGTGAGTTCTTCGGAGCGCCCCATCGTGCTTTTTCACGATGCCTAATGACTACTGAGGTTGTTGATATGGAGTATCTGGCAGTAGGTGGCAGCACAATGCACCTAATATGAAAATCGTATGTTTTTGGTGGTGTCCGGATACGTTTGATCACACAGTGTAGATAACATATAAAGAATAGTCAACAAGGTGTACACTTCGCAAAGATCAACAAAACCCAATCCTCAGATTTTAGGGATTAGACCATCGACATATGCTTACATAACGTGCACTAATTGCTATTCACAATATGTGTTACACAGCGCTACGTAAGTGCCAACCGACTTATCGGAGGAAGTGAATTGCTTTATGAGAATAGATCTACCGCTTTCAGCTCGTGACAGGGAGCTCGGGACTAGGCCTGTGTGATTTTTCTGATGTCACAATGATTATTTTGCGATTGTAGGCCCGGTTTTCTTGTGCTGTCGATGGCACTGTTCTTCCTTTATAGGGTGTCACGAGTAAGAAACTTAAGTTACATACAAATTTATTATGGTGCTACTGTGAAATATGAAGGTGGTCACGTTCTGCACAGCGAGATTTCTCGTAACCCTCCCGGCGCTGACGCGAGCCGTATAACGGCAAGCACAAATTAAACATCCTGCACACCTCGCTATCCTGTTTTACAACTGTCGTGTTTCATTCCGGCATTGCTCAAAATGAAGGAACGGCCGCGAGTTTATAATAAAGTTAGTGCGCATTGAAAAAGTTAGGGGCAGGTTTACGACGCCAGGAAGACGTGTGATACGAATTTTCAGATTACGACTTTTCACACAATAAAGTCGTCTCCCGTAAGGGCGGTTAAATGCGTCGCCTGTGATGAAGTCGAAACCGAGATTGCGTTTCTGTGGGCAGGGGTCGCGGGGGAAAACTTTCTGGTGAAGTTCAGTTCCTAAAGATTTCATGGATATGGGGTAATGGGAAAATTTGACTGCATGCACGTCGTAGAGTGGATGAGATTTTGTCTTTCCGTCAATTATCCATAATGTGAGGTGGATCATGACTGGCGTGAAAAAAAAAATTAAGGAAGACGGGTACGTATTCGGTCTGTCTTAGCACAGCATTTCACTTAGTATCAATAGAGGACGCTGTCTGCTTGTAGTCAGGGAATATAATTTTAGGATGAACAGTCAGCACCTCTCCCATGATTCTCAGCATTTTACTCGCCCCCAGGAACTTCAGTTGCAACGCTTCTTTTATGCTGTATTCTGGATCGAAAATCTGGGGATAAGAAATGCAAGTCATTCACACAAAGTACAACATATGATTTAAAGAACAACTTCTTAGTGAGGTGATGTTAAATAAGAACTGTAATAACGTGTCATCATGTTTGCATCTGCAGCGGATGCTGATCGATAAATGGCAAAGCATCCGAAACTGGGTTACCCTTCTGTATTAGCCGCGCGGAGTAGCCGCGTGGTCTGAGGCGCCTTGTCACGGTCTACGCGGCTCCCCTCGTCGGAGGTTCGAGTCCTCCCTCGGGCATGGGTGTGTGTGTGTTGTCCTTAGTGTAAGTTAATTTAAGTTAGATTAAGTAGTGCGTAAGCTTAGGGGCCGATGAACTCAGCAGTTTGGCCCCATAAGACCGTATCAGAAATTTCCAAAAATATTTCCTTATGTATTCTACCACTAATACTTGGTCTTTCCAGCCACCTCTCGCTATAACAGGTCAGCAACTGGAAGCAGTTAATTCCATAAATTATCTGGGAGTACGCATTAGGAGTGATTTAAAATGGAATGACCATATAAAATTAATCGTCGGTAAAGCAGGTGCCAGACTGAGATTCATTGGAAGAATCCTAAGGAAATGCAGTCCGAAAACAAAGGAAGTAGGTTACAGTACACTTGTTCGCCCATTGCTTGAATACTGCTCACCGGTGTGGGATCCGTACCAGATAGGGTTCATACAAGAGATAGAGAAGATCCAACGGAGAGCAGCGCGCTTCATTACAGGATCATTTAGTAATCGCGAAAGTGTTACGGAGATGATAGATAAACTCCAGTGGAAGACTCTGCAAGAGAGACGCCCAGTAGCTCGGTACGGACTTTTGTTGAAGTTTCGAGAATATACCTTCACCGAGGAGTCAAGCAGTATATTGCTCCCTCCTACGTATATCTCGCGAAGAGACCATGAGGATAAAATCAGAGAGATTAGAGCCCACACATAGGCATACCGACAATCTTTCTTTCCACGAACAGTACGAGACTGGCATAGAAGGGAGAACCGATAGAGGTACTCAAGTTACCCTCCGCCACACACCGTCAGGTGGCTTCTGGAGTATGGATATAGATGAAGATGTAGAAACAAAGAGTCTGAATGACATTAATATCAATAACGAAACGGTTCTGAAAGGTTTTTCGGTTATTTGGTGACTATATTACCAGACCCGGTCTGTCGTTCAATATGGTGAATTTTCCCTCGTACAAGAGAGCCAATCATCTTACTTTGTTTGTCAAAGAGTGACCACTACACTACCACAGACAGCCATCCAGAAAGCCGGATACTTCTGCTACCACCCTGCCACGGAAACTTTATCAAAGAGGTTCTGTGCGTAGTGGAGTCCTGAGTGCATGCATATTTTGCGTATTTAAATACATAGAAAAGCAAATTATCCAGTTTACCTAGAAATGCGAGACGGCCTTCTGGCGTAATTAATCCATCTTCTTTAAGCCACTAAGGACAGAAAGAACTGAATCTGTTAAAGTGAAAATGAAGGCCACGATTTAACAGTTTTTAATAACGTAGCATATGCACTGATGTTGCCTACCGATGCTAGCTTATTGTGTGAATTAAATTGGAGTGCTTCAAAGCGTTGCATCGCTGAAAGGCGCCGAAACTAGCATACATGGAGACAATCGACTTCTGTGCTACAGCAGTTAATAACACTTGAAATTTTTCTATAAGAGAAAGAAATTTCTTACAACTTATAACATGTATTGGCGAATATACACATTTCACTTTCCATGATACTAATCACTGCTACGAAAAAAGCAAGATCAGTGTGTAACGTCCCATCGAATTAAGCCAAAGTAAAAGCTCGTATTAAGGTAGGATGAAGAAGAAAGTCGGCCGTGGCCTTCCCACATAAACAGAGGATAGACTGGCGTAAAAATGTTCGGACACTGGCTTTATTCCTGGGGAATAAACGACGCTAGGGCAGTAACTATGGTTGTAGCTTTAACTAACAACTGTAAACAATAGATATATATCCGACCAGCTTGTTGTGAGCAGGTAATTTTAAGTTGTGAACGTGCGGCCGTAGCGTGTTAACGCTGCTGTGTCACAGATCGCAGTGGAGCAACATCTCTAAATAAACTGTTGAAGACGTTGTCCAGAACGTTTTGAAGAAGAGAAAAGTGTCTGCGAAGCCTGTCTTGCACACATTGACACCTGAACAGAAACAACGACACGTTTCATGACTTGAAATGCGAAACGTGCAAAATACTTTTCTGGAGAAGATCGTCACGGGTGACGAGACTTCATCACTACGAACCTGCCACAAAAAAAGTGCAGAAATTCAAATAAAGGGTCACCGCTTTGATTGTGTAACTAACATTCAAGTCAATGTGACGCGTGAGTTCAGCAACACCCCAAAGGACGACTGTTCTGAAAGTTTCATATGGCTGTATGAAGCTTTTGTGCGTTACAGTCAAGTGGCGCGCGAGACAGTATGTAGAATACCTGAAGCATTAAAGCCACCACTATCTCAGCTTTTCTTAATTTTTTACCAACCCCATTTTCTAAACGTTTTGGACTGGCGGGGTAAATAGGCTGCCGTGGCATGTGTCAGTCTCATTAAACTCGTTGTGGGTGTACTTCAGCGTCATCTTATAAAATTCCTCAGAGGAAGGCCGTTGCAACACAGCAGAAACGTCTCGTTATTTTTGAAGCTAAACATTTTAAATATTTTATAAGGTGACAAGACAGTACACCCAGAAGAATTATGATGAAAAAGGTAATACTCTATATTCCGGTCTTCCCATCTGTCGCGTATGGATTAGGTGTGTGTGTCACCAACGCTCTATCTCGGAAAGGAATCAGTTGAATCATATGAGTAAGCAAGAGAACCAATGCTTTCATATTAAAATAATTAATAAGAAAACTCATTTTCTCTCTATGGTTCGGAGTTAAAGAATTAAATTCTTCAGAAATATAATTGAGGTGGGGAAAATGGAAGACTTTGCAAGTCAGCGCTCGGTAGAACGAAAAGTTCGAAAGCTAAGCGCAGAACATAAATACTGAATTTAACTGATAAAATAATGTAAATGTCGTGTGACTAGGACCTCTCGGCCGGTAGAGCGTTCGCCGGGTGCATGTCTTTCGATTTGACGCCACTCCGGCGACTTGCGCGTCGATGGGGATAAAATGATGACGATTAGGACAACACAACACCCAGTCCCTGAGCGGAGAAAAGCCGGAAATCGAACCCGGGCCCTTAGGATTGACATTCTGTGGCGCTGACCACTCAACAACCGGGGGTGGACAATTGAGCTGATGAAAATCCACAAAAATGGGACTCTGAGATGTGATGGTCATTCTTTAAAGCCACAAGAAATTAAGTTAAGTGTGAAGAAGAGAGTTTGTTGATCTCTCTAACATCGAGATAAACAGAGTCGTGCGCTAACTGGGCAAGGATCAGGTGCCTTTTGGCCGGAGTCTTGTTTTCAGGACCCGACGTGGCATTCGACTCAAGCGATTTAGGGAAACCGCCGAAAACATAAAACACGTTGGCAAATTTGGACTCGCTCCTCCCTAATGCGAGACGTGTGGCTCTAATATTGCAGCTCACTCGGTGAGATAAATAGAAACAAGGCTCTATCAAATTAAAAATGTGTGCCCGACCGGGACTTGAACATGGGACTTTTGACTTTCGCGGTCAAGCGCTCCACCGTTTTGAAATATCCAAGCATGACTCAAGGCAAACCCTCACCGTTTAACTTCCACAAGTATCTCATTCCCTACCTCCCAAATTCCATAGTTCTCCTGCATACGTTGCGGGACTAGAAGAAATTATATTGCGGTGTCATGGCTTAGCCACAGACTGTTGGTTTGTTTTCAGATTGAATTTTCACTCCTCAGAGGCGTGTGCGCTGATCTGAAACTTTTTGACAGATTAAAACTGTATACCGGAGCGGGACTCGTACCTGGCTTGGACCATTGCCTTTCGCTAGCAAGTGATATGTCGACTGAGCTATCCAAATACGACCCACGACTCGCCCTCACAGCTTTACTTTCACTAGCACCTCATCCCCTACCTTTCAAACTTCGCAAATGTCCTGTATACCTTGCGGAACTAGCTCTCCTGGAAAATCCCTAGAAGATCACAGATTTGAAGCTTCAGATAAGAGAATACTCCGCTGTAGAATGAAAATTCACTCTGGAAAGCACTGTCAATTCACAGAATTTGAAATCGAGCAGCCAAGGAGATGGTTTGACGATTTCGAGGATGTATCTCAGCTAGTTCGTCTAGGAATGTGAAGAGTATAGAACCCCGTGGCCTGGGGCAGCGAGTGTGCCACCGCGGGCCGCGGGCCTTGTTTTGAGCGGCAACAGATTTGGCCGGTGGGCAGTTGAGCGGCCGCCGGGCCAGCTAACTGAGGTCAATGTCAGCCGACCTCTGCGACGCCGGGCCCACCGTGGGAAGTCGGCCCGCGCGCAGCTCCGCACTACGCTAATTGCCTATTCCTGCAACGCCAACACGCTGGAATGTGTCACCCACCCTTCACCTTCCCACAATTGCGCTGCAGCTGATTAGCTAACAGAACCGTCGCTCGCTCCAGATTTTGCCGAGTCCATCGCACGGATCTCTTAAATCTGATTTGCTCTAAGCGGACTGAAGTGAACTGCACTCTCTATATGCTAGAAGAACAGATGAATAACACATTATATATAGTGCTTCATTGATCTTCTTCCACTTCATGCAAAATATGTAATATCGCTTACGATAACGGCTACCTCTGCCCAGCAGAATTCAGGTTCAGTTCAAAGTTCTGAAGAAATTAACCCTCAGTTCGACAAGAAACTCTCATAGTCGGATATTATCAACTGGAAGTTTTCTATGCTATCCAGGAAACGGTGCGTCACTCTGTTAGTTTATAAGTACTGACAAATGCATTTTATGCTGTCGTACTGTCCGTCAATCTGTGATGCACTTATTTTTTTAAAACATGCGCGATCGGTTTCGGACAGTAATTCACACTCTCATCTTCTTTTCTTTATGATGAAGTGTCCTAAATGTTCTATTTACTTTATGCTACTATAATGTTGGTAACTTCGCTGTATTATTAGATGAGTTTGTTAGTCTTCTGGTACAGAACAATGTAAAGTATGTCGTACCTGTGTAACGCCTTCATGCTGCTGACATCGGTATTTCTCTTTCATCGTGTTGGAAGAAAAGTGACGTTATTCTCGCATAGCCCTGTTGGGTAAGTATAGAGAACCAGTATGCAATGAACACAGTTCTACAATTTGGTGCCATCCTCGCACATCTCGTGTGGGGATATAAGAATAATAAGATTAAGATTAGGAATAGCGAAGAAAATCGATAATATTAGTAGGAAGTTCCCTCGGCCATCACTGTACAGTGGCTTGCGGAGCATAAATAGTGTCTCTCATTTACCTTGACCACCACAAATAACTTTTCTTCCAGTAGAAAAGTAAAAAATGTTCCAAGAAAATGTTGTTTAGCTACCAGCGGACATTAAGCAGCATGACTGCCGTTTTTGTAACTTTGATCGTTACGAAAATATGAGCTGCAGGAAGTCTTTTTTAAATAGCGCCCTTTCTCGTTTAGTCTGTAATCCACATACTCTCCTGCAGCTCCCTCAAAAAATAAAAATAAAATTTAAAAAAATCACAATGCACTTTTCACATAAACGCGACGTTCTTAAAAGCGTAACACAAAATAGATTTTGTAGTGTACTAACACTCCTTGCAGATACCCACAGTAACTCGTTCACTTGCCACAGATAAATGGGGACACTTTGTATATGTAATTGGCAGTCCCCAAGGTCCTGTTTACGAGGAGAAGGTTATGTTTCGACACATCCACTCCGTTTCATTAATAACAACAACGACAAAAATACGATACTGCATTCTCCACACACTCATCATACACAGACGCTGACGCTATACTGTTACACATCACACAGGTCGAGCACTCACAACCGAAGTGGATTGAATAGAAAAGATTCCATCGGGCAAGAACCTCCCAGGAAGTAAATAAGACAGTATAAGTTATACGGCCACTCATCAGTCCAGGCGACCTGTTCTCACGCTTCAAGTGTCCACTGGTAATGTTTTTGTACTCAGGCCAATATTTACGCCCCGTCGAGGTGTATTCTGTAGAGTTGCTACAATGGTAGAATCATTCTGCGTGGTATAGGTGATCGCATGTAGTTGTGTAGCACTGAAATGGGAGGAGATGAGCTGTATAGTGACCGATCTGTCCACTGTTAATATCTCGGATAGTTAACTGTGAAACTTATAGTCCGTACATAGTTGATAATAGCAGCAGATATTGGTAGTGGAAACCTTACGTGGAAAGTAATATCCAAGGTAGAAAGCTAAAAATTGCATAGATATTCGTAGAAAAGTGATGTATGACATCAGAGTTTAAGTTCCTCACACACCAGTTTTGATCAAGTGATGACTATAAAAAGCATTGTATTTTGACCATTCTGTCTGGAACAGACATCTAGATGACCAATAAAATTTGTGACAACACGACGGTAACATACCATGTCTTGGCCACACGACACTTCTCGTGGGATTCCACTTTTGGGCAAATGAGTATATGAAAGTAAATGTCTGTCCCATGTACAACTTCGAGCACAGAACAAAGACGTAGTACTACTTTCAATGTATGCTGTTGTTTTCCTCCAACCTATTAATAAAGTGTCTAGTATGTACACTGTGTGATCACAGTTATCAGTACACATACACTGTAGGCGCCAAAGAAACTGGTATGGGCATGCTTATTCAAATACAGAGATATGTAAACCCGCAGGATACGGCGCTGAGATCGGCAACGCCTATATAAGAAAAAAGTATCTGGCGCAATGGTTAGGTCGGCTACTGCTGCTACAATGGCAGGTTATCAAGATTTAAGTGAGTTTAACGTGGTGTTATAGATGGTGCAGGAGCGATGGGACACAGCATCTCCGAGGTAGCGATGAAGTGGGAATTTTCACGTTGGTTGGTTGGTTGTTTTTGGGAAGGAGACCAGACAACGACGTCATCGGTCTCATTGGATTAGGGAAGGACGGGGAAGGAAGTCGGCCGTGCCCTTTGAGAGGAACCATCCCGGCATTTGCCTGGAGCGATTTAGGGAAATCACGGAAAACCTAAATCAGGATGGCCGGACGCGGGATTGAACCGTCGTCCTCCCGAATGCGAGTCCAGTGTCTAACCACTGCGCCACCTCACTCGGTAATTTTTACGTACGACCATTTCACTAGTGAACCGCGAATATCAGGAATCCGCTGAAACATCAAATCTCCGACATCGCTACGGCCGGAAAAAGATCGGGACCAGCGACGACTGAAGCGAATCGTTCAACGTGACAGAAGTGCGACCCTTCCGCAGATTGCTGCATATTTCAATACTGGGCTCTCAACAAGTGTCAGCGTGCGAACCATTCAACGAAAAATCATCTATATGGGCTTTCGGAGCCGAAAGCTCACTCGTGTACCCTTGATGACTGCACGACGCAAAGCTTTACACTTCTCCTGGGTCCGTCAACACAGAGATCGAACTGTTGATGACTGGAAACATGTTGCCTGGTCGGACGAGTCTCGTTTCAAATTGTATCGAGCGGATGGACGTGTACGGGTATGGAAACAACCTCATGAATCCATGGACCCTGCATGCCAGCAGGAGACCGTTCAAGCTGTGGAGGCTCTGTAAGAGTGTGGAGCGTGTGCAGTTGGAGTGATATGGGATCCCTGATACGTCTAGATACGACTCTGACAGGTGACACGTACGAAGCATCCTGTCTGATCACCTGCAACCATTCATGTCCATTGTGAATTCCGGCGGACTTGGACAATTCCAGCAGGACAGTGCGACACCCCACACGTCCAGAATTGCTATGGAGTGGCTCCAGGAACGCTCTTGTGAGTTTAAACACTTCCGCTGTCCACCAAACTCCCCAGATATCAACATTATTGACCATATCTGTGATGCCTTGCAACGTGCTGTTCAAAAGAGATCTCCACCCCCACGTACTCTTACGAATTTATGGACAGCCCTGCAGAGTTCATGGTGTCAATTCCCTCCAGCACTACATAAGACAGTAATCGAGTCCATGCCACGTCGTGTTGCGGCACTTCTGCGTGCTCGCGGGGGTCCTGCACGATATTAGGCAGTTGTACATGTTTCTTTGGCTGTTTAGTGCATATTTTTCAGTTTATTCCTAGCACAACTCAGTATAGTAGGTTGGAACAGGAAGTCCTACAGTACACATATTGCGTATGAAACACCGTGTACGTATGTAGCTGACAGCAAAGGACAACTCGTCATGATGTCAGCTTCAAAACTGTGTTACATTTCCTCATTATGTCCTACAATGTTTAACATCTATGCACGGTAAGCACAATAAATTAATCATTTTGCAGTTTTTTATCGTTTGACAACATATGCGGACAGTAAGCAGCACAAAGGGAAACGGTGTCAGAGGATAGAGCCAACAAGAAGTAAAACGTAGAGTGCTTTGATAAATATATGTGTGTTGTGGGGTGTAATGGCAGGCGGGTGCTGATATTGTGGCGGAGTAATTGAAAGTAGGGCTATAAAGCGCACGTGCGCGGCTCTCGTAACTCACAGCTACGCGCCGATTATTATTGCGGCCGCGACAAGCACATATTGCGCCTCGTCCACACATCCTTCTGGCAAACCCACTTGCACGATTCCTGCCGTGAGTTATGGTTCTGTTTCGCCAAACTTTCCACTGTTTTCTCACTTCCTCGCGCTGTCTATAACCGGGGAAAGCAGTTCTTTCCTGTAGTAAGCGCCAGACGAGAAATCTGCTGTACGACGACATCACACGGGGGTGACGCGTTCATAAAACAGAAAGAGAAAAAAAACTGAGGTTCCACCTTGCTATTTATTCATCTTTTAAATACTGAATGAAACAAACGCATAGTTTGATTAAGTTTTCAAAAGATGTATCCTAATCGCTAATGATTCTTCGTTGTATGTTGTAGAACGAGCGATATGCGAGGTTATGTTAAGTGGTAGGAAGTGATACAATATTAGAAAATGCTCAGAAGAAATAAAATTTTTCTTCATTACAGAAACACGGCGTTTTAGAGCAGTGTACAGCTATCAGTCGGAATCAAAATGACACAATTGGTAGTGTATGCCTAACTGGGTAATTTCAACCAAAAATTGTCGAAATCGTCTAGTTCTAATACAATACGACCAGAAACAAGAACCGGTATAGAATAATAAATAAAAACACTGCTTCTTCGTTGATGAAAGCACAAACAAGCGTCTCTGTCTAAAAAGAACATGAACTTCTCTATAAATTTATTTCTTTTCGCACTAACAGACCATCAGATATGCCCGAGTCGCTGATCACTGGTGTGTATGCTTTACTCAACTGAAGTAAAGAAAACATATTCAGTGAACCAAATGCCCATCGTGAAACCAATTGATCCACTGGTACCTACAGGTTCGTAGTAAATGCTAAACTTAACGTATATGATGTTTCACTTGGACTACTTCCACTACTTTACTAATAAAGTCATTTTCCTAATTGTTTCACGAGGAGTTCCCAAATTCCTTTTACGCTCGTTGACAACTTGTAGTGGGGACTGAGGAATTATTGTTTGAACCCTCTGAGTCTCAGCAATATGAAGAAAATATAATTTTAAAATTTTTTACATAATTTACCTTTATTATCATAGTAAGCAAAGAATACAAGTTGAAATCGGCAGAGGGTAAACAATCAGTATCTTTAAGCAGGTGGTTTTACTTCGTAGTTACTGGGACGCACAGTTTTCAACCACCTATCACATCGTGTGCTACATGTGACAGCAAATTCGCGTTTTTTAAGGTAAAGTCTCACATATCGAAACTTTCATGAACTCATAACGCTGAAAACAAATTATAGACCTAAATAACAAACAAAAATGTGTCTAAAACCTAATAACCTTTTTATTAACGATTAATACTCATAAAACTGGTAGTAAAAACTCAAATTTACGTTTCAATAACTTAGATATACTTAATTTCACTATCAATTATGTCCTCTATATGACCACTGTAAGGAAAACTGCATATCTGAATGAATCTCCTACAACTACGTACCACAATCTCGGCGTCGACTGTTGCCTTGAACGTTATGAATGACTGCTACAACGCACTACAGTCGTAGAAGTACCTCAGTGCACCACTAGAAGTCTCTGTCTTGCCATAGTATCGGTGGTTTCATGCGAAAGGCAATAGTGCTTAAAAAAGGGGCGGGGGGGGGGGGGGCGGGGAGGGGAGATGGAGGTTCCATGCATAAACCACAGGGGGTCAAATGCTTGAACAGGAAACCATATCCTTAGACGTGCGGTTTTGCTGTTACAGAAATAAACATGTAAAATAATGTGCTGCATTCTTCTACACCTGGTGGCTAAAAAGATTACAGATTTTAAATTAACTGTTGAATTTTTAGGCAATTAACTAACGTGGTAACTAGACTTAATGCTAACACTCAAACGATGCATGCAATACGAGTAACGTGGTTCCATGGGTATCTCGGCATCCTATCTCACCAGCAAAACAGAGCAAACGTGCCATTGCCCGCGAAGGACAGGAAATCTTTTCCACTTAGGAGCTGAGTCTGCTCTACGGATCTTTAAGTCAACCGTGCCATACGACTTTATTTTTTACCACACTAATCAATGGTGAAAAATGCAGTATTAAGGCGAATCCTATTTAATTAGCCGGCAGAAGTTGGACAATGTAATGCCTGGATTTATATCTTTGTTGTTGCCGTGCGGGAACCACTACACTTTTGTGCTGATTTTCTATGCGTAATGATAACTACTCGGTTCACGACAGAATGCATAAAAGAGTGTAATGGGAATTTAGAAGAGGCCTGTCTGAAAAATAGTGATTAGCGACACTGCTGTTGGATATAAAAACCTTCTCCTATCTAGGAGTTCAATGAGTTATGAGAATGACAGGGTTGGAAAAATAAAACGATGATATTCTGATTGGTCATTGGAATTATTAGTAGATCACTGAATAACAAGATCAGGAAAGTCACAGCATAGAAAATCTGAATGGAAATATGAACTATCATATCTCGAACTGAGACATAGGATCCAACAGAGAAATACAGGGTGATCCAAAAGTCCGCTTCGATTTGAAAATGCACTAACACGAAGTAATGTAGGTGAAACTTGGCATACACGTCTGAAATGGCAAGGATTTTTATTGAAATCAAAAACGATGGGAAAAACCGGCTAACAGATGGAACTGGACAGCAACACGTCAGTGATGACGCATGTGAATCGTCCATAAAATGAGTTGTGACTTGTACGTGGTACGCCGATATGTAACAAGATCGTATCATCCCTAGCCTGGCTGATAAACAGCTGCTGGAAGTCACGACTTTTATTCGGTGTGGCATTCAACCCCATATTGCGCACATCGTTTGATGAGGATCGCGTGCTGAGCTGCCCCTTCCGTCATGCTTGACCACCAAGGACCCCAAACCTCAAGCCGTGTGATTATTGGTTGTGAGGATACACGAAGTCGCAATTCTGCAGCGATCGTTCGTCCACATTAGGGACGCTGGAGGTCAACACCCGACGACAATTTCTCACAATTCCTACTGATACGCTGTACAGTGCCGTTCATAATATTGTTCCTCAACAATAGATAGGCCTATTGTTGATGAATGACGGACGACATTTAGAGCATCTGTTACACATAACATTGTCTTTGCTAGAAGTCAATTGCAATGCTAATTATTGCTTTTGTATCATATGAAGCGCCGTCTGATGGTCATTTTGTGCGACTTATTTTGCTTTCAGTAAAACCTCATGTCATTTCAAGCATGTGTGTCAATGTTACCTTTCTACCTACATTATTCCGTGAAGTATCGAATTTTCAAATATAAATAGACTTCAGGATCACCCTGTAATCCAAAAAAATACAAGCAATGGAAAGAGAAATATCAGTGTACTTTCCGGACTAGATAGGACAAGAAAAGATAAGATACTGATAGAACTGAATATTATTAAAACTGTGACAAGAAGAAAGAATTGGAAAGACCACAATAACAGAAGCGCCAAGAGAAGATTATCCTAAGTTGTAACGGCCTTCTGAGTAAACGAGCAAGGAGATGCTGGAAGACCTTGGAAATGATGGGAGCTGCTATTTGCGTGGAGTTGATATTGGAATTTTATCTATATTGTGAGGTGCTGTTAATAATGACGATTATAACTCAATTAACTGAAGCGCTGTTGTAAAACTTATCAGATGTCTGAAGTAGTAAGTCTGCTTCCAGATTGATGAAGCTTCGCAGTATGGAAATAACGTAATAAACTTAATGAATGCAGAAACTGAGTACAAATCTTCATTTTTTCCTTAGTGCCTGTAACTCAATCGATCGTTAACACTCCTACGAAATTAATGAAGAGGAATTGTAAAATGTTTTCTGTTTTACTTTCGCAATTAAGATTGTTCAGTAGGCAAGCGCTCCCTGTTGGGCCACGAAATAAAAGATCGGAGGCTCGAGTAACTATTTTGGCTTATAGCTTGAAATTACATAGGCGCAAATTCTAGCGAGCTCCGCACGCCTCCCATTGTTCGGATAGCAGGCCTGTAATTAACGCTGTGACAGGCGCCTCTACGCTGTAATTAGGAATCTCGATACTTAAAAAGCCGATGTCGTTTACCAATGAAGTCTATTGTCTTACACCATGTTTGTGTTGTCTGAGATAATGGAAATGGTCAGGGTATGGCTCATAAACACACATTACATGTTCTTCGAGACACGAAATATGTAATATTCCCCGAGCACCGCACACCTTCTTTTGTATAACAGTCAATAAGAAATCGGTTTTACAATGAATTACCGCGGTATCACTAAAAGCTGCTTCTTTTGAATAAAAGTACTGGCTAATTTCCCTGCATCATAAGAACAAATGTGTTGACCATTGTTGTTTAAGCATCGTCCGGGTTAAAAGCTTTTGGTAGAACCAGAAGAAAAATTAAGCCATTCGTATATTTCACAATGTATTACTACAACTGTTTCCAACATAATACACTGTAATCCTATTCACTTGTACAGCCATGTTATCCGTAGTTAGTATATGAGAAATTAAAGACGACCGCTGTGGCCGAGCGGTTCTAGGCGCTTCAGTCTAGAACGGTGCGACCGCTACGGTCGCAGGTTCGAATCCTGCCTCGGGCGTGGATGTGTGTGATGTTCTTACAAGGGAACCACCCCATCGCACCCCCCTCAGATTTAGTTATAAATTGGCACAGTCGATAGGCCTTGAAAAACTGAACACAGATCAATCGAGAAAATATGAAGAAGTTGTGTGGAACTACGAAAAAATAAGCAAAATATACAAACTGAATAGTACATGCGCAAGATAGGCAATATCAAGGGTAGTACGAACTCAGGAGCGCTGTGGTCCCGTGGTTAGCGTGAGCAGCTGCGGAACGAGAGATCCTTGGTTCAAGTCTACCCTCGAGTGAAAAGTCTACTTTCTTTATTTTCGCAAAGTTGTGATCTGTCCTTTCGTTCATTGACGTCTCTGTTCGCTGTAATAAGTTTAATGTCTGTGTTTTGCGACCGCACCGCAAAACCGTGCGATTAGTAGACGAAAGGACGTGCCTCTCCAATGGGAACCGAAAACATTTGATCGCAAGGTCATAGGTCAACCGATTCCTCCACAGGAAAATATTCATTGATCTTGTCATTTAAGTCGCGAGCTATATTTGCTGGATTCATATTGCCCACCGAATACATCTCACGTATTTAATGCACTCTCGTCCAAAGTAGCGAACAGTCAACTGCCAGCCAGAGAGCCTCGTTAGCAGGAATACTCTCTCTACCGTGCGCTGTAGTCGACTGACGTCGTGTGTTTCGATGTTTGTTTAGGTGTAGCGTCCCCATACTACGGCGCAGTTACCCCGCATCGGACGGACGGACAGATAATAATTATCCGAAAATAAAAAAAATTAAACTCGTCACTCGAGGGAAGACTTGAACCAAGGGACCTCTCGTTCCGGAGCTGCTCACGCTAACCACGGGACCACGGCGCTCCTGAGCTCACACTCCCCTTGATATTGCATATCTTGCGCATGGACTACTCAGTTTGTATATTTTGCTTATTTTTTCATAGTTCCACACAACTTCTTCCTGTTTTCTCGATTGATCTGTGTTCAGTTTATCAAGGCCTATCAACTGTGCCAACTTATAACTAAATCTGAGGGGGGTGCGATGGGGAGGTTACCTTGTTAGGTTAGTTAGGTTTAAGTAGTTCTAAGTTCTAGGGGACTGGTGACCTCAGATGTTAAGTCCCATTGTGCTTAGAGTCATTTGAACCATTTTTAAGGAATTAAGAAATTTATTTGTTCAGGTTTCGGTAGTATAAAATATCAACAACTCAGACAGACATACGGGTCTCTCTCTCTCTCTCTCTCTCTCTCTCTCTCTCTCTCTTTCTCTTTCTTTTTCATTTTCTTTGAACACACACACACCACAAAAACAAGTAGAAGTTTTTGTGATTGATTCCTCTAAACTAATTATGGGATCAAGTTGGAAGCACGTGTATACAAAACTAAATAGAAACTCCAGAAACATCTTTATAACAATAAGCCCGTTTTTACACATACTATTACTTCCAAAAATTTATACACAAGTGACCGAAGAGAAATGCACTATCAAGAAGAAGAACTAAGAACAAAACTTAGTTTCATGCTGTAACTTACCTTTAATTTCAGTTGTCCATAGTGTTGTATACTGCTAAATTCCTATCATTAACAACCCTTATATTAAACATTACTTCTTTAACCATGAAAAGGAAATTTATCTAACACGTTCAGTATTGTAACCAATAGTACCCATTATGATGCCAAATTTGGTTGACAGTTTTCTGCTTCATATTAGATACTTTTTGTCACGTGTGTGTAATGTATAAGTAGCAAATTTATTTCTAGAGTCGTGAATTATAATTATGGTGCCAGATCTCCTGTTTGTTGTTACTTCGGTGCCTTGGGCTCTTCTCGTGTGAATTAACAGCGATGTCAGAATATTATTATACCTACTATTCCGGAGTTTTTTTCGATATTTTCCTGCATATCATGTTTTTTGACGACGATTTTGAGCTGTTTCCTGAAGATCACCTTGAATGTCTAAAACCATTTCGTAAAATAAATACATGTAAGTCATTTAAGGTTTTTAGTTCATTTTTATTTTTTGTTTTTAAACGTAAGGTCATTGTACTTCCCAGTGACGAAGAATCAATTTCATGAAGTCTGTGTGAAGTTTATCGTAATTGACAATCTCTTTGTGTCAGTGTTAATAACAGTTACCTCAGCTCCAATACCAGTTCTTCAGAAAGTGTATGCAAACATAAGGGATTAAACCTGTAAAGTGCGTGAGGTTACGACTGTAAAACTGATTTGAGGCATCTGTCCGTTTTCTGTGTCGCGAAGAACTTTTCCTGCGCTTTCTCAAACATAATCACAGCTCCCCTGTTCGCAGTACTGATATGATAAAGTTGTGCAGATAATACAAGTGAAATATTTTCAAGTACGGGGAGTTGTACAAAGTACTGTGGTCCCATACATGAAGCGTGTTACCCTAGATATAACGTTAGCTTCACTTTGTTTAAAGAGTGGAAGTTTTATGCGATTTCATGCACGCAGGAGAGGCTGCTATGAGGTAACATAAAAATTTAGCTCGAATTTTACCTACGTTTACAATACAAAAAACACTAACCTTCTGAGTCCGAGGTGATAGGTAAGGCAAGTGACGGAATTTAATTAATTTTTTCTGTCTCCGCTGAGTCGCAGGTCTGTGCTTTATAGCGCTTTCGTTTATCAAACCGAAACGAATGCGGTATGCACAAATGAGGATGAAGTCTTAATTCGTTGATTAGAGAGGGAGCGCTGGCGAGTGGTTTCGTCGTAGTTTCGAGATCACAGTTCCGTGCAGAATCGATTATTCCATTTGAAAGCCAGTAACTAATTGTAAGGTGAGAGCCAATTTCGTGTAGTAAAAGAGATTCAGTCAACCCTTCTGTGCGCTGTGATTAAAGAGGAAAGGATTGAAATACCACTGAATAATATACTTTTTTAAATTAGTTTCTGCCCGATTATCGCTAGGACGGTGAACTTAATTATTTAATTAAACAGATGTAATTACGACTGTGGAACGTACCAGGTTTTATAAGTCATGTAATAAAAGTTCATCTTGTCGTGAGAACAGTTCAAAAGTAATTTACCTTGACTGCTCTCTTTCATGCCAACGTGTATGTACTTCTCGATAAAACTGAAGGCTGATTTCGGTGTTATAAACTTTTGTTTTACAGCCTTGTAAATAATCAGAAACAGAATAATCGTGTTTATGCAACTTGCAGATTATCGAGATTTGTCGTAGAGATTCAAAGTGAGCGTAGCTGACATGTGCTCCGTGCGCACCAAACATTTTACAATCAACACACTAATAAAATGGTAGACTTCATTTCTCAGACAAACAGCTGCATTTTGTATCGAATGAATTTATCAAATTCTTGTTAACACTGTCAGGCTAGACTGCTTCAGATGTCATAGCACAGGTCATTCGCTTCCTGCAGCTACTGTAGCAATCTCTGATCCCTCAACGGCATCCCATACGTCTTAGTAATCTACGCGATTCGTAGAAGGCTGCCACGCGCCGTGGTGTGAGCGCTGCTTCGTTTTCCGCCCAAATCCTCGCCGGATATCAGTATTTCTCCCCAAGTGCAATGCACTGGTTTCACTCGTACCTGACGTCTCGCTAGCAATGCGTCATGTCCGGCACCATACAGTCACAATGGAGAAAGGTGGTATTAGGCGAACATCAGGGCTCGGCATTAGGCCCTATGCTCTTTTCATTTTATGTCAGAGATGTATAATCAGTTTTGTCCTACGGTAAATACCTCGTATACGCTGATGATCTCCAGCTGAACACAGATACCGAGCATTTCAATACTGACTATCAAAACCTAGCAATACACAGGTGGTCCTACTTAGTCATACAAGGCTCATTATCCCGAAATATCGGGAATCAGTACCTGAAATGAAAAAAAAAATCCAATTCTCTCCCTCAGCAAAGAGCGTAGAAGTAATAACAGATGAAGAGGTGAACTGATCTAGGCACGTAGTTGCATGGTGGAAGAAGGCTCAGCATAATTCCATGGCCTACATAAATATAAAAATATCTTCTCTTTTAATCTGAAAAAGAAACTTGTACAAACGCTTGTACTTCCAGTTGTCGATTACAACTAAATTAGGTGTGGCCGAGCAGTTCTAGGCGCTTCAGTCTGGAACCGCGCGACCGCTACGGCCGCAGGTTCGAATCCTGCCTCGGGCATGGATGTGTGTGATGTCCTTAGGTTAGTTAGGTTTAAGTAGTTCTAAGTTCTAGGGGACTGATGACCTCAGATGTTAAGTCTGATAGTGCTGCTCAGAGCCATTTGAACCATTTTTTGACAACTAAGTTATCCTGCCAGGTATTTCTCAGAAAAGCTACGGGACCTGGAACTGGTCATGGACGCCTATGTTCGATTTATCTGTGACATTCGACTCTTTGATCATATTACACCATCTCATACGCAGCTGTTCTGGTTACAAGCAGACAAGCGCAGGCACTTCCGTACACTCTGTCTCCTCTGCTGCCTTACCGACGTACCCTGTCCCTCATACCTTTCCTCGACCTTAACACTCTTGTCTGAACAACACAGCAGAAACACTCGTCCTCATCAGAGCAAAATCCTTTCCGTTCTAATCCGTGTCCCAGACGCTTTCTCGAAGTCCTTTTCAGTAACTGCGAACCGAGTGTGGAATGGTCTGCTTTACCATATCAGAGAACTGGATAACATCTGCTTCAAGAGACAGTTAATGACATATCTACTGAAGCAACAATAATATCACCCTGTTTCCATGTACGCAGTCATTACCCCATTATATCCTTCTTTTCAGCCAGATCTTCCTCATTAACCAATGCTCTTACCTGGTGCATTCGACCTAAATTTATGTCCTTCAGAACTCGTTAAGTCAGAAAATATCACTTTCGTTCAGCCATAAATACATTCTGCATCTGCCACTATAATTATACATAATTAAAATAGCAATAATAATAATAATAGTTACTATATTATTATTATTATTATTATTTCTTTCTTGTCTCAGACGTTATGTCTGGTTAAAAATGGAAGGTGACGCGGACCTTGATCAAGCGTGACTTCCTTTTAACTGTACGGTATATGTCACATTGCATTTAGGAACTTTCGGGTAATTGAACAATTGTCAATAATTACAGATTTCTGTAGTTGTATATATAAGTTTGGATGTAGCTGTATTGCATTGATGTACTGGTGGATATTGTGTGGTATGACTCCTGTAGTTGATGGTATAATTGGTATAATGTCAGCTTTATCCTGATGCCATATGTCCTTGACTTCCTCAGCCAGTTGAATGTATTTTTCAATTTTTTCTCCTGTTTTCTTTTGTATATTTCTTGTATTGGGTATGGATATTTCGATTAGTTGTGTTAATTTCTTCTTTTTATTGGTGAGTATGATGTCAGGTTTGTTATGTGGTGTGGTTTTATCTGTTATAATGGTTCTGTTCCAGTATAATTTGTATTCATCGTTCTCCAGTACATTTAATGGTGCATACTTGTATGTGGGAACATGTTGTTTTATAAGTTTATGTTGTAAGGCAAGCTGTTGATATATTATTTTTGCTACATTGTCATGTCTTCTGGGGTATTCTGTATTTGCTAGTATTGTACATCCGCTTGTGACGTGATCTACTGTTTCTATTTGTTGTTTGCAAAGTCTGCATTTATCTGTTGTGGTATTGGGATCTCTAATAATATGCTTGCTGTAATATCTGGTGTTTATTGTTTGATCCTGTATTGCAATCATGAATCCTTCCGTCTCACTGTATATATTTCCTTTCTTAGCCATGTGTTGGATGCGTCTTGATCGATGTGTGGCTGTGTTAGATGATACGGGTGCTTGCCATGTAGTGTTTTCTTTTTCCAATTTACTTTCTTCGTATCTGTTGATGTTATGTGATCTAAAGGGTTGTAGAAGTGGTTATGAAATTGCAGTGGTGTAGCCGATGTATTTATATGAGTGATTACTTTGTGTATTTTGCTAGTTTCTGCTCGTTCTATAAATAATTTTCTTAAATTGTCTACCTATCCATAATGTAGGTTTTTTATGTCGATAAATCCCCTTCCTCCTTCCTTTCTGCTTAATGTGAATCTTTCAGTTGCTGAATGTATGTGATGTATTCTATATTTGTGGCATTGTGATCGTGTAAGTGTATTGAGTGCTTCTAGGTCTGTGTTACTCCATTTCACTACTCCAAATGAGTAGGTCAATATTGGTATAGCATAAGTATTTATAGCTTTTGTCTTGTTTCTTGCTGTCAATTCTGTTTTCAGTATTTTTGTTAGTCTTTGTCTATATTTTTCTTTTAGTTCTTCTTTAATATTTGTATTATCTATTCCTATTTTTTGTCTGTATCCCAGATATTTATAGGCATCTGTTTTTTCCATCGCTTCTATGCAGTCGCTGTGGTTATCCAATATGTAATCTTCTTGTTTAGTTTGTTTTCCCTTGACTATGCTATTTTTCTTACATTTGTCTGTTCCAAAAGCCATATTTATATCATTGCTGAATACTTCTGTTATCTTTAGTAATTGGTTGAGTTGTTGATTTGTTGCTGCCAGTAGTTTTAGATCATCCATGTATAGCAGACGTGTGATTTTGTGTGAGTATGTTCCAGTAATATTGTATCCATAATTTGTATTATTTAGCATGTTGGATAGTGGATTCAGAGCAAGGCAGAAACAGAAAGGACTAAATGTGTCTCCTTGGTATATTCCACGCTTAATCTGTATTGGCTGTGATGTGATATTATTTGAATTTGTTTGGATATTAAGTGTGGTTTTCCAATTTTTCATTACTATGTTTAGGAACTGTATCAATTTAGGATCTACTTTGTATATTTCCAATATTTGTAGTAACCATGAGTGGGGTACACTATCAAAAGCTTTTTGGTAATCAATGTATACATAGTGTAGCGACCTTTGTTTAGTTTTAGCTTGATATGTCACCTCTGCATCTATTATCAGTTGCTCTTTACATCCTCGTGCTCCTTTGCAACAGCCTTTTTGTTCTTCATTTATAATTTTGTTCTGTGTTGTATGTGTCATTAATTTCTGTGTAATGACTGAAGTTAATATTTTGTGTATTGTTGGTAGGCATGCTATGGGGTGATATTTAGCTGGGTTTCCTGTGTCTGCTTGATCTTTATGTTTCAGATAAGTTATTCCATGTGTAAGTGTATCAGGGAATGTGTATGGGTCTGCAATGTAACTGTTAAATAATTTAGTTAGATGTGAATGTGTTGAGGTGAATTTCTTTAGCCAGAAATTTGCTATTTTATCTTTTCCAGGGGCTTTCCAATTGTGAGTAGAATTAATTGCTTGGGTGACTTCATGTTGCAAAATTATCACTTCAGGCATTTGTGGTATCATCTTGTATGTGTCTGTTTCTGCTTGTATCCACCGTGCATGCCTGTTATGTTGTACCGGGTTTGACCATATGTTGCTCCAGAAGTGTTCCATGTCTGTTATGTTTGGTGGATTGTCTATAATGTGTGTGTTATCTATTGTCTGGTAAAATTTCTTTTGGTTTGTGTTGAATGTTTGGTTTTGTTTCGTTCTATTTTCACTTTTTTTGTATCTTCTAAGTCGTTTGGCCAATGCTTGTAATTTCTGCTTCTTTTCATCTAATTGCTCTATCACTTCTTGTTGTGAGATTTTACCTAACCTTTTTCGTTTTTTTTCTGACATTTCATTTCTTATAAATTGTGTTAGCTGTCCGGTGTCTTTTCTCAGTTTTTCTATTTTGATCTGTAGCCTGTGTTGCCATGCTGGTTTTGTGGGTTTCTTCTGTGTGTTGGTTGGTTCTGATCTCTGCCTAGTGTGTATATTTAGTGTAGTGAGTGCTCCTATATAAACCAGTAGTTGTAACTCTTCCATAGTTGTGTTTTCATTTATTTTGTTGTGTTTGATTGAGTTGATAGTTTTTATTGTTGTTTCGACTTGTGGGTTATTTGGCGGTCTATGCAAGAATGGTCTAATGTCTGCATTTGTGTCTTTGTATTCTATATATGTCAGCTGAAATTTTTCTTCTATATCTAACATGTGTGTCACTTCGTGTTCTATTTGTGCTTGTTCTGGTGGCTGTCTTAAGATTTCATTTTCTTCTGATTGTTTAATTGATGCGTGTTGTTCTTTGTTTGTTTGCTCTGGGATGTTTGAGTCCATTACTGTATTTTCTTTTTCTTCTGATTGCACATTATTTTGTTCCAGTATTTGTTGTACTTGTTTGATGTTTTCTAATTCTGACTGGGGTATCCTGTTATTTTTGATTGTTATACGGATCTGATCAGCTAGTCGTTGTTCTGCTAAAAATTTTAATTCTGGGTATCTGGTGATAAATGTTGTGTATACTTGTGATCCGTATCCGGATGTGTTGGTTCCTAGGTTTGTTGCTTGGTAATAACAGAACATGAGGTGTCGATTAACCTCATCTGACCATCTCATCCTCTGTCTTTGTTTTCCTTCTAGGGCGGTTGCTGGAAGCATATCCTGCAAAACACCTCTATTTGGATTTGAATGATTTTCCAATTGGCTAGCAGTGTCGTTACCATTGTGGGCGGGCATAGGGTTCAAGCGTCGTCCCCGACCATGACGGCGCTTGTCCGAGGCTTCTTTGGTTCTGTCCTGAACCAACTAATCACACTAAAAGGGGGGGTTAGCCCTATTAGTGGTTTGTTCTTTTCGTCGCCTTTTACGACTGGCAGAACATACCGGAGGCCTATTCTTTTCCCGGGCCTCCACGGGAATTATTATTATTATTACTATTATAGCGGCTGCAGCCCATCAGTGGTAGTGGTACTGCTAGTATTGTTGTGGGTTGGCAGGAGAGCCAACACCAGTTATGAGAGGAAGCCGAAAGGCACGCGTTTTAGCTCACGCAGGCTGGCGTGAGGTCTGGAACAGGACAAGGAAATTAGACTTTAGCAAAAAACGTACGTAGCTGGTGGAATACTGAACTTTAATCCGTAAATGGTGAACATCGCTCTTGAGGGTACATTATTCATAATCTCAATAGTAACTGGTAATGGCGCCTTGCTAGGTCGTAGCAAATGACGTAGCTGAAGGCTATGCTAACTATCGTCTCGACAAATTAGAGCGTATTTTGTCAGTGAACCATCGCTAGCAAAGTCGGTTGTACCACTGGGGCGAGTGCTAGGAAGTCTCTCTAGACCTGCCGTGTGGCGGCGCTCGGTCTGCAATCACTGATAGTGGCGACACGCGGGTCCGACGTATACTAACGGACCGCGGCCGATTTAAAGGCTACCACCTAGCAAGTGTGGTGTCTGGCTGTGACACCACAAGTATTAACTTCGTTAGTTCTTAATCGGTACTATGAATTTCACATTCTCTTCATACATTCAAATCACTTGTAATTCTATTTATACTATTATATTATTGCTTTTGAAACGAATATTATTGTTATTTTTTAGGTAATTATGGTGTCAAAAAATTACTGTCTCTGTAAAACCCTAGCCCAATGTTAGAGAGGACCTAAAGGCCCTGATCTGATCAGGTTAAACAAGAAAACAAAACTAATACATATTTAAGGGCTACGTGATTCGTACACTGTTCCTGGTCACTAATGTTGACTTTTGAAAGCGCAAACAGCAGTTCACCTTCCAGTATCTTCCGTCTTGCACTAACAAATCGTAGTGGATTTCTTCCCAAACTTCGGAAATATCCGATGTGACCACCGGGAATCGAAACTGGAAACGAGTGATTTGTAGTGTTGAATCACGCTCTACAATGTGGAAATCCGATGGATAGATTTGGGTTTGGCGAAACCTTGGAGAACGTTATCTGCCATCATGTTTAGCGCCAATAGTAGTGTCACGCTGTGGGGGTGTTTTTAGTGGTTTGGGTGTGGGCCCTTTATTGCACTTTAGGAAACGCTAAATGCGGAAGGACAGAAACACATTCTACATAACTGTGTACTTCGTGCAGTAGATAAACGTTTGTTGTTTGTATCAACTTGATAATGCACTCTTGTCATGTTGCAGCATCTGTGAGGCAGTGGTTTGTGGACAATAACATTCCTGAAATAGACTTGCCTGCCCAGAGTTCCGACCCGAACTCAATGGAGCACCGTTGGGATGAATTATAACGTCGATTTCGCTCCATACTTCAATGTCCAACTTCATTACATTCTGTGTTTCCGATTCTTGAGGAAGAATGGTCTGCCATTGCTTCACAGACATTCACACGCCTCATTGAATGTGTGCCTAGCAGATTTTAAGTCGTTATAAAGGCGAAGGGTGGACACCCCATATTAATGTCTACTAATACGTGTTCGGATACTTTTGGGTAGGTAGTGTACAGTTAGTACCGCTTATCGTGCTGTTCACCTGAGTAACACGTGATCATCCAAAAGGCAGTAGGGAGCTCATATTCGGGCTAATTAGTGTTTGTGTAAATATAATGACAGATCATAATTGCTGAAACTATAGTTTTTCAGAGTGCTAAAATGTTTATTCATATTTAAATACATGCCTTTTTAATTATTTATATATTTATTTTGGTGCGATAATTCAGTGCGCAAGGTATTAGTTTTAATTTCGAAATTTCATCACAAATGGTGCTTTTTTTCAACTCATCCACATCCGAAACGTTTGTGTCTCTATATATCACTAAATACCGAGTATCTACTTGCTGTTGAGTCAGTCATTTTCACTATGCAAACAAAATTAAATTTAATTTACATACAATTACGAAATAACACAATGCCATGAACATTACTTTCTATTGCAGCTAGAAATATTTATTTGGGAAATCGTAAACTTTCTTAGAATTATACCAATTTTGTAATTTTTTGGCTTTAATTCTTTGAGACATTTGATTTGGCGTGAACATCAGATAGGGAGGCAAAAGAAAAACTGGTCGTTAAAGATGTCCAAGTCTGGGACATAGTCTTTTGAGAAGCTGACGGATTCATTAAACTATTAATCTATAGGTTACCACTAGCTTTTTAAGCAACATTGCTCTTTTTCTCTTATGTCAGATACTCTACAGCGCTAACGAAATTTCGTATATGACTGACAAGGTGAGCCAGGTTTAGTCTGAGTTCCAATGTTTTCAAACGTACCACATTCTCTCTCTCTCTCTCTCTCTCTCTCTCTCTCTCTCTCTCTCTCTCTCTCTCTCTCACACGCACACACACACACACACACACACACACACACTCAAACAAACACACACACACACACACACACACACAAGCGTCGCAAATTCTTCGATCTTCTATGTTAATCCAAGTACCTTCTATGTCAATGCAAGTATATATGTCAGTTCCAGACATCCCCCAGGCATGTAAATGCCACACAAGAGAATACGCGTCGCTCTTGGTTAATTACTGGTTTGTATATCTACCTCACCCGTAGGTTAAAAGGGAACCTAGTAGCTCAGTTTTTTCCTACCTGCTAGAGAAGCCATTCTGATCACGTACGATTAATATAGATGATATTCCATAACAGATGTAAGTAACTAATATTGTACTACAACTGCGATAATGTAAATGTACTATAGTACATATTAAGCTTCTCTTTTTGTCCCCTAGCATTTACTGCGTCGTTATTGGAGAGACCATACCAGAAGGATCAGAACTGCAAGTAGGACAGGACTGAACATGAGTCGTTGGTGAACTTTTAAAAGAAATCGTCGTAGCATACGATAGAAAATAATTTCCTGAAATGGAGTTGTGAAATATTCATGTTGCTTGATGTCAAAACCAATAAGGTACAAGGGGGTGATCATAAGTTAAAACTATTAGCGAGACGTCTGACTTCAACAGATGAATGAGAAAGTTGCTCCTTTTCGGAAACTGTTGTTTCTTCAATTCAGATACAGTATAGGCTTCAGCAGTACACTCAGCAGTGATTATTTGTATGTCACGAATTTCTGCCCAGATTCCATATCATTTGCAACTGTCTTTTTTCTGGTTCCATTGTTCACAAGGAGTACTCGCTAACGTTATCTAAAGACAACGAAATAATTAATATTCGGACAACTTTTGGTAAATACGAATCCAGTGTGATATCGTAAGGGTTAAGATATTGGATCTGAATTTCTAGGCAGTGATTCCTACACCTTTTCTGCGCATTCTGAATTTGACCTCCCGTTGTTTCCGTAACTAACTTCATGGGAACACCTGAGTGCTTCCTAATAACGGTCTCTACTGATTTGTTTCCAAAAATTTACCCAGTGAAGTTGTAGCTAAATATCTAATGACTTCCCAAAGTGTGGGTTACAGACGATGACACTTGATTGAAGTTCTCCTGAATAGCGGTACACTCCCTTTGGCGGTCCAGTATTTTTCCGAAATAGCATAAACGTTTCTCCGTACTCAGATTTTGTTTTTTAACTTGGTCTGTGTATTGGTGCTTTTGATGTCTATCTTTGGATGCTGGCTATCAGTCTTCTTCAGTTTTACCGATTGCAATGGTGTAAGGAATCCAGCCAGATGAAGTTTCAAGAGCACTGTTGCCAAATCAAGCATTCTGATTTCGGTACGTGAAGCGGAAACTTTCGGCGCTTATGAGCTCGCAGAAATCATTGTGGGCCGGTGGGTGGGTCGCGGCGCGGTTCGCCGGGCGGCCGCGGCGGCGCTGTGATCGACGGCGGCTGGCGCCACCCCTTTGGCGCCGCGGCGCACGCAGCGAGCATCGGTATTTCGAATTGAGCGTGCGCCTACCTGGCCCAATGTGGCAACGCCGCCGGCACGCCTGCCAGCCAATCGCAGCTGCTGTTCGCGCGCCACGCGGCCAATGGTTGATATGGAAACACGATCGTCTGCATGTGGCGCGGCTGACTTCTGTCACCCAGAACAGTCGGTGCGCTGCCGGGGAAGCGATTGCTTCAGTCCAAGCTACTTTTCTGATACGGCAAATGTGTCGACATTTTCCTGACGAATTTGATTAAATGTGCCGTACTGTACACAACACCGCGAATTATTAGGTTGAATCAAACGCCTGCTGCAGGTTCTCTCCATAAACCAGCAACAAAAACAATGTTATTACTGCTGACGAGGCATTCATGACTTATCCGAAAGGACATCTACATGCTCAAAGAATATTAATAATAAGAAGACGAAATATCTATGATAACGAACGAAGAGATAGACACACACACACACACACACACACACACACACACAGAGAGAGAGAGAGAGAGAGAGAGAGAGAGAGAGAGAGATAAGCATACTGTAATAATCGTGCTCGCAAGAGAAGGATCGGTAGCTACGTTGGATAAGAGTAAGAGAATGAATCAGCCTTCACATCCCAGAATTACATGAAAGTCGGGAAAAAATTTTATCAAAAACTTGAGTGGTCGGATGGGAGATGACATTCCCCTTCTCCCGAGAACTTGACAAGTATTTTAACCACTACGGTATTATGATAGGGAAAAGTTAGCGAAAAAAACAATTGTGAAGACAGTTATTTTGTTATAATACGACGATCATGGTGATAAAACAAATTCTAAGAACTATGATACTATTATTTTCATGCCATGGAACGGGAGGAAAACTGGGTCCATGTCAAGAAAAGGTTGCGGTATTAAAGCCTTCAGACGTATGTTTCTGCGAGACAGCAACGGCCGAAAACTGTTAGATTGCAGCTTTTCCGATCGGTTTCTTCCTTCGACTGAGGTTACCATTTGTTCTGAGTTGCAACTAATTGAGTTTGTACTAGATTTATTTTCTGATGAAAAAGATCTCAGAACTCACTTTACGATGGCGAGGTATCATAGTGCGCCATAAAAGATATGCATAGTCATGCTAATTTGTATGGTCCTGTTATATTAAACCGATTCAGATGAATACTAGTCTGTCCCCGTCAACAACATGACTGCCGATTCCATCACATTTCAGTTAGTGCTCCACAGTTCCTTATGACAACAAATTCTCCTTGGAACTTGGAGAGATCGAATAACCCGTGTTAAACCCACGTTCTAAGGCGAGAGACGTCTCTTCAAATGTGGAACAAGTGAGTCTGTTGCGTAATCTTTTGTATGATGAGTGCAATTTGCGGACTGTGACTAAGGTAGACGAACAAACGGCAGAAGCGACGAATGTTTAACCACGAAGATGTTCAAGACACAACTGAAGAATGTCAAACCCTCAAGGAAATACGAAAAGAGAAAAGCATAATGTGTGCCATATACTGACACATAACAAATGGATAACGAATATTTCACAACTTAATGACAAAAAAGTAAAACACTCAGATGGGGAGGAGGAACCGAAATGAAATTTCATGGGTTGAGGGGGTAGATATTATTATTTGAATGATTATAAACTCCAGTCAAATTTACAAAGAAGATGGCAGTATGACTTTGTACTCCCTCTGACCTGGATGGATGCAGGATCCTGTTGGGAAAGGTGCATCTTCTCCTGGGACAAGCTGGCCCACAACTTAATGTAATTTGACATTCATGACTTGGATACTGGTACTGACACAGAATTGACGTCCGAGCTGTTCCCACATGTGTTCTATCAGGTTCTGCGTGTTCTGTTGGCGACACGAGTACATCATCATCACACTGATAGTTCATAGAGACACATGGCATATGTATTTGAACATTGTCCTGTTGAAAAATGGGACCATGATTCCGCCACATAAGAGGTAACTCACGGGGACGCAGGATATCCGTGACATAACTTAGTGCCGCGTGCGATTAGCCGGGCGGTCTTAGGCCCTGCAATCATAGACTGTGCGGCTGGCCCCGGCGGAGGTTCGAGTCCTCCTTCGGGCATGGGTGTATGTGTTTGTCCTTAGGATAATTTAGGTTAAGTAGTGTGTAAGCTTAGGGACTGATGACCTTAGCAGTTAAGTCCCATAAGATTTCACACACATTTGAACATAACGTAGTGCCGTTTCCTCAATCACTTCCAGCTGGGACTGGAAGTCATACCCGATAGTTCCTCATACCATGACTCCAGGGTGCGTCTTCCCAAAATATTGGAAGAATGGGACCCTTCCCCACGTTGCCGCCATACTCGACGATGATGGTCATCCTTGGTAGCGCGTAACCGCGATTCATCGCTAAAAAAATTAGACGCCACTCGTCACCAGTAGATGCTTCCCGGTCATGACACCACACGAAACGCAGCAGTATATGCTGTGGTGTTAACGGATCCTCGCTCACCCCTATACCGTAACTCCACCTCCTCTGTACTTCACTGTTAGCACTTCACATAATGGCTGGTAGCGTTCTCCAGGCATTCGCTAAACCCAAACCCTTCCATAGGATCGCCACAAGCTACGGCCTGATTCAACACTTCAAATCAATAGTTTCCAGTCATCCACTGTCTGACAGCGTCGTGCTTCGCACCACCTCAAGCATAGAAATGGTGACTTATGAGGTGGTCCTCAACCATTGTGGCCCATTCTTTACAACTCCCTTTGCACAGTCATTGTGCTAGCGAGGCTGGTAGTAGCACTTGGGAAGATGAGGTCTGCCTGGTCTCGGCTTGCTGCTGCTCTGCAGCCGTGCAGCACTTTATGTACACGATTTGCCGTCTAAAGTGAGCAATCCTAGTATGTAATAAATACGCCGTCTGATACAAAAATGAAGCACCAAGAGGCGGAGAACGAAACGAAATGAAACGTCACGGACTGAGAGGGTACGTGATGTAATTTCAGTAATTAGGTAATCGTATCAAATTTACAAATAACTTGGCAGTTTGAGACAGCGTGTTGGTATGGGGTTGCGGGTCCCCTGGCCTGGACACCTGCCCTGGTTCGGTTGGGAAGAGTATGACAAAGCCATTGTATCAACTTCTGAGACAAGCAAGTACTCGACTGTTCCTTGATATCATCGATATGGCATTGGGACAAGGTTGACGACCGAGCTGGACCTACTCATGCTCCATCGGGGACAGATTTGGGGCGCTTGTTGGCCACGGGAGTGTCTCAACATCACGCAGACTGTTCATGGAGACATGCAGATGAGTATTGTTCTGTTCAAAAGTGTCACCACGATACTGTCACGTGAGAGGTGGCTCACGAGGGCGTTGAATGTCAGTGACGTACCGTTGCGAGAGCAGAGTTCCCTCAATAGCTACCAGCTGTGATCTGAAGTCATACTCAATGGCTTCCCACACAATGACGCCAAGAGTAACATTCTTGTGTCCCTCCGAAACAATGGAAAAATGGGACCTCTCCGAAAGTCACCGCCATAAGCGCCGTCATTCGTCATCTAGGGTAGCGCAGAACCGGAAATGACCACTGAACGAAGTGCATTGTCAATTACCAACAGTCCACGATTTCCGGTTCCGACACCACTCCAAAAGCAGCCGTTTGTGCTGTACTGTTAACGACAACCTACGTATAGCCCGGTAATACCTTACCCCGGCTTCTGTTAGTCTTTGACCAATGATGCAAGATGACACAGAAAGTTGCGTGGAGTCCATTACTTCTTCTTCGGCAGCAAGCGCAAATGTGAAGGGATACGATGCAGTCCAACATCTGGCCTCTGTCGCATCCGAATGTCCCACGAATCTGACTTGCAAACTTTGACCAGCTGAGCAGATGGAGACCAACAAACAGGCCCCGTTCAAACTGTCGAGTTCTGATAAGGGTGTCTCCGAGTACGCGGCATCTCCGTGTCCTTCACAGCAATCACTCAACACCTTATACTGTTCGTGCCTCTTATATAAGCTACCTGGCTAGGTAATAACATTAACACGAACAATACTAATGCTCTCTAGTGGCTATTACGCGTGTCGCAGAGAACTGTAGCTCCAAACATTTACATACCCACCACCGGTTTGTTCGTGTACGAAGTGACATTGACATCCAATCATGTCTTCTGTTTGATAGTTTCCTTGGCCGTGCAGTTTAATTCACTACACAAAAACAAGCCTTTCTGCAAGTAATAATGCACTAAAACAGTAATAATTTTGTTGTGTGGTGAATATTAGACACTTTATTTATCAAGCAATTGGAGCAATTATGATTTTATCTTAATACAACGAGGAAATGATTCGAAAATTGGGTGTTCTCAAAGAGAAGACGTTTCTGCAGTCTCGTTCTGCAGTGAATTCGTTTAGAAACAAGCGGAATATACGTTAAAAGTGAGGGCCAAGACTCCCAGTAAAGCTCAACGTCATCTCTATTGCTATGTAAACACCTCTTAATGGATACTTGGCCTCTTAAATTTAACACTCTTTCCATGTTGTTTTTCTCTGCGAAACGTTTAAGTGCAAACTTAAATAAACGTCATACAAGGAAACTCTTCTTTTCAAGAGCTTTCGACTATTACTGAAGAATGTTATTGGTCCGTTAAGAAGAGATAACAATGCTTCATTATATTCCTGAATACAAAATTCACGAATATTATCTGTACAGAAAATAATTGCCTCTTTACACACTTTCTTCTTCGTCCTCCTCCTCCTATCCAGTATCACACCTAGTGGCCTGTTGCGGTCTCACTCCATGTCCTTATTGGCGTTCCTACATCTCTTCCAACTCTGTGTTGGCATTTGAGGATTGCTCGTCGGATCCGGCCGCTTTTCATCCGTAGTACAAGCTCTATCCAAGAAGTTCTGTAGTTCTGTACCGCGTTGAGAACTGGTTTTACTTTGAGATCCTTATGATGTCACCAAATCTTTACCTATCTCGAACTATGCAGCCAGCTGTTTTCCTCATGAATCGCATCTCGGCGCTCTTTAGTCTCATTTTGTCACCCTGCAGAGCCAAATTTACTGCGTACAAGAAGGTAGGTTTGACCACGGTGCAGTATAGCCTCTGTCTGGTGTGCCGCTGAACTCTCGATGTTCTGAAGATGCCGTTTATTAGTCAAGTGGCGGTTATGAAGTTTCTGATTTTGTGTTACGTTTAGTTTTCTTGAATGTAGATGATGTTGTACCCTAGGTATTTGAATGTTGACACTTGCTCCATGATTATGTTGTCTATTGTGGTCTTTTCCGATTAAGGCCATAATGATGGTTTTATTTAGGGCGATATCATGTTGTATATTTTTGTTATTGCGCGCAGGTTATACTTTCATCGCTGTAGATCCTACTCGGGCTTCTGCAGACAGTAGTGTGTCTAGGTCAGTCTGTCTTTCTGTGCCGGCCGGGGTGACCGAGCGGTTCGAATCCTGCCTCCGGCATGGATGTGTGTGATGTCCTTAGGTTGGTTAGGTTTAAGTAGTTCTAAGTTTTAGGGGAGTGATGACCTTAGGAGTTAAGTCCCATAGTGCTCAGAGCCATTTGAACCATTTGAACCTCGCTCATGGGATGGTAATTCTGTAGTCCAGCTACTGCTAGCCTCTGACTAATGGTGTGGGATAGTAAACAGTCTTGCAGGGAGTCCATTCATTAGTTGTTCTCAGATGCCAGCTGCTGATGTGAGTAGGTTACGATGCGCTTGATCAACAGTCAACCCTTGTGGTGATCAGATGTACTCGACCGGAAGCCTGATGGAGAGTATGCCTGTCCTGACGTTCTCATGCATTACCACTAGATGTCATGAGAGACTGATCCGCCAGTACAAGGGGACATCTGGAGTATTGTGTTGCCAGAACACAAGCAGTAACAGGAGAACGGGCATGTCAGTGACTTCGAACGTGGACTAATCATTGGATGACCCCTGAGTAACAAATACATCAGGGACATTTCAACCCTTGAAAAGCTACCCAAGTCGGCTGTTGGTGAACTGATTGCGAAATGCAAAATAGCAGGAACATCGCTTACATTTCTGCTCCTACAAAATCCTTATGCCTCATCACCATCCATTCCATCTCGTCTTCCTCTTCTGTTTCCCTATCTAAACACGAATCGTTTCTAGCATATCCATTTTATGCCTTATCTGACAAATATTCAACATTTTTATGTATCCTACGAGACCTGCGAAGTAAACACTAAGAATCTCACCCACGCCTCCGTCTCTCCTCTCCCCCTCCTCCCCCCCCCCCCCTACATGCCACATCCAACGTAAAATCATGGTGTATCTCTGCCATCACATTCCTGTAATCTTACATCTACAAACAGTCCAAATCCTGTACCTACGCATAACTACACAATTATTGTCAATTCCAAACTATCAATACCCACCACGACACCTGTCTTTCCCATCAGATCAAACTCACTGATCCCCGTCCTTACCCCTCCTTTCTTTTCCTTTCATTTCCTCTTCATAGTCAAGGCCAAGCATACAAGGAGCTATTACACTTATACCTACTCCCATGGTTTCTAACCATAAACATTCCATATGAAACATCCCCTTAGAAAAATTAATGAATTACTGTACTGATAAACCTCAACGTTATTTGATTTTCGAACAGTTGAGCAAACCCGAACGTACTGAGACATTTCTGTCTTTACTTATTCTGATCAACACTAAACTGACACACAATATTTTTAGCGCAACGCAATCTGACTTTCAGTAATCCCTACAAAAGAATGGCCCTGATTAACAACAACCTATACCTTTCATGAATCACTTACCTCACAAAAATCTTCATTACTCGAACTACTGCAATACAGCGAGCGCCAATACAGCCAGCTAAATAAAAGATTCTAACTACTGAAGGCACTAACTACTGATAGGCATAGTTAGCAAATGAAAGATTTTGTAAAGAACAAACAATGTATCTACCTCAATGATGTTAAAATGTCATCACATACAGGGTTATTACACATGATTGAAGCGATTTCACAGCTCTACAATAACTTTATTATTTGAGATATTTTCACAATGCTTTGCACACACATACAAAAACTCAAAAAGTTTTTTTAGGCATTCACAAATGTTCGATATGTGCCCCTTTAGTGATTCGGCAGACATCAAGCCGATAATCAAGTTACTCCCATACTCGGCGCAGCATGTCCCCATCAATGAGTTCGAAAGCATCGTTGATGCGAGCTCGCAGTTATGGCAAGTTTCTTGGTAGAGGAGGTTTAAACACTGAATCTTTCACATAACCCCACAGACAGAAATCGCATGGGGTTAAGTCGGGAGAGCGTGGAGGCCATGACATGAATTGCTGATCATGATCTCCACCACGACCGATCCATCGGTTTTCTAATCTCCTGTTTAAGAAATGCCGAACATCATGATGGAAGTGCGGTGGAGCACCTTCCTGTTGAAAGATGAAGTCGGCGCTGTCGGTCTCCAGTTGTGGCATGAGCCAATTTTCCAGCATGTCCAGATACACGTGTCCTATAACGTTTTTTTCGCAGAAGAAAAAGGGGCCGTAAACTTTAAACCGTGAGATTGCACAAAACACGTTAACTTTTGGTGAATTGCGAATTTGCTACACGAATGCGTGAGGATTCTCTACCGCCCAGATTCGCACATTGTGTCTGTTCACTTCACCATTAAGAAAAAACTGTTGCTTCATCACTGAAAACAAGTTTCGCACTGAACGCATCCTCTTCCATGAGCTGTTGCAACCGCGCCGAAAATTCAAAGCGTTTGACTTTGTCATCGGGTGTCAGGGCTTGTAGCAATTGTAAACGGTAAGGCTTCTGCTTTAGCCTTTTCCGTAATATTTTCCAAACCGTCGGCTGTGGTACGTTTAGCTCCCTGCTTGCTTTATTCGTCGACTTCCGTGGGCTACGCGTGAAACTTGCCCGCACGCGTTCAACCGTTTCTTCGCTCACTGCAGGCCGACCCGTTGATTTCCCCTTACAGGGGCATCCAGAAGTTTTAAACTGTGCATACCATCGCCGAATGGAGTTAGGAGTTGGTGGATCTTCGTTGAACTTCGTCCTGAAGTGTCGTTGCACTGTTATGACTGACTGATGTGAGTGCATTTCAAGCACGACATACGCTTTCTCAGCTCCTGTCGCGATTTTGTCACACTGCGCTCTCGAGCGCTCTGGCGGCAGAAACCTGAAGTGCGGCTTCAGCCGAACAGAACTTTATGAGTTTTTCTACGTATCTGTAGTGTGTCGTGACCATATGTCAATGAATGGAGCTACAGTGAATTTATGAAATCGCTTCAATCATTTGTAATAGCCCTGTATATATATATATATATATATATATATATATATATATATATATATATATATAGATATGTGTGTGTGTGTGTCAGTTCTTGATTTCCAGTATGACAAATTTACTCTTTCTGATGGACACACGTCCATATTGTCCGCTCTCAAAATTCTCCCATCTCTCTCCCCACATCCACCACTGCTGGCGGCTCACCTCCAAGTGCGCAACGCTACGCGCTGTTCACATCGAACTGCCCAACACTACAATAGCGAATATTTCAACAATGCCAACCAGCCACAGACTGCACACAGCACAGTCAGTGATTTTCATACAGAGCGCTACATGGCGTTACCAACACAAAAACCTAAACAGCCTACTTACACACATTACACCAAACACCAAACCACTTTCCCAATTTTTGCGCCTGCCCCATAGCTTCAAATGATCCAATGTGTGTGAATTCCTATGGGACCAAACTGCTGAGGTCATCGGTCCCTAGACTTACACAGTGCTTAAACTAACTTACGCTAAGGACAGCACTCACACCCATACCCGAGGAAGGACTCGAACCTCCGGCGGGAGTGGCCGCCCGATTCGTACATGGTGCCTCTAACCGCGCGGCCACTCTGCGCGGCCCCCATACCTTAACAGAATCATTCAACCACCACATCACGAATTTTTGAGGACATGTCTCTCTGGAGTACAGTTGTTTATCTATTATTTAGAAATAAACACGAACAGTCTCATCCGCAATACACTTTTTAAATTTTTTTTATATATGGTCACCGGTTTCGGTCTGTTATAGACGATATTCAGACCCACACCATGATGGCAGATGGTGGCTGTGCACGGAGCAGCCGCTATACCTCCACGAACGCTAACTGCTGTGATTTTATATCACATCACTTTCCAAATTATTCTTCCTCAGTGTTGTTTCTCCCTGCCCACCCTCACGATCATCGGTTTATCACCACCAACTTAAAATTATTAGTGTTCCCCTATAGTTTTTAATTTAGGTAAAAATTCTTCAAATGATGGGAGTATTTTATCAGCTGCCCTAAACTAACTGATCTGCTGCTTTTCAAATCCTTACGGCTGAAAAGCAGAAATTTATACCAGTGTCAGCCAATTTACTACACTCACCATCACCGCCATGTTAAGAATATTAGTGGTCTAGAATGGTTCTTACTGTTTCGATTTTAATTTTTTTAATGACGTTAGGTTCGCCTATTTTTTATAATTTCCGCAATTGCAATTTTGCCCGTAAGTCATCTGTAGTGTTTAAGGTGCTGAAAATACAGCAGTTGTCAACATCAATAAAATAAGTAAATAGACTATATGGCTCATTGTCAGTGATAGTCACATGTACAGTAGCTATGCAAGAGACGCAAATATATCTCGTAAAAATGATTTAAGATCGAAACTGAAGTTTTGGAAATTAGAATAAATAGTACAATCGATGGTGAACGTAACGTCGTTTTAAAAAGATCAGTCCCAAAACAAATTCAATTGCGTAATTCAATTTCTTTAAACGACAGGACTATTTTATTTTTCCAACTCAACTACTTAACCATTCCTTCAAAATCCTCACGGCTGAAGAGTAGAAAATTGAAGTGCCGCTGTCAATCAATCCTCCCCCTGGCAGAATGGGGGAAGGGTAGGAACAAGGCAAAAGAGAAGAAATTCTGGTACTGTTTTTGATTCAAATTTTTGAGGACATGTCTCTCTGGAGTACAGCTGTTTATTTATTATTTAAAAATAAATACGATCAGTCACAACTGCAATACATTTTTTTTATTTTTTTATATATGGTTACCGGCTTCGGTCTGTTTTAGACCATCTTCAGACCCACACAATGATGGTAGATGGTGGCTGTGCACGCAGCAGCCGGTATAACTCCACGATCACTAACTGCTATGATTATATATCACATCACCTCTGTTATGCTTCAGCTCATACATAGGACAACAATAGCTTATCCCACGAGCCGGCATTTCGCACAGTACTAGGGCCACAGTCACAGACCGAGCTCGCGAACTGGCAGAGTGGAGGACTGTGCAGTGTAGTAGTTGTCGGGGCATTAAGAGCGCGCCAAACGGCAGATCGCAGGGCCCCGCCAACTTCCGGCGTAAACAGAGAAGGCCAGATTATCCCGCATTGGTATTCCGGCGTGCGCCGCCTTCTGCACGAATTGAAAAAAGAATGTGTTTCTTAAGTAGCCGCCTCCGGAATAACTTGTCGCCACGCCTGCAAATAAGCACGTCGTTTATTCCTTACGGTTGTGAATCGCGCCTGCATGTATAATCTGCCAGCCTTATGGGCACGGGCGCACTGTTTGGCGGTCCTCGGCCGATATTGCGAGTTGGCGACGATATTGCGGCCGGGGGCGTTCTGTTGTCGATGGGGCACCGTACACGCTGCGGCCTCATCTGCGCCTCCTCCGGCGTGTGCCACACTTACCCCAAAGTTATTGCTAGAATACAGATTACTCCGATCCATTTATTGCCTTGCTTTTTGGACGGCGCGCGACTTCTAACGTGTTCTCTATGTCCGTGTGGGAATCCTCAAAACTATGATGAAAGAAAGAAAATTATTTCGTTACTGACTTCAGTTCGTCGTCATTTCCACCTGCTGTTTCCTTGGTATCATACAAATGCTGTCACCATCTCTTTTTATGAATGCATACACAGTGCGATTCGTCTATCTGTCGCTCACGAGCTCTATACATGTACCGCGGGCATTTTCACCTGTCAATTTTCAATAGACATTTTGACCTATTAACATTCGCTCTTGGCTTACAATATTCCCTAAATTCTTCTTAAATATTAGTCTGCGGTGCAAGCTCCCCTGACCGCATTATCGGCCCGACTGCACCTAGAGTGGAGTCCTCTTATTCGATTCGCCACGCCCCCCCCTCCCCGCCCCCCCTCCACCATCACCAAGTGGCCCTGCTAGGGACGTCCTGGAGCGAGTGCGATTGAACGCGGGACCTCAACGCTAGACCACCACGTCCACATGTCTTGGGTCGTAGTGGCTTATAACCGTACGTAATGAATGAAGCACAACGGTGATTTACTGTCGTCTTGTAGCATAGTATGGTTAACAACATTAAATAGATGAAATTATACAATAAAATAAGATGAATAGGTAACAATGAAATGAATAAAGAAAATACATTACTGGCCATTAAAATTGCTACACCACGAAGATGACGTGCTACAGACGCGAAATTTAACCGACAGGAAGAAGATGCTGTGATATGCAAATGATTAGCTTTTCAGACAATTCACACAAGGTTGTCGCCGGCGGCGACACCTACAACGTGCTGACATGAGGAAAGTTTCCAACCGATTTCTCATAACCAAACAGTAGTTGACCGGCGTTGCCTGGTGAAACGTTGTTGTGATGCCTCGTGTAAGGAGGAGAAATGCGTACCCTCACTTTTCCGACTTTGATAAAGGTCGAATTGTAGCCTATCGCGATTGCGGTTTATCGTATCGTGACATTGCTGCTCGCGTTCGTCGAGATCCAATGACTTAGCGGAATATGGAATCGGTGGGTTCAGAAGGGTAATACGGAACGCTGTGCTGGATCCCAACGGCCTCGTATCACTAGCAGTCGAGATGACAGGCATCTTATCCGCATGGCTCTAACGGACCGTGCAGCCACGTCTCGATCCCTGAGTCAACAGATGGGGACGTTTGCAAGACAACAACCATCTGCACGAACGCCTGCGATGGTGTGGTCAACGACGGACCTGGGTGCACGAATGGCAAAACGTCATTTTTTCGGATGAATCCAGGTTCTGTTTACAGCATCATGATGGTCGCATCCGTGTTTGGCGACATCGCGGTGAACACACATGGAAGCGTGTATTCGTCATCGCCATACTGGCGTATCACTCGGCATGATGGTACGGGGTGCCATTGGTTACACGTCTCGGTCACCTCTTGTTCCCACTGATGGCACTTTGAACAGTGGACGTTACATTTCAAATGTGTTACGACCCGTGGCTCTACCCTTCATTCGATCCCTGAGAAACCCTACATTTCAGCAGGATAATGCACGACCGCATGTTGCAGGTCCTGTACGGGCCTTTCTGGATACAGAAAATATTCGACTGCTGCCCTGGCCAGTACATTCTCCAGATCTCTCACCAATTGAAAACGGCTGATCAATGGTGGCCGAGCAACTGGTCCGTCACAATACGCCAGTCACTATTCTTGATGAACTGTGGTATCGTGTTGAAGCAGCATGGGGAGCTGTACCTGTACACGCCATCAAGCTCTGTTTGGCTCAATGCCCAGGCGTGTCAAGGCCGTTATTACGGCCAGAGGTGGTTGTTTTGGGTAATGATTTCTCAGGATGTGTGCACCCAAATTGCGTGAAAATGAAAATGTAATCACATGTCAGTTCTAGTATGATATATTTGTCCAATGAATACCCGTTTATCATCTGCATTTCTTCTTGGTGTAGCAATTTTAATGGCTAGTAGTGTAATAAATTTCTATAGTTAGGACTCACCACTTCATTACTACACTCACTGCCTTTAGTACCGGCAGCCTGTTGGAGAACACAGTTCTTGCACCCACTACAAGACGCTTAATCTAACATTAATTTAATCTGTTTATTTAGTTAATGGATACCGCAAATTTTACTTACTGGAAGACCGTCGGGTAGCGGGAGCACGTGGAAACGAAATGTTACATCGGACGGTAGCGAGCCAGGGTGTCGCTCTCAAGAAAATCTTCACACAAGTCCGGAAAATTAACTAGATCACAAAAATATCTAGTGATTCAGTGGGACACAGAACATATCACTTCGACCCACCTATCGTCGCATATACTGCAAATCAAAGTGTCATTCACAGCCCATGGAAAGAGTTCTGGTGACCCGTCAGAATGAAACAACGGAAGCCGACGAATTATCAGCGGAACATTATCCAAGGATTGCTCCAGGAAATATTCAAAGAACGTTTCGCAGATGTCATCGTTCAGTCTCTGGAGGCATGGATTCCTTGTAACAAACCACACAATAAACATCGCTGAACAAGCAACTAAAGTTTCTGAGGCACTGAAAGCATCGAAAAATTTTCGATACCAACATCACTTGTCTTCTGTGAAAAACATCTCTTCTGCTGAAATGTGCTCATAGTTATTGGGCTATACCTTTTAGAGCCCATGTTTTCTAGCTTTTCTGCTTGCGTTGGTCTATACTACTACCTCTGAAAGTTTGTCTGTGGAGTTCTGATTCACCCTGCATGTTGTTGTTGTTGTTGTTGTTGTTGTTATTGTTATTGTTATTGTTGCTGTCTTCAGTCCAGAGACTGGTTTGATGCAGTTCTCCTTGCTACTCTATCCTGTGCAAGCTTCTTCATCTCCAGGTACCTACTGCAACCGACATCCTTCTGAATCTGCTTAGTGTATTCATCTCTTGGTCGCCCTCTACGATTTTTACACTCCACGCTGCCCTCCAATACTAAATTGGTGATCCCTTGATGCCTCAGAATATGTCCTACTAACCGGTCCCTTCTTCTAGTCAAGTTGTGCCACAAATTCCTCTTCTCCCCAATTCTATTCAGTACCTCCTCATTAGTTATGTGATCTACCCATCTAATCTTCAGAATTCTTCTGTAGCACCACATTTCGAAAGCTTCTATTATCTTCTTGCCTGAACTATTTATCGTTCACGTTTCACTTCCATACATGGCTACACCCCATACAAATACTTTCAGAAACGACTTCCGGACACTTAAATCTATACTCGATGTTAACAAATTTCTCTTCTTCAGAAACGCTTTCCTTGCCATTGCCAGTCTACATTTTATATCCTCTCTACTTCGACCATCATTGGTTAATTTGCTTCCCAAATAGCAAAACTCATCTACTACTTTAAGTGTCTCATTTCCTAACCTAACTCCCTCAGTATCACCCGACTATATTCAACTACATTCCATTATCCTCGTTTTGATTTTGTTGATGTTCATTTTATATGCTCTTTTCAAGACTCTGCCCATTCCGTTCAACTGCTCTTCCAAGTCCTTTGCTGCCTCTGACAGAATTACAATGTCATCGGCAAACCTCAAAAGTTTTTAATTCTGCACCATGGATTTCAATTCCTACTCCAAATTTTTCTTTTGTTTCCTTTACTGCTTACTCAATATAGAGATGGAATAACATCGGGAATAGGCTACAACCCTGTCTCACTCCATTCCCAACCACTGCTTCTCTTTCATGCCCCATGACTCTTATAACCGCCATCTGCTTTCTGCACAAATTATAAATGCCTTTGACCCCTGCCACCTTCAGAATTTGAAAGAGAGTATTCCAGTCAACATTTTCAAAAGCTCTCTCTAAGTCTACAAATGCTAGAAACGTAGATTTGCCTTTCCTTAATCTACCTTCTAAGATAAGTCGTTGGGTCAGTATTGCCTCACGTGTTCCAACATTCCAACGGAATCCAAACTGATCTCCCCCGAGGTCGGCTTCTACTAGTTTTTCCATTCGAGTTCGTATTTTGCAGCCGTGGCGTATTAAACTGATAGTTCGGTAGTTTTCACACCTTTCAACACCTGCTTTCTTTGGGATTGGAATTATTATATTCCTCTTTAAGTCTGAGGGTATTTCGCCTGTCTCATACATCTTGCTCACCAGATGGTAGCGTTCTGTAATGGCTGGCCCTCCCAAGGCTGTCAGTAGATCTAATGGAATGTTGTCTACTTCCAGGGTCCTGTTTCGTCTTAGGTCTTTCAGTGCTCTGTCAATCTCTTCACGCTGTATCATATCTCCGATTTCTTCTTCATCTACGTCGTCTTTCATCTCCATAATATTGCCCTCAAGTACATCGCCCTTGTATAGACCCTCTATATACTGCTTCTACCTTTATGCTTTCCCTTCTTTGCTTATAACTGGTTTTCCATCTGAGCTCTTGATATTCATACAAGCGGTACTCTTTTCTGCAAAGGTCTCTTTAATTTTCCTGTAGGTAGTATCTATCTTACCCCTCGTGATATATGCCCCTGCATCCTTGCATTTGTCCTCTAGCCATCCCTGGTTAGCCATTTTGCTCTTCCTGTCTATCTCGTTTTTGAGGGGTTCGTATTCCGTTTTGCCTGCTGCATTTACTTCATTTTTATATTTTCTCCTTTCATCAAATAAATTCAATATTTTTCTGTTACCCAAGGATTTCTATTAGCCCTCGTCTTTTACCTACTTGATCCTCTGCTGCTGTCACTATTTCATCTCTCAAGGCTACCCATTCTGCTTCTACGGTATTTCTTTCCCCGTTCTTGTTAATAGTTCTCTAACGTTCTCTCTTAAACTCGCTACAACCTCTGGTTCTTTCAGTTTATCCAGGTCCCATCTCCTTAAATTCCCAACTTTATGCAGTTTCTTCAGCTTTAATCTACAGGTCATGATCAATAGATTGTGGCCAGAGTCCACATCTGCCCCTGGAAATGTCTTACAATTTAAAACCTGGTTCCTAAATCTCTGTCTTACCATTATATAATCTGTCCGAAACCTTCCAGTGTCTCCAGGGCTCTTCCATGTATACAACCTTCTTTCATGATTCTTGACCCAAGTTTTGGCTATAATTAAGTTACGCTCTGTGCAAAATTCTACCACGCAACTTCCTCTTTCATTCCTTACCCCTATTCCATATTCACCTACTACGTTTCCTTCTCTTCCTTTTCCTACTATCGAATTCCAGTCCCCCATGACTATTAAATTTTCGTCTTCCTTCACTATCTGAATAAATTCTTTTCTCTCAACATACACTTCGTCAATCTCTTCGTCATCTACGGAGCTAGTTGGCATATATACTTGTATTACTGCAGTAGGCCTGGACTTCCTGTCTATCTTGGCTACAATGATGCGTTCACTATGCTGTTCGTATTGGCTTATCCGCGGTCCTACTTTTTTTATTCATTATTAAGCCTACTCCTGCATTACCCCTATTTGACCCTGTATTTATAACCCTGTATTCACCTGACCAGAAATCTTGTTCCTCCTGCCACCTAACTTCACTAATTCCCATTATATCTAACTTTAATCTATCCATTTCCCTTTTTAAATTTTCTAACCTACCTGCCCGATTAAGTGATCTGACATTCCACGCTCCGATCCGCAGAAGGAGTTTTGTTTCTCCTGATAATGACGTCCTCCTGTGTAGTCCCCGCCCGGATATCCGACTGGGGGACTATTTTACCTTCGGAATAATCTGCACGTGGACACCATCATCGTTTAACCCTACAGCAAAGCTGTATGCCCTCGGTAAAAATTATGGCTGTAGTTTGCCCTTGCTTTCAGCCGTTCGCTGTACCAGCACAGCAAGGCCGTTTTGGTCAATGTTACAAGGCCAGATCAGTCAATCATCCAGAGTGTTGCAACTGACATTACTGGAAAGGCTGCTGGCCCTCTTGAGGAATTACACGTTTGTCTGGCCTCTCAACAGATACCCTCCGTTGCAGTTGCACCTACGGTACGGCTATCTGTATCGCTGAGGCATGCAAGCTCCCCCACCAACGGCAAGGTCCGTGGTTCATGCGGGGGTGGTCACCCTGTATTTATAAAGAAAACCAACGTACACAGAATAGAATCTCTTGGCAGCTCCCTATTCCCCCCCTCCCCCCTCTCCCATCCTTTACACACACTTCACATTCCCTCAGTCAGATTCAGATCTCTTCTATTTTTGTAGACACTGGAGAACATTACACTCCTTCCTACTGTCCAGATATGAAGTAGAACACTTATGAGTGTTTCCGCTACTAAAGTTCCACTTTATGCACAACTAGCATGCTTCTGTGTAGTTAGGTTGTGTACGGCCTCTACGATATAGATAATGGAGCACGCCTCTTGAGAATACGTATGTTGTGGTTCTGATTCAGTGATGAGAAACAGCCCAGCATTCGTCTAAAAAGTTCCAGCCGAGATGTCTGACGTCCCAGACAAGTGATCGCTTGTCAAAGACGGATTCCGTCCGTGTCCGGTTCACCTCCCCGATACGCGAACTGCGCTTTAACGCTTCACAGAATGATAGCGAGTCTTCTCATTGAAATCTAAATCCGATGGCTAATGTGACTGATGTGTAAATCATTCAGCCTTAACCGCAAGTGTGCAGGGAGAATGCCCTCAAATCGATGCACAGGCGTCAGGATCCTGACCACGAAAGAGAAACAAACTGCTGCACAAGAGAGGTGGTGTTGAAGTGTATCGGTGTCAGAGAGCCGACGAGAGGTTAAGGCAGACAAGTGGAGTTATCGAGAAAGGCAGCGATAAATCGGGGTGCTCGCTAAGATAAGCAGCGGCGTGAGCGCCGTCCGTCGGCCGTTGGGTGTTGATTGCGCGGCGCCTAAGCCGCGCCAGCCGCAGCACGCGCACTGCAGCGCCGCCCGCCGCCTCCACGAGTGCAAACTCTTGTTAACAAACCCCCTCCGCCCTCTCCTTTATTAGAGAGGAGCAAGTCTTAAGCCTGTCGCCGCATTAAGCTAACTCCCACCAACTTCAACTTTATTATATTGTTTTATGTCAGTTGCTCCCGGGAAGTGCAAATCTGCGCGTACGGAAGTCGCCGGCTAAAGGTTGTGTTTTAGCGACGCTGTTATAAAGCCGGCACGAAGCAAAAACAGAACTTCGCACGACCTCTCAGCGCTTACCAGCAACAACCAGCGCTTCCCGTACAACTGGTATGCTCTCGCCGAACAAAGCGGAGGAATGTTAAGGTGCTACGTGTTGTGGCCACAAGGAGTCACAGTGATTACTTCTTTGTGAAACAAGTGGCCCAGTTACACAGCTAATACGCTGATATTATATGCTTTACTGTCCTGTCCATGTCAATATTTCCTTACGCAGACATTGTGTGTGTGTGTGGGAGGGGGGTGGGCTGGGGGGGACGGGAGGAGAGTGGGGGGTCAGAAGTTTTTCAACCCACCGTCGTTCATAGAACGAGAAGATACAGTGAAACAACGATATTGCTGTGTCAGTATTTCAATGCTGTTCAGAATCACTGTACAGTGTTCCTTAGGACATGTATATACGTCCATAGGAATAGGCACTGCGGCGACTACAGCCGCCATGAAGTACATGAAGTGTATTCGCAGTTGAGAATACGGACAACCATCAGCTGTCTTGTGGAATGACAACAATGAAAATTTGTACCGCACCGGGACTCGAACCCGGATTTCCCGCTTTACGTGAGCGGTGACTTAACCGCTTCGGCTATCCGTGCACGACTCTTGACCAGACCCAAACTTCCATATTTTGTAGTTCATGCGTCACAACCTGTAATCGTACATATTCCTGTGTGCTGAGTTGTTGTTGTTGTTGTTTTTTGGGGAAGGAGACCAGACAGCGAGGTCATCGGTCTCATCGGATTAGGAAAGGAAGTCGGCCGTGCCCTTTGAAAGGAACCATCCCGGCATTTGCCTGGAGCGATTTAGGGAAATCACGGAAAACCTAAATCAGGATGGCCGGACGTGGGATTGAACCGTCGTCCTCCCGAATGCGAGTCCAGTGTCTAACCACTGCGCCACCTCGCTCGGTCTGTGTGCTGAGAAATTCTTTCGTACTGGGAGAGGAAATTTAATTGAAAGTCGCTGCCTCGTATCGGCGGATAAGTGCGATATAGCAGTGCCTGCGTTGTTAAGAAGTACTAGTAAATGTTCTGTCGGACATGCATGCCTTCAAAAGAAAGCTGCTAAGTCGAAGTAAGAGCGTCACAGAATGTTCAGCAGTCACTAGCTGGAACTGCTAAAACTTTTACTATCAGAGGTTGTATCTTCCTGGACAAGTCAAGAAGTGTATTACTTCCTCCTGAAACCATTTTACCTTACAATCACTTCATTTTTTGCTGGTGGCTCAAGGCTCTCCTGAGGGATCAGTGACAATGCTCCTATGGGCACTAGTCATAAGGTGAAACCTATATTATGGCGAAACGACAGAACTTGTAGCATTCAAAGAACTATACATAATACTTAGATATGCACTTTAGAACCCATGTTCACTGGACGTCTTTTTTTTGGTGTGCTGTAGCATACTAAATCATTCACTATATCTATGTTAACGTTCGAGTTATCGTATTAATGTATTGTGTAACAGCCACCAATTTACTGTGTCATTACACATGACACATGTGTATTTGTACTTCATAGTGGCATCGTGCAACTGTGGCAATAAAACAACCGAAGCTATTTTTGACACTATAGAAATATAATTATATGTAGGAAACAATACTAAGTCATGATTTACAGACATAATATGAATGAGAATCAGTAACTAAAGCAGAATATTGAAAATTGTCCTACGTGTGTAACAACGATAAATAAATCTGAAAGAATCTACACCGTCAGATTCCACAGATAATTGATTTGAGCACATTTTGAAGTTATAGTCAGTGCCAGTTTCGTGAATGAAGGGCCCACTAACTAAAGTTTATTTATCAATTTTTGTACTATAGTGTCTATAGTTTAACATTTTTTCCTGATTAACTCCTTAAGCCTTTTTATACGGAAATATGTTTTCAAAATATCGCACAGTCTGTTATAAATGTTGTATATGTGTTTTAACGCAACAAATAACTTCTTTAAAATCGTCTGCGCTTCCCAGTGAGCTCCCATTGTGTGGTAAAGGAAATCAAGCAAAGCTCCGCATTCTGGCCGTGTTGAGCCAATAGGAACCGACCGACTGCCATGCAGTTCTCTGCTCAGTAGCGTCACAGGATGTATGGTATGGAGGGGCGTGGGGTCAGCACACTGCTCCCCTAGCCGATGTCGACTTTCTTGACTCTGGAGTCGCTACTTCTCACTCAAGTAGGTAATCAGGTGTCATCACGAGGCGGATTGGACGCTGTTCCGCCGAATTCCCGAATAGTGCCGGGAATCAACCCCGGGTCCTGCGGATATCAGCCAAACACGTTGAAAATGGCTCTAAGCACTATGGGACTTAACATCTGAGGTCATCAGTCCCGTAGACTTAGAACTACTTAAAACCTAACTAACCTAAGGACATCACACACATCCATGCCCGAGGCAGGATTCGAACCAGCTATCGTAGCAGCAGCGCGGTTCCGGACTGAAGCACCTAGAACCGCTCGGCCTCAGCGGTTGGCCCAAACACGTTGACCACTGAGGTATAGAGGCTGATATTGTGTGACAGATTACCTGAAATATAATATAAATGAATATATCTTTGTAAGAAACTTAAAGCAATTTTTTTATTGATTATTCCTATTACTTTTCGCACCATTTTCTTTCTGACGTAAAATGAGCGATATAAGTAATGCGCAACCGTCGCTAAACACAAACATGCATAACTGTAAACGACTGGGTTGCAGATAACTTATACTAGTGTCTGATTGACTTGCAAGGTGATTTTGTAAAACTGAGACGTTTGTCATATTACGAGGTAGGGTGTCCTGATGCTTGGAATAAGAAGTGTAGAGGTAATATGGTAGCTGTAATGGGTCTCATAAAATGTTAATTTCATGAATATTTGCAACATATTTTGAGTACTTGGCAAGCTGTTGTGGGCAGAAAATTTAGGAAATGCATGTAGCTGCGTAAGCCGCATTGTGAATAAATTTTAAATCGCAAAGGATGCTTCCTTGTTCACACGAAGTGAGCACCAACCTTTCAGTGTCGCAATGGTACATTTAGGAATGCCCAACTTGTGACATAGCTTGTGGGAATTTGTCAATAAATGCAGCGCTTGTTTCACGCATTCTGTTATGTTTTACGTATTTTGCGTTCTTCAGCACGTTGGCTTTGTAACACGACTACGTACAACATGTAGAAGGAGTAATGTTGGTGGCGGGACATTGTCGTCACACAGTTGCGAGGCATTAGCAGGACCCTGTCTGGCGGTCGTAACGTGTTATTAGAGCGAAAGCCGCGCTCGTAGTGGATGCGGGCCTGCGGTTCCCAGCGCAGTACAGCCCATACGCAACCGCTGATGGGCGCTCTTTACCGCAGCTTCCTTTCTCAAGAATCGGGATGTTCGCTGCACACCCTCACACGGAAAGAGGTGCAGTAATTGCTCAGTCTAATGCCAGTACTGTTCCCTCTCGCGCTACACAGTCAGGAGGCAAGCGATCATTAATTTTATTGCTTAGCCCTTATTGTTCCTCCGTTTTCAGGGCTTACATTCTTTACTAAACTAAAATAATAAAGATTTCTGAACGAAAAAGGAGGCGTGAAGAAAAATATATGGCTTTTCAAATCCATTATTTCAGTGTTCAAAGCGGGACGATTATAGCTTCTCGTAAATGGACTACTCGCTGTCAGCGAGTTGTTACAAGAGGTAAGCGATTAGCCAGTGGATACTTTTAGGTGGAAGCCGATAATGGAAGGAAGAAATATAAAAAATTTCAGGCACTTCTAAATGGAAAATCTATCTATGATGCAATTGTTTTGAGTGGTCTAACGGGATGCCGATGACTCACCGAATATGTTCGATGGCAAAGCTCGAAGCTAAAACTGAATGTGATCTATGATTGCATAAGATCATTGGCTTTCCTATGTGACTGATTATGGTATCTTGGGATACTGTGCATGGACGACAGAGGAGTGTGCTTGTGATGCTGTCAAGGGCGTTCCTAACCACTCCAGCGGAGTCATACACGTGGATCTCGTAATATACCAGACAGACGTCGCTTTAGGTGCAGTTCTGCTATATACCGGGTGAGGGATGAAATACACTACTGGCTATTAAAACTGCTGCACCAAGAAGAAATGCAGATGATAAACGGGTATTCATTGGAGAAATATATTATACCAGATCTGACATTTGATTACATTTTCACGCAATTTTGGTGCATAGATCCTGAGAAATCAGTACCCAGAACTACCACCTCTGGCCGTAATAACGGCCTTGATTCGCCTGGGCATTGAGTCAAACAGAGCTTGAACGCTGGTCGATCTGCTAGGCCAGCCTCACCCATTACATACCAATACCCACCCTATAGTCCTGCTCTCTTCCCATGCAATTATCACGCCTTAGATCCATCAAAAAAATACCTTGAAGGGTCGTGTTTCCTGTTGGACGAGGATGTGCAGCAGACAGTTCTGGACTTCTTCACGCAGGAAGACACAGTGTTTTATCATACGTGTATCTTCAACTGGGTGCCTCGGTGGGATGATTGCCTCAATGCTCACGGTGATTCTGCACAACTGGCATACCGATTGTGGACTGTACGGTCTTAGAACAGAAACTTTTGATTGCCATTTATATGATAAGCCAGATTAAATCTGCTAAACTGAATTTCAGTACCAAGAAACATAGAAGAAACGTAATTTCGTAGGTAATTCCGCCACCTGTCCGAAGGTTGGTTTGAACACAACGGCGGTTTATTAGACAGGGTCCTGTTGAAGGTGGTATTCCGTTGTTGTCTTACGACCTTTGAGCTGACTTATCCATTCAGTTATAGAGGGACCTACATCGACCCTTAACATCGACTCTCAAGCACGGTTCAGTTTGACATTGACAAACATTGATAAGAAGTGAATGACATAAAATCCTACGACTGACCAAGAATCGAATTTATAGACTTCGTAAATATCTTCAGTTGTGTGGCAATATTGTCTGTAGTTGCTTTAAAATATCTATAAATACCACGTGTTAATTTTGTAATAATTAACACAATTTAAACCCAAATTGTGAGGCTGCTCTTCAATAGTTAATTTTGCCTCTCCTTGACGATGATGGATTGTTTGATAGCTAGTATTATTTGGCTATCGTTATCATGAAGTTCATTCACCACAGTACATTGGGGCGTCACTTTGTCGAAAGGTGTTATTGAATTGCAGTAACGAAATCATGCCACGTGATTCGAATAAAACGTCAAATTTCATGAATGTTTCATTCTTTGACAGCGTACCCTACTTGCGAATTGCTGTTCAATATTCTTACTACACGTGACTGTAAAATTTAGTACACTACTTGGCTTCCTTTCGAATATTTCCTCCGACCGAATGTTCGCAACCGAGCACATCTGAAAACTCCTCAATAACGACTGCCGCACTGGCGCGCTCGCAAAGATAAGATACAGTGAAACTCATTGTTGAGGCCAAAAATGATTAACTGCGCGTTGTCGCACCTCACAGAGACTACATTTGTTTTCGTATCGATCGAGATGCAGAAACGGCAATCTCACAAAATATAATTTTTCTGCCATCAGAGATCAACGTGGAGCTATCGATAGTGCGAGTTTTGACCAAAGAAAACCTCTACTACAACGGAAATTTTCGAATATTTGCGTCCCTCACACTATCAGGTTTGTTTGTGGAAGTTGTTATCTGCGGGAAATAGTGTGCATCGTCGTAGAATTAACGTAACTGGAGGGCATAAACAATATTTTCCAAACTGACTTTTGCACCAAGAGTAATCTCTTGGACTCAAACTATTTCAAGTAACGTCTTCTTATGATTTTGTGATGTAAAGAACTCTAGACACCTCTCCAATTTCAGTGATTATTTCTTTCGAGCCTTTGCTGTCTTACTACAGCTACAGAACGGCCCCAATAATGCTATGAACGATCACTAAGAACGGTACTGTCTGATGATAAGTCTGTAGGCGACTTGAAACATGTATCCGCAAGTACGCATGGCAAAATAAAAATTCTACCTTCTTGGAAAGCCAATAGTTGCAAAAAAAATGGCTCTGAGCACTATGGGACTTAACATCTGTGGTCATCAGTCCCCTAGAACTTAAAAATACTTAAACCTAACTAACCTAAGGACATCACACACATCCATGCCCGAGGCAGGATTCGAACCTGCGACCGTAGCAGTCGCGCGGTTCCGGACTGAGCGCCTAGAACCACTAGACCACCGCGGCTGGCGCCAATTGTTGCAGTCCTTTTTCAAAACATCTACTTAGCTACTTTTCTCGTCCATTTTTGTCAGCTGAGCTAGTGCCCCAGCTCGAATGTAGTTCTCTTAGCCATGTATTACGAAACATGCAGGACATTCAAAACGAAATCATCATGAACTTTTCATTTTCGTGCCAAATAGTAGATAGCATTGAAAATTTCTTATGTGATCCGATTAAAAATTAAAAATAAAATTTAACAAAGTTCTTTACTCTGTCGCTAATTTTTTGAGCGTTTTTGTGGCCTTCTTCTGCCTATTAGCAACTGTTTTGATGTGTGACTATTGACCAGACATTTCTGCACCTACGATGCTCAACAGATTTGTTTTTCCCTGATACCTCTCTGTCATCCTTGAAAGATTTTCTATCGTCACGTGTTCATTACAGATCCAACACTGTAGTTCAAACGTCACTGTTCATTCCCTGTATACGATTTAGTTCTGTGATTCACATTAATTACAACATATCACGTTCTGCTTTGAACGTACCTCCACAGGCTAGGTCAGTAATACCTGTTACTGCAATGGCACTCTTCCGGAAGTAGATGGCTTGAATTTGGATCATATAAGAAATTTTCATCGCCCTCTACTATTTGGCAAGCAAAATGAGAAGGTCATGATGATTTCGTTTTGGAATGACTTGCACTTTACGTAATATTAGAGCATTTCCTTTTTGGTGTTGCTACTTTCAAAAACCATAGATTTTCCACTTCTGAACCGATTTTACAGAATATCCGTAAAATATGTCTTTACAACTCTTATGGAAGAAAGCAAATTTTTTGGGTGGTAGGCCAGCTGATTCTTTCCTGGAGAATCCCCGCTGTAAGCAACGATGAAGCTACCGGAGACTTTTGTGGTCGCCGTGTACGGAGTAACCCCGCGTCCTCTCACCATCGCGGAGACACGTCTGAGGAAACGGCGGAAGAAGTGGTGTGTGTGTGTGTGTGTGTGTGTGTGTGTGTGTGTGTGTGTGTGTATCTTGAGGCCGTCGGAGTGCGCCCAAGGAGACGGTCGTAAAGAGGCCTGCACTTCGCCAGGGGTAATTGTGTAATGAAGGTCCGGGGACCGCGTGGTCTTAAAAAGTTATTAGTGTGTTGTGTCCGAGGTTACGAGCGCGGCCACATTACTGGATTACACGGCGTCTCCCGGGACACTAACGCCGCCCCACACCTGTCGCGGCCGCCCCCGTGCCGCCTCTGCGCCACCCCCGCTAGTCATGTCGGAATGCGACTGCCATCCCACGACCTGCCTTGCTCTTCACTAATCTAAGGTAGCCGATGTGTCACTCATTTGGCCGACCAACTTTGCCTAGCAGTGGCATTTTCAATGCCAGACTGCATAGAATACATCCTCTCAGTTTCCTCAAGCGCCAATGAACGACCCAAAATTTATTCTCTGCAGCCTACATTGACAAGAGCCACCGAGGCAACGACGAAGTGATTGAGAGCGAATGGCGCTACTGATATTTTAACCCTCAAATAAGCAATGGTGATTGCAGCGGACCTTTTACACTTCTAATGAACTCCTTATCGCCGGTCTTTCAATAACCAATCAAAAACTCGTCTCCATGTACCCTCCCATATTTCTGTCTCTACCCCCTCCCCTCTTCTCTCTCCCTCTCTCACCCTCAGCCCCCCCCCCCCCTCCGTCTCTCTCTCTCTCTCTCACTTCCATGCCTGCTTGTGTTTCCGAAGACAATAAGTAAGCTTCATTACTGCATGGATGTTTATAAGAGACATTACACAGATCACCGTAACATTACCAGTGACACACAGAGACGTACAATTCAGTAATCGCAAAATGGTAGTAAGTGCGCATATTCCTACAAATCTAAAGTTCGCCTGCTTTCCTAGTATAAATGCAAATGACAAAACAGGAATCCTTGTTACTATCAAGTTAAAAATGCTCCTCTTCTGTACTCTGTACTTAAGTTTTGTATATGTTCCCTGAATTCATGACTGTTTCTTATGTTTTTGTCGTTATTCCCAACTCTAGTAAATCTGTTTTAACTACTATGATCCATGAAATGAGCGTTTTGGGATTTTTGACAAAGAAGTTGAATATTTTTTCTCAGTCTGTCGGTATTCATCTTTTGTAAGTGGTCATGAAATGTAGTCCTCCACTTTTCCATTATATCTATTATATTACAATTTTTCATACATATCCATGTTGCCTATCAATTCCGAAAGCCTGTTATCATGCTTTTTACCTAAAAATTTTCGAATTATTTCTTTCTTCTTCAAATTATTTAACTGTTTGGTTGTGTATATGGCGAGGCACTATGAGGCACATAGACAATCGGTTTTAATCACAATATTATAATGCCTCAATTTTGTATTAACAGGTAAAGATTTTTAATATGCGTCTCCTTTGTTAAATGGAATGCCATTTCCATTTTTCTGTCTCTAACTATATTAGCTGGGTTGTCCAGAGAATTGGGAAGGATTGTTTGTACCAATTATTTGAATTACGAAACTTAAATACTTTTCCACATTTTGGTTATATATATTTTGGTGTACCTTAAACGTTTGTCCCATATACGTTTTGTTTGTTCGTTTTCTCTCTCTCTCTCTCTCTCTCTCTCTCTCTCTCTCTCTCTCTCTTTCTTTTTTTTTTCAAACGAAATTCTTAATCCAATTTTTTCTGCTACCTCTTGAGGAATGCTTATATGTTTCGTTGCATCTTGTAGACTCTCTGCTACGATTCCTAAATCATAAGCAAATGCTAAGCAGTCAGTTTCAAGGTTCTCTGTCTTTCTTCTAAGTTTTTCTTCATCTAGTCCCTATTCTCCAATCCTTTTTATCCATTCTCGCACTACTTTCTCCAACATGGAACTGAATAATAATGGAGACAGTCCATTTCCCCCTGCCTCACCTTGTTTTAATTTCGACAGGTTTTGTTATTTCGCGTAAAAATTTATCTTTCTGAATTGGATTAGGCAAATTTTGCTTAATTATTGCCTTTTTTTACAGTCAGTACCAAATTCTTGTAGGTCACTGAATAGTGTATTTCTATTTAGAACAGTTTCCATCATGCATCGGCTATCTCAAATTATCTTGAAAGTGTTATTATACAATTCAAAACTTAAAACTGGGATTATGAATCGTAGGGAGCTAGTTTTGGTCTGCCCCGGGTATTTCATTTCCGTAGTACCACCCATATCTAGGATGCATTAGCTTATTCGCTACCTGGGGTGGCGCCCAATGAAGGATCTAGCACCATCACACGGGTTTGGATTTCTATATTAGGCAGATTTTAAGCCTCATATCCGTTTCACTAGAAATAAGTGAAAAACAGAAAATATCTTGACATATTTCTCCTCGCGAGACTTCACGAGCAACAATACGGAAATTTGAATTTCTGTTTCCAATCGCGAAGCATCTATACAAGCAACGTAACCACAAAATCTAATCTAGTCCCATGTTTAGCCAGTGAGTGCTGCGGACTACGCATTAATCTCTCGTCTCTTACAAGCTCCTTGTGGATGTGGTTTGCCAATGACTTCCTCCGACTTATTAATACGATATAAAGTGTATATCCGTGTCATGTGGGTGACTGTGACAAGTGCTGGTAGGGTGCTGGTAGAGTGTTGCGTTGTGTTTGCGCTGTTCTCACCTAATATGGAACGAAGGAAGCGAGATGGCGAAACCCGGCGCCAGTAATTACGTACCTTCTCTCGACTGGCATCAAAACGGTCACTTGGCTGAACGTCCCCATTGCCATCGATAATATCGCATGCCTATGATATGTGAACCACTGCTGAGCTGTTTTGACTTTAACCTAGGACGGTATAACCCAAGGTCTGTTCCTTACTTTTTGACCAAATCCTCATGATTAAAAATTCTTCATTCACTCCTTTTTCAGGTCTGTTTGTACTTCCAATGTATCTTCTTGTTGCATATGGAAGGGTGGATTTTGAAGTGCACTTTGAGAAAAACGTAAACCACTAGAATGTTTTATGAATCAAATCTGGCAAATTGACATAGAATACAATTCATCGACTAGACGACAGTGGGTTAATAAGAGTTCCGTAAAATTTCAGTGAGCTGCATGTAAGAAAATTTCCTTTAAACATTATGTAGCGCATACTTCATTGGAAAAACATTTCCTTGATAAAAAGTTGACGAAATGTCTAAATAAAAGCGATAGTCGGTTGGCGAGAGGTTTCAATTACGAATCCAGGCGAATATTTATGTTTAGTCAGTCAGCGTGTAGTACTTACCCATTATTCTTTGTCTCCGGAGATGAGTACCAGCAGAACACCATACGTCCTCGTTATCTCCCTCAAATGAAAAGTCATTTGTAACATGTGTTTCGAGTCCTCATCAGCATCCATCTGTCATGCACGATGGCGACGATTGCTAGGTAATACTCATATGGCGTAATGCAGTCGTCGTCTGCTGTTAATTCTTACAAATGCGTGAATATTATCGAAATGTGGCTAAATACAAATGAACCCTGTATGGGGAAGACATTCTGTTGATTTCGTGATTTGAAAGTGATACGCTACTCCTTTTACTTACAATAATCTCGAATCGAGACTTCTCTGTTGACGATTAACAACAGTGATACTATGACACCAACCAGCGAAACATTCGAAGTGAAACTCATGTTATCGTGACACACTCGTTCCGAATTACGCGATCGGCAGTCGCTTAACTGGTCTGCTTACACATTATAAATCGAGAGTTTCATTAACATCCGTCTTCTGGTCTTTCCAGGTTATGTAGGATCACTGAACCCAAAGCAACCCGCTCGTGGAACAAATCATTACACAAGGCACAAGACACTGATAAAAATTGAAATCTAACACATAAGAAACAAGAAAATAAGCAATTTGGAATACACAAAGAAAATGAATAACACATCAAAGCGAATGGCTCATTAACACTACGAAGAAATCGTGGGTAGAAAGTAATGTATTAGCTTTTGAGTATTGTACATTCTCTTAATTCGATTGCTAACGAACAAAAATTAGAGAAAATTTCCGTATGGTGCAAGATGTAATTCATTTATTTAAAGAAATAACGCAACCTCGATTCGCGAAAAACTCCTATAATCTTCCTAATAACACGTATGAACTACGATACTCCAACAATGAAGTTGGAAATACAAAATTTGTATCATAATAATTATTCTAAAAATCCAAATCCGAAAATAAAGCATAGTGCTGGTTACAACTTCACATATTGTAGTCTTCGTAAAATTCATGCACTTAACGGGGCACGCCACTGGATGTAATACATACCCTCTGTACATATTCTGTACAATCATCAGGAAGTACTGAATTGCATTAATTTGCCATGATTGTCGGTCTTGTAAGTCTATTTTTGTATGTGTTTCTTAATGTGCAAAAACAAAAAATATCTGATGGTGCAAATGGTTCAAATGGCTCTGAGCACTATGGGACTTAACTGCTGAGGTCATCAGTCCCCTAGAACTTAGAACTACTTAAACCTAACTGACCTAAGGTCATCACACACATCCATGCCCGAGGCAGGATTCGAACCTGCGACCGTAGCGGTCGCGCGGTTCCAGACTGTAGCGCCTAGAACCCCTCGGCCACTCCGGTCGGCAAGTAAGGAAGGAAGATAAAAGTTTAACGTATCGTCGACAACGACGTCTCTAGAATAAGAGCACACTCTCGTTCAGGGAAATAAATTTGCCGTGCCCTTTGAAAGGAACCACACCGGCTTTCGCCCTATGTGAATTAGAGGAACCACGGGAAATCTAAATCTGGTTGGCCAGACGCAGATCTGAGCTGCCGTCCTTCAGACTACGAACACAGAATAAGTTCACACATTGTTTATTCACACCATGTAGGCTTTCGCCGACGTATTTGCGTTCTTGGCGATTTTTGTTTTCTGGTCACTAGAACGTGGCCTAAAGCCTTTCTCACACCAGATGGGTTGGCTAAATTGATGCGGAGCTCTACGAATTTTGTGACATCACTTCCTGTTATTTCACGCTAAGGAGTCATTGCCTCGCGTGAAACACAAAATAAGTTCTACGGGATTTCGGGAACGTGCTACGAAAGACTGAACCAATAAGATACAAGAACGCTCTCGCGTCACAAGCAGAATTTTTGAGACGCCATCTTGGTCTTCGTCGTTTTCAGTTGAGGCCATATCTGATGGGTTTTGTATCATAACTTACATCCTATGAATATATGCTTTTTCAAAGAGCTACCACAATTAGGATATCGCAAAAAAGCTTTGTTAATGGTACGATTTGTTTTAATGAATTACGAGAAACGTCATACTGGTGGTTAAACAGTTATCGTAATTAGAAACTTTCGGGAACGGCATATTGAAGATTAACCAAAAATCCGTTGCTCTTGATAGGATTTGTTATAATTAAATGTTAGTTAATACCACATTGGCTAACAAACATCGTAGCATAAAATACAAGGTCGTATGTATTACTGGTTGGAGGCACCAAACTATGAAATCATAGGCAGTGTAATTGTGTCTTTCTGTATCAGTTTTTTTAGTCACCTTCGCATTTTCTAAAAGACTGTGGTACTTTCTTATTAACTGAATAGATGTATTGGCTGTAATATTCGATGTAACGCAAATAAAAGTGCGCTCTCTCTCTCTTTCTTTCTCTCTCTCTCTCTCTCTCTCTCTCTCTCTCTATCCCTCTCCCTCTCTCTCTCTCTCTCTCTCTCTCAGGAACTCTTATAAGCTGATATCCTTACTGACTGGACATGGAAAAAATTGGAAATTTGTGGTAAGTTACTATAGAACCAAACTGCTGATGGCATCGATTCCTAGGCCTACACACTACTTTAACTTAAACTAACTTCCGCTAAGGACAACAGACACGCGCGCGCGCACACACACACACACATATATATCCTTACAAGCAGAAATAATCGATCCAATAGAAACTGAAGACAGAAATGTATACAGGGACAAGATACACAAATGGAATGTGAGAGCCGCGTGGTTTGAGGCGCCCTGTCACGGATTGCGCGGCCTCTCCCGCCGGAGGTTCGAGTCCTCCCTCGGGCATGGGTGTGTGTGTTGTCAGCATACTTTAGTTTAAGTAGTGTGTAAGTCTAGGGACCGATGACCGTAGCAGCTTGGTCCCTTAGGAATTCACACACATTTGAACATTTGAAATGTGGGGTCATAGAATGAAGCCTGAAAGAAACCAGGGACAAAGTGGACTGAAGACAGAAAGAGACACTATGGAGAAAAAGATGAGAAAATCGTGGAAGATTAGAAAGAACACTGAAATGAGGCAGAATGCTTTGCGTGATCCTACAGGATCTCGATGCAAATAATGATAGTAATAATAACAATACCAATATATGGCGGTCAGAAACAGTGTGAAGAGCTTGTAAGGGTGTTGCAACCGGGTAGGTTGTGCTAAGAAATAATTGTGACCGATAAAAATAGATACATTGCGCTGTTTCCGCGTTAATTAGCGTCGAAGTTAGCCAATCAAACAGTTGCGCGCGCAAATTCAAACGGCCTGCCATAGACGATGTTGTCAAACGTTATTTTCGTTTGGGTCCCTCAAACCGAACAAGAGAGCGATACAGAAATTGGACACTGGAACGTAGTGAGGATCGAACCCAAGCCAAAGGCTGAGAGGTCTCATGGGCTATCATCTAAGGTAAGAGAACAACTGACACTAACTGTATCTGGAGAGCCGCTTGAATTTGCGCGCGGAACGGCCTGAATGGCTAGCTTCAATGCTAATTAACTCGGTAACAACGCAACTTAATAAATTTTTTTCCCTAAACAGTTATTTCTCAGCACAACATACCCTGAAACACCCTTACGAGCTTCTCAGACTACTACTGAAAACTAATACATATCAACGTCAAGAAACTACAAAACTGGTTTATTTGCTGTTAATCCCACCTTATTTTTTTCTCATTACGTTCTATTATGCACTTTAGATGCTTGAAAATGGCATAATGCCGAAATTACCATTGTAAAATAAAATACTAACCGCTGACTGCAAAATGACGCCATTTAAAGAACTTATTATAGCCGTGGACCTATATCACAAGAAATTAATAGCTATAACTAAATTGCACCTCTTGAAACGTCTTTTTCGTAGTGTGTCATCGCCATCTCGGGTCGAGGCATATTACGTATTGGATGAACTAGCTGTATCAGGGAGACCCCCACAGGAAAGCACAAGTGTCAGTAATTTACAACTGCTGCCAAAGTAAACTTTCAGTTTCGGTGCGTAAGTTAAAGTTAACCCCAAGTCTCTAACTTCATTCGTGTATGAGATTTGTGAAATGGGGCGAATCCTTTTGAAACACCCCGCACAGTTGGGCGTCCCGGTCTCTGACGCAACGCCGCTTTCGGACGTTAACGGAAACAAGATTGTGTTGTCGCTGACGTCTTTCCCTCGTTCAGAGCGCGGACGGCGCGCCGAAATTAATGTTCTCCCTCCCAGTGACTAAGCTAAATACTGGCAAACGGATGGCTTTGTGAGTGGCGGCGCGGGTCGAGTCAGTAGATCGCGCCAGCTTGATTGAGTTGCTGGGCTGTGCATTAACGGCCGGCGAACACGGCGCCGGAGTCATAGGTCGCCATCGGCGATGTTATTTGTGCGATCGCAGATCAGCGCGACGGCGACATTCATCAGCCGCTCTCCCACATAGTGGCGCACCGCGCACAGCCAGCACTTCGTTCTAGATAACTTTCTGCACTATCACGCATCTCCTCCCAAGGGAAGCGACTACAAAGAACTTCTTTTTTTAATTCTTCCTCTAAATCGTAGGATCCACATTTTCGAATAAATCACAAACAACACGGCAGTTATTCACCTACTGATTGCATCTATAAGGAAACACTATTAAGTGATATCCTGAAAGTTATTGGTAAATTTCGGCTACTTTCTACAACTTTAGTAAAAAATTCAAAAATAAAAAAAAAAGATTTTTAAAACCAGAAGACTACAGATAATAAGACACTGGACAAAAAATTGGTCACGATTGGAAGCCGTAACGTTAAAACAGTGTGATGCCGCTTCTAGCATTGACAATTATCTCCGTTACGCGAAGAAAAGAGTTCACGAATTTCTTCAGCTATACTACAGTCATCTGAAGTCACTCTTTGATATGGGAGGCGATGAAAAAGTTTCCAGTCCGTACAGTCCGGAATCGGTATGTAGTCAGGCAGAATCGCGGTGAGCACTGAGGCAATCATTCCACCTACGCACCTGGTTGAAGGTATCCGTTTGGTAACACACCGTGTCCTCCTGCGTGAAGAAATCTGTAACTGCCTGCTGCACACCCTCGTTCGACAGGAATCGTCGACCTTGAAAGGCCTTTTTTAAGGGACCGAAGGCTTGATAATCACACGAGGAGAGATCAGAACTATATGACGGGTGCTCGAGTGAGACCCACTTGATATCGTTTGGCTTCTGCGTTATAATACTGGCGATATGAGGACGTGCGTTATCATTAAGCAGCAGCACCACTTGTCGCAGCCTCCCCGGAAGTTTCGCCTTAATTGCAAACCGTAATTTCTCCAGCATTGCGTAGTACCTTTCCCCAGTGATGGGGACACTAGGTTCCTCGAAAGCAATAAGCTGTGGGCCCCAGTAACCAAAGAACAGTGTGAGAATCGCGTTTCCATCGGATGGCTGGCTCTTGAACTTCTTGGGAGAAGGGGCAATGAAAGACACCATCGTTGTCGCTTTAGACCCTGGTCCCCAGTAGGTGGCACCAGCTTTCGTCGCCTGCAACGCTGTTCGCCATATTGCACGTTTCCGCATTTACTGCGCGCACGTCGGAAAGACAAGACTGCCACACTAATCCCTTGCCTAATTGTCGGTGCTTAGATACTCGCATCAGATCGCGCCATGTTGCATATACCCTGCAGCAACGTCCTCAGATGGAAACTTTTTGATTGCCCCATATAATTAGTGACGTAGAGCTACCAAATTGTGGGTATGTGTATTGTTGCGTTTTACCAATCGTTCCAAATAGTCTCACACTTGTTCAACGCGGCTGAGATCCAGTAAGAGTGCGAAAGGGTTGCCAGACGTCCGCATTTACGCAGACATGTCCTCATTTTCGAAGTGAAATGTAGCGTCCGCACACATTTTTGCGATTTCTGTTAACGTACGCATTTTTTGGTTTTGGGATGAAGATATTTTGATTTTTGTTTTCATGTCGTATCGTCAACAATTTATGTACTTTTTACTACGGTCATTGAATTGCATCATTTGTTATTAGCTTAAATTCGATCTGTTACACTCACAAAATCGAAAATATCGATTTGTATTACATACAAATTATGTTTCTTTTACCTTCGAGATAGCTGCTTCGATCATAGGTGGTATCTACGGTCAAAGCATAGCTGTGATTGTCTACGTGCTGTTTGTTTTTGTGTGACACACGTGTTTTTAGCGAACTTGTTGATCATCCAGCTGCATCTTTACTTTCCGTATTCATCTTATTGGGTAAGTTTCATGACTTTCAAAATACAGCTTATGGCACAGAATTATAGTTAAATTTTGTAAGTGAAGACTTTTTCATGGTTTAGCTGAACAATACGTTTTGATCATTCTTTGTTTAACTTTTGTTTAAGCTAATTTCTCATCATGCCAAAGGGGAAGTGTGCATTTACGGATAAACTCCGAGAAAAAAATCGGAGCTTTCGTCCTGGAAGAGTTCAATGGGAAGCAGAATCTATGGTTTGTTGCCCAGGGACCTATGTATCTATAGCAAATCACGGCACCAGCGATCTGGAAGTTCATATGAAAACAGGAAATCATATGAAGTGTGTTAGAGGTGCAGGTTCTTCAGGTAAAGTGAGTAATTTTTTTAACAAAACCCTGTGCTGAACTGGACACCAAAGAAAGTGCTGCTGAGGGAACTCTTGCTTACTATACCGTGTTTCATCACAGCAGTTACAAATCTATGGACTGTACCAGTGGACTGCTGAGAGAAATTTTCCATGACTCGTCCATATCATCAAAAATCTCGTGTGGACGTACCAAAACTGAAGCAATAGTGAATTCAGTTCTAGCACCTCATTCACTAGAATGCGTCATGAAAGATCTGGAGTGCATTCCTTTTGTTGGTGTCTCGACAGATGCTAGCAACCATGGGAATATTAAAATGATCCCCATTGTAGTTCATTACTTTGATCATAGGAATGTGCGGTAAGTCGCCAGGGTATTCGCCAAATCAGAGACGTATGTGTGCAGCTCTGTAAACACAGCTGTTGTCATCTTAGAAGACGGGATTGTCAACAGCAGACGCATCGTGAACATGTACAACACATAGCATCACTTGGCCACTATGAATGTTGATAGTGGCAGAACGGTTCTAGGTGCTTCAGTCCGGAACCGCGCTACTGCTGCTGCTGCTGCTGCCACGGTCGCAGGTTGGAATCCTGCCTCGGGCTTGGATGTGTGTGATGTCCTTAGGTCAGTTAGGTTTAAGTAGTTCTAAGTGTAGGGGACTGATGACCTCAGATGTTAAATCCCATAGTGCTCAGAGCCATTTTTTTGAATTTTGATATACTGTAGGGGCCTGAGTCGAGACCCCTGCTATTATCTGGATGACGGAGCGTGGAGAGTGGTGCAGCAGACCAGTCGGCGGAATAAGAATTTAGTACTTCAAACATTAGAATCGTGTATTTTTCTTTGTGGAGGTGCCCAGGCCAGCGGCAGTGCAGCGCACACCCTCGGAACGAGCTGACGCTGTCTCAGCAATCTCCGGAGGACGTCGACCCGGCGGCATCCATTCACGTAAACACGATGTCGGGAGGGCAGTAGGTGTGTCTGGCGGCCTGCGTAGCTCGTACGTCAGGCGATGATGCCCAGGACAGTGACTGCGTATTACCAGAGCACCCTCGTGGATATCGAAGGAGTGTGCTCGGGTAATCTCTCAGCAGCTCTGCACGGTGTGTAGATGGACAACAGTATGACCCTTCCACCCAGGAAGGCCGGGGATGTCAGTGACTGCTTACAGGTATTATTCAGGGGCAGCAACAGTTAGCACGCCTCCCGAATACTGCGATAAGTGGATGATCTGGCGAACACGATCATTTGGGCTCACGAAGCCAGAAGTAGATGTCTCCAAGTCCTCTCGTCAGTGGTTGCGATGTCGGCAGTACACAGCAACCTGTTACAGCGGACTAGACAGGTAGCAGTTTCGAAGACGGAGGTGTTCTTTGCGAGCTGTAGTGGCACATCACAAGTTCAGCCTCGTAGCTGGTGAACTGTAACGTAATTCCTCGGAAGGCTCGGAAGCCTTAGTATTTATTACTGCTCTTCTGAGACAATGACGTTATGCCAGGCAGGCGATGACTGAATGAGGCCTACTGTCCCGGGCTCATCAGCAGTCTTCACTCCACCTCTATTTCGGAAGAATTGCTTTCAGGGCTTCAGCTTGTTGCCTTTCCGTCTTATCACCAGACTGATAGGTATTACTGTAAATCTTTTACTCTCTTGTGACATCAAGCTGTGCTGTTATAATGACGTCACGTCTTCTAATAGCTGAGGTCATGTCGCTGAGTCCACGTTTCAGACCTGTCGCTCGCGCAAGGTGAGCAATATCTTCCGTGTTTGCTCTGGTGCTCGCAATGTCGGCTTCTGCCTGTTTGTTGTTCCAGTTGTGACGCATGGTGTTGGCCAGGACTGCCTTTGCTTGGTGCTAGCTGTAGAGGACATCAATAAAATTCTACATCTGCCCACAACGCTTTTTTCCTGTGTAAAAATACACAGCCTAAAAAAAAAGTGAAGCACCCAGGAAGATGAAACGAAATGATATTTCACGCGTTGAGAGAATATGTGATAATTCAGTGATTACAAATTCAAGTCAAATTTACGAAGAACTTGGCAGTGTGAACCTGCTTACCAGTAATGACGATCCACTGCCTCTGGCCGGGATGCACGCACTCATTCAGTTGGTAAGGTCGTCGTTTCCTCATCTGAGCAGGAACACCCACAACTGTTCCTTCATATCTTGGACATTGACACTGGGACATAGTTCACGTCCGACCTGGTGCCATTCATGTTCTATCGAGGTCAGACCTGGGGATGTATCGGGCCACGATAATACCTCAGAAACACGCAGACATTCCATACGGACATGTGACATGTGTCAACGAGCATTGGTCTGTTGAAAAATGGCACAACGGTACCGTCGCGTGAGAGGTTTCACATGAGGACGCAAGATGTTCGTGAGGTACCGTTGTGCCATCAGAGTTCACTCATCACTACCAGCCGTGACCTGAGTCATACCCAATGGCTCGTCACTATATGACGCCTCAAGTAATACCGCTGGCCTATCCAAAACTAGTACAGCTGCTAGTGCGGGATGACAAAGAGTGTTGCAGTGCGGCCATTCCTTGCTCTCGGGTGATAGGCACAGGTGTGATGTGGTTACGATATGCTTGGTGCACAATTCGGCGATCCTGCCTGATGGCAGTCAGACGTGGCCTAGCGGAACCTTGACGACGAGTATGCCTGCCCTCACGTTCCCATGTAGTCCAACATCAGGTCACTATCACATCCGAATGCGCTACTTATCTGGATACTGCACGATTCGACTACCTGGCGAAATCAAGACCCACAGTGTGGCCCATTCCAAACTGTTAGATGCTGATAACGCTGTGTGACACGAGTACATAGCATCTCCGCGTACTTCACATTGATCACTCAACATCAAATGCTGTTCACTCCCCTTGCATTCCCTATCAGGCCTGGTAACAACACTGAAGACGAATAATACTGACTCACTATAGGTGGCCGTTCCACCTGTCGTAGAGAATTGTAACTCTAATCATGTACATATCCGCCGATGGTGTGTACGTTTATTTAGTTATACTGACATCTGACCATGTCTTCAGTGTGCTTCTCTTTTTTGGTCAGCCGGGTAAATATTCTGGTTCATTTCCACGGTAGCATGAAGGAGTGGGCCTAAGTCACGAAATGTGCTCCCTCGCTCCCCCTCCCCAAAACATCGCAGAACTAAAATACACTTCGCACAAGTGGCAAAATGAAAGCCTCGTTGGACCGTCGGATCATTCCATTTTTATACGCATCCGGTTTTTTGGTCCATTGAAGACGTGCAGCCTTATGTGCTGCTGTGAAGTTTCATGCAGTTCCCTTCTCATTGTTCCCTGAGAGACTGGCTAAGATGTGCAGCAGCAGTACATGTTGAGTTTGAAACCGATTGCCATTGTCAAGTCGAGACACTCGCCTCCGGTCCCTGCCGGTTACGATTCTATCCCGAACACTGTTCTAACATCGTCTTACACGGCTATTCGTAGTGCTCCAGTCTTTGTAGATCCATTGATATTGGGTAAATTTATTCACGGTGCAACCATAGGTAAGTCGAAACACAATAGCTTCTTTCTGCCATTCTGTCATATTTCCAGTCCACCCATCTTACATCATACACATACGCACCACTTCACTGCCGTATGCCAGTGGTGGAGGGTCACTTGACCACCTGGTGCGGGGTTTTCACTACCTGCAGCGCTAGGGTCATCTTTTAAGGAGGTGGCTAATACACCGTCTAGCGAGCTTGTTTGTATACGGCATACTATCAAAAAACCTTTTCCCCTCGTAAATTCCTTCTATTCCAGCTGGTTAAGTTGATGAAAGATAAATTTCCAAAACGAATGTATTTTGGAAGTTGTTTTGTCAGCACAGTCCTCTTTAGTTTTCGATAGTTACAAAGAAACAAACTTTGGTTCTTGGATGCTACAGAGAAATAGTGCAACAGTTGATGGATGAAATGGCCGGTTGATACGTGATGTGAGTAGTACAATGTACAAGTTGCAGCTGGCTGTAATGCGAGACTTCTCCACGAGGGGAGCAAGAGAGAAAACATGAATCGGTGGGATCTTCTTCGGAGAAACAGCCGAGAAATTGGGAACATTAGACCGACATGTGATACACGGATACGTGGATCTCTCTCATCACAGCTAGAACTGATGTGTGGTGGCCTGATTACGAATGTTCTTCTATGAAACGAAATGATGTCTTAGAAAGACGCGGAATCAGTACTCGGTATGAACTGTGTTTCGTTATTGCAAATAGTGAGTGGCCTAAGTCAGTTTAGGTTGGTAATGAGGTGCATTTGACAGACACTATGTGAAACGTGAAGACTTTAGAGATCGTGAGGTGTTTTCTCAGGTACTACAAATAATGCGTTTCCTTCATGGAAACGTTTTTGTACCTTCAGCAAACAAACAAAATTTCAGTAGCGTCCCTGCTAATGGCAGTGTGTCTGGTTCCACTGTCGGGCGTACACACGACCTGAGGAGGAGTACTGCTACGGCGAGGGTGGATGACATGTGGCAACTGTTCTGCAATCAGATGCAGATGTGCAGCAGTTGTTATTGGATACAAGAACATTCTGTAACGTTGCAGCCAGGCGTAGCTTAAAACTGATGTGTGTCAAATATATTCTTCGACTAATTCTTGATCCAACAAAGCGCCTCTGATTGAAGAAAAGAAGCGCCATAGCATTGTTTTCGAGTCTCAATTTTTCGGTAGTCGTTATTGAAGAAACGTTCGAAACTTTAGCATTAACTACTTCATTACAGTTCGAAACTACGCACAGGTAAATGAAATGTCGTGTGGCTAGGGCCTCCCGTCGGGTAGACCGTTCGCCTGGTGCAGGTCTTTCGAGTTGCCGCCACGTAGGCGACCTGCGCATCGATGGGGATGAAATGATGATGATGATGATGATGATTAGGACAGCACAACACCCAGTCCCTGAGCGGTGAAAATCTCCGACCCAGCCGGGAGTCGAACCCGGGACCTTAGGATTGACATTCCGTCACGCTGACCACTCAGCTACCGGGGCCGGACTACGCACAGGTAATATCCTCAAATGAACAAGGAAGCAGCTCGTAGTGTGGCGCACTACAGCGAAACGTCTATCCTACATTTTACGAGAAGCAATAAGCAATTCTACTTTTGAATATGAGTGCTGCAAATAAAAACACTGAGCATCAAATCACAGGTGGAATTAACGTGAGCGACAAGCGTTAAAGGTACGAGAGCTACAAGAATATTCCTGGACAATTTGTTCAATGCTCCAAAGCGTGTAACCAGTAGGCATAGTACATGTCACAGGTAGATCAGTTGTCACGCGATGCTACGGGGGCCTCACACAACAACGTGCATGTAGCTGCTTTTCAAATGGCTCAAATGGCTCTGAGCACTATGCGACTTAACTTTTGAGGTCATCAGTCGCTTAGAACTTAGAACTAATTAAACCTAACTAACCTAAGGACATCACACACATCCATGCCCGAGGCAGGATTCGCGCCTGCGACCGTAGCGGCAGCTCGGCTCCAGACTGTAGCGCCTAGAACCTCACGGCCACTCCGGTCGGCGTAGCTGCTTTTCTGTGACCTATTAGTGGCAAGTAAGGCCTGTAATATGGAAATACTTACGAATTTTTTTTTAGTATCTGCATTCTGTTAAGCAAATCAGGAAAAAAATTGTGATTTACAGTGAGAAAGCTTACTTTCCAGCCGAATGTAACTTTTAAACCGACGTCTTTCAAAGACCGTTCTAATTTACTTCTTCCCAAAACTTTTGCTTCTGTGAGAGATGATGACTTGGTGGTCCTCCGCGAATTTAATTTGATCTCCACATCAGCGGGTGGATAGGGGGGGGGGGGGGGAGAGGGGCTTCACAAACATCCAAAATTTCGGCCGTAAAAACTGGTTCTTTTGAGAGATTATTAGATGCTTTTCTTACAACATATGCCGGTTGAGATTTTAAAATATTTATCTTGCACTTTCGTGCGAGTCAAATAAGCACGTGTTTCTCCCGTATAAATGTTTTTCAAGCAAGCTATTTCGTATACAAACAGCAATTTCTCTACGTCCTATCAATATATGGAACTCTGCCAGTCGCTTTCACTCCAAATGAGCCTATGTTAGCACCCGTCGACCTCGAAGTCATTTGAGACGGAGAACTGGCACAGGTGGGGAAGGTTGGTGGACGCAGAGGGCCTTGGCCGTTCTGAGGAACTATAACCTGAAGCCGCTTAGAGAAATACAGGAAAACTGAAATCACTATCAATGGACGGAATATGAATCCAGTTTTTTAACAACTGCGACATCTTGCCTCTTGCCACTTCTTTCTTCCATACAGTTTGAGAGCAGTTCATTTAACTGACATCACTGTTTGCTTTCTGCAGACTGTCAATGGTTTAAATAAATTACCAGGCATAAAAACCATGTCTTCAGCCATAAATATTTTATGCAACCAAAACACTTAATTTCGAGCCTTCATGTCCAGTAACAAGTACTGAAACAACGATGTGAATTAACAACCCTTAGTTGATTCACCTTTTTCATATTGATGTTTGTCATAGTTAAATATAAATTCAGTTTTGTGTGCATAAGATCCGTCTTTAATAACGTTAAACGTTGAAGCTTAAAAAAATGGTTCAAATGGCTCTGAGCACTATGGGACTTAACATCTATGGTCGTCTGTCCCCTAGAACTTAGAACTACTTAAACCTAACTAACCTAAGGACATCACACACATCCATGCCCGAGGCAGGATTCGAACCTGCGACCGTAGCAGTCGCGCGTCTCCGGACTGAACGCCTAGAACCGCTAGACCACCGCGGCCGGCGTCGAAGCTTAAATATCTTTGTTCTCCTTAAAAGGTTTTTAATATTATTATTAATGATAATTCTTCACTAAACCTTATTTCTAAAAGTAATAAGCACTACACACAATCATTGTTGTCCATATATACATAATGAACCCGGAATGCTCATGAACAAACTCGGAAATATATTAATTAATAACGGATAACATTAAATATATTGCTCTTCCATGTGTTAACATTGTGAACGATTTACGTTAATTTCTTCTTTTGAGACAAAAACACGCCTCCGTTTAAAATATTCTTGCCGCCTTATCCCTTGTAGAAACTGTAGTTCAAATGGTTCAAATGGTTCTGAGCACTATGGGACTTAACATCTATGGTCATCAGTCCCCCAGAACTTAGAACTACTTAAACCTAACTAACCTAAGGACATCACGCAACACCCAGTCATCACGAGGCAGAGAAAATCCCTGACCCTGCCGGGAATCGAACCCGGGAGAAACTGTAGTAATCAACCCAACGTAGACTCAGTTTAGTTATCGAATTCATAAACCTAACGTTTTTCTACTTTTTAACTTTGCTCATCTTTGAAAGTACTACTGCAACGCTGTAGAAATAACCTAAAAAATTCTGGATACTATAAATCAAGTCTGACGTATTCCAAAGTGACGCCCCTTCAATGGGTAAACATCCTCAGAAAACGAGTGTCTATTGCGAACATTAGAATCAGAACTAATCTTCCTTCTCCACGAACAAAAAGAGCAGGCGCAATAGGCTCCCAGGTAAACGACGCTTCATCTTCGTGGTCAGAAAATCCGACCTGGACAACGCTAGCTGCGAACAGAAGCCCTGTTGTTTAGGCGCAGCATTATGATTTGCGAACAGATATTAGACAATCGGATGGATCCGATCAGCCAAAATGGTCACTTAATCCTTGGAAGTAATGTGACATTGCAGTATCACCAATTAGGCCCATGGAATACCACGAGATGGCTGCCACATCATCACCGAACCCTCCCACCATGTTTTACATTTGGGACGTGAACTCGGCTAAAAGCAGGAAACCGTGTAAACAAGACTTATCCGACCTCATGAAAAAAATTCAAATGGCTCCAAGCACTATGGGACTTAACATCTGAGGTCATCAGTCCCCTAGACTTAGAACCACTTAAACCTAACTAACCTAAGGACATCACACACATCCATGCCCGAGGCAGGATTCGAACCTGCGACCGTAGCAGCAGCGTGGTTCCGGATTGAAGCATCTAGAACCGCTCGGCCACAGCGGCCAGCTACCCGACCTAATGACTTTCTTCCACTGTACAACAGTTCATGTTTCATGGTTTCGGCACCACGTTTCCCTGTTACGGGCATTCGCATCACTGATAACGGTTTTGAAATTCTAGCTCGCCCTACAATTCCCTACTTCTGGAACTCCCTTTGTGTTGCAGTTCTGACAGTGTTCGCGAGTGCGACATTCAGTTCTGCAGTGACTTTTGCAGCTGCCGTCCTCTTACTTTTCGTCAGAATCATTTTCAATGACCGTCTGTCACAATCACTCAACACACACTTTCGATCGGTGTGTGCCTTGGCGGATGATGGTTTTCACTTTCCCGTTATGCGGTATAAATTTTCGATACGGTTAAAAAAAAAAAGTACTCCGTCTTCAGGCCACGAGTGGCGTGCCGGAACCATCCGACCGCCGTGTCATCCGCGGTGGAGGATGCGGATAGGAGGGGCGTTGACCGAAGCCGCTACTATTCGGTCAAGTAGCTCCTCAATTGGCATCACGAGGCTGAGTGCACCCCGAAAAATGGCAACAGAGCATGGCGGCCTGGATGGTCACCCATCCAAGTGCCGACCACGCCCGACAGCGCTTAACTTCGGTGATCTCACGGGAACCGGTGTATCCACTGCGGCAAGGCCGTTGCTCAATCTTCGATACGTTGCCTTCGGAAACACCAAAGACTACCTTGCTCACTGAAGCACCCACCACAGGAGCACCATCAGTTTGCCCACGTTCTAATTCACTTAGCTCCGACATAATGCACTCACAACTACACAGCCAATTGTTCTGACGACGACTGACGCTTGCAACGATACTGAGGACACACCACAGGTGCTGTTGGTGGTCCAATACAACATCACACGTAGGCGTGGCTAGCATCTGCATTTATGTTCAAGCATGCATTTCTCGCAGTGCTTCCATTTTTTCGTCCAACCAACTTTATAAATGAAATTAAAAAAAAAATTAGGTAAAATTCAGACATGACGTCCATTTTCGGTTGTGCAATAGAAAGCTTTATTTCGTGAATGTTAACTTACCGAAACGTTGAGTGGTAACACGCGGAGATATATGCAGAGTTGCGCTAGCGAACAGTTATCGCCGCTAGTAAATAACGAGCTGTAGGCAAGTATGACATTGCCGCGTGTGATTGAGCACGCGTTTTGCGCTCGGCCTGAGCGCGCATCGATCATTTGAGGAGAGACGGAGACCGCAAGGCAGGCGTTGTGGGGCCCTTGGCTCTCGGGTCGCGCCTATCCCCTCGCGTTATAAATCTGAACAACAAACAAGCTCCGCGCCGAGATTCATTACAGCTCCGGCCGCCGCACTGGGTTAGGGGGGCAGTCGCAGCCCGGGCGCATAGTCTCCTCCGACGTGCCAACACCACCTACAGTGTCTCAGCATCAAAGGCTCAACGCAAACACACACCGTGTGTGTTCCTCATTTGTGAGGCCATAGTATCAGCCGTTGCTTTATAATGATTCAAGGGATTTTAAATACGTCTTTGCAATTAATATACTGTACGTATTTATTTTACCGTACTCGTTTCGCTTTATTTGTTTAGAGCATCGTCAGTGATCTAGAATGAAACTTATTTACAGTCTTTGTTTGCTTCCGCATCGAAAAAAAGTTTGTTATAAAATATGTTAAAATGTGAATTTATTTGCAGCACTTTATCTGATTCCCGTTTATCTCTGCAAGTGTCAAATAATTCAAATTGCTCTGAACACTATGGAACTTAACATCTGAGGCCATCACTCCCCTAGATTTAGAACTATTTAAACTTAACTAACCTAAGGACATCACACACGTCCATGCCCGAGGCAGGATTCGAACCTGGAACCGTAGCAGAAGTGCGGTTCTGGACTGAAGTGCCTAGAACCGCTCGGCCACAGCGGCCGGCTCTGCAAGTGTCGCGTACTTGCATAATTTCCAGGTATTCCTACTTTTGGTACTGATGTTTTAGGCCTAAATTGACGTTGGCAGATTTCTTGACGCTAATTATTTTTTGAGTGTTTTCAGATCAATAAATGTGTAGTGCTGCAAGCCAACGCTAAATTAAGCCAAAACCATCGGAGCCAAATGCAGGAATACCAGGAAAATGTGCAAACGTACGATATTTCCAGATGTTAGCTGAAATCAGACAAAAATGCTCTAATTAAAAATTACACTTCAATATTTTTTGTAAACAGCTGTTTTATTTCCAGAAGCGAACCAGAATTGTAAATTTCTTTAATTCCAGACCACTGATGACGTTTCAAATTAATAAAACGGAAAGCATGTTTAAAATAAACACGCACTTTGTGCAAAATGTTCGTGAAATCTTATGGGACTTAACTGCTAAGGTCATCAGTCTCTAAGCTTACACACTACTTAACCTAAATTATCCTAAGGACAAACACACACACACCCATGCCCGAGGGAGGACTCGAACCTCGGCCGGGACCAGCCGCACAGTCCATGACTGCGGCGCCTTAGACCGCTCCGCTAATCCCGCGCGGCAACACGCACTTTTTAGAGAACAGCAAAAACAGATTACAAATACTTTTAATAAATATACAGAATTTATTTATGTTGTTAATGGCTTTCGGCTTACAAAGCTGTCGACAGACATAATTGTCTAACGATGGATTTTTAATATGGGAACTGATTAACAAGTATCGTATAGCTCCAATACTTTCTGTTTTCATTGATAAGTATGAAACGGTTTGTTTTTCCGTGAGGTCACCATTCCCCCAAAGATTCCTATTGAAAATTTCTGAGAATCTCCGTTACGCTTTCGTGTGGGCTATGCCGATATTTTACGATGCTAGCAGAATGCCTCTGAATTCTGATTTCTGCTATTACGCCTGCGCGTGCTAATAAATGCAAACGCTGGGACAGTACCCTGGCATTGGCAGAGCTACCCTCTTGTATGCAGTGTCTTTTATAGATCCACTCCAGTTTCCAGGAACCCTTCCAACACATTTTCGTCTTCAATTCGATTTCCAATCATATTTTTTTTTTGTGTTCTTCCCATTTTGTATCACTTCTTCCTGTCAACCCTAAATATTTAACCGATGTAATGTGGTTTGTTTACCGATAACCTTGTTAACGTATGCTATCTGGTTCTGTATCTTTGTTACGGTCATTATCTCGCATCTAGTAAGTGTACCTTCTTTATTGACAGATACGACTGAAACAAATGTAAGATTGACTTTATTCAACGACATTCGGTGACTATTCAGAAACAGGGCACGGTATAAAATTTGTTGAAGCCTACATTGAAAATAATCGCAAACACTACCAGGAAAATGAATGACACGCAGTCGGCACAAAGAATTTTGCCGCAATTACCACATAAATATCACGTAATGGGGTGGAGATCACACTGCGTCGACAACTTTTCGTTTCTCACTGTACGTGTGTCGGCCTTTCTTGAAAAATGTTTCAGTGCAAATGTGAGCAAGTTTCATATCGCATTACTTACTATCGACTATCGAAAGTACTTAACTTTTCATTGTCCTATTTTAAAAGCCACAGTTTCTTCAGTATTTGTCTGGTTAAAAAGACGTTGCTAAATGTTGTTTCTCAGCTAAAAAGAAGAAAATAATGTAGTAACATATCTATAATTATTATGTAACGCATTTATTATATACATAATGCATTCGCAGGACACTGAAGATGCGTCACCAAAACAGAAGCGAAATGTGTCCACCACGAAACAAATATGCTTTCATTTAGTTACATACACGGGCCAAGTTACAGATAATATCAGGGCTGTTTGTACTAGAATGTCAATGTCGTAGTGCAAACGGCCCCTGTTAGTGGTCAGCACGACTTCTGCGACTGATAATTGGTGGTTCTATGACATATGAATCTTTCCATGCCTCACTGTGCCTCTGGCTTACACAGTAAGAGGTCTGTCTTCGTTGTGACTGCGACGCTGTCTCGGCCACTCTCGGCACACCCACGTGCTATTTACATGTCATTCGCAGTAATGAGGTAATTGCGCATCCGTTATACAGCAAGAAATGGGACCTCATGGTTTCTGTGGCTGATACCAATACGATTATATCGTATGCCTAACGTTTTTCACCGGTTACAGCACTGCTTCCAACGTAATTGTCGTTACAGTTCCGTATAAAGCCTTGCGTATCCTGCAGGGCACCAGCAGCTGAAGATAAACTGATCACTAATGTGCTAGAGAATTATGGCATATAAACACCTTGGAAATGTGTCACATGCGCAACAATACATCTGGCGTTCATGACGTGATTCTTAGACCAATTATTATAAATTATTAAATTGCACTCCTTGCAAAATTCTGCCAGATATCTTCCTCTTTCACTCCTTTCCCGCAGTCCATGTCCTCCGACTACTTTTCTTCCCTATCTTTTTCTACTATCGAATACAGTTCCCCACAACAGTTTTCTTCTCCCTTTTCTTTCCATCTTTCCATCATCTGGGCTATTAGCTGACATAGAAGCTTATACTACTGAAGTGGGTGTTCGCTTAGCATCTGTCTTGGCTATGATAATGCGTTCTCTATGCTGTTCATAGTAGCTTACCCGAATTCCTATTTTCTTATTCATTATTAGACCTACTCAAACGTTACGCCTATTGATTTTGTATTACTAACCTTCTACTCACATGACCAGAAGTCCTGTTCTTCCTTCTATCACACTTTGCTAATTCCCATTATCCATTTCCATTTTTAAATTCTCTTACTTACCTACACGGTTAAAGGATCTAACACTACCAGGTTTTTGTTTTTTCCTGATGACGGCATCCTCTTGAGTAGTGCCAGTCAGGAGATACGAATGGGGGATCATTTTATCTCCGGAATATTTTACTCAAGAGGGAGCGTTCATCCTTGCCTCATGGCTCAGGAAAAATAACGGCTGTGGTTTCCCTTTCCTTTCAGCCGTTCGCATTTCCAACACAGTAGGCCATGTTTGCTAATATTGCAAAGTCAGATGAGTCAACTGTTGGGCCCGCGACCACTGCAGTGGCTGCCGTACCTCTTCAGGAAACGTAAGTTCGTCGGCCTCGAGGTGAGACAAAGAGGTTGATACCAGATTTTAAACTGTAACATATTTCCAGGGACAAATGCGGACATGTACCACAGTTTTGAACTGCAGATTAAAACGGAAGAGATTGCAAAACAGGTAGAAAAGTAAGGAGATGGTACGTGGATAAAGTGAAAGAACCAAAGGTACTTGAGAGTATCAGAGAGTGCATTAGGCAACGATTGACTGGAACTAGGGAAAGGATTACAACATACGACGAATGGGTATTCTACAGAGATGAAACAGTGAATCCAGTAGAGAATCACATAGATAAAAACACAAGGTAAAGTACAAATGCATCGATAACTCAGGATATATTGAATTTAATCCACGAAAGAAGAAAATATAAAAAGTATATAAAAATGCAGTCAGTGAAGCAGGCGAAATGGAATACAGACGGATAAAAGAGGAGATACACCAAAAATGCAAAATGGCTAAGCAGTTGTGGCTAGAGGCCAATTGCTAGGCTGTAGAAAGATACATTTCTTGGGAAAGATAGATGGTGCCTGTAGGAAGATGAAAGTGACCTATGGAGAAAAGAGAAGCAACTGTGTGAATATCAAGTGCTCAGATGGCAAGCCAGTACTAAGCAGAGAGGGGAAAGCTGAAAGGTAGAGAAAGGGAAGAGGAAACAAATGAAGTTGAGATGCCAGACATTTTCTGCGAGAAGAATTTGGCAGAGCACTGACAATGGTCGAAACAAAGCTCTTAGAGTAGATGACATTCTGTCAGAACTACTGATATCCTTGGGAGAATCAGCTATGACTACACTGTTGCACGTAGTGTGCAAGATGCATAAGACGGGAAAAAAAACCTAGGCTTCGAGAAGAATGTAATAACTCCATTTCCAAAGATGGCAGAAGCTGACAAATGTGAATACTACAGAATCATTAGTTTAATAAGTCGTGGTTGTAAGATACTGACACGAATCGTTTAGAGAAGAATGGTAAATTTGGTAAAAGCCGACCTAGGGGGAAATCAGCTTGGGTGCCGGAGGGATGTAGGAACGCCAGAAGCAATATTGATCTTACGACTTATGTTAGAAGGTAGGTTAAAGAAAAGTAAATGTTCGTTTATAACATTTGCAGATTCAGAATAAGCTTTTAACAGTGATGAGTGCGTTCTGAAATTCTGAAGGATTCAGGGATAAAATACAGGAAGGAAACGGTTATTTACTACTTGTAGCGAGACAATGGTGAATCCTACCCTTGGTTTAATCAATCTGTACATTGAACAAGCAGTAAAGAAAACGAAGGAGAAATTTTGAAAGGGAATTAAAGGTCTCGGAGAAGAAATAAAAACATCGAGGTACGCCGATGACGTTGTAATGTTTTCAGAGACAGCAAAGGACTTGGAAGATCAGTGGAACGGAATGGGTAGTGTTTTAAAAAGAAGTGATAAGTTGAACATTAACGAAAGTAACACAAAGTAAAAAAAATACATTGTAGTCGAATTAAATCAGACGAAGCTGACGGAATTAAATTAGGGTATGAGACACTAAAAGCAGTCAGTGAGTTTTACCGTTTTGGCAGCTGGTCGAAACAGAGAGTACATGAAATGCAGACTGACAGTAGCGTTACAGAAAAACGTAGAATTTGTTAATGTTTAAGATAAATTTAAAAGTTAGGAAGTCTTTTCTGAAGGTAGTTGTCTGGAGTGTATCCTTATATGGAAATAAAATGTGGACAGTAAACAATTCAAATAACAAGAGAATAGAACTTTAGAAATGCGGTGATACAGAAGAATGCTAAATGTGAGATGGTTAGATCGGATAACTAATGAGGAGATACTGAATCGAAATGAACTAAAATTATGGACAGCATGACCAAAAGAAAGGATCTGTTGGTACGACACATTATGAGGCATCAAGAAACCGTCAGTTAGGTATAGGAAGGCGGTGTTGGGAGTAAGAGCTGTAGAGTGAGACCAAGGCATGAATACAGCAATCAGGCTCAAATGGATATGGGTTACAGTAATTGTGCAGAGATAAAGAGATTCGCACAGGATATACTAGCGTGGAGAGTTGCATCAAATCAGTCTTCGGACTGAAGACCACAAGCAAATGGTCTGTATCCCAACAGGCGTTGCATTTCTGTTCCGTAACCTTTACGACCCAATCCGTGCGCCGAGTTAACTGTTGCTTGCTTGTTGCTTGCTTTTCCTTGTTCGACAGTCTCTGCTTTTTTCCTAAAAAATATTTTAACAGCTGATTTCGACGTCGGACAGATGGTTTGTTAATAACTTGTCACGTGACCGACAGACTGAGGCCGATATTTACGGCTGTGTGCTCTCTTCGCTTACGGCGAGTTTAGCGCCTTTGGCTGGGCTCGTAAACGTCACATTTGCGGCCGAAGGGCTCAATCACCAATCGTCCGACCCCCTGGGACGTTTCTGAAAGAAGGAACTGCGCTGTGATGCCCCATCTATTTGCTCACTCTCCCTCGTTATCCGTTTTCCCAGAGAAGGGAAGCGTGTGTGAGAGATGCTAGATGCCATATGCTTCAGTTCTTTTTCAACTGGGAAGGGTGAAGTAAATTTTTTTTTCACTTTCCACATTGCTTCAAGTACCATCCCAACTTCCTCAGACGTTGCGTAATGCTATGGCGAGACATATCACCAATATTTCGTCTTAACTTGGTTTTATCCAATGACGAGACGAATTTGTCACGATAGCGACAATTATCCTTTCACTTACTTTGTCATTTCTCACGCGTTCCTTCTTTTCTTACATTCATGCCCTTTCTTAAAGCATTTACAATCTTTACGGTGTGTCATCTTCTTTGTGTTGTAATTAGGCAGTGTAAGATACCTCATTAACCATGCATGTAATTAATTGAAAAAGGGGACCACTTACCGAAAGTTGTTTAGGTAAAGAACAATACAATTTTATATATATGTACAGAAAGAAAAATTGTGTAATAGTGAACTGTGGAACCAGTGGTATTCTTTTCACTTACATTACTTTTCGTACGATAATTCTAAATAGATTATAAACCACCATCATATATCAAGGAAATCCACGTGGACTTCGGAGATAGTACATGAAACCATTTTCAATCACGGTACCTCACTTATTTTGTGGTGTCGTGTCGGACAAAACTGGTACACGTCAAGCAGCAATTTACGAGTCTGAAATTGGCCTGCCACGAAGGATATTAGCCTCTTACCGATCTATAAATTGCTAGTACTTATCTGTGTTTAGACTTACTCAAACTTTTTTTTTCTGAAGATGCACCATGAGGGTATGTGGTTAAAACTTCAGACAGTAACCTTGCATCTGAAAAGTGAATAGTTCATGCAAAGGAAGATTAGGATTTTATTTCCCGTCCGCTATAAGTTCGTTACAAGCTCGGATTGAATAAGGATAGGGAACGGAATTCATTGTGTCCTAAAAGCAACCATCACGGTGTTCGCCTGAAGTGGTTTAGGAAAACCTCAGAGAACTTAAATTAGGATTGCCAGACGGGAATAGAATGGCGTTTCTTCCGAATGCGGATCCCGAGCGCAAAAAAATGGTTCAAATGGCTCTGAGCACTATGGGACTCAACTTCTGAGGTCATTAGTTCCCTAGAACTTAGAACTAGTTAAACCTAACTAACCTAAGGACATCACACACATCCATGCCCGAGGCAGGACTCGAACCCGCGACCGCAGTGGTCTCGCGGTTCCAGACTGCAGCGCCCAGAACCGCACGGCTACTTCGGCCGGCGATCCCGAGCGCAGTTCAAGTCGACATCTGGGAATCCTGAATTTATGTTTCCTTGATTTTCCCAAGTTACTTGAGACAAATACGAGGCTGGTTCTTCTAATAACCGGACAGGCGATATTCCCTTGTCATTGTCAAACTGAACGACTATTCTGCGTTTACTGATCTCTTTTATACTAGACGTAAACCTCTAACGTTCTCAAGAATGAATTTTCACTCTGCAGCGGAGTGTGCGCTGTTACAAGGCTGTCTTACAAATTCGAATTGTGTGCCGAATAGGGACTCGAAACCGGGACCTTTGTCTTTCATGGACAAGTACTCCACCAACTGAGCTATCCGATCATAGGTCACGACCCGTCCTCACAGTTTTACTTCCGCCAGTGCCTCATCTCCCGCCTTCCAAACTTCACAGTTCTTCTGCATGATTTAAGGGACAAGCACTCCTTTATCCCAGGTTTGCTAGTACCGCAAGTACAAGCAGGAGAACTTGTGTGAAGTTTGGGAGGAAGGAGATGAGATAGTGGTGGAAGTTCAGCTCTGAGGAGGGGTCTTGAATTGTGCTCAGGTAGCCCAGTTGCTATAGTACTTGTCTACGAAATGCAAAGGTCCCGGGTTCCAGGCCCGGTCCGCTACGCAGTTTTAATCTGCCAGGAGGTATGTAATATACTGTCTTTTCTGTCGAAAATTTCATAGCTCATTGATACTTTTTCTGTTCCTCCTTCCACTACAGTAAACCTTTTGTTTAAAGATATGGATACGTTCCTTATAAGGAAACAGAAATGAATCACAGATGAACAATGGAATATTAAATCGTGGTTACTAAAAGTTCAAACTTCTAACAGTCCTTGTTAATTAAACAACGTTCAAAATTCGGATAAATGGGGCCGTTGATGGTTAGAGACATTTTGAACGCTTTACTTGAAGTTCTTTGACGTTTCTAAAGACAACGTAAGAATATAATATCCCTCGCACCGACAACGCAGTTTTCCGACACCATACACTTTCCCCTTATAATTTGGATACAAAAATTTCTCTGAGCACTATGGGACTTAACATCTGAAGTCATCAGTCCACTAGAATTTAGAACTACTTAAACCTAACTAACCTAAGGACATCACACACATCCATGCCCGAGGCAGGATTCGAACCTGCGACACTAGCAGTCGCGCGGTTCCGGACTGAAGCGCCTAGAACCTCTCGGCCACCGCGGCCGGCTCTAAAATTTGGAACACCGGTGAAATGGAAATGGGTGGATCAAAAAGCAATACCTCGTGTGTCTTAAAATTTTAATAATGAACATAAAAAAGTAGAATTACTACATATCGTGTCCTGAACGGACCTCTACACAACACTGCCGCTGCACATAGTCACCACACATTTGCGCCATCTTTGAACCTAGAAATCAAAAACCGAGCGAGGTGGCGCAGTGGTTAGACACTGGACTCGCATTCGGAAGGACGACGGTTCAATCCAGCGTCTGGCCATCCTGATTTAGGTTTTCCGTGATTTCCCTAAATCGCTCCAGGCAAATGCCGGGATGGTTCCTATGAAAGGACGCGGCCGACTTCCTTCCCTAATCCGATGAGACCGATGACCTCGCTGTCTAGTCTCCTTCCCCAAACAACCCAACCCAACCCTAGATATCAAAACCAGTTTGAAAAAATTGAGGATTTTGCTTCTTCACCCACTTTTTTCAGAATCATTTTAAAGCTGCAGACTGTGAAATCTAGCGCGTCTGTCTCCTCGAATCACATCATCAGCACGTCCACGGCCTGGGTTCGAAAGATGGTAAAAATGTGTACAAATGCATGGTTGAAACGTCCCGTTAGAAAAATTATTGAATTACTGTGCTGATAAAATCTCTTACATTAGTTGATTTTCAAACAGCTGAGCAAAACTGAACGTACTCAGACATTTCGCTATTTACCTATTCTGATCAACACTAAACTGACACACAATATTTTTTAGCACAACGCAATCTGACTTTCAGTAATCCCTACAAAAGAATGGCCCTGACTAACATTAACCTATACCTTTCATGAATCACGTACCTCACAAAAATCTTCATTACTCGAACTACTGCAATACAGCGAGCGCCACTACTGCCAGCTAAATAAAAGATTCAAACTACTGAAGGCACAAACTACTGATAGGCATAGTTAGCAAATGAAAGATTTTGATAGAGAACAAACAACGTATTTACCTTAATAGTGTTCAAAAGTCATAATGTATATAGCAGTTCATGACATCCATTCTTACAACTGTACTGTTTCTGATGGACACACGTCCAGATCATCCGCTCTCAAAATTCCGCCATTTCTCTCCCCACATCCACCACCTGGCGGCTCACCTCCAACTGCGCAACGCTACGCGCTGTTAACATCCAGCTGCCCAACACTACAATAGCCAACAACAATGCAAACCAGCCACAGACTGCACACAGCACAGCCAGTGATTTTCATACAGAGCGCTACGTGGCGTTACCAATAAAAAAAACCTAAACAGCCTACTTACATGGTGACTACACTGTCCAGACACATTACCGTGACCACCAATCAAAAGTCTGAATTATCATCTTTCGCAGCGCAGACCGCAGGAAAATAGCCATGGGGTGCCGACAGGGATGAGGAGCCATGCCGACTCCAGTGCCGTGGCCAGCTGCCCGAGGTTTCTCGGTGGAGGATCCATGGCGCGAACAGCCCGACCGAGGTGATCCCACAGATTCTCGATTGGGTTTAAATCTGTGAAGTCTGGTGGCCAGGAGGTCCCGGTAAACTCGTCCTGGCGCCCTTCGAAAAACGCACACACACTGCGAGCTGTGTGACACATTGCATTGTCCTGCTGATAGATGCCATCGTGCCGAGGAAAAACAAACTATACATAGGGGTGGATATTGTCCTCAAGGATAGATAGCACTTGTGTTGACTCATTGTGCCTTTCAGAATGATGAGACCACCCACGTTGTGCCACGAAAACATTCCCCACACCGTAACCCTCCCCCTTTCGGCCTCAGCCCTTCCCACGACTGTTGCAGGGTGTTTGCTTTCAGAAGTTTAGCACCGTACACGCCAACGATCATCTGTCCGATGGAGCACGAAACGAGATTGATCTGAAAATGTCACCTGTCGTCAGTTGTAACATCCCCTTAGAAAAATTAGTGAATCACTGTGTCGATAAACCTCTTACGTTTGTTGATTTTCAAACAGCTAAGCAGAACTGAACGTACTCAGACATTTCTCAATTTACTTACTCTGATCAATACTAAACTGACTCACAATATCTTTAGCGCAACGCAGACTGACTTTCAATAATTCCTACAAAAGAATGGCCCTGACTAACAATAACTTATACCTTTCATGAATCACTTACCTCACAAAAATCTTCGTTACGCGAACTACTGCAGTACAGCGAGCGCCAATACTGCCAACTCAATAAAAGATTCTAACTACTGAAGGCACTAACTACTGATAGGCATAATTAGCAAATGAAAGATTTTGATAGAGAACAAACAATGTATTTACCTTAATAATATTCAAAAGTCATCATACATATATCAGTTCATGATATACAGTATTACAAATTTACTCCTTCTGATGGACACACGTCCAGATCGTCCGCTCTCAAAATTCTGCCATCTCTCTCCCCACATCCACCACTGCTGGCGGCTCACCTCCAACTGCGCAACGCTACGCGCTGCTCACATCCAAAAAAATGTTCAAATGTGTGTGAAATCTTATGGGACTTAACTGCTAAGGTCATCAGCCCCGAAGCTTACACACTACTTAACCTAAATTATCCTAAGGACAAACACACACACCTATGCCCGAGGGAGGACTCGAACCTCCGCCGGGACCAGCCGCACAGTCCATGACTGCAGCGCGTAAGACCGCTCGGCTAATTCCGCGCGGCTCATATTCAACTGCCCAACACTACAATAGCAAAAATTCCAACAATGCAAACCAGTCACAGACTGCACACAGCACAGTCAGTGATTTTCATACAGAGCGCTACGTGGTGTTACCAACATAAAAACCTAAACAGCCTACGTACCCAGTCAGTGGACGTCCGATTGCGTTCCACGCCGCTGAATTGCAGTCAGCGTAGGTGCATGAACTAGGGGGACTGCAGCGGAGGCCCATACTCAGCAACGTTCGCCGAACTTTCGCTGAGGAGACACTGTTGGTAGCCCCTTGATTCATTTAGGTCGCCGCTCTTAACACCTCTCTGCAGCCGTCGTTCACGCTTGTCATCACACTTGCAAAGGAGATGCTTTTGGATGGCACCACTTTGTCATGGATGGTATACTTCAACCACGACAGCACGCTAACAGTTCATAACTTAGCCGTTTCAGAAATGCTTCCACCCTTGCCTCGCTAACCAATCATCATGTCCTTGTGAACGTCAGATAAACAGCTTCTACATCTACGTCTATATCTACATGATTACTCCGCAATTCACAATTAAGTGCCTTGCAGAAGGTTCATCGAACCCTTTTCAAAATATTTTCTCCACCGCTCCACTCTAGAAAAGCGCGTAATAAACGAGCACTTAAATCTTTCCTTGCGGGCTCTGATTTCTCTTATTTTATTATGATAGCTCAAATGGCTCTAACCACTATGGGACTTAACATCTGAGGGCATCAGTCCCCTAGAGTTAGAACTGCTTAAACCTAAATAATCTAAGGACATCACACACATCCATGCCCGAGGTAGAATTCGAACCTGCGACCGTAGCGGTCGCGCGGTTCCAGACTGAAGCGCCTACAACCGCTCTGCCACAGCGGCCGGCCTCTTATTCTATTATGATAATCATTCCTCCCAATGTAGGTGGGTGCCAACAAAATATTTTCACACTCTTAATAGAAAGTTGATAACAGACATTTCATGATAAGTGCCTGTTACAACGGAAAAGCTTTTGTTTTAATGATTTACCCCCAATTAGCGTATCATATCCGTGGCACTCTCTCTCCTATCTCGCGATAATACAAAACGAGGCGCCATTCTTTTAACTTTTTCGATGTGTTCCGTCAATCTTATCTAATGCAGATCCCACACCGCAGAGCAGTACTCCAGAAAATAGCGGACTAATGTACTGTCAACAGGCTCTTTAGTAGACCTATTGTATTTTCTACGTGTTTTGTCAATAACAGCAGATTTTGGTTTGCTTTCGCCACAACATTATCTATGTAATCGATCCAATTTAGGTTATTCATAACTGTAATCCCTAAGTATTTAGCTGAATTTACAGCCTTTAGACTTGTGTGTTTTATCCTGTAACCAGACTTTAACGAGCTCATGTGGATGAGTTCACACTTTTCGTTATTTAAAGTCGTTTCCGCGTAACGACAGCAACTGCACTGTTTTCCACGTCCCCCCCCCCCCCCCACCACCACCACCGCCCCTCCGACACGCTTTATATACAGTCCACTGCTGGTTCTGACAACTGCCATCTGTGAGAGTTTATTGCAAGTTGACGTTGAACATAAGCAGTGGTCACATTAATTTGTTTGAACTGTTTGTTTTACACGGTTGTGTTGTGTAGAGAAGAGTTCAGGCTATAACTTGTACTAATTTCGCAGTTATATGTCTATTATTACATTTTTATCATGGCACCGGTTGTCTTATGGTTTGATCCACTGTCGTAGAAGTCAACATCCCCGTAATTTGGTGGCTCTGCGAGATCTGATCATCAACATACGGCTTCATTTGGTTATTGCGTCCTTGAGGAAACTTGTGGACTTTCTTCGACGCCCGGTTGAGGCTGTAATCAGTGCCAGAGACGACGTTACACGGCACTGGAGTAATATCTCCTGGAGGTCAATAATTTTTTGTACAGCATTCTTTTTATATCTCATAAGGGAATCGACGTCACCGTCAATCTGGCACTGAAGATGTGGAATGAAGTCTGGAAAAGAAAAAATTATGTTCGTATTGTCTCCACGCGTCGTGCAACACGACAGAGATCGTATTATTTTCATCTTACGCGGCGGCGTTGCATCTTTCTTCAAAGAAGTGGAAGCGTAAGGGAAGAAGGAAAATGACCAGCTAGGCGCTAGCAGCTTTCGGAGCCGCGCGAAGTTCCACCATATCGCGTTACAGCAATCACAACCGTGGCAACGATAAATCTTTGATTAAAATTCGGCGCTTGACGTGCGGCGTCCGAGGTGAGGTATGATTGGGCGCGGGGAACCGCAGCCGCCATTACCGCTCACATGCGGTGCGCTACAAATGTGAATGCCTGCGGAATTACGGGGTAGTGCGCCGGCCTGGCTCCGGCGCGCTCTCCGGATTTCAATTATTTGAGGCCAATTACGTGATGGTTGTCCGATGGCCGGCACGTCCCAGGGATGGACAACGACATTCGCGCTTCCTCAGTTATCGAGTGGCCACATCATCTCGCCGGATGGGCGGCCCCTTTGTCTGAAAGCGACGACTACGCCCGATTCACGGAAAGCCTGCCTTATTGTGGTTCCCACGTAGCCGCCGCACTTATCGCCGCATTCTTTATGCGTGCGCCATATGCAACGCACCGCAGGTCTTAATCTGTCAGGCTAAAACATTCGAATCTGCTTCACGACACTGACAACCATTTTTGTAATGTAAAATTAGGACAGAAGACGAGGCTCTCTTCTACATCTACCTCAGAAACTGTGTGGGGATATTAACACATGGGCCGTTCTACATTTATGTCTTCATCTTTATCTGCACTTCGCAAGATTCACAGTTTGTGACAGAGGTCAGAAAGTGTTATAGAATCTTTTCTCCCGCCCTCCTTTTTGCTTAACTCACGGATGATAGATGGCATCCGACAATATAAGGCAGTCTTAGAACTGACTTTTGAGTGTATATTATTAATAATATCAAATAATTGAACGTTACGTAAAATCTGACATCTCTACATTTTCAGTGTAGTACTTTGGTCAATGTAAATAAGTGTTCCGATATGATTTTCTCTCAGAACGCGTTGTTACAATATCTAAGAATTACCGTATGTACTTCAGTGTAATGCACATTTACATGTTTGCGACAAGTTCGTTATTACCTTTTAAGTGAAAATATGTTTCAGATTTTTTGTTTTATTCCATATCCATGAGGACCATTTCATTTAGAATCTGTGGAAGAAACGATAGCAACTCTCTTTTCCTGAGTAAATATATATTGTTTGTTGTTGTTTAATCCATGCCCTACATCCCAGAGAATATAGATGTATGGAACAAAGAGGATATCGAATCAAATCTAATGAAGTCGTCCAATTGTTGCTATGCTAGACACGATGAACTCTAACCTTAACACCAAAATTTAGGGTACTTGAATATTGCTCCAGGTATGACTGGTAGAGGAAATAGAGAAGATCCTACGAGCAGCAGCACGTTTCCTTACAGCTTCATTTAGTAAGCCCAAAAGCGCCACGGAAATGCTCATCCATCTCACTTGGTACACGTTAGAAGATACGCGTTATGCGTAAAAGGGTGGTTTGCTGTAGCTAAAATGTGGAACAGGAAAGGGAGGATGTGTTGGTTGTACCAGTAATACCCTCCACCAAACACCGTCACCTGACTTTCAAGGCATTGATGTAGATGTAGCTGTATTTAGAGAGCGTACGTTCATAGAAGAGTGAACCAATATATTGCTTTTTCTTAACTTTATCTCATGCAAAGACCATGAAGGTAAAATTAGGGAAATTAGAGTTTATGCAGAGGCTTGCCAACAATTGTTTTCCTGCGGAAAATTCGCTACTGAAACAGGAAAGAATGAAGTGACAGTAGTACACAAAGTACCCTCCCTCACGTACTATATGGTGGTTTGCGGGGTATAGATGTATAGAGGTAGCTGTATTGTGGTATAAGGGACCCATAGTCTTCGGTGGCTCGTTACAGTGTAAGAACATTATTATGATTTATTCGATTTTACCCCAGATACCTTTGTTTATGTGAAAATAACTTCAGAACAGTAGAAAATGCCTGTAATATGCGAAGTCCAAACCGTGCAACACAACTCAGCAAAGCGTCTTTGTGACATTCTTCCGTTGTATTCAGTCAACCCATACTTAAGGTGCATATCCGCCCTCTTCATCAGTAAACCTATCCTTATTTATGGGTATGAGTTTTAACGCACAACTACTGGCAGTACTCAATGCAAGCTTGAAGACGAAAAGTAAAGTGGTCATTACATTTGTCAACAGCAAACACCGTTAGTGAACGGAAGAAGTAGTTTTCCTGGAAGGACACACAGCGCACATCGTCGACATTAGCAATGTTGTCCAGGTATTTTCAGTCTAATACAGATACAGAGATAAATGGCGCTAAGAACTCAAACGAAATGCAGTTACTCTGTTTGGAGCCACTGGAGACCACAGGTCTCTCATACCAAAGTACTCATAAAATATTCCTGGACGATCTCGGAAATTTTGTCGTTGGAGTTGCGGATCGCCCTACATGTTTCTTGGGTCGTATTGGAAAATAGGCTCGCTGAATTTTTAGATCTAAATTCTCCGCTAAGGGCAACGTTTCTATTTTGATATATTATTTTTTTGTTGCATCTCCCGTTAGAGGTCTTAGAGCATTGCTGTGAAACTCTCTCGCAGGGTAACAAACCTGTGACGAACCGTTCAGCGTGTCTTTGAACACCTTTCCTCCACTAACTCCGCCTCTAGTGACCTCTTGCCGGCCGGAGTGGCCGAGCGGTTCTAGGCGCTACAATCTGGAACCGCGCGACCGCTACGGTCGCAGGTTCGAATCCTGCCTCGGGCATGGATGTGTGTGATGTCCTTAGGTTAGTTAGGTTTTAGTAGTTCTAAGTTCTAGGGGACTGATGACCACAGCAGTTAAGTCCCATAGTGCTCAGAGCCATTTGAACCATTTTTTTCTAGTGACCTCTTTCTCGACGGGACGTTAAACCTTAAACTTCCTTCCTTCGTTCCTCCCTTCCTTCTTCCACTAATGCAAGTAGATTAGAGTCCCAGACCGACGAAGAATACTTAATATATGGTCGCAATACGGGTTTTTAGTGACCTTCATAGAAATTACGTTGTCGTTCCTTTTTTATGGTTTCTAGTATCTTGTAAGTAATTGTGTAGTCAGATTATGTCAGAACATAGCGCTGTATTGCATTTATTTATGTTGAAGCTCAGCTACCAATCTTCCTTTGTTTCGTAAAGACTTTCGAACAACCTGTCCTTCCTAGTTACAACACCGTCGTACAACCTCATAGACAATAAGAGGTCAAAATAGCAAAGCAGAAAACAACTGACTCAAAAGTCATTGGGGGTTGCTATCAAATTAAATTTTGGATTTTCCGATTTGCTGTGGTAACTGTCTTTGATTATCAACTTAGAAACGAGAAGGAACGATATAGTACAATGCTTGGATGGAGAACTGGTAAGTAACCTGCTGAAAACTATTTCAGGAACTTTCCCAGCGTGCTCATTTAATGGCTTAAGAAACAGCGGAAACGTAAACTGGAGCGACCGGACGTTTAATCCTTGTTCCTTCCAAATATCAGCGAAGTATCTCATTCACTTTTCCACATCGCTTATCATTCTACAGCGGAACCGAAGAAACGACTGAATGTAATTCTGCTATTGACATCTATGAGGCAGAAGAGAGTTAAATTCTCTCTCAAAACAGAGATTTTTCACAGAACGTATAGGACCATGAGAACTAAGTCGGCTAATTCTTCTACGTGATTTTTAAAGACAATTTTGCAATGTGAACTGCGTCAAATATTTGGCGTTTTTAAACTTTTTGTTTCCTGAGTTGAACCTATAAACCACAAGCAATGCTCAGTATTTAAGAGCGCGAACGAAAAAGCGTCATGTATCTGAAACGGAATTCGATTGATGGATACAAACTGTTGACACTGAGTTCCTTCGTTCTGAAAGCATCAGCAACATGACGAATATTGTAGGTTATCTAGAACAAACTGCTGCATTAAAACTGATATTACTTTGGCAAATTAATGTTAAAAAGACATAAAAAATCCAGTTTATGATAATTTTTAAAGAAGTCCTTAATTTGTTGAAGTACTTACGAAATTAGTATCATATGGAAAAAGCTTGCGGTATTCATCCGATGAGAATCTTCGTTTATATGTCTGGGTTATTCGTTATGTCTACATTCCGAATGCTTATAATAGTTTCGCGTATCCCTCCAAAGGGAAAGCAGAAACGTATAGTGTTGTCGGCACTGTGATTTCTGATAAACTTTCTATTGTCACCAATACTTATTTTCATATTGTAAGCTAAACTTTCTTTTAATGCAACTACAGAATTTTTCAGTTCGTTTGTTTAATGACTGTGTACGATCCGTATTATGAACTTATTATTATGAACAAAATGTCAACTGTCGTCATTTGTGATTCATCTTATATCTAGATACACTCTATTCCCCCAGGAACCACTTGCCGTTGGTGGGGTGGCTTGCGTGCCTCAGCGATACAGATAGCCGTACCGTAGGTGCAACCACAACGGAGGGGTGTCTGTTGAGAGGCCTGACAAACGTGTGGTTCCTGAAGATGGGCAGCAGCGTTTTCAGTAGTTGCAGAGCAACAGTATAGATGAGTGGCTGACCTGGCCTTGTAACATCAACCAAATCGGCCACACTGTGCTGGTACTGCAAACCGATCAAAGCAAGGAGAAACTACAGCCGTAATTTTTTCCGAGGGCATGCAGCTCCACTGTATGGTTAAGTCAGAAGATGTAGGTTTCAGTAGTTATTAGAAGCTGAAGAGGCTTGCAGAGGACAGAGTGTCATGGAGAGCTGCATCATTCCAGTCTTCGGACTGAAGACCACAATAACAATAACAACAACGACAACACTCTATGTAGAAGAAACTGTGGGGAGAAAAGCACCAATGGTGGACACTTAGCTATTATAATGAAAGTCAAAAGCTTAAGGAATTTAATCATTTTTATCTCATGCAATGGACCATGTTTAGAAAAAATTGAGTGAGTAAATTTTATACAGCCTTTCATTAACAGATAGCCACATAACGTACAGCAAAATATTTGCTTAGTCGCAAGTGAAAATGCATATAAGTTTGTTAGAGCAGGGAATTCATTAGCAACTGCGAGAAGGTAAAAGTGCAAGCTCCACAGAAGGTAAATCGGATAACCCAAAGCTCGATTAACGTTATACAACTGCAGAAAAATATATCTTACCGCATTTCAATTTTTTTGGCATCTCTCCAAAGTCAATGCTGTCCAAGCGGTACCTTTCCATAAATGGTTGCAAAACTGTAGAATAGACGGTAGTAGGACGGTGGACGTGCAGCTAGTGGGCTGGAAACGTGCCCGTAGCCGGGAATGGACAGCCCTGTACTGTCACCTTGTAGCCGCGCTGTGTAATTGTTGGTCCTGATTACAGGCTGGACGCCGTACCTGCCCTCCTCGTCGCCTACATGCTTACACTACCGGTCGTCTCCAGCTCTGCCTCAAACACCGCTCCCAAAAATTCCACATCATGAAATCTGACTAAGCTTTACTCTCCGTGACGAGTCTAACATAGAGCTAACACCATAATATTTCTTCGTTTATACTCGTATTTCATTTGAAGAGCGAACACAAGCGTGTTTTCGGTGAGGGCTTTGATTGATTTTAGAGTGATAGATGTCTCAAAATCTCAGGCAAAACAAGTTATCGCCAGCTGATCAACATACTCGTGCATTAGACTTCAAATACAAAGAAACCAATTGACTAGCGTCCACAAGAGGCACTAGTCTATAAGAAACCAAACCAAATACAAAGAAACCAATTGACTAGCGTCCACAAGAGGCACTAGTCTATAAGAAACCAAACATTCTGGTAGCATCCACGAACAGAATCTCTCTTCGTGACATTAGATGAGAAATTTCTTGATTCAAAAAACTTTAGCAACAGACGTATGTTTCGTTTATTTTATTTTATATCTCAAATGCTACCAGTTTCGGCAACTAAATATTGCCACCATCAAGCCCCTTACGCTATTATCGTATTAACAATCTTATCGAATGGTGCCATAAAAGTGGAATCGTAAATCAGATCGTTATGCAACAGATTCCTGTGAACGGGTGACACTGACTGAGCCTACATTCAGTCCTCGAAACGTGGTCAGAAATAGTCCCGCTAAAAAAATAAACCAAAACATTCGGCTGTTGGTAAAGTTTTTTGAATCAAGAAATACGTACCAGCCGATGTCCCCCAGGCCATAAAGGACTGACAGAGACTTAGGTGAGAAATGTCAAATCGAGTGATCATCACTCATGTTATGCACCAAGATTCAACACTGTAATTTAACATGTATGGTGCATTACCTGAGTGAGGAACGCTCGATATATTTCTCACCTATTGCTACGACCAAAGATTCTGTGTATGTTGATAGCAGACTATTTTTGCACCTAATTTTTGTTTTCCTACACTTTAACGTCTTTTGGAGGTTCTAGTCACCTGTTTGGTGATGATGGTCCAATTAGCCGAAAACCTGTTCAAAATAAACAAATATGCGCTCTCACTTATCCTTGACATAAGAAAGTAAATAAGACAGATTTTAACAACTATAAAGAAATATGTTTAGTTGCTGTTACGTACAAAATTCTATTCAAGGCCCTTCAAAATCGTTTGGAAGTGAATAGCAAGTGGCATGTAGAAAGGGCAGGTCCTGCGTGGAATAAATGACAACACTGAAACTAATGGTAAGGAATTATTACGTATGAAGTAAAAAAGTACTGCCTAGAAAGGATTATAGCACTGGATCTGATAGCTAGGAATTATTATCTACGAAGCAAAAATATTGTCATAACCTTCGTAGACTTTGACAAAGCCTACTACTCAACAGACACAGAAACACTCTTCAGTGCGTCAGAAGAATTCGACAGCAATTAAAAAACATGGACAGAAACACAGCGGCTTATGAAAAGCACGGATGGAGCGGTGAAGAGCTCATATGAGAACTCATATTACTTTTCAGGCATTAGGTAGCTCCGCGACGAAATGTTATATGGAGTTTCCTTAGAGAGATCTACTTTGAAGTTATTACCTTTCACTGCCTATCATGAATCAAACGTGACTTACTCGAAAGCACCTCTTCCGGCAATATTAACGACAGAAAAAGTTTAAAAACGTAACCCAGGGAGACATATTTTTTTAATCTAATTCTGTTCAAACACCGTACGATAAACGTTTTCCTACATGTCCAACACACACACACACACACACACACACACACACACACACACACACACGCGCGCGCGCGCGCGCGCGCGCGCGCGCGCGCGCGTCTTTCTGTCGGTAGCCAGGAAACATTGTTAAGAATGTTGACGTACTTATTGCAGTTACACAATGCCTCATCAGTCTGCAGAACTCATGGACACATTGTTCGTAAAAGTTCGTAAAATGTCTACGAATAATCGCTCCTTCCGGTGTCATAGTCGTTGGTACGCACAAATCATCAGCATATTCAATATTTTCTCTGCAGATAACCTCAATATTCATGAACCTCCGCTCCACCAAATGAACGTAATTATAAACTAGCGTAATATCAATTGTTAACAGCGATCATATTTTATATTTTAACAAAAAGTACTCCAGATTGCAACAATTATCTTTTACTTTTATGTTTGATTTGGTCTGAGGAAGGTCTTACAGACCGAAAACTGTTACCAAGAATTTAAAGTTAAAAAAAGTATTGCAATTGGGCTGTTTTTTATTAAAAACTATGTTGGTATTGTCTGTATTACGTAAGAGCCTGTCGATGCAATAGTAATCACGAAACATTTTCCACCTTATCCTCGTTTCCAAGACAGCAGTACAATTGTTAAACCGATCTGTGTGTTGTATTATTATATGATGATGGGAAAGCATTAAAAGTGAACTAGTGGGCAATAAACATGAATGAAAAAAATATGGACATGTTGCTTTCTGCTGTAGTGTATCTTCAGTTTACAGTCGCAACGATTAGCAAAATCTACGATAGACAGGATACATGTATTCCAATAGTAACAGCATGCGACGTACAATAAAAGTTGGTCTTGCACTAGCATTTATTGAATTATTAGTTTCTCCGTATGTTGATTCCGCAACTTTGTTAAATTATTGATATTGACTCAAAGTTCCAAACAGCAACTGGAGCGGTTTTTCATCATTTTCTTATCGAATTCTCTAAAATGATACGAGTTTTTATCAGTACACAGATAGAGATTGCAGTTGGTGGGCATGGTCACTGTTGACGCTAAATCTCTTTACAGTCTGCATATTTGCCTATTTCTATTACCAAGGCCAATGACAGGCTCCATGAACTCGACCAGACTGGTCAGGTAACGATATTATTGTACCCTTGAACTTATTATTTACAATTCTCTTTCCATATTTACAGCCTATTTTTCCTTTTCCTTATCATATTACTTTCTAGCATGCAGAGATTTGCAATTCTGCATTTATTTACAGATCATTTTCTTTGTCAGCATGAATATCAAATATTTCGTAGTTCGTACCACATTTTGAACAAGAGTCCATCTGAGGCAGGTCAACAACTTCTCCAAGAATGAACTCGATGCTTCTTTTCCAATTACAACACACGGACAACTGTCGCAATAAAGTGTAATAAGGGCTAAGAATATGTCAGTTCTTGCGATAATCATAGCTGTAGTTTATTTAGGACATTTTGCGTTATTCACTGGAGTCCATAATCGATACAGCGAATTTCAACTGCTATTGTATTCATTCGTGATGTAAGACGTTAAGGTAGCAGTCTCAGAAATCATTTTAAAAGTGCAACTGAGGTATTGTTTAGGGCGAGTATGTCCAGCCCGCTTTCGTGTTGCAAGTTGCTGGAGTTTGTTTACCCGTTAGTGTGTCACTGACTATCCCCGGGTCGTTGCACTCCGGCTTGAGAACTTATTTTTAACTTAGATATGGAAGAGAGATACATAACTGTGAGGCCTCCGACTCCCAGAAGAAAACGAATGCGAAGATCAGACGAGAAGATAAACTTACCTCATATTCTACTACATTTTGTTTTCGTTTCGCAATCTCTAACCATGATAAGTAATGCAAAAGAAAGAACACACATTTTTCGTTGTGAGTAATGCAATCTCTGTTTTTCTTTTTCAGGTAAGTCTGTGTCCTAGAGTTGTCAAGAAGCTAACTCATCCGGCACAAGGTAAGACTACAAATGATGCTTAAAAAGAGCTGAGAAACACACGCTGTATGCGTTTACTGTTACAGCAAAAAATTCATTAAAATATATTCCACAACAAAATATTTGATACGGCAAATGAACATATAAACTCCAGAAAGATGGTATCATGTTCTGTAATAATTCCACATAACGGTTTTAAATGAAGATGACACTTCATTTCTGAAACCTACCACAGAGAGTTGTAAGAACACTGTGGGAAGTTTACGAGTTCATGCCTTTCGTATTAGTAGCACAAGTACTTGGAACTGATACGAAGGCACTTGTAACTAGTTAACTCGTGGTTTACTTTTCATAAGTTAACTAAATTTCATGAGTTTGCAGCTTCAGGAAGCATCATTTGCGTATTTTTGATAACAAAATACATTTTGAATAATTACTACATGTGAAAAAGACGTGTACGTCTCTAACAAGACATTGAAACAAAAATATCGGCGTAGTTACGTCAAACTTCCTCCTAACAAGTGTTCTAGGCTGCCATCATATATTTCTGAATGAGACTAACGAATGATTCATTTGGTGTGATGCAACCACGCAGTTCGGCTATATTCCAAATTTTTCCTGAGTTTTTTTTTTAAATTCGCAAATGGCGCTTCATGCCACGAACAGTCGTTTCACGCAGAGAACTATAGTCAAATTTTAGTGGTTGAATTATCAGATGTCTTCGGAGCAGCACAAAGCCTGGAGCCACGCAAGTAAAAATCTTTAATTTGTGTGAGAAAGTGTGCTACTTATGTAGTTACTTCATGTGTATTAAGTGTTAAACATAATGAGAAATTATACTTCACATAGCTTAGGAGTAGTTTGAAATCCTGTTTACAGTGATACTTATTACATTTATCACAAAAAAACAGTATTTTTGTGAGCCGATAGCCATACTTTCCTGAGCGCAGTGCACGCGTGCACGCAGAAAAGGTAAAGCTTTTCCTAAGAGTATCTTTTTGTCTTAGAAACATAATAACCCCGATTAAAACGTTAATTGCAGTGCGCGAGACGCTGGTCATGGTCAGAGGGAGCGGGACTGTGTAAATATTATTTTCGAATGCGGCCAGCGCGGCTCAGTTTCCAAACCGTGATGGATCAATTCGTTTTTATTGTGCGGGGATGTCCAGGCGCGTCCACCCTTGTGGCTGCAATCTTGAGCAATATTCCCCGGGCCACCCCCCTCCTCGGATTACGGCAACAGACTTCGCCAATATGTCGGCCGCCATAAATCATAGTTAGGAATGACTAACAGCCGCGGGGCTCGCCACGAGAACCTGCCCCCTGGAAAATATGATGTAATTTATATGGAAATGCTTCGGAAATCTTATGTCATTTAGAGATATGAATGAAAAATTCAGTGTATAGAGAGGCAGGCGACCGGCGGAAGAAATACAAGAAGACTTCGTCCAGTGTAGTCGCTTGTAAAGCGAGTTCCGCAAACAAGCCACAATTTACTACGCGCGATAAGAGAGCGACCAACTCGGCTGTTCGTCTGCCGGAACGAGCGACGGTGTCCCGATGCATTCCACCTGCCTGCTCACTACTGCCGCATATATTTTCAGCAGAAACACCATTTGCACCGTGCGGAACACACAGCTTAGGACAAAACACCGACATTAAATCTGGCAGTGATCTTCCTGTTGATACGGTAAAAGGCTGTTGGAAGGAATGTCACTTGACTCCAGGACGCAAAGTCCGAGGTTCAATTCCCGTTGGGAGAGGGAGGGGACGGAGGGCAAAAAATTTCAGTCGGTACATTTTGTCCCAAGAAACTGCCCTACATTTTAAGTATCAAGACAGTATTGTCTCGTGCTGATTAAAGACATTTCAAAAATAGTTCCCTGAAATTCGTTTTGTCATAAAACAAGAAGTATTTTTCTTTAACAGTTAGTTACATGTTCCGTAGATCATGTGAACGATTCTCTTATAGAAATGATGTGGAACGAATTTTTTCACGGGATATGTACATGTAAGTAGTGTTAACATTAACGAACCCATTAGTTTTTTGATCCTATATGTCCCACTACACTTTAAAACCAGATTTTCTTACGGGCTACACGTTTTGTGATATAAATTCGTCCATCGAATAGAAGCAGTTGTGTAGGAGAACTGTTTTTAGATTAGATTTAAAACTTGCTTTTCTACCTGAGAGACATTTTATGGTTTGCGGCAGATGATCAAAAAATTTTGTAGTTGCGTATTGGACTCCTTTCAGCGCCATTGACAGTTTCAGTAATGGGTTATTCCTCTCTCTAGTGTTTTAGGTACGGAAATCACTATTCTTCTCAAATTGTGATGGATTTTATACGACGAATTCCACTAACGAATGTATGTATTGAGATGGTGTAGTTAAATGCCCAAATCCTTGAGGAGGTACAGTATGTACGTGACGACCGCAATTGAACACCACATATTTTTCTTACTGCGCGCTTTTGTGCAATCAATACTTTCTTTTCAAGTGAACAGTTTTCCCAGAAAATTATTCCATTAAGTATTACTGAGTGGAACAGCGGAAAAATATTTCAGGAGGCTGATTCTTTTGTTTCCAAGAATAGCAATTATACGAAGAGCAAGAGTAGCTGAGACGTTCAATAAAACGCGTCTTACAGTTTTAGGTTTCACCAACATGTAGACCCAAAAATCTAAAGTGGTTTACCCTATTTACTTGTTCATGTGTTACATCGGTTGTTGGAATAACTCTATTTGTTTTACAGAACTGAATATTGTGTGCCCACTCAAAATATAAGGAGAGTCCATTTTCATAGAAGCACTTAATAATTCTTAGTAAAACATCATTAACAATCTCCTCTGTTGCTTTCTCTCTAATGGGGTTTATTACAATACTAGTATCATTTGCACAAAGTACCGGTTCTGCTTGTTTAATGTAAGTGGAAGGTCATTCATATATTTAAGAAACAGGAGTGGACCCAAAATTGAACCCTGTGGGAGCCCTTTGGTGATTTTTCTCCATTCATTAAGATGTTCTACTTTCCCAACATTATCAGAACCATTCCGTCCAATTTTTTTGCATTCTGTTTGTCAAGTAAGGTTCACACAAGTTTTGTGTACAGACATCAATTCAATGAAACTTACGTTTTTCTAAGGGTGTAACATGATCTACACAATTAAACGCTGTGGAAAAATCACAAAAAATACCAACGCGCGATATTTTATTATTTAAGCCATTAATATTTGATGGGTGAACATGTAAGTAGCATTCACAGTTCAGTAACCCTTCTGAAATCCAAATGCTATTGAGCTAAGTTTTTTCTAATTAAATGTTAGACTAATTTAGAGAACACGACTTTTTCGAATATTTTGGAAAAAGATGTCCCTAAGGGAATCGGACGACAATTACTTAAGGCACTTCTGTCACCTTCCTCATAAAGAGGCTTAACATTTACATATTTCAACCTGCCTAGAAACATTCTCCTTGACAGTGATGCACTACATATGTTATTAAGGCCTTTCACTTATTAAGTTAGACCAGCTTATCATAACTCTGTTTGAAATTCCATCAACACCAAATGAGCCCTTGTTTTTTAGAATTTTTACTATTCTGTTAATTGCAGTGAAGGTTGCTGTTGCTATTTCTAGTTGCTAAAAATTTTCTGGAATGATGTTTCTAATACATCCTCTCACAACTTCAACTGAACCATTTAAACCTGCTTTTGCTGCTACATTTTGAAACTGGTTGTTAAAAGTACTTCCAGCTGGCGAATAATCATTCACAACATTGTCACTTCGATAAATTGTTACGGTATCTTGTTTAGTCGCTGGCGGTCCTTTCTCCTGTTTGATAATATCCCATCAGGGAGTACAAATAGATGAATCCATTGATTTCATAAAACCTTTGTTTCGATCCCTTATCGTCTAGGATGAGGTAATAATGACAAAATACCTTCTTCTTTCCTTCATATTTGTTATATAATAGCTGTTGTATCAATTCTCGAATTTGTCCTCATGGAGACGCAGTTGACGTAGTCCTCGCTTCACCGTATTCTACGTGGCATCAAACTGCCATTTACTACCTACGTCTACATTAGTTCATTTTAAGTGAGCTTATACTTGTATTTTAAAATTTTCGTTTGCAGATCTTAGATCGTTTTCCACTTTGTATTTTACTTTTATCGTCCCAACTTCAATTTTATTTTTCACTGACTTGTAAACTACAGTTACCAAAAGCACCAGTCAGATATTTTATGAAATATACAATTAGACAACTATAATCGTTCTATATCAAGCTCATTCGCATACGAGACGTGCATTCACCTTACATTTCACTTTAAAGAAATCTACTGGTCATCGAATTTGTTTCAGGAGGCAAAAAAGCATGAAATTAAGAAGCTGCTGTAGCGGCAGCTGTTTTTTGTGAATTTTATCGACGTGCGAACTAACAACTCCCGTAAACAGACGCTGGCGGCCCATCGTTACCGACCGACCTCCGTGTCATCCTCCGCCAGTGGCACTATTGTACGCGGTATGGACGGACGTGGGACCAGCATATCGTTCTCCTGGCCGTCAGAGCCGCTACTACTCGGTGGATTACCTCCTCAGTTGCCATCGCGAGGCTGAGTACACGCTGTTCCAGTCCTTCACCAACGAAAAACCGCTAGCAGTACCAAGAATCGAGCCCCGGCCGTCCGCATGGCAGTCAGGGAAGCTGATCACACAGCTACGGAGGCAAACGACGTACTAAGTACGTTCGCTTTATTTGGCAATTTTGGCGACGTTGATCCCAAAGTTCTCTTTTAATTTTTTTAACGCCTTCGTTTTCATTGGTCCCCACATCTACCGAACTGACGAATGTACAATGTCTCTGCTTGGAAGTCCGCACCGCGTGATCTTGAGGTTAGCGACACTGCTTCTAGATCGCGAGGTCCAGGGTTCGATTTCTGGCTGCATCGGAGATCTTTCTCGCTCTGTCGCTCTGGGACTGGGTGTTTGCGTTGTCTCCTGAGCAGTAATGCCATACGAACATTTCATTTCTTGTAGGAAGTGCGTACTTTTACCACACTCTCTTCTTACTTCCAATGTTATCTCGTTATATTTCTGCTAAGCAAACTACATATTTAGTTTTCACACTACGTGATTCAGTAGATCCTGAAAAAAAAAGGACAAGGACAAGCACGAGTAGAACTCACACTTTTCGAGTTTCGCACAAATTTAACTACGTATACATCTACAGGTTTTGATGAGTGAGTTTGCGAGTATCAAAATATGTGACATAAATGGCCGTATCTTTTGATTGCATTTACTTAGAAGCTTAAATTTTTTACACTGCCCAGGGACTGTAGCCCTTAGCATTTGATATAAATTTCAACTTGATACCTCTACACGTTCCTGAGAAATATGAATCTAAACAGACGGCAGACGGAGAGACAGACGCACAACAAAGTGATCGTATAAGGATCACGGTACGTCAGGTGATCTGAATCCTGCATCAATAGTAATTTTTCGTAAGCATTCTACTTTTTTTTACTGGCTTTCGGGACGTGCCCATACAACCATCTCATCAGGGGAATGCCATTTTTGATGATACGAAAGTTAGGCCAGCACAATACCAAGTCGCCGAGCGAAGAATATCTCCGATCCAGCCGGGAATCAAACCCGCGCCCCTTCGGTTAGGAATCCGCCTCGCTGACCACGCAACTACCGGGACGGACAGCATTCTACTCACGAACGCAGTTTCTGACGTTCACGTATGCTTTAAAACAGCCAGCGTTAATCTTCACCTGCGTTACAACTCCTTTCCACAAGAGCTCTCAGAAAAGAAGGCTTCGCTGTTTGTTTTGAAGTCTCATATATGCTGGTACTGCTCATCTTACATACCACTCTGTTCGCCATTGTCTCTTAGAAACGTTAGTTCATTGTGTAATTTCATAAGCATCCACCTTTGCACCTTTTTTTTCCTTTTGCTTCTACAGATCTTTGACTCTTGCAATTCTTTGAGGTATTCTTTGCATTTTAATTTTAATGTCTAGAGTAATTATATCCCACGAATTCCCCTTCTTCATGCTTATCCCTTCGCGCAAGAAACCTATTTTGTCTTACAAGCACTTGGCATCAAGCTTTCTTTGTATTCTGTCTGGCCGGCCGCGGTGGTCTAGCGGTTCTAGGCGCTCAGTCCGGAACCGCGCGACTGCTACGGTCGCAGGTTCGAATCCTGCCTCGGGCATGGATGTTTGTGATGTCCTTAGGTTAGTTAGGTTTAAGTAGTTCTAAGTTCTAGAGGACTGATGACCACAGATGTTAAGTCCCATAGTGCTCAGAGCCATTTGAACCATTTATTCTGTCTCGGAACAACGAGCACTGTACATGCTCTGTCATAGACTACCCTTATCTGATGCAAATTTTAACGTCCGGTGACAGTATGGGCATTCTGTTCACAGTACTCGCACTGTCATAGTTGCTTGCCATTCCAGATCCGCCCAATTCTTATCGTCGAACAGGTGCAGTTCCTGTCCACATACTGCCTCTAGGCTTCGTAAGTTTCTTCTTCACAGTCGGCGCGTATATTCTCCCCTCCACAACTACAGGTCCAGTGGGTATATCTCCAAGATTACCAACAGAAGCTCGAGCGAAGATAGCGACAATAGGCGAAGGACGCAGCCGGGGCTTCTTAAGGCGAGGAGGGCGCGAGGTAATAGCTCGCGCCCTCGGCGCCCAGCAATATGCCACCCCGCGCAAGTAATTAATGACGTCATCGCAGCGTCAACCCTTCGTGGTCGGCGTCCAGCGCGGCCGAGCAGGCTGTGCCCCACACTCTGCGTCGCCGTCCTTCTTACTCAGCGACGAAGGGGAGCCGCCGACTGGAGGGGCCATCGGGCTATAAAGAGGCAGCGAGCACGCGGTATGTAGCTGCTCCTTCTGCACCGAGGGAGCCCGGAAAGCCAGGGCGAGATAATCCTCATATTGAATATCGTCATACTTTCTCGTATTAAATGACGAATTTTTTTCTAGTATTTTGTTGCTGGACACAAATTGTCTGGTTTAGTAGTGCAGATTAGAGCTAACGTAACTGTGTGGAAACGAGCTTTTAATGTCATAATAAGACAAAATTTCTTGCTTCACTCTTAACCGTCCTGATTTAGGTTTTCCGTGCTTTGCCTGAATCACTTCAGGTAAATGCTAGGGTGCATCCTACTATAAGTACACAGCTATTTACGTATTCCATCATTGTTAAACTAATCCTGTAAGTAAGTAAATTCCTGTACATATGAGTTTTTTGTTGTTCTGAAACTGTAGTACCATAATTTGTCGATATTTTTTTTGAAGGTATCAACGGATGAATAAAACTACTACTGTTACAATAATAATAATAATAATAATAATAATAATAATAATAATAATAATAACGACTATTAATATCCAATAACATCCAATTCCATTCTAGACTGAAGAGGATAGTGAAATTATTTTATTCGTGGCTGATTGGTTCAAATGGCTCTGAGCACTATGGGACTTAACATCTGAGGTCTCAGTCCCCTAGAACTTAGAACTACTTAAACCTAACTAACCTAAGGACATCACACACATCCATGATTGAGGCAGGATTCGAACCTGCGACCGTAGCGGTCGCGCGGTTCCAGACTGAAGCGCCTAGAACCGCTCGGCCACACTGGCCGGCTATTCATGGCTGAAATTTTCAGTAACTGTAGTATATATTTCAGAGTAAACGACAGTCAAGAGTTACAACTTTATTTTTACTTCGCTTTACCGGTTTCGACAATTAATTTGTCTTCTTCAGAGCCTACAGAATTAGGGATATTATAAATCTCTAGAGCTTGAATGTACATTTACGTGAAGTATAAGATGTATATTATAGAAACTTACTACTGATTTGGCAGATGTCAATACCTTCTTCATACAAGCGTAACTCCATGATGTGCCCAAAATGTACGTATTCTCTGTGGTTATTGTAAACAAAGATTGACAATTTAGGGTAAATGAATCACATCTATGTAAATGTCAAGCTGTTGTGCTAGCAGCAAGGAACCTATATAAAAGTAAATAAAAAGTACAAATAAGGCATATAAAGAAGTTGTACGTAATGCATTTCAAAAAATATGGCACATAGTTCCAATAAACAGGGTGATTTTTTTCCACCGTGTACAAACACTAGGAGTTAATCGATGAGAGGATACGAAACAAAAAGAGTCTAATGAACTTATGTCCAAAAATACATGGTTTCCATGCTAGAGACCGTTTATTCAATCATATTTGGTTACAGAGACTGCGGTCTAATACGCGCTGTACAATGCAGTCACATTTACAGTATGCATGGTTTCCTCCTAGAGGGTGGAACTTTTCCGTGATACTGTTCCTTATACGTCATGCCCTCGCGCCCTCTCCTGGCATAGTAATTGGTAATGTTGTGTCCAATTCACTTCTCTTGCTGACTCAACTTGTGGTGGATGTGATACAGCGTTGTACACAATGGTTCCGTATTCGATTCGAGAGCTTGCCGACGTGGTGTTTACTTACGGGAAGGCAAATGGCAACGGGAGGCGTGCAACAATGTTGTATCACGAGACGTATCACCGCCGACAACAACCACAGCATTCAATGTCTGCAACAGCGTGTCCCCGTTTGTCTGATACAGGATCGTTTCGGGAAGCAGGAAATCATGAAGGACGTACCCGAAATGTTTGGACAACAGACTTGGCGAAAAATACGATTGACACTGTGGAAGGCGACCGGCATGTCAGTACCAGGCAGTTGGCCCGCCAGTATAGGGTAAGCCAGACGACCATGTGAAACATTCTCCATGACAATTGTTACTACTCTTATCACTTAACGCGTGTGCAGGGCTTACTATAAAAAAAACCCTAGCGACAGATTTTCCACATCGGAGGCAGTTTTTTCACTGGTTTCTTCACCAGGCGATCACGTTTCCGGCATTTGTGTCATCCATCCCGTTCAGAGATGAGGCCACCTTTACGCGGAGTGGTATCTTCAACTTTCATAACAGTAATCTGTAGAACAGTATTCAGAACCCCCATGGTGTGGCGACAGCAAATCGTCAGCATCGGTGTAGCCGGAATGTGTGGGCCGGTATAATTAGCGACCGTATTTTGGGACGAGTCTACCTTCCACGTCGCGGGTTTCTTTGCCCCCCCTCCCCCCCCCCCCCCCTGCTGGAAGAAGTGCCATTGATGATTCGAAGGGTTATGAGGCCGCTACATGGTAGTGCTCCAGCCCACTTCGCCTTTAACGTTCGGACGCATCTCAATCGTTTCTTCCCAGGTCGATATATCGGACGAGGGTGTCCAGTTGCATGACCACCTCGTCTACTGGATCTCAACCCCTGCGATTTCTGGTTATGGGGTCATCTCAAAAGTATCGTGTATGCAGTGCCCATTCCAGATGTGGAGACACTGGAACAACGTATTCATGCAGCGTTTTACACTGTTCGGATGCACCCTGGCCGATGTGACCGTGTGAGACAGAACATGCTACGGCGCGTACACGCATGCGTTGAGGCACATGGGAACCATTTTCAGCACATACTGTAACTGTGGCTGCGTGGTACAGCGCGTACTAGATCGCAGCCTCTGTAACAATGTATCACTGAATAAATGGTTTCTAACATGGAATCCATGCACATCCGGACATAAGTTCATTAGACCTTTTTTGTTCCGGATCCTCCCATCCCTAAAGTTTGTACACGGTTGAAAAAATCACTTTTTATAAAAGGTATGGGTTAATTTTCACATTTTATAAAAGATGAAATGTAATCAGAATAGTGTCGTTTTTAATGCAAGTTGATCATTCAACAAATCTTTTAAATTTAGATGTGAATGTTGTACTTATATATTTCAAATCCTTCTAAAACGTTCACATCGTACAACTAATTTGTGTTAAAAAATATATCACCCTGTCCTTTACCACCAATAATGCCACTAAGTAGCTCTTTATACACAATGAGAAACCTCCAGATGATAAATTTCTCAGATATGGGGTATGATAAATACAATGTAATAAATGTTTGAGTTTTTATATAGGACAGACAGGGAGGTCATTTAAGACCCGCTTTGGCGATCACCCGCTCCACAAAGATGGAGAGAGCTCACATAAGTCAACTTATGCAGAACATCTCAAAATCAAGGAACACACTCTTCCTCCTCCATACTTGCGCAACATAGAAATTTTGCGTATCGTTGACAAAGGCAACAAAATGAGCCTTTTAGAATTATTTGAAATATACAAACATTCTCAACTAAATTAAAAAAAAAGTTGAATGATCAGCTTGCATTAAAAAACAGACATTATCTTCACTGCATTGCACCTCTTCTAAAATGTGAAAATTGGGCCATTACTTTTATATACTGTATTAGAACTATGTGCCGTATTTTTTCCAAATATGTTACATACAACTTCTTTATATAGCTTATTTGTACTTCTTATATACTTTTATACATGTTTCTTCCTCCTAGCACAACAGATTGAGCCGGCCGCTGTGGCCGAGCGGTTCTAGGCGCGTCAGTTCGGAACCGCGCTGCTGCTACGGTCGCAGGTTCGAATCCTGCCTCGGGCAGGGATGTGTTTGATGTCATTAGGCTAATTAGGTTTAAGTAGTTCTAAGTCTAGGGGACTGATGACGTCAGATGTTAAGTCCCATAGTGCTTAGAGCCATTTTTTTGAACAACAGTTTGACATGTACATAGATGTGATTCATTTATCCTAAATTGTCAATCTTTGTTTTCAATAATCACATGCGATGTGTACATTTTTGGAAATATTGTGGCATTATGCTTCCATGAAGAAGATAATGAAATCTGGTATACCAATACTAAGTAAGTTACTGTAATATACATTTTATACTTCACATATATGTACAGCCAGGTCTAAAGATTTATAATATTCCTAATTTTGTAGGCTTGTAAAGATGACAAATCAGTTTGTTGAAACCGGTAAAGCGAAATAAAAATATATTTGCAACTGATGACAGAATTTTAATTCTGAAGAATAGTGAAAGTTATTTCTTAGAGTAACTTCGCTGTATAAGCTTTTACATACTATAAGACTCCTCCAAGTGCCTAGAAGACTGTGAAGGCTCGTTGCGTATTCTTCCCAGTAATATTGTAGCTGCAGTCTGTCCCGCCTCCTCTTGAAGCACTAAAACTCCATTTCTGGTTGTGTTGACCTATCAGTTTTCCGTGTATCACATGCAGATCTGATCGGTGCTAATTCTCTTAAAAACGATCTTATGTGCAAAATAAGGCGATGGATAAATTGCGCTCCATTTGAAGCAAAGGCTAGTTTTTCACGCGTGTCAGTGTTGACGACGTCATACCTCCTGAACTATGAGTCGTGTAGTGATATAATTTTGCAAGTACATTCAGTGTTGTATGTAAATAAAATCTGCAAATTATACTGCGAATAGAGATTGTATTAAATAAATGATAAATTAAAACATCACGCCTGCTGTTGAAGGTTTATTGCATGAACAGTGAAAATGTAGTAAGCAACAAACTTGTCTCCTCTTGAAGCTATGTAAGAAAACAAGTGCCTGAGGCAGTTGTAGATCGCTTACTGCTGCTACAGTGGCAAGTTATAAGGATTTTGTGTGTGGGTGTGTGTGTGGGGAGGGGGGGGGGGGTGTCAGCAAGAAAAAGTTTCGTGAAGGTTAAAAATTATTTGTAGTGTTTGTTGGAAGTCGCTAAGTGATCTTATTCTCAAATACTGGAGGAGTATAGTCAAAGTATTTGCGCGCCGTTACTTACGATGTCTCAAGACAGACACAGTATCTAACTGTAATACTTGTCTTATTGTGTTAAACTTTTAATACAAGGTCATGCTTCTTAATGATTAGATTAAGACAGCATTATAAAGTTTTAAATGTGGTCAATAATAACTCGAAATAGTGATAATCAAATCTTTGTTGCCCCTGGAAACAGTTAGACAGGCAACCTGCAACTGGATTTTGGGTTCAGGGAGAGGAGTTTAGTAATATACACTGAAGCGCCAAAGAAATCAGTAAGGCATGCGTATTCAAATTCAGATGTATGTAAACGCGCAGAATACGGTGCTGCGCTCGGCAACGCCCATATGAGATAACAAGTGCCTGGCGCAGTTGTTAGATCGGTTACTGCTGCTACAATGGCAAGTTATCAAGATTTAAGTGAGTTTGAACATGGTGCTATAGTCGGTGCACTAGTAAAGGAACACAGCATCTCCGAGGTAGCGATGAAGTGGGAATTTTCCCGTACGATCATTTCACGAGTGTACCGTGATTATCACGACTCCTGTAAGACATCAAATCTCCGACATTGTTCAACGTGACAAAAGTGCAACCCTTTCGGAAATTGCTGCAGATTTCAATGCTGGGCCATCAACAAGTGCGAACCATTCAACGAAAGATCATCGATATGGGCTTTCGGAGCGCCGAAATCCCACTCGTGTGTCCTTGATGATTGCACGACACAAAGCTTTACGCCTCGCCTGGGGGGAAGGGGTGGGGGAGGGGTAGCCGGCCAGCCGGTGTGGCCGTGCGGTTAAAGGCGCTTCAGTCTGGAACCGCGTGACCGCTCCGGTCGCAGGTTCGAATCCTGCCTCGGGCATGGATGTGTGTGATGTCCTTAGGTTAGTTAGGTTTAATTAGTTCTAAGTTCTAGGCGACTGATGACCTCAGAAGTTAAGTCGCATAGTGCTCAGAGCCATTTGAACCATTTTTGGAGGGGTAGCCATTCAGTCTGAGGCGTCTTGTCACGGTCCGCGCGGCTCTCCCCGTCGGAGGGTCGAGTCCTCCCTCGAGCATGGGTGTGTTTGTCGTCCTTAGCGTAAGTTAGTTTAAGTTAGATTAAATAGTGTGTAAGTTTAGGGCCGTTAACCTCAGCAGCTTGGTTCCATAATACCTTACCACAAATTTTAAAAAAATTTCCTTGCTTGGGCCCGTCAACACCGACATTGGACTGTTCATGACTGGAAACATGTTGCCTGGTCGGACGAGTCTCGTTTCAAACTCTATTGAGTGGTTGGATGTGCACCGGTGGAGACAAGCTCATCAATCCATGGACCCTGCATGTCAGCAGGAGACTGTTCAAGCTGGTGGAGGCTCTGTAATGGTTTGTGGTGCGTACAGTTGGAGTGATATGGGACCCCTGATACGTCTAGATACGACTCTGACAGGTGACACGTACGTAACCATCCTGTCTGATCACTTGCGTCCATTCGTGTCCATTGTGCATTCCGACGGACTGGGCAATTCCAGCAGGACAATGCGACACCCCACACGTCCAGAACTGCTACAGAGTGGCTCCAGGAACACTCTTCTGAGTTTAAACACTTGTGCTGCCCACCAAACTGCCCACACATGAACATGATTGAGCATACCTGGGACGCCTTGCAACGTGCTGTGCAGAAGAGTTCGCCACACCCTCGTACTCTTATGGATGTATGGACAGCCCTACAGGTTTCATGGTAAATTTCCTCCAGCACTACTTCAGACATTAGTCGAGTCCATGCCACACCGTGTTGTGGCACTTCTGCGTGCTCGCGGGAGCCCTACACGATATTAGAGAGGTGTACCAGTTTCTTTGGCTCTTCTGCGTATATTGTAAATTAAACTCCTCTGCCGCGTTTCTCTGTCTGTACGTGAAGGCTAATCTTAGAAACTGCAGAGCAGATTTTGATACTGTTCTCACTAATAGGCAGACTGATTCACGAGCAAAGTTTGTGTATATAATTTATTGCTACTCCGTCAGACAAGTCGTGTGCCTGTATATACTTGTTATCCAAACGAAGCCACAACAAATTTTACTTCATTTGCAAATGCTTTTTTGGACTGCAAGTAGTGTGTGTGTGTGTGTGTGTGTGTGTGTGTGTGTGTGTGTGTGTGTGTGTGTGTTTTGTGTGTGTAAATACTGTAGTTTGACTGTAACACCATCGGTATCCTTCTGTCATTGTGGTGACGTCAGGATCATCAAATAAAACACATTTTATCACATTCCGCCCTTTTGCGCAGAAATAGCAAATCTCCACTCAGAGAGAGGAATGACGTTTATAATTACAGACGACGTTTGTACGTTTTTAGGCTTATCCAGTCTGCATTCAGGGTCTAGAGAGTGTTTGAAAAGCGTCGAATAATGAATAGTACCACATTATGTTAGTGCTCGCTTTTACATACATACGGTTGCGTTTTAAGATACATTAGATGTAATGTCAGAGCTGTTTGTAGATCTTTCTTAGAAGTTGTTAAGACTATATTCTGGCATGAAAATAAGGTTTCCAACGTGGATGAATGTGTCTGGGACTGAAAAGAGACTCGTGAGATAGCGTTGCCATGCTTCAAGCGTTTAAGGATAGCAACCATTCTCATGTTTCGTCACAATGAATGGTTTCCACAAAAGAGGCCGTAAGAAGGAATTCGCTACGTAACAACATACTTGGCCATCTAGCTGGAGGCCTGACATCTTCCATTCGGAAGCTACAAAGAGCCTTCCGACGTTCAGCTCACGCACTGGAAAGACTACTCCGAATAAACACAACGTTGCGGCCGAGTAACAACGATGCTAGACAATACAAGACCCACATATCTGATTCAGATCAGCTTTCTGCGTTGTCAGTTCGTAAAAGGAAAGCGCACCGAGCGAGGTATAGAGCATATCAAGTTTGATTTTGCTTCTGCGTGGTGTAATCTTTCACTCATTATAATGTTTTCTAGTAACGAACATTCGTTTTTTAAAAACTTCACGCCTGTTTCCACATACTGCATCCATGTACGTTATTTTGTGCAATAAGAGGTTAAAGGTACTAATTTTCTAACTTCGTTCAAGTTGGCGGTGTTGCTGGTATTCAGCATCCCTTAGACATCTGGGTAACTAAATGTGATTCGGTAGCTCAGTTTGATTAGGTTAGAAGAAATAAATTGCTGTAACCTCCCTGAAGTTGTGGTCCTTTTTCGTAACTGAATGAAAAGCTATTTGTTTTGCGCCATACGCGTTTCGCTACTTTTTATTTATGAAATATCTTCAGTGGCCTGCAATACATGTTTGATTTATATATAATAATAATTACGTAATGTAATTATCCCAGATAGGTTATTGTATTACAGTTGGATGGGCAAAATAACACTGGCTCAGAAAATATTTCATGCACATGAAGATACACAACCAATCTCACTTCATCTGCCCCATGGTAAGTGTGATTTAAGTTGGGTTGCCTATTTTAGAGTGTATGAAGTATTTTCCGTTTTTTTTTTTTTTTTTTTTTTTTTTTGTCCTGTAGAAATCTATCGGGAATAATACACAACGTTGATGGATTACAGGCCGCCGGAAATAATTCATAGATAAAAAGAAGCCAAACGTGTATGAGACAAATAACAGCCTTTCACTTATTTATATAGACGGACTACATCTCAGATAATACATAAGCAATTGAGTAACGACGGCAAACATAAAAGATGACTGTTGCAACCCTGTTTTATAAACGAGTGAGAGAGATTTTGAAATTTAGGGATATCACCGAAAGCCTACACTAGGATAGTCGGATGGGAATTTGACCCCCGCTTAATCTACTTGTCACTCCTATTGTATCAAACAGGACCTCTCTCGGTACATATATAAAACGGCTGGTGAAATTACTTTGCTAATATCTTTCCATGCCTTCTGTAATTTAATTGTAGACTGTAAGAAACTGTTGCAACAGGATCCTTTTACCTACCATCCACGTTAGTACGTCGGTAAAACTACAGACCCGTACTCTGGGTGCCAGTTGAAGAGTGATCTTTCAGTGGTATGTTTCCCATAGTTTGCCCAAAGGACTCTTCACAGGCGCCGCCCAATTCTTCTTTATTGGCAGCAATGAGACAACGTTCTGCTCTCTTTGACGGTTATGTCGATGGCTCGACTACAACTGCCTTCCATGATCTTCTGAGTTGTTAGAAGCATGCTAGGGACACTCCTTACTCCGAGTCGGTCCTTGGAGGAAGAGCATGTCGTATTTCTGTTCTTCTGAAAGCCTCTACCACACATATAGCATACTCACACTGTGCGATGCAGCATCAAGGGTGTTGCATTGGCAAGTGCATTTCAGGTTTTTCAGTTGTTTTCGAGTGTTTCTCTTCATTTTCCTACGTTTCGGAACATCTAGGAAACTCAGGAGCAGCACATAAAAATCCTCTGTAACTTTTCGTTTTTGTGCCATTGCTTCTGCAGTAACTATTTTCTGTCAACAAAGGGATTTTGCGCAGACAGAAGTGTAGGTAAGGCACTGTAATCATATTCGGGATGACAGCGGTTCAGATCCCTATCCAACCATTTAGGTTTAGGTTTTCCGCAGTTTCCCTAAGCCTCTTGAGTTAAATGCCGAAGCGGTTCCTTTGAAAATGACGTGGCTGATTTCCTTTGCTATCCTTCCTTTAACCGAACTTGTGCTCTGCCTGTAGTGCTTTCGCCAATGACGGGGCGCGTAACTTGAATCTTCCTACCTTTTACAGATCTCTGGAAGCTTTGTTACAGCACTTTTTGCTAGCGGAAATTATCTACACTTCACCACGTACTCTGATTAGCCAAAACATTATGACCACTTGCTTAATAGCTTATTCGTCCATTTTTGTAACGAAATACATCACTGATTCTGCTTATCAGGGATTCGACAGTGTGCTGGTAAGTTTGTGCAGGTATATGGCATTAGACGTCTACGCACAGGTACGCAATAATCGTAAATAACGGTCCGCCAATTTGCGAACGCGGTGGTGGCGCCGAATAACGACCCAGACGGCTTCTGTAGGATTTACATCAGGCGAATTTCTTAAATATAAAGCTGCTCAAACCGCCGTAGCACGGTTCTCGCTCCGGGACACGGACAATTATATTGCTGAAAGATGAGATTGCAGTCGGGGAAGACATCGAGCATGGAGGGATGCAGGTGATTCGCAGCTGACAGCGCGACTGCGATTACTACCACAGGTCCCACGCAAGAACAAGAGAATGTCTCCCATAGCATAATACTGCTCCCAATAGCCTACATCGATGGCGTGCTACACGTTTCGAGCCGCCGTTCACCTCGACGACGGCATTTGTGGAGACGACCATCGACCTAGTGTAGCGTAGCAACAATGTGATTCACCCAAAGAGCTACCACGTTTCCATTAATCAACGTTCGAATCCCGATGCTCCCGTGCCCACTGCAATCGTAATCGACGATGTCGTTGGGTAAACATGTGATGCGGAGCTCCAAGTTCAACAATGTTACATGAACGGTGTGCTGCGAAACACTTGTGTGTGCGCCAGGGTTGTGCTCTTTCGGCAGAGATGCTACAGATCACCACCTATCCTACATTATAGATCAGACAAACCTCCGAACCCCACGTTTTGTCAAGAGTCGAGGACGTCCAGCCATTTAGCGTCTAGTGGTAGTTTCACTGTCCTTCTTCCTCTTTCCGAAGATGCTCACGACAGTAGCACGTGGACATGCGACCAGCTTCGCCGTTTTCGAGATACTTGTTCACAGGCTCTGCGTAATAATAATCTACCCTTTGTCAAAGTCAGTTATCTCAGTGGATTTCCCGATTTGCAGCCCACATCTTTGCTAAGATGATCCGCCACTCGTGTCTGTTCCGCTTACATTTGTTACCACGTCACGTGCCCGGAACGCCACCAGGTGACATCCAACACCGCGATGTGCGTTGTTCATAATGTTTTGGCTGATCAATGTATATGCATTTGTCTGGACGATTACCCATCCTAAAAGAACTATTCATCAGCGACCATGCCCTGGGAAGGAAGCACCTATAGCGTCTTTGCATGTCTTAATAGCGAAGCATGCGATTAGCACATCACTCGCTTGGCAATGAATATGAGTTTTATAGGCGGAATCGTTAATTCTCCTCCTAATAATTCCTCAGCTATCTTAATGAGGCACAGTGCATCCAGTTCAAGACCCAGCCTCCTCCCCCTCCCCTCCCTTCTCACCCCCCTCCACACAAACCACGATTGGTTAGATTGTTACATGTTCAATAGATAATTCGAACTATTCTTTTACGGAAATGATGTGAAACGAGTCAGCTTATAGGACATATATTCAGGATTAGTGTTAGCATTAATGATAATGTTTTTTTTAATCACACTCATGCAACTTTTTATCCATGCTACACGTTTTTAATTAAAATTTGTCCATGGAATAGAAAGAATAGGTCAGGATAAATGATTTTATGTTGAATTTAAAACTTGCTTTGCTAGCTATCAGACATTTTACATTATTGGGCAAACGATCAAAAATTTTTGTTTTGCTACGTATTGCCTTTGACAGCTTCAGTAATGAACAATAAAGATCTTTTTTTCTGTAGTGTTGTAGGCATGGACATAACTATTCTTCTCAAATTGTGATGGATTATTTATGACGAATTTTATTAGCAAATACATATATTCTGATGACCAGTTCCTCGATGAGGTACCTACATGACCGACCGCTGGTGAACGTACAAATTATTCTTACTACTAGGTTTTGAGCAATTAATAACTTCTTTCTAAATAATGAATTACAACAGAAAGTTATTCCATAAGACATTATTGAGCGTAAATGAGCAAAATACATTTTGAGGCTGACTCGTCTGTGTGCAAGACTAGCAGTTACACCAAGAGCAGAAGTAGTTTTTTTGAGTGGCCAAAAGTTTTTGTCAGTATGTATACTCACAAATTTGGAGAATTCTTCCCTGTTTGCTGGCTCCTGTTCATTTGCTACATCAAACTTTATTAGGACTTTTTTCTTGTACAGTACTGAATATTTTCTCAAAATTTAGGGAGAGACTATTTTCAGAGAACCACTTAATAATTCTTTGAATGTGTCGTTAACAATCTCTTATGTTCCTTGGCAGAACTGAGAACCGAAACAGAGTCCTTAACGCGCAGGCACTTCCGATGACTACACGGCTACATAGGCAGACGGGTCCTTCGGTAGTGGAGAATATTTTTTCGGGAATCCCCCACATAAGTCATTTGTTAAAATTTCGTTAGCGACGGGAGCGACCCTTATCTCACGCATCTGCGGATACAATGTCCCCGTTGAACTTTGCAGAGCAGCCGTCTTTCTTCTTTATTTTTAGGTACTTATACGTAAAAATAGACCCTGCAGGTGTCGAGCGATTAAAATGACTGAAGGAGACGGATGAGATTTATCGACAAAAGATTTTTATGAGTCCGTGTCAGCTCGGAGCGGGAATAAATTGGCGCCCGTAACGTAGATGCAGACAACACCTAAAGCACCAAACGGCCTCCGCGTGGCAATAACGAGAAGCGACGCCCGTTTCGCCGCCTGTAAAAATGTGTCGACGCGAGCCATAAAAGCAAAGCGAAGGGGCGGTAATGAACGCTGCCCTCTGCCTAATTACGGCCAACACCGGCACAGCGCGCCACAAATTGGCCAACTTGGCGTGCCGCAGATGCTAACAAGCGCGGCCGCGGCCACACACGCCCCGCCGAGGCGCGCCCGCGGCTTCTGATCGATACGACAACTGCCTAGCTAACACCCGACTACCGCACTCCGCATGTCTCCATTGCAATTATTGTTGTCGCAACACGGCCACCGCGCCAGCGTGCCAGCTGTTTACTTACTTCAGATGCGGGGGTGTGGGCGCGAAGCAGAGCAGTGGCAGAATTCGTTTTGTCCATAGGCACGTTCCGTTCCTTCGAACTTGTCCACTTCAAAGAAAGCTAAGGTACGGATCCCAGTTTCGGTACACCTGTAAAAGAGATGTACAGTAATTTCCCAAACGGCCACATTGCAGCCCAAAGAAAATGAAAATTGCTGCTCGATATCTCAAATTTGATCACCACTTTGTACTGAACTCCGAGTGGAATGTGGACATGACAGAGTAGTAAGTTCTATTCGGTGCCATCATCGAGAGTCATAAATACACTCAGCTGTATTTATTCCTCTATTTTTAAAACATTACAGGTTTCATGGAACTAAAAGCCACATATTCCGGCGAACATCTGCATAACAATAAATCAAGAAGGAATAACAACCCTGAGACATCCATTGATTTGATAATTATCTAAAATTATTTTAAGATTTAAAAAAATTAAAATGATTAAAAACTTTTACATAAGAATATTAAAATATTGGTACTCACATAACGAAACTATTACAGCTAAAATGCTCGGAACGTTGTCCCCAACATTCGTTGTCCGTCAGAACAAAATGCCGCTAAAAGGCAGCATGTTATTCAATACAACAGCAGGATGCATGGATTCCAGTCCAATAAGATGGTTCGGACTCAAACAAATTATACCACAGTGCGCCATTGGTAAGGTGAAAATAAATGGAAAACCATTAAGACCTATTTTGTGGCTAGCATAAAAACCAAGGAATCTGAATAGTTCTCATATATAGTCGAGAAGCATCACGAGAAAGGCAAGCCACTGCACCTAGCATTCCTGGATCTCGGAAAGGCCTTTGATCGGGTGCCACATAGTCTCATCTAGCTACCACTTCGACAATATGATGTGCCAGAGCGGCTGGGTGCAGTTACTTTATACACAGCCAAGAAGTTATGTCCGTACAACCTCAGGACTATCCAAGGACTTCCCCATCACAGTCGGCGTCCATCAAGGTTCTGCATTATCACCACTTCTGTTCATTCTCGTAATGGACACCGTGACAGCTGACCTGCCACCGTCCACTACCACGGGCCCTACTTTATGCTGACGACGTGATGCTGGCAGCAGAAAACAAGTTTGATCTGCAGAGCCCAACTCAAAAATGGAGTGACCGGTTGGCGCAACACGGTTTGCTCCTTAATTTGAAAAAAAAAAGAAAACGAGTACATTACATCAGACAGACATGAAATGGTGACCATCACGATTAATGGTGAAGATCTGACTCGTGTGAGCAAGATTGAGTACCTTGGTTTCACGACCAACGTTGACGGCCGACTCACCGAAGAGGTCTACACCAGAACTCAGGCAGCCTGGATGAAGTGGCGAACAACAACCGGAGCCACTTGTGACAGCAGGATGAAAGATAATTTAAAATCAAAAATCTATCGCACTGTCATCCGACCAGTCGCCTTGTATGGTTGTGAGTGCTGGCTGACTACAGTTGAGACAGAAGGCCGCCTTAGTGTAATGGAAACGAAGATATTAAGGTGGACAGCGGGCCTCACTAAGTTAGATCACGTTTCCAATGACAGCATTAGGAAACAGTTTAGTGTTGCACCGATCCAAGACAAGATGCTTGAGTGTCGTCTTCGATGGTTTGGGCATGTTTCACGGGCCGGTGATGACGCTATTGCCAAGGCGGTTTACACACGCGAAGTAGTCGGCAGAAGACCCAAAGGATGGCCTAAGCAACGCTGGGCTGATGTTTAGGTCCCATTCGCAATATTGGATTGGAATCCATGCATCCAACTGTTTTATCCAGTGACATATCGCCGTTTTGCGGTGTATTGTTCTGACGGACAACTGATGTTGGGTACAAAATTCGGAGCTTTTTAGTTCTAAAGTTTTAGCTGTGTGAGTACAAGTATTTTAATATTCCCATGTAAAAGGTTTTAGTAGCTTCCAAAAAATTTTAAAATGTTAATTTTATAAAATCATCATATCAGTGGATGTCTCTAAGTTCTTGATTTATTGTTATGCAGAAGGTCACCTGAAGACGTGCCTTTTAGTACCATGAAACCGGCAGTGATCTAAAGATAAAGGACTAAATACAGATGAAGTGGTTTATTAACACCTAAGATGACTGATCATTACTGTAGCTGTCCTACTTATTAGGTTGTCTGCACAATCAAAGTAGCCTGTGTTTATTGCAGTGTTCGGGTTTTCAGAAGAAACCGGTTTTCGGCTATTACGCCATCGTGAAGAACGAAGATAACTATGTGGTGAAGTGAAATTTTGTGGCATCAAAGATTTTAAACTAGTGAATGTACCGAGTATCTCCATTTCCAGAGAAGGAAAATGTTAATGTTAATGTTAATGTTAGAGTTAGGAATAAAACGCGGAATTATTTCAGCGTAAATGCGATATAAGATTATTTAACTAAGATAAAATATGTGTCATATTGACTAATGAATTATAGACAAATTACAACAGTAAACTTTCGTGACGTATTCCAAAGATTTGGCTGAACAAAATAATTTTGTATTTAATAGGTCCTAAATTAAAAACCGGTAATATATAATAGTGATATTAAGCAGGTAAGTGAAGCAGTTGTGATTATACAAAGTAAAAACTTTTTAACACAACATGAGAAATTATAGTAATTGATATAAAGGAAATGGGGCTTGTGGGTAAGGGGGGTAATTTCCAACATGTCCTGGATGTAATTATGAGGAGTATCTGCAGTCAGAAGCGGTGAATAAGGGAACTGTGTTTGGTCATTCAGTACTAAGCTTGCGTTGATGGATGTGTGTTTCTTAATTTCCATTATTTCAAGATGAACTATCCTGAAGTAATTTCAAGATAGTTCGTCTTGAAATAACGGAAATTAATAGATACGTGACCATCAATATCCGTATTTGTGGACCGTTGGGCTATGATAGTGACCCAATGCTGGACTGGAAGGTAATGTGAAGCCGCTCAGCTATACTCGTCGTCAAGGTTCCGGTCGACCACGTGTGACCATCACAAGTGAGAATCACCATATTGTGCACTACGCACACCGTAACCCCTTCAGATCTGCGCCTGCCATCCGAGAACAAGTGATGGCCCCCGTGTAACGCTCCGGGTCAAAATTTTGGAAATTTGTGGTAAGTTCTATGGGACCAAACTACAGAAGTCATCGGTCCATCAGCTTACACAGTATTTAATCTAACTTTAACTCACGCTAAGGACAACACACAGACACCCAGGCCCGAGGGAGGACTCGAACCTCCGACGGCGGTAGACGCGCACTCCGTATCATCCCGCATCGTTGGTGGCAGACTAGCGACAGCCGGACTAGGAAATTACCGTCCGATGCGTAGGCTACGTTAACACCACAGCACAAATAGCTGCTGTGACCGGGAAGCATGGACTGCTGGGCAATGACTTCGCATTTTGTTCAGAGATGAATCACGGTTCTGCACTATCCTAGGCGACCACCGTCGGTGTGTGTGACGGCGACCTGGGGAGAGATCCCGTTCTTACAATGTTTTGAACAGGCAGAACAGTATTACTCCTGATTTCACGGCGTGGAAAGCCATCGGATATGACTTCATGTCACAGCTAGTATTCATTGAGGGAACTCTGCTGACACAACGGTACGTCACGGACAACCTACGCGCTTACGCGTTACCACTCACGTGACAGCGTCGTGGTGCCGTTTTTCAACAGGACACTACTCTTTCACACATGGCACGTGTCTCTATGAACAGACTGCGTGACGTTAGGTACTCCCGTGGCCAGAAAGTTCTCCAAATCTGTCCCCGACAGAACATGAGTAGGACCAGCTCGGACGTCAACCTTGTTGCAGTACCAGTACGCACGATACCAACGGCAAGTTGTGGGCCAGCTTTCTTCAGAAGAGGGTACAACGGCTTTATGACACCCTTACCAGAGGAAGCAGTGCATGACTCCTGGACAGACGGGGTGCAACGTCGTACTGACCTGTGCGCTCTAACTCGCTAGTTCTTTTTAAATTTGGGAACGTCTGAAGTCACTGGAATAACAACACATACTCTGATAACCCGTGTAGTTTCATTTCGTTTCCTCTTCCCCTTCTTGGTGCTTCACTTTTTTTCGAGGCAGTGTATATAATAATAATTCACAAAATTCACAGTAAAGTTTTAACAAGGGTTTTCTGTAATTCTGTATATTTTCCATTGTAGTTTTGCAAATAACTATTAAGAATTAGCTATACGACACTGATACGATATTTTGATTTGTTGACGTGGCAGTGAGTGTCCTTACACATCTCAGTGATATATACTATTGGTTCAGAATAAAAATATTATAGAATTATACAACAAATGTTTACGTGCTAGAAGTCTGACATGCTTCAGACACGTCATTCGGTGATGCAGTGTCTTTGAAAAATGTACATCTGACTTCACAAGTCTATAGGTGTCACACGAAACAAGATCGATAGTTGGGGTAAATTTTACCCATGCAATGGACTGCTAAATTTTTATTTTTAACGGTATATTTTTGCGTACATCCACATACAAGCTTGGTGTTCTTTATGCAGTTACGTTTACGATTAAAGTTTCCATTTAACTTTCACAAATGTTAAATGTGTCCTCCACCAGACGCATACAAAACATCCAGACGATAGTCAAGCTCGTCCCATACTTACGCATGCATGTCTGGAGATGCGGCATTCACTGCTGTTGCTATGCGCCGTAACAGCTCACTCAATGTTGTTAGAATGGAAGGCACATACACTAAGTCCCTTACAAACCCCAACAAAAGATCCGCATATCCTGAGGTCAAGCAACATTTGAGGCCAATGGCGCACTGCGAAATCCGTTCGCCCATCAGGGTGCGCACAGAAAGCAAGCGGGTTGCCTATGCAGAGGGGCCCAGCGCGAGGCAGCTTGAACGATTGCGGAAAATATCCCTCGTTATCTAATGAGGCAGCACACAATGGCAGCCGGGTGGCGGCGCCGACTGGCGCACGGCTTTCGGCTCACGGACCGCGACGCGCTGTGCAAACAGAAACGAGAAGCGCGTCTTTGAATCTTTTCCCAACGATTTTACAGAAACCATACGATAAAAAAAATTATTTTTGCGTTACTTATAGTTTTACATGTCAGCTTTATGGTGAAATGCCCATCTCCCTAATGGTCATACTAATTGTGATGTTCGCTTTTGGGTAATACACTGTGCGAAATTCGAAAAGTTTGCAATAGAAACAAGTATGTGTTGGGGGAGATAGGTAGGGGGTGGAGGGATGCTGGGAAGCTTTCGCTAGGGTGCCGCCGTCTTTAAATGCGGCACTGAAGGTCGGTATAGCAGCTGGATATTTTAGTACCATTGACTGTATGTTTACTCGGAATGCAGAATGTGCACTGTTGCGAACTGCGAGAGGGAAACTCGATGATGGCATGAGCTCGCCTGTTAGCAACGGACAACATAGTGCGGCCAACCAGGCCGTGTAACAAATACACTTAAAACCTGCCTCCGAAAGAGTTCTGGTACGACTTTCTCGATATGGAGCGAAGTAATACATCAGGCCGCGACTTGTCCGGGCGAGCCGATCACTCGCTTTCTGCGCGCGGCCTGAGTGTGCGGCTCTTATCTGATGTTATTCGTGGCCGCAGACGCGCACCTGACCTTGTACGGCCCGCGTAAACTGCGCTATCACCACCACACACGTTCAAATTGCGGCCCCGCTTATCCACCAGTCACAGCGTTGTTCGTGCCATTCGATTACGTTTAGCGTACACATGGGTCCGCTAGCGGGCATAGGCACGTGATCGCCGGGAACTGTGGCTAAGTGTCGCGTCTTTTCCACCGTATGTTCACAGATAAGAGTATAGTGCAATGCGCAGAGCTAATGGCAGCCATTGGCTATAGATCAGTTACGTAAGGAATTGCAGTTACACTTTCTCTTTTGTCTTTTCCCCTCACGTATTACGTATTGTGGACTCTTAGGACTTTTACTTTGAGCTGGCCACTCTGGTGCTTCCATCTTTTACTTGGTCGTCCCAATGACCCTCGCGTCGTTGGATAGCATGTACAATGGTTGAACCCGTACTATACCGACAAAATTTCGGAGCTTCTTCAAGGATACTGTACGCCTGTTTTAGTGAAAGGGAGCAGTTTACTCTGGTAGCTCGTTTCAATATAATTTACTTATCATATTTATCTCGGCACGCTAGATGTCTGTTCTTCAGTTCTCCAGTACAAATTTTGATGGTATGCATTGTGTCTCGTATTTGGAAGCAAACTTGATTTAAAAAAAAAAAAAAAAACAACAAGGTTCAAGTGTCTCTGAGCACTATGTGACTTAACTTCTGAGGTCATCAGTTCCCTAGAACTTAGAACTACTTAAACCTAACTAACCTAAGAACATCACACACATCCATGCCCGAGGCAGGACTCGAACCCGCGACCGCAGTGGTCTCGCGGTTCCAGACTGCAGCGCCTAGAACCGCTCGGGCACCCCGGCCAGTAAACTTGTTTCATTGTGAGTGAAACACATACGACAATGGTATAATATTCTACACTTTATATTATTTGTTGCGCGAACCGGCCGGCGAAAAGGAGACCCACACCGAGGCGCCTTTCAAACGCTGTCAGGTGCTGATAACGCTGTCTACATGAGTACGCGATATCTCCGTGTCGTCGCAGTGATCGTTCAACACCTGAAGCTGTTCACGTCCCTTGAGTAACTTATCAGGCCTGGCAACAAGATTAAAAACGAACAACACTGATGCTCGCTGGAGGCCATTCTTCCTGCCACAGACAATTGCAACTATATATATCCCGGTATATATATATATATATATATATATATATATATATATATATATATATATATATTCTTCCTGCCACAGACAATTGCAACTATATATATACCGGGATATATATAGTTGCAATTGTCTGTGGCAGGAAGAATATATATATATATATATATATATATATATATATGATAACGCATACAGTTGAAACTACACGATACTAGAAGTAAAAACGTCTCAGTAAACATAGGGTCGAAAATGCATACCTGAAGAGCTACAAGCAATTTTTCACCTTCGATACTGTGAAGCAAGGTACATTCAGTGGTATATATGCCTACTGCCAACGAAATTTGTTGCAAATAGAGTTAGTAGTATAGAAGTAATGAATTAGAACATCATGCATAACGCAGTAGTTTCTCACGCATCTCAGTATTTGACGTCATAAATCCTGAGCTATGTGCAGTACAATGATGTAATTTTTCTGGTAGTTCAGTGGTATATGTGAAAACCATCCGGAAAATGTATCACGATTACATTTAGTAATAAAGAAGTGCTAAATTAAAACGTCATACTTCATGTGGCAGTTTTGCTGGATGAACAGCGCAAATGTAGTAATCGATAAACTTTTTTTTTTTTTTCCTTTCATCGTTTTCTGGAATTCGCCAGCGATAAAATATTTCGTAAGGGTTTGAAATTATTTGTAAAGGTTGCTAAAAGTATCTAAGTGCTCTAATTCCCAAATACTGGATGACTAAATTACGGGTTTTCTCGCGTCGTGGGGTAGACTGCTTTTTCACTCCCACCCTCACCCCTCTCATAGATGGGTAGTTCTTTCCAGACACTAAATGATATGTGTACCAAGTTTGTATATATTTAAACCATAAAGATACGCCTGGAATCTGTAAGCGTCATAAAGCAAAACTATTTAAGATTTGGTTCACAATAACTCGAAACCGTCCATATATAGATGCAGATGGATAATTTTTAACAATTTTATGACGTATCTGATGAGAACTAACTTTCTCTAATGAAAATTTAGCTTACGGTGAACAAAGTATTTCTCGAGTAAATAATCGATTATATGAAAATCATGAGTACTTAATCGTCCTTAGTCTGACAAAAAGAGCGGAGTATTCAGCAGAGTTACATTTCAACGCATCGCATGTGAAATATTGGTAACTCGCAGAGGCGATTCGATCACCGCAGAGCAGAGCCCGGGTTTCTCGAAATGCAGTTGACCGAACGTCCGCTGTTTCTTCGTGGCAGTCCCGGCGCCCCCGAGGAAGTGTGTCCGGGAAGAGAGAGACTGGGCCAAGACGCGGGGCTCTCCTTTATGCGCGACGGCGCAATTCCATCAGCGGGGTGGCAACGCGAGCGGCATATTAGGATCGAAAACTCGCCCGCCGAAGAAGCGGGGGCTGATGAACACGTACACACTGAAGCAACAAGCCGCCGCACTGACGCTGATCTGAGCAGATTTGCCACATACCTTGTTACGACATGCAAATTGTGCGTATCCATATGCAAAGACTCGGGCCGGGCTCGCCTTCAAGGAAGCGTCGAGCACTGCTAATCAAATGCAGCCAGCCCAGATAAGATTGCGCCCGGAAATTTTATTTAAATTATGTATAAACATATCGATCTATTGTTCTGATATCCTCAGGCGGAGACAGTAAATAGTGTCTTCCGTACCCAGTTAACGAACGCCCGTGAGGCCTCCCGGGGCTGCTGTTGCAGAAAAATAGATCCCACATCTAGAGTTTCTTAAGAAGTGCAGAGAGCTACTCGGATTAAATTAATGGCGTTGTCTAGGTTTTTCAGTCATTGATCCGTTACTTTTAACTCAAAATAACAAAGGAAATACTTCCTTTATAGCCGGCCGAAGTGGCCGTGCGATTAAGGCGCTGCAGTCTGGAACCGCAAGACCGCTACGGTCGCAGGTTCGAATCCTGCCTCGGGCATGAATGTTTGTGATGTCCTTAGGTTAGTTAGGTTTAACTAGTTCCAAGTTCTAGGGGACTAATGACCTCAGCAGTTGAGTCCCATAGTGCTCAGAGCCATTTGAACTTCCTTTATATTTCCTTATTGCCGCCAGTAAAAGCGGAACCTTTATAGGATTACTTTGTTTTTTGGCTGTCAATCTGCCTCTCCGTCCATCCGGCGTTTAAGAACCCTTTTTCTCAGGAACGGGTTGACGTACCAAGGTGAAATTAAGGCCACATACTAACGTGTACGGTCCCTTGGCGCTGTAAAAAAGTGAAGCGTCTAAAACAATGAAATCAAAAGATACGGTCATTTATGTCACATATTTTGATACTCAAAACACAGACCCCTTGACATGGAATCATGCAATTTTACAAGCAGCAAGCTTACGCCGTAAAAACAAAGGAAAATATACGAAAATGGTTGATTTGAAAATATACCACACGAAAAAAAATTTTTGTAACATATTACCCAACTGTCTGTCTGTCCGTGTGTTAAGACAACTTTATCTCAGCAACGGTAAGACTTGTTGTTTGTTGTGTTGTTGTAGCCTTCAGTCCAGATACTGGTTTGATGCAGCTCTCCATGCTACTCTATCATGTGCAAGCTTCTGCATCTCGCAGTACCTACTGCAACCTACATCCTTCTGAATCTGCTTAGTGTATTGATCTCTTGGTCTCCCTCTACGAGTTTTACCCTCCACGCTGCCCTCCAATACTAAATTGGTGATCCCTTGATGCCTCAGAACATGTCCTACTAACCGGTCCCTTCTTCTAGTCAAGGTGTGCCACAAATTTCTCTTCTCCCCAATTCTATTCAATACCTCCTCATTAGTTATGTGATCTACCCATCTAATCATCAGAATTCTTCTGTAACACCACATTTCAAAAGCTTCTATCCTCTTCTTGTCCAAACTATTTATCGTCCACGTTTCACTTTCGTACATGGCCACACTCCATACAAGTACTTTCAGAAACGACTTCCTGACGCTTAAATCTATACTCGATGTTAACAAATTTCTCTTCTCCAGGAACGCTTTCCTTGCCATTGCCAGTCTACGTTTTATATCCCCTCTACTTCGACCATCATCAGTTATTTTGCTCCCCAAATAGCAAAACTCATTTACTACTTCAAGCGTCTCATTTCCTAATCTAATTCCCTCACCGTCACCTGATGTAATTCGCCTACATTCCATTATCCTCGTTTTGCTTTTGTTGATGTTCATCTTATATCCTCCTTTCAAGACACTGTCCATTCCGTTCAGCTGCTCTTCCAGGTCCTTCGCTGTCTCTGACAGAATTACAACGTCATCGGCGAACCTTAAAGTTTTTATTTCTTCTCCATGGATTTTAATACCTGTGATGTCACCGCCAGACACCACACTTGCTAGGTGGTAGCTTTTAAATCGGCCGCGGTCCGGTAGTATACGTCGGACCCGCGTGTCGCCACTGTCAGTGATTGCAGTCCAAGCGCCGCCACACGGCAGGTCTAGAGAGACGTCCTAGCACTCGCCCCAGTTGTACAGCCGACGTTAATAGCAATGGTTCACTGACAAATACGCTCTCATTTGCCGAGACGATAGTTAGCATAGCCTTCAGCTACGTCATTTGCTACGACCTAGCAAGGCGCCATTACCAGTTTATATTCAGTGTAATAATGTCTAAACAAGAGCGATGTTCTCCAGTTGTGGATTAAAGTTAAGTATTCCAAGAACTACGTTCTTTTCTTTATAGGATAATTACTTTACCTTGTTCCAGACCTCACGCCAATCTGCGTGAGCTTAACGCGTGCCTTTCGGCTACCTCCGAGTGGCTTGGCTGTCTTGCCACGCCACTACAATACCTACTCCGAATTTTTCTTTTGTTTCCTTCACTGCTTGCTCAATATACAGATTTAATAAAATCGGGGATAGGCTACAACCCTTCCCAGCCACTGCTTCCCTTTCATGCCCCTCGGCTCTTATAACTGCCAGACGTATCAAGTTGAAATTTATGTCACGTACTAAGGTCTGTGGTCCGTTGGTAGTGTAAAAATGTTCAGCTTCTAAGTCAATGCAGTCAAAAGATACGGCCATTTATGTCACATATTTTGATACTCGCATACTTATTCATTAAAACCTATAGGGTACTTTCTGTTAATCAGAATCATTACATTTGGCAGGAACTAAGGTTTCGCAGTACACAGTGAAGGAAAAGCTGTTAACTTGTAAATACGTCACACAAAAAATATATTACTTTTGTTATCCGACTTCAAACTTAATATTAACTACAAATTAAAACTTTCTAGAGAGTCTTAGAGTTCCCAGGATCGATCTCTTCCCAGTATCAATGACTATAACAGGCAGAAATCGTCGATATTCTCGTTTCACGGGATCGATAACTTTATACAGACAGCATTAACTTTGTACGGAAGAACCTTCAGAGCTCGAGTCGTCCTCGCACCTGCTCATTTTTTATGTTTTTATTTTGTACTTTGTACATCTCGCATCCATGAAACACCCCCACATCTTAACCAGTCGTTTAAGGTGTATGACGTCGTTTGAAGTTCTTGACATAACGTACTTTGCGGTCTGTCTTGTACTAAGATCGCTATAATGAAAAGGTTTACGTGAGGACTCTGACGTATGCAGCGTGCACCGCTGAGGCAAGACATGATCACTGCCCACCGCGAGATGGGGAGCCGTCTGATGGGTCTGCGGGCACGTGAGCCAGCGAGGGAAGTAAATGGAGAAGAGACGAATAGGGAATCATTCTTGTGACGATACTGGCCACAAATGCATAAATCCTCTGACATAATCGACTTTGGCAAAGGGCAGTTTCTTTAAATTGAAGGTGGAGAGGGGAGAAAGGAAAGGATATAAGCTGCATCGATAAACTGTGCGGAATCATCGACGAGTGAAAAATGTGTGCCGGACCTGTACTCGAACCCAGACTCTCCTACTTATTAGACAGTTGCGTTACCACTGCAGTACCCGGACACAGTGTTTATCGCAAATGTGCGGACTATCTCGGTTCGTTCACTGGCGACCACACCTAGCACCACCTATCCACAGTCCCCGCCCATATCCTCCATGCTCACTAATTTTAGCTTCCCGCTGGAGATCGAACTGAAATGAGCATCCTCACTGAAAGTCATGAATTGATTGCCCATTGAAGCAAATCGACTATAGGAGTGCCTGGTGTCTGTTTTTTCGGATATGTCCGAAAGAACAGACACCACGCATTGGGAACGAGTATCTCAGAAACAACGAAGCTGTTCGGCTGCTCAGGTACTACTGTCGTGAGCACCTGAAATTGGTTGAAGGACGGTGAAACCACGAGTATGCACCAAGGTGTTGACGTCGACGCCTTATAGCACTACACCCTCTCCGTAAAGCAGCATAGATGGCATCTGTAACAGATCTGGCGACAGAGGACAAAGCTGATGCAGACTCAAGCGTTTCGGATCACACTGTTCGGCGCACATTCTAGAACAATGGGCCCTGCAGTAGACGAGCCGTACATGTTCCACGTCCGCCCAAAGAAATCATCGATTATGATGTGAGTGGGCACGGGATTAACGAGTGTGGATGGTGGACGAAAGTAAACGTATCGCTCGGCCTGATGAATCACGTTTCTAGTTACACCAGGCCGATGGTGGTGTCCGGAGAACCTTTCATCCAGGCCAAAGGCTGTTCGAAAATGCACCGCGTCACGAGCGCAGGTCATATGCTATGGGGAACATTTACCTGAGCTTTCGCGGGACATCGTAGTAATGAAAGCCATGATGGCAGCTGTGGACTACGTGAACATTATTGCGAGCAATCTGCATCCCTTCTTGTTTGATGTCTTCCCTGTCGAAGAACGCATATTTCGGCACGATAACTGTCTCTATCAGAAGGCCACAATCGTGCTACAATGATTTGAGGAGCACGACAGTGAACTCACGTTGATGTCTTGGCCAGCAAATACGTCTGATCTGAAGCAAATGGAACATATCTGGGACGCTATTGGGCGCCAGCTACACGCCTACAAACCACCGGCCAGTAATTTCCAGGAATTGCGTGACCTGTGCGTACGTATCTGGTGTCACCCATCTCCAGGAACTTACCAAAGGTTTGTCGAATAATCCATGCCGAACAGAATCGCTTTTGTATTACTTTCCAAATGTGGACCAACACAGTATTAAACAAGCGGGCGTAATATGGTCAGTGGATATCGATATTGTGTTGGGTAGTTGGGGGTCAACGGACTAAACAGCGAAGTCATCAATCCCTTGATCAAAATATTGTGTTTCCAGAACATATGTCTTCATAGCGTAATGTGTAAGTATTACTGCCTGATCTGCATTTCAGTGAAGTCGTTTTTCCAGAGAACGCCTCAGTTAACATCAGTTGGACCGCGAATAATGAAATATGGTGAGAGAAACAGTCGGATCAGTTGGTGGATGAGCCAGGTGGGAGCCCCCGGACCCATCACGTGACAGGGGCCGTCCTTCGTGCAGCCGTACGACCTCCGGTTTAATCAAGGGGTTACATGTGGGAATAGTACACAATATCTCACAAGAAGCATAAAAAGCTGTTCAACTGTCTTTTCATTATCAACTTCTATCAGGGATAATGAATCCATTAATGTCAAGCGTTCACGGAAGTGCTACTCCTGAAACATACAAAAGAGTGCAACAGAGAAAAGCAACTAAATCAGAATAAAGAGGGATGACATTGGCAGCTGGCAGAGGAGGTAGAGCCTACGGTCACCCAGATCCAGCACTCGCCGGGATAAACCCCAAAAGTAGTTTAAAACGTTGCATATGAGAATAAAAACTAGATTCTAAGAAAAAATAAAGAGCCCGTTCAGTTATCCCTATGTCAGCCGCCAGCATCAGGAATGCGCAAGACCATGCTTAGCATGGAGAGCCAGGAGCAGAGGGCAATTGATGTAGTGTCCATCCGGAAAAAAAAGAACTTGTGTCGCTGTTAACCGCACCACTGGCGACGAATGCAAGGTTCCATCTTTGTTCAGCGCCACATCGCAAATATACAGTGCGAACTACCTAAGTTATAACACCTCTAAAACTCCGCCAACGGTTCCAGATATCTAGACAAAGTACACGGAAAATGAAAATCTCAAGAGGAAGAATATTTTTCTATATGGTTAATAATGCACTAGCTTTATGCCATTAAACCCTACATTCCGTAAAGAGTTGAACTTCAATGTATAAAACAGCTTCAGACGTTCTTTGCTTTACAAGTGAGTTAACGTGTTAAATACTTTGCTTTAAGCATGCAAGTGAGAAAAAGTTAAGAAAATGTTTGAAAACAAAGTTTGTTGGACGTTATTGTGTGTACCCATTATGACACACTGGATTAATGCAGTCTGCATAATTTGCGCTCCATTTTAACCAAAAGCTTGTTTTTCAAGCATGACGACATAATTTTGCAAATACATTCAAGTTCTTATTCCGATACTTTGAACCGCTTATTAAATATTACAGGATGTACTAGTGCTGCATAGCATTTACAGGTTTACCTACGAGGCAATGTTACAAAATCAGTAAACAACAGTGAGAGACATATATTTTGTTTGTATAACATTATACGTTAATGTTCAGAGACAGTTCTAAATATTCGCTTCTAGGCGCTTCAGTCTGGAGCCGCGCAACCGCTACGGTCGCAGGTTCGAATCCTGCCTCGGGCATGTATGTGTGTGATGTCCTTAGGTTAGTTAGGTTTAAGTAGTTTTAAGTTCTAGGGGACTGATGACCTCAGTCCCATAGTGCTCAGAGCCACTTAAACCATTTTTGAGTTCTAAATACGATCTTGTGAAAATGGATTGCACAAAGTTAAAGTTAAGTAAGTCTTATCTGTGTTGCAATAAAGTGAACTAATATTCTATGTGTTATAGTTTCCACTCGGTCTCCTCCGGGAGCAAAGTAAAGAACCCTCTATTGAACCGGTGAGCGTATTTTCGTCCGGTTCAACAAATGAAATTAAAGAAAGTAGCAAAGAATATGAACAGATTTTTGACTCGGTAACACGGTTTTTGCGAAAGATTTTGACGCAGGTTACACAAAATCTGTAGTAATATCTTTTGAGAAACAAGGCATCGAGGTAATCAAAAATGGTTCAAATGGCTCTGAGCACTATGGGACTTAACATCTGTTGCCATTAGTCCCCTAGAACTTAGAACTACTCAAACCTAACTAACCTAAGGACATCACACACATCCATGCCCGAGGCAGGAGTCGAACCTGCGACCGGAGCGGTCACGCGGTTCGAGACTGAAGCGCCTAGACCGCACGGCCACACCGGCCGGCTCGAGGTAATCTGACAGTACACAACAGAATATACACACGATTGGTGCAGCTATCGGTAGACTCCATCCCGATATTAGAAAACTGGAAATTGAAGGAGCAGTCAGGCACGGGCATTCCATATCGCCCATACAATTCGCAGCTTCACAGGAAGCTTTGGATCCCTTAACTGGGGAGGAAAACGAACTAATTTGAGAAACCTGAAACAACCTCATTTTTCCGACAACATTGTATTGTTTGCCGCTACTGCAGGTTTCCAATAACAGTAAGCGTAAAATAATCTGCACTACCTCGTCAAAGCTCGCCCAGTTAGCCGTGCGATCTAACTAACGGCTTTCCGGGCGGGAAGGAGCGCCTGGTCCCCGGCACGAATCCGCCCGGCGGACTTGGGTCGAGGTCCGGTGAGCCGGTCAGTCTGTGGATGGTTTTTAGGCGGTTTTCCATCTGCCACAGCGAATGCGAGCTGGTTCCCTTTATTCCGCCTCAGCTACACAATGTCGGCGATTACTGAGCAAACAACTTGTCCACTTACGCGTACACCACCATTACTCTATCATGCAAACATAGAGGTTACACTCGTCTGGTGTGTGTGTGTGTGTGTGTGTGTGTGTGTGTGTGTGTGTGTGTGTGTGTGTGTGTGTGAGAGAGAGAGAGAAACGTTCCCTGGGTGTGGGGGTTCACCGGGGGCCGAACCGCACAATAACCCTGGGTTGCGTGTGGGGCGGCGGAGGGGTGAAGTGGACTGCGGTAGTCGTCGTGGGGTTGTGGACCACTGCTGCTGCGGGGGGAACGGAGCCTCTCCGTCGTTTCTAGGCCCCCGGTTAACATACAATAAAATACCTCATCAAAAGTATCCGGACACGTCTACACAGTCCACTCACAATGTGCTCACCGCTTCCATTCGACGTCAACGAGCAATAACTGTTCATAGACGGGAGGTAGCAGCACTAGCAGTGGAGCGTATATGAAGCGTGTCGGGGGAAGCGTTGGAAGTGGAAGGATTTACCTGACGTCCAAAAGGACACGATCATTGGCTTTCGGGACAAGGGTGGAAGCATTTCCGAAACTGCTAAGTTTGTAAACTATTCGCGTGCCACTGTGGTTAAAATACACCGTGCGTGGCAAAATGGTGCTATCCAAAAAGGACGCCTAGATCGCTGTGGTGTTCCACGGACCACATGTGACAGGGGTGACCGACAGCTGCGAAGAGCGAATAGATGTGCAATTGTTGGGCAGATGACCGCCCTTGTGAACCAAGGGGCTACCAACTGTGTCTCCTTAATGAACGTTCAGCGAATGTTGCTGCGTATGGGCCTCCACAGCAGGCGTCTGGTTCATGCACCCATGCTGACTGCTGTTCATCGGCTGGAATGTGCTCACCGGTACTGCAACTGGACGTCCACTGAGTGGCCTTTTCAGATGAACCACGTTGTATGCTCCATCGAACTGAAAGGAAACACCCTGCAACAATTGTCGGAAAGGTCCAAGCCGGAGGAGGGAGCGTTATGGCCTGGGGAACGTTTTCGTTACATTTCTGGGTGACCTTGTCATTATGGAAGGTTCAAATGGTTCAAATGGCTCTGAGAACTATGGGACTTAAAATCTATTGTCATCAGTCCCCTAGAACTTAGAACTACTTAAACCTAACTAACCTAAGGACATCACACAACACCCAGTCATCACGAGGCAGAGAAAATCCCTGACCCCGCCGGGAATCGAACCCGGAAACCCGGGCGCGGGAAGCGAGAACGCTACCACACGACCACGAGTTGCGGACCATTATGGAAGGCACAACGGATCAACACATATATGCATCTATCCTTGGGGACCGTGTTCACCCCTACATGCAGTTTGTTTTTTCTCGGTACGATGACATCTACCAGCAGGGCAATGCAACGTGTCACACAGCTCTCAGAGTATGTGCGTGATTCGAAGACTACCAGGATGGGTTTATCGTATGCTCCTGGCCACCAAAAACTCACAGGTGGTCAAATTAATGTGAGTCAACAATGTATATAAGGCCGAATTGACAAATAGATGTCAGAAGAGACCGACTCGCCAATATAAAAAGAGTTGGAGAGTATTGTGTTGTCAGTGGAGAAATACAGTAGAACTGGTGGGTCAGGAGAGCTCAGTGACTTTGAACGTGGACTAGTCATTGGATCTCATCTGAGAAGCAAACCTATAAGGGATACTTCAACCCTTCTAAAGCTGCCAAAGTTGATTGTTGGTGATTTTATTGCGAAGTGGAAATACCATAGTTAAACCAAGACCAGGCAATCATGTACTGACGGACAGGGACCGTCGACCATTTCAGAGTGCGGTTGTAAGGAATAGTACGAGGGCTATCCACAAGGTACATTACGTTTTGGAATTAAAAATAAATAAAGTATTGGAATTTTTTTAAATTATATACGGATGAAAGCCACACTTAAATACTACTTTTCTACATAGTTGCCATTTAAATTAAGGTACTTATCGTAGCAATGGACGAGCTTGGAAATTCCTTCGTCGTAAAATTCGGCCGCCTGCGCCTTCAACCACGTGGTTACCTCTTCTTGAAGCTGTGCGTCTTCATCAAAACGCTGCGTAGCCAACCACTTCTTCATTGCTGGGAATAAGTGGAAGTCGCTCGGTGCCAGGTCGGAACTGTACGGCGGATGAGGAAACAACTCCCACTTAAAAGATTCTAGAACTTCACGAGTGGAATTTGCCGTGTGGGCCCGGGCGTTGTCGTGAATCAGCTTACGAGAAAGATGGCGACTCATTACTCGATCGCATCATTACCGGTGACGAAACATGGGTTAAGCATGTGAACTGCGAGACAAAATTGCAGTCAATGCAGTGGGGGCACACGAATTCCCCCCAAAACCCAAGAAATGCATGCAGACAATGTCAGCAAGGAAGGTGATGGCGACTGTCTTTTGGGACAGAAATGGTGTGATTTTTGTGGATTTCCTGGAAAGAGGCACTACAATAAACTCTCAAAGGTATTGCCAAACTCTGCACAACCTCAGAAGAGCAATACAAAACAACCGCAGGGGAACGTTGGGCTCAAAGATCTTGCTGATTCACGACAACGCCCGGGCCCATACGGCAAATACCACTCGTGAAGCTCTAGAATCTTTCAAATCGGAGTTGTTTCCTCATCCGCCGTGCAATCCCGACCTGGCACCGAGCGACTTCCACTTATTCCCAGCAATGAAGAAGTGGTTAGCTATGCAGCGTTTTGATGACGACGCACAGCTTCAAGAAGAGGTAGCCACGTGGTTGAAGGCGCAGGCGGCCGAATTTTACGACGAAGGAATTTCCAAGCTCGTCCACCGCTACGATAAGTGCCTTAATTTAAGTGTGGCTTTCATCTGTATATAATAAAAAAATTTCCAATACTTTATTTATTTTTAATTCCAAAACGTAATGTACTTTGTGGATAGCCCTCGTATAAAATCACCAGAAGGGATCTCTCCTGAGCTAGAAAGTGCCACCAGCAGTCGAGCTAGCACAGTTACTGTGCATGTTGAGTCAATAATAGTGGGGTACAGTGGTCGAGCAGCAAGTCATAACCCAGACATTTCTGTAGTCGGTACTAAGCAACGCTTGAGGTGACGCAAAGAGTGACGAAACTGGACTGTGGATGACTGAAAACAGGTGATTTAGAGTGACGAATCACGCTATTCCCCGGGGATATCCTTTCGAAGGGTTTGGCTTTGGCGAATGAACTTGCCTGTCAACATGCATAATCCCGACATGAAGTACGGAGGAGATGTTGGTACAGTACGGGGTTGTTTCTCGTGGTTCGGCCGTGCTCTCCTTATTGTGCTTAAGAAACCGTTAAATTCAGAAGGATATGATCACATTTTATAGCACTGTGTACTACGTACAGTAGAGGAACAGTTTGGATTCTATGGTTGTTTTTATCAGCATGAAAATTGACCCTGTCATAAAGCAGCGTCGGTGAGGCAACGGTTTATGGACTATAACGTGTCAGAAATGGGCTGGCGTGCCCAGGGTCCCGACCTGAATCTTATGTACCGTCTTTGAGATGAATTAGGACGTCGACTTCTCTCCAGACACCAGTATGCAACATCAGTACCTTTTCTGGTTTCGACTTTTGGCTAATAAAGGGCTACCATAGGCACTCCGATAACTCACTGAAAGTGTTATAACAGTGTTCAGGCCATTATAAAGGTGAATGGTGGACACATGCCATATTAATGTCCGCTAACAGGTGTTCTGATGCTTCTGATCAGATAGTGAATAATCGGCACATCGAAAAGAAAAAAAATATCATTTATCATGAAAAGAGAATCATAAATAAAAATGTTGATCCGTGGTACCTACTACGTGGTCTCTAATCGACCCAGGAGGCTCCGTGATTGAAATACTGGGCTCATATTTGGAAGGGATAGGTTTCACATCCGCTCAAAAATGGTTCAAATGGCTCTGAGCACTATGGGACTTAACATCTGAGGTCATCAGTCCCCTAGAACTTAGCACTACTTAAACCTAATTAACCTAAGGACATCATACACATCCATGCCCCAGGCAGGATTCGAACCTGCGACCTAGCGGTCGCGCGGTTCCGGACTGAAGCGCCTAGAACCGCTCGTCCACAGCGGCCGGCTTCACATCCGCAACCTTCCATTATTATACAAAATTATTACTTTCCTCAAATCTTTTTGTATAAATGACGAAGTAGTTCTACAATAAGATAGCAAGCAATTTCGTTTCCCATATTTATCCAGCTGAGCAAGTGCTCCGTCCACAGTGGTCACTATGTGAACCACACGGTAACGTAACGCACCTTGACTTCATTGATTTTGTGGATATATCATCACGGAAAAGACAACCATTACCTGAAACAGACACCACCTAGCAAAACTTGTAGCTTCCTTTTTTAAAGACTGTGATTCACTGAGAGTATTATAGTATTTCAGTCTGGTGTAAGTGGTATACATCTAACTACTAATATCTTACTTCAAATGCGAACTGAAAACATTTAGTTCGGAGTGCTTTTGCTAAACAATGCGATTCGGAGAATATTTTTAAAACAGACATTATTACACTGTCGCCAGGCAAGAAAGAGCATTAATGACAACTTGTGCAGCTATTAAGATATGCAGTGTCAGGTCTAGTAGATCTAGGAGAAAAGCGCAGGAAAATCGCAATAAGTCTCGCGTAGATCAGTCGCCGAATAAAGTCAGAAAGCTGAAACATTAAATTCGGCGTTTAATCTTCCATTCCTGTCTGAGAATGTATCGCTGTTTCACTCTCTCACATGCTCAGAAACGCGTGATACTGAAATAAGCTCTTTCGGTGTTGAAAAGCGATTCAGACGACATAAAGTGTACAACGCACCAGGGATTTCTAACAGATTTTGCGTTTAATACGCTGCGGAACTACCTTTTTTTCCTTGCTCATAGTTATCGGGAATGTCTTGAGCAACAAATAATTACAAAATAGTGCAGGTAACTTCTGTTTATAAGAAAGTAAGATAACTAATGCACAGAATTACCTACGAGTAACTGTAATGACTGACTGTTGCAGGAACAGTGCGTATTCCTGGCTCGAACACTGCCGTTCCTGGGGGAAAAGAATCAGCAGCAGAAATACATCTCGCTTTTTCAGCCTCTATATCTTGCAAATAGTAGATGCGGATCGACTTCTAGCTACCTTCTTCCAAAATTTCCGCAAACATTCAACATTGTATCTTGTTGTCGACTGATAAGTATAATGCGGTCATGCGGAGTATCTTTTCACATTTTTGGTTGGTTCTAAGGATTTTCTTATAAATAAAACTCATTATTTTGTAGAGTACGGTGAATGTTCTACAGAAACGAAACCAACAGCGAATGTGCCACAAGAAAACGCAAAAGAACCTCTAATATTTTTAACACACGCTGTCGATTTATCAGAAAGCGTCAGATCTGCCACAAGGAAATGTTATTGTAGCGTTAGTATTCTCTGTACGGTGTGGCAACTTATCAGAGTGTGTCAGTTGTACTTGCAGACTATTCAAGTAATGTAGGTTATATATCATCTTTTGCTAGTGTAATAAAAGTCTTAGACCATACCCGTTTCGCTTTATTTCGAAATATCTTCAGTGATCAGATTTTTTGTTTTCTACTTCGTTAATAATGTTCTTTCACACATAGGAAGTAGGATGCCAAAAATCTGACCACTGAATATGCATTGTAATAAAGCGAAACATGTTTGGTCTAAATAAGACTTTTACACAGTTGCAAAAGACAGTATGTAGGCTATATTAATCGTATATAACCGCAGAATAAAAGAGGCCTAAAAAGAAAATACTACAACATGTACAGATTATTCATTAACGTTGTTGCCCACAAGGGGGTTTTGCTACTGTCTGGTAGCGAGAAAATACAGAACTACATAATATTTTCACTAGGTATACTGGAAGACGTCCGCGTCCGTAACTGCGTGATCAGTGGGGCTATCTGCAATGCGGACGACCCAGGTTCGATTCCCAGTGCTGCCAGCGATTTTTACTTGGTAGGAGGAGCTGCTTGACCAAGTAGTAGCGGCTCCAGGTCACGAAAACTGCCAACATCTGGGAGAACGATATGCTGACCCCAAGCCCCTCCATACCGCATCCAGTGACGCCATTATCAGAGGACGACACGACGGTCGGTAGCTCTTTATAGTGTGGAAAAATGAATGATAAAGACCATAACTAAGACAACGAACCCGATAGTATCTCATTAAAAGATTATGGTTATCTCCTGAAGCCTATCGCATGCTATACATACCTACGAGTAATAACGTGAAACAATAGAAAACGCGACGAGAAAGTGCAGTAGCAGGTAAAGCGAATGAAAGATATGTATTTCATGGGGTAGTTGTGGAAAACTGCGCTGCATCTGTGAATGAAGAGACGCTAGTGTGATCGATTGTAGACTTCAGAATGTTTCCCAAGTGGACGAGGAATATATACTGAACGAATTCAGAGACATACTATTTGGGCCATAACGGGTCAGCAAGAGTCATGCCAAAGTGAGACATAGATGCTTACAGAGCTGAAATGGTTCAAATGGCTCTGAGCACTATGGGACTTAACATCTGAGGGCATCAGTCCCCTAGACTTAGAACTAGTTAAACCGAACTAACCTAAGGACATCACACACATCCATGCCCGAGGCAGGATTCGAACCTGCGACCGTAGCAGCATCGCGGTTCCGGACTGAAGCGCCTAGAACCGCTCGGCCACAGCGGCCGGCTACAGAGCTGAAATTGGAATTTTTGGAAGAGGGGTATCGTTCTTCTCGCGAGCCGCTGATGGGTAAATTTAGATAACGAGAACTATGCTGTGTACGTTCTAAAGCTCCCGAAAGGCTCACAAGCATGATATTAGAGAGATTAGTGCGCATGCCGAGGTATATAGTCACTTATCCAGCGCTCAATAGACGAGTGGAATAGGACAGACAGTCGCTAGTATCTGCATGTATTACCCTCCTATATGCTTTGTACATTAGCTTGGGAGGTTTATATGTATATGTAGAGAAATATCTTCTCTTTCTTCAATCTTCACCCAACTATAGCAGGGTCCGCTGATAATTAACAACTGTTTATTCATGGCCTCACAATATTTTATTTCATTTCTGAGGTACATCCCTTCATGGTTTGAGAAATATTTCATTTCATTTCGGTGGTCAAATTTTCTTATTGTTGCTAGAAAATAATGTGGATTTTTTATCGCTGAACATTTGCAAAATGAGATCAACAAAAGAGAATTAATTTACGCTTAGCTTAGGTAGCTCCCGGATTAATATATTGCGTAGTTTTGTGGGATGGTCCACATAACTGATTTTTAAACATAGTTGCCCAGTAAACGCTATTACAAGTAATAGATAATGTGTTACCCATGCAGTACGACTAAAGTAGGTTGCCTGCTACGGTCGCAGGTTCGAATCCTGCCTCGGGCATGGATGTGCATGATGTCCTTTAGGTTAGTTAGGTTTAAGTAGCTCTAAGTTCTAGGGGACTGATGACCTCAGACGTTAAGTTCCATAGTGCTCAGAGCCATTTGAACCATTTTTTTGAAGTAGGTTGCAGTTATCAAGAGCAATCTCGAGGCGAGTGCAACGCTTTCATTTAATAGTAACCGACATATACATTTGCAGCGTGTAAATAAACCGCCTTACAAAGAACGTTAAGCATATAGAAGAGGAAGAGGAAACGAAATCAAACTAACCTCGTTATTTCAGTGATTACAACTTCGCAGCATGAGCCTACTTTAACGAGTACGACGTTGCATCCCCTCTGCCCTGAATGCCTGCACAGATTCGGTTGGAAGAGTGTCCTAAAGCCGTTGTATCTTCTCCTGAGGCAGGTCGGTCGACGACTGTTGCAACTGGCCCTTAACATCCCGGATACTGCCACTGAGAAGAAGTTGACGTGCGAGCTGGTCCCACACAGGTTCTATCGGGGACGGATTGGGGATCTTCCTGGCCCACGGGAGTATTCCAGCATCACGCGGACAGGTAGACAGACGTACCAAGTGTGGGCGCTCATTGTCCTGTTGAATAATGCGCCGTAATACTGTCACATGAGAGATAACACATGAGAAAACAGTATGTCCGTGACATACCGTCGTGCCGTCAGAGATCCCTCATCACAATTAGCTGTGACCTGAAGGCATACCCGGTGGGTCCCAACAGCATGGCGCCAGGAGTAACACTGCTGTACTGCTCCAAAGCATATTCGCCGACGATGGTCATCGTGGTAGTGCGAAACCATTCACGAGCAGTCCACGATTCCCGGTAACGGCACCACTCCAAAAGCAGCCGTTTGTGTCGTGGTGTGAACGACAACCTGCGCGTGGGTTGCCCTAGTCTAGATGCTGCTGGTTTCCGACCACTGGTGCGGGATGAGACGGAATGTTGCACGGAGTTCATTACACGTTCTCGGATGGCACGCGAAGATGTGACGCGACTTACGATGTGCTTGGTGCAAATTCCGCTATTCTCTCTTGGTCTGGTGGGACGTGGTAGACCGGAACACCGCCGACAAGTGCGCCTACTCTCACGTTCCCATGGCGTCCAACATCGGGTCACTGTCACATTCGACTGCCCCACAGATCTTGACATTGCACAATTCGACCCGCCAGCCAAATGGGGACCAACAACGAGGCCCCTTCCAAACTCTGTCAGATGCTGACAACGCTATCTCATACGAGTACCTGACATCTCCGTGTCCTTCACGGTGATCATTCAAACATCTGACGTTGTTCACGCACTGTGTATATTCTACCACATCTGGCAACAACGCTAAACACGAACAACACTAATGCATTCTGATGGTCGCTCTACATATCACACAGAATTGCAGCTCTTAATCATCTGAATGTCGTGTGTGCGTGTATGAAGTTACATTGACTTCACTTTTTTTGTCAGGTAGTGTATTACCAGAGAGGCACATATACAGGAGTGACCTGCAACGTACGTTATTTTGGATAAAAGAGTACAATGAGTGAGGATGTCGCCATAAGTTTGTGCCTTACGTGTAACCTCAGGCGCACAGAATGTTTCTTTTTGCTATGATTAACCAATCTGAGGTAAAGTTATTTGAGATGGAGCACCTGTTTGAATGCTGTGTAGCGAGCTTAGGAAATTGATTACCACTTCACTGAAGAAACTAATGCACTCTTCGCCTGGTGTTTTTGTTGTAATTATGTACACAGACAAGCTCACAACGGAAAATATAATATAATGTTTGAATACTGAAAAGAATTACTTAACATGAGCAGACGTCATGGAATGAAAGTAAAAAATTAATTTGCATATGATACTAGATAGTTTTATCACACAGTTTGTATTGCAGATTTATTCAAGTTGTATGTCCAACTTCAAAAGCCAAGACGATAAATCTGATATTGTTTCTACGATGTCTTCTCGTGGTTCATGGTATCATTGAACGGGAACTATTCTGTGATGAACTTCACTATTTGTTCAGGACATCTGCCGTCACGGGATTGACATTTAGGAAGACCACTGTTGAAAACCGCAGTTCGTGGTCTGATTTGGCAAACATGAAGATGATTTGACTCAATCATGTCAGTATGAGACATAATACTTTTTTAACAAACATTTTGTAAGGCCGAAGGAAGGTCGTTAATGGTCTGACGTTTCACTGCAGATTTGAATAAGGAGGTGGGAGTAAATAGGCAAGGGTAACTATACCGAAATTTCGACCGACATGTTTTAGAGGAACCATGGAAAATCTAACCGGACAGGGAAGCAATCTTCGGTCCTCCCAAATATTTCCAGTGTGTTAACTATCGATAGCGTAATGAGCTGTTATTTTGAGAATACGTATTCTACTCGTGTATAATGCCTTTATGTTTGTAAGTGATTGCATTTTCTCTGTTTTAACAATTTGGGAGAGACATTTTTTTCTTTTCACGATGGAACTGTTGCAAGCTAACATTATAGGCAGATGTTCGACATCTGTTATTAAAATTATATGCTCAAGGACAGTTCATAACTTTTGCTAGGTACTTACGTAATACCTAACATCTCCTTTGGTGTGCGTCTACGTTGTTTTCAAACTCTCGACAGTTTCACACAAGATTAGCCATGAGATTAACTTCTCATGAGCGATAAAAGTTTACGATATTAATAACTGTAATGTTATTTAACAATAAAATCTTGTTGATACGGTGTCGATCTCAGCTGTTCTTTTAAAGCTATATAAACAATTGTGTTTTGCAACATGATGCAGATTATACAAATATGATTTCATATTTTGTTGTTCGTCTTTCGCAGTTTATTGAAGTCGAAATTTTTAAGCGGTTATCCGCCGCGTCCGCTTTTCGACTTGCATTTGATGCCTACAGTGCCATCTGGCGATTTTCGTCGCCACTACCCTCGCATTGACCTGCGCCTAGCGCTCCGTCGGCCGGTCGGTGAACTACTACTGTTCGTGGCTACAGGTCCCACTCTTCCGTGTATTCTATCTCTACCGCGTGAAGCACTATCCAAGCCACAACATTAATATGATTTAAATGATTTTGTTCCTCTATAAGTAAAATACACCCATATTATTCTGTATAATAAAAAAATAATGAAACAACTCACCTTTTCTTCTACATTTTTCCGATATCCGCCATGGTTTGCTGAGTTTTTATTACTTTCGAGCCACCTGCGAGATTTTAGATTTTTTACTTTTTAATGAAATGATATTGAGAGTGTTAAACCGGTGGCACCCGGGGAAACCTTGTGAACTGGCGTCACTCGAAACACTTGCAACATTGCTTATTAGCAGGAACATATATACAATGGTTTGTTCAAATGGCTCTGAGCACTACGGGACTTAACATCTGAAGTCATCAGTACCCTAGAACGTAGAACTACTTAAACCTATCTAGGCGCTACAGTCTGGAACCGCGCGGCTTCTACGGTCGCAGGTTCGAATCCTCCCTCGGGCATGGATGTGTGTGATGTCCTTAGGTTAGTTAGGTTTAATTAGTTCTAAGTTCTAGGCGACTGATGACCTCAGAAGTTAAGTCGCATAGTGCTCAGAGCCATTTGAACCAATTTGAACTTAAACCTAACCCAAGGACATCACACACATCTATGCCCGAGGCAGGATTCGAACCTGCGACCGTAGCAGCAGCGCGGTTCCGGACTGAAGCGCCTAGAATCGCTCGGCCACAGCGGCCGGCTACAATGGTTTTTCAAACCGCAGTTTCACTTAAATTTTCCTAAAATATCTGTTTGTTCCAATACATTGAACATTAAGTCCGCCAAACGCTACGTTCAACAAATTATCTAAACACTATTTCTAAGCTGCTTTTTACTGTGACGGCTATTTTGCAGAATGTGGGTTGCTATTTTATTGGAGTCCTGCTTTTCGTTTCTCTTACACATTTATTTACAGCATTTACATGAGTAGGCCTACAGTCCGTGATTTTACTACATTACTGTTTTCTTCTTTACAAATGGTCGACTGCATTCGGTTATAGTTAACTCGCGTTAAGGATTTATTCAGTTAACTTGGTTTCAACGTGGTAAGAACACTATTAGAGTGAAATCGGACAACTCACAGTGCACGGCTCTTTTAGCTGAGAGTTTGGACAAACTAAACAATCGTGCAATGTTATGAATCCTACATAGACGATATAGGGTTGCCCTCCTCAAAGAGGCCGACAGGTCTAATAGAAAGGCTTGAGAAGCAAAGATGACAGGCTTTTTCGAGCTGATATCACTGGAAAACCAGTTAGAATATCACTGCTTTGCTGTAATGTAGTTTTCATATATTACACAGTGTCCTATATGCTGTATATGCCTTAACTAGATCAGTTCAAGTGATGGACATAAAACAGATTCAAAGAATAAAATTGTTGAACTACATGAGGTGAGGCACGAGGACACAAAAGAACCTGTGCATAAGATAAGAACAGCCCTGACACGCTTCCAGCAAAATAAATAAATATAAAATTTCGTGTCTTTTACCTCTCCAGAGAGCGATAAAGGAAGGGGCTGCACGTGGTAGGCCGGCCGCAGTGGTCTAGTGGTTCTAGGCGCGCAGTCCGGAACCGCGGGACTGCTATGGTCGCAGGTTCGAATCCTGACTCGGGCATGGATGTGTGTGATGTCCTTAGGTTAGTTAGGTTTAAGTAGTTCTAAGTTCTAGGGGACTGATGACCACAGAAGTTAAGTCCCATAGTGCTCAGAGCCATTTGAACCATTTTTTTTTTTTTGCACGTGGTAGACTTCGAATACAATCAAGACCACTCCTACTGAAAAACATAGTTTATACACGCACAGACCCCGTGGATAGAGCGAAACTCTTCAAAGAAGCATGTGGCATGTCTTAAGAAACTGAGCCATATAGGCTAACACAAAGGAGTAATTCCACCTTCACTGACTATTAAGTTTTAGTTGATCCATCACTGAAGTGGACGTAGGACTGCAGCTTTTCATAAGCATATAGAAATAAGGAATACTAACAGCCGTACTTTTATAGAATATATTAATCACGCGATCAATTAGGACACTACATTAGGGTCGTCTTCAGGCCGCTACGCAAACGAATGAATGGTGATATCCATCCCTCGGTGCATTAGGACAGTTACCATGTGTATTAACTTGTCTCTCCTATAACTAACAAAATTATATGATACTGAATTTCATGGCTTCACAGATGTAGCTCCTCCATACAGTGAAACAATCAAGTATCTCAAAGGTTAAATGGCTTCGTCCGTTCTCCGTGTGTAAAACGGCTCTGCTGCTCGAATCAGTGCCGAAAGAGATTGATTAATTAATTCACCGATGTATTTACTCATCCAAGGAACAATACAAATTTTATGGATGTCGTCATTTATTGGTAAAATGTTTCTTATTAAATAGATATACATGGATTGTTACAATGTTTACTGTTCTTGTAATTAGTCTTACAATGTTTATAATTGTGCCATTTAGTGTTACTTAATATGTGAGGGCATTCATAAATATTACGTGGCTATCTATAATTATTCTAAATAGTCACAGTGTAACAGTTTTTTTCTTAATTAATATCTTTTTAGTGTTTGGCTAAAGGCATGACGTGCATTTACGCCGTTAATTTCCTGTGGCAGCCTGATGTACAGTTTTATGCCATTATATAGCATGCTCTTCTGTGTCCGTTTAAGCGTAAACAGTGAATGGATCTAGATTCAGGGTCATGTATTGTGCTGTTTGTAGTATACATATCAATATTGTTCTTGTGTACGTTATAGTCATTATATTCTGGAAAATGTATTCACATGGGCCAGCAGTCATAATTTCTAGCTTTTGGAATAAGTTAGTACAACTGGCCCCGTTGCTATTATTTATTATTGTCCGTACAGCCCTTTTCTGTACGTGGAAAAGAGTCTGAATGTTCCCAACATGTGTTCCCCCAAACATGATTCCGTAACTGAGGATTGAATATATATACCCAAAATAAGTCACTTTGACGCATGTGAAATGTATCACATCGGTGCAAATATTTGCAAAGCATAATGTGCTGTAGGTAATCTCATTGTCAAAGCTTTTATATGTTTTATCCACTTCAGCTGACAGTCTACATTCATACCCAAGAATCTGATGTACTTCACACTTTCTAATACATCGTCATTAATTTTCAATCCAGCATCATTAGTTTTATTTACGTTTAGAGTGCTTTATTTTCCACTGACCATCATCTGTGGACAGCTTTGAGCGCTGAGTTATACTTTCCAGTCTTACCACATTTTGTCCCAGCTATTGCCGATCTACAGGGTTATTTTTCTTAATGAGTCACTCAGTAGGAAACGATATCCGAGGGGCTAGGGGACAGAAAAGGTTACACAAGCATATGGCTGAAAATGCATTCCAAGTGACGTACACCCACTTGAAGGTGTTGAACACTGTAGAATATTGCCCCAGCATCAGCACCAGACGTGTGGCCCTGCAGGTGATGTATCCGTTACATAATGTTTCTACATAACAAACAGCAATGGTATCCGGCTACACTCTACCACTAACACTGCCAATTACATTAGGGTTTCGACCCAATGGCGATACGGAATACGGTCGCTATAAAGAAGAAGAAAACACTGTCTAGATAACTAAAGTATCTCACTGTCTAAAACATTTGTTACAAGCCATACGGGTCATTCGATGTCCTGGCCTAAGAATTGCATGTTATCGTACATTTAGTCTCATTTTAATTTACTGTGAGTCCAATCTTTGCTCCTCTGGCTTCCACTACCTCATACATTGCCATGTATGCAAGGGATTAGTGTGGCATTCGCGTCTTACCAACGTGCGTGCCGTAAATGCGGAAACGTGAATTATGGCAGCGTTATTACCAAATGCGTCCAAACAGGACAAAAGCGCTGTTATTCTTTTCTTGGCTGCCGAAGGACAAACACCAGTAGACATGCGACGGAGTACGAAGAATGTGTATGGAGGAGCGTGTCTGTCAAAAGCCACCGTGGAATTGTGCGTGACAAGGGGTGCTTGTTGATCATGATAACGCACGACCCCAATCACAAATGTCGTAACGCAGAAGTTACGCCAACTGACGTTGGACACACTAGCCCACCCGCCCTATACTCCTGATCTCTGCCTATTTGATTATCACAACTTATCCCTTAACCCTACATCACTGTACCTTCATAAAATTTACGGTTGTAGTTGGTACCAACGCGCCGTTCCCCGCGATCTGGTATCGCTAGTATACGATGTAAAATAGGACATTTTGTACTTATTTTGTATGTGACATGCCATTGTAGACCTTATAATTGTAATTAACTATTGAATAAACTCCAAATTATGACACCCTTTGACTAAAATATGGAGTAGTAAATTTTAGATGGTTTAGTTCGAATGGTTCAAACGGCTCTAAGCACTATGGGACTTCACATCTGAGGTCATCAGTCCCCTAGACTTAGAACTACTTAAACCTAACTAACCTAAGGACATCACACACATCCATGACCGAGCCAGGATTCGTTCATGCGACCGTAGCAGCAGCGCGTTTCCGGACTGAAGCGCCTAGAACCGCTCGGCCACAGAGGCCGGCGATGGTTTAGTAACAATTTGTGTTTTCAACCCTTTAGAGTCCTAGGGATAAAAAAGGCTTTGAACGGTCACGATTCCTGTCGAACGAGGGGGTACATCAGGTAGTTACGGACTACTTCACCCAGAAGTTCACTGTATTTTACGAAACGGGTAGCTTCAATCTGGTGCGTCGGTGGAATGACTGTCTCAGTGCTCATCTCGATTTTTCGTGATTGGCATACCGATTCTGGACAGTAAGGCCTTTGAACTAAATGTCTTTGATCGCCCCCTTGTACATTGAGGCGACGAAAGTAACAGAATACTTCCTAACATCGTGCCGGCATGGCTCAATATTTCTGCAGGGAACTTCCAACGACTTGTTGAGCGGCCTTGAGTTTCGTCACTACGCCGTGCAAAACGTGGTCCGACACGATATTTCTCCTCAATGTATAAAGGACGATCAAATAGCCGTCCATAATTGGGAAAGTGTTACCGGTGCAGGATTACGAACTGACCTCAAACGTTCCATGGAATTCATATCCAGCCATCTGGATGGCCAAACCATTCGCTCGAGTTGTCCAGAATGTTCTTCAAACCAATCGCGAACAATTGTGTCCCGGTGACAGGGCGCATTGCCATCCATTAAAACTCCATCGTTGTTTGGAAACAAGTCCATGAAAGACTGCAAATGGTCTTTGACCAGAGGGCTGAGTCTGTTCCAGGTAAACATAGCCCACTCCATAATGGAGCCGCTACCCGCCTTTTTGACAACTTTGGTCTGCGCCACACTCGATGCCTACCATCTGCTCTTACCGATTGAAATCGGGACTCATCTGACCAGGTCACGGTTTTCCAGTCGTCCAGAGTCCAACCGATATGGTCACGAACCCAGAAGAGCCGCTGCAGGCGATGTTGTGGCGCTAACAAAGGCAGTCGCATCGGTCGTCTGCTGCCATAGCCCATTAACGACAAATTTCGCCGCACTGTACCAACGGATACGTTCGTCGTACGCCCCTCATTGATTTCTGTGGTTATTTCACGCAGTGTTGCTTGTCTGTTAGCACTGACAACTCTACCCAAACGCCACTGCTCTCGGTCGTTAAGTGAAGGCCGTCGGCTACTGCGTTGTCGGTGCTAAGAGATAATGACTGAAATTTGGTATTCTCGGCACCCTCTTGACACTGTGAATCATCCTGGAATATTCAGTTCCCTAACGATTTCAAAAATGGAATGTCAAATGCGTCTAGCTCCAACTACCATTACGCGTTCAAAAACTGTTAAATCCCCTAGTGTGGCCCTAATTAGGTTGCAAACCTTTTCGCATGAATCACCTGAATACAAATGACAGCTCCGCCAATGCACTGCCCTTTTATACCTTGTGGACGCGATATTAGTGCCATCTCTATAAGTGCATATCGCTAGCCCACCTCACTGTGTATGTCGCGCCACTACTGCCGTATCTCAGTGCACTCATATATATGACACGAATCCATCGAGACAAAATTAAGCTCCTACATCGCAAAACATGAATGCCTTAATGTTATTCATAGAAAAGTATCTGTCATGTTAAAGTGTTTCCCCTGTTTTGTCGACGCTCTGTAGATGATACTGCTGGAATATTTTCTTAATAACACCTAAAATCACGTCTCGTCGTGCTGCACGAAATTGAGCGCGTTATTACACGCAGAAGAAAAATGAAACTTGTACTTGAAATCGCCGCGAAGTGCCACCACCAGGCCCTGCAAGGGAATATTCGGACTTCTTGTCACTGAAGCGTGGCTTGTATGTTTTGCACCCGACAAAATTATACTGGCGCCGAATAAGACGTGTCATTATCAGATAAACTGGTTCCATAATGGCAGATGGCAGATGATGGAGGGGATCCAAGTGTAACGAGCGGTCGGCCGCCGCTCTAGAAACACAGCGCAGCGCAACACAAGAACCAGCCAGCGACTTATTTGGGAATGGCGAGATCCTGGACAGGCTAGACTACTCGTTTTTCAGCCTTACGTTCATTACTCAGCAACCGATCCAATGATTTAGAAGGACTGAAAATAATGCCAAAACTGTGGCTCTTCGTCGATAATGTCGATTATCTATGTTCTACACGAAGTCTCTTTACAACTTCCTTTGATGTCTGAGACATAGTCAGTTGCCTAATCTTTAAATACTGGGTTTCCTACACCAGCTAGAAATAGCGCCACATTTGTCTAAAAAAGAGAAGTGCATTCGTCATTTCATTAGACTGTTTCGTTTATGGAAAAAAAAATTTGTCATCGCCGACTTTTCCCAAGAAAATGACTGTAACCGCCATCCCGCTGCCTGTGTGAGTGCGTTAAACCAAGTGGATTTTTCCACACAGCAGTCACCACTATGCATTGAGAACAAACTCCACATGTGGGTGATGACTTTTGCTGAAGGTAATATTCCGCAACACACAAAAAACTGAAGTGTTACACTTTCTGTATATGAGCACACAAACGGCGACATAAGGAGGTACAACTCGGTATCCTATAAAGCTCCTGTAAGGTTTAGAAGTGGGATTACTTGTGAAAGTAAGTCCGAATATGTCCTGATTTGAAAATTATGCACTCCCGTGTACAATGTTTCGAGCCATATATCAAGTTAAGTAACGCGATCTGAAGGGAAATAAGTAAAAAATTACTCTGACTGACAATACTTATTTTACTAACGCAGCGGTTTACAATGGTCATTAAAAAAAAAGGAGAACTAAACTTAAGTGAATATGAACAATCGTATCAGTTACCTCACCAAGTACAGAAGTGCCAGGTTCAGTACGCTGGTGATGTGGACCCCAATCTATTATAACAACACTCATATATACTGCATTGAACATATAATCCATTTGTAGAGTGAAGCACGGCGTCTTTGCACCCTGCATCAGCGTCAATATCTACTTCACCTGCTGAAAATCATTCAAAGAACGGAGTGTGTAATATTCAAGGAGACTGATGTTAGTTTCAACGTGAATTCCAGTAAGAAACAAGTGCCAATGTAATCAGTTACTGAAGCCAAATGGTTCTTTCCGTATCGTGCGATTGTATACTGACTGCAGAGTACGAGTCGCAATAGTTTGTTCAAACAGAAATGTGAATGAGAAGGAAAACTGAACAGCAAGAACATTTGAATGTTAACTCGTATAACTCAGGAATACAAGTAAAACTTGGTAACATACTAACTGTACCACAGTCTATATGCGTTGATAATAATCAGATTCTGTACCATCCCTTAAAATGAACTCACTTCACAAAGACACAAGTAACCAATGTACAAACGTAGGACGTGTGTCCAAGACATGAAAGTTACCGCAACTTCGCGATGTGAACCAAGAAATTAGTTAAGCACTCTTCGGGAAACCAACAATGTAATACAGAAAGCATACGTTTCCTGCACGCAGCTTATGAACATTTCTCCACGTCACAAACCGACGGCCAGTAACCTTTCTCTACAAGACGGAAGACAACAGTGCCTATTCAAGCTCAAGTCTCAGCTTTCCTACCGCGTCGGGTAGCGATCTGATTGGCAACCTGAACGGGAATCCGAAGACGTACTTATTGTATACTTCAAAGACTAATCAAAGCTAATCAAACTGTTCGCGATCGATACTGAGTACACAACAGCATATTTACAGTGAGTTAGCAACAACTAGTACGAGAATGAATTGAAATGTAGAAATAGTAAATTGAAATATGAAAGGCAGGGAGACTTTAAAATACGACACCGGGGTCTAGGATCTGGGCTTGTACGGGCAAGATACTGCCCCAGCTTTCCTCATTGAACCATATCGGCATTACTTTGAAATGATGTAAGAATCCGCGAGAAAAACTTAGATGGGGCTTTGAACCCCGGACCTCTCTGAGGAAGGAAAGTAAGGTTTTTACTTTTCGTCGATCTCGAAACCGTTACGAGTAGAGTACAAACGTAAATCCGACAAGGAGGGGAAAGAAACAGGGTCGTGGCTTTCTTTAAGGAAACATGCCAACATTTGACACAAATGGTGTCAGTGATAATATGGATAAAATACATCCGAATAGGTTGACTCGTGCCCCTCTTTTTTGAATATGAATCCAGAGTATTTCGATGGTCCATGTACTCCGTTAGTTTTTACGACTAAGCGTCTCTGAATTGCTGCATCCAGACATTCGGTCCAGTAATCGTTATCTAAATTTTTGATAAACGCGGCGATAGTAAAAAGAAATAGCAAAATAAGGCAGAGAGAGAGAGAGAGACGGGACGGGGGGGGGGGGGGGGGGGGGGGAGAATCATCCAGCATTAAATGGTAGAGAATTTGCCGTAAGAAAGGTAAGACATGTCAGAAGAGAGAAACATATAGGGTTTATGCGCCTGTATTTTGTCTACAGGATGAAGGATGTGTTGCACGCAGATAGCAGTAGCAGCGTTCTCCTGAGTGTTTGGGAGTAATGTAAGGTGTCTGTACGTTATTCCCGTTGGTTAGGTTCTGTATCTCCGTACCCAACACTGTCCATTTCCCTTCGTGCACGGATAGCGTTGTCATTAGGATGTATCGCAATGCGTGCTTTACATGCGAATATCGATTCGGGGACGTTAGCCTTGTTTGCTTTGCTGACGAGTGTTTGTCAATTGTACACGCATCTCTCCACGCTAATCTGGCCTCTACAAACCTCTTCATCTCTGCATCACTACTGCATCATACATCCATTTCAACCAGTTTACTGTAGTCAAACGTTCATCTCCCTCCACAGGTTGTTCTCCTGTATCTCTCCCCCCTCTCACTTCCCACCATTAGGAAGCGTACAATTTCTTGATGCCTCAGTATGCGTCCTTTCAATCGATCTTTTTGTCAAGATAAGCCGTAAATTACTTTTCACCCCAATTCCATTAAGTACCTCTGCACTGGTTTTCCGACCTACCCATGCAATCCTTCGCATTCTTCTGAATGTGGAAGGAAATCCATCGAACCGGCCGAGTCATCATTCCATCATTTGCCTTAAGTGGCTTAGGGGGACTGCGTTAAACGTTAACCTGGATAGCCATACAGGGATTCGATCGCCGCAGTGAGTAAGTAAGAAAGGTTATGGTTAACATCTCTTCGACGACGAGGTCTACTAAAAAGGGGCACAGATTCGCACTTGGGAGGGATGTGAAACTATATCGGCTGTGGTCTTTTAATAGAAACTCTCCAACATTTACCTCATGTGATTTAGGGAAATCGCGGAAAACCTAATTCTGGATGGCCGGGCGTGGTTGTTAACCGCCCTCCTCTCAAATACGAGCTGAGTGTCTTCCACTGGGACACCTCCCGAAATCGAATTCTACGTCTCACCCGTTTCACCAGCTCGCTCAGTGCTGCTCCTATAATGAACGCTGTATTAAGATTCAAAACGGATTACTCGATTAAAATGTAAATTTCACCTTGTAAGTAAGCCAGGCTGTTGTTTTGATGCCCTTAGCTGTAAGTCTACACGAAAGGTAGCTACGTCTTTTAAAAACGTAGGTTGTATGTTGCGAACTGCAGGAAGGAAGCGTTACACCGGCATGACTTCACCTTAGGACTGGGGAGGAAGTCGGCTGTGTCGTTTTCACTGCAACCATCCAGTGTTTGCCTTCGGAAATCTAGGGGCGGTGGGGGGGGGGGGGGGGGGGGGGGGGGGGAAGAAAAAACATAATCTGAAACATTGGACTGGGATTTGACCCGATCCACCCGTGTTATTCCAGTGTCTTACCCGCTGCAGAGCACTGCTGAGTAATAAGGTCATGAGATTGTTACTACCCCCAGAGGAAGAGTTGGTCTGGACACGGTAATATGTAAATGTTACATTTATCTCCTAGCCGTCTCGACATGCAGAAATAATTGTGTTGACAAATACAGTGAGGTCAGATGTTCCTGGATAGCCGAGTACGTTATAATGACAGACGCTTTTTGTAGGAACGACTCAAAAACTGATGGCCATGACTGTTGAGGACTCCAAGTTCAGCAAAGTCTCACAGGCATTGCAAGTACGCAGGTCTCCTAATAGTGATGGCTATGTGAACTGGCGACTTCAGAAAAGTTACAAAGGGACCGATGGCCTTTGTTGTCTGGTCCCTTCAACCCCACAAACCAACCAACTAACCAACCAACCAGAAAAGTTACATGAACAGTTATCACTCAGGAAAAACTAAGGCATTTGCGTAAATCTTCAGACTGTCCTGTACAATATGAGGTAGCGATGTTGGACAGCGAAGTCGACAATCTAACGAATCCCAAAAGGTGTTCCATTGGATTCAGGTCGGCACCCTGGGCAGACCACTCTTTTTCATGAATGTTATTGTCCACAAATAATTGCCTCACATGCTGCCGTATGATAGAGTGCATTGTCATACCGATACACCGAGCGAGGTGGCGCAGTGGTTAGACACTGGACTCGCATTCGGAAGGACGACGGTTCAATCCCGCGTCCGGCCATCCTGATTTAGGTTTTCCGTGATTTCCCTAAATCAATCCAGGCACATGCCGGGATGGTTCCTCTGAAAGGGCACGGCCGACTTCCTTCCCCATCCTTCCCTAATCCGATGAGACCGATGACCACGCTGTCTGGTCTCCTTCCCCCAACCAACCAACCAACCATACCGATACAAGCAATCATCATCTCCGATCTGTTCCTCTACTGTATGCAGTACAAAATGTTGTAAAATGTGTTCATATCCACACGCACGTAGCGTTTTCTTATGCTCTATTAGGGGACCACAACCTAACCACTGGGAACACCTCCTTACCGTAACATAAAAATAGTTAAGATGGCTCTAAGCACTATGCGACTGAACATCTGAGGTCATCTGTCCCCTAGACTGAGAACTACTTAAACCTGACTAACCTAAGGACATCACACACATCCCTGCCCGAGGCAGGATTCGAACCTGTGACCGTAGCAGCCGCGTGGTTCCGGACTAAAGCGCCTAGAACCGCTAGGGCACCACGGCCGGCCTTACCGTAACATCACCAATTGACTGTCGACACAGCACATGATGGCAGGAAACGTTCTCCAGGCATTCGCGAAATCCACGCCCTTCCATCTGATTGCCACAGGTTGTAGCATCATTCATCACGCCAAATCACTCGTTGTCAGTCATCCCCTGTTCAGTGGCGTCAATCTTTACGCCACCTCAAGCGTCTATTAGCACTGATTACACGAATATGTGGCTTACGAGAAGCTCCTAGATCACTGTACCACTTTTTTTTTAGCTCTACAAGAACAGTGTTGTGCTATCTGGGTTGCTGGTAGCACTTTGAAAGTCAGACTGATTCCTTCCGCTGATTTCTTACGATTTTTTACAACCACCCTCCGCAATGTCCGACGGTTCCTGTCCATCAGGCCGGTCGGAGTGACCGAGCGGTTGTAGGCGCTTCAGTCCGGAACCGCGCTACTGCTACGGTCGCAGGTTCGAATCCTGCCTCGGGCATGAATGTGTGTGATGTCCTTGGGTTAGTTAGGCTTAACTAGTTCTAAGTCTATGGGACTGATGAGCTCAGATGTTAAGTCCCATAGTGCTTAGAGCCATTTGAACCATTTTTAAATGAAAATGTGCTATTTCTCGTAGGCCACCCTGTATAAATTATGTCTACTGTAATGTTGATATAGTAATTTATCTGTGAAGAGGTAGGTGATGGGAGGGCGAGACAGTGTCAAACCATTTCCCCGCAAATAATGCCTGCATCAAAATTACAGGGGAAGATGTTCACAAGTTACCGTACATATGATTTAAGACTAATTTAATGCCTTTTGTTGTTTAATGTGTGGAAAAAAAATGCCTAGTGATGAGAAAAATACACTCGAAACGCGCCGCAACGACGAGTGGCAGTATAACACAAATAATTTATTCGTAGCAATCATGATGTCTACATTTAGACCCTATGTCCACTATTAGTGTCATGTTTTCCACAAACCGAGCTAGGTGGCGCAGTGGGTAACACACTGGACTCGTATTCGGGAGGACGACAGTTCAAACTCGCGTCCGGACATCCTGATTTAGTTTTTCCGTGATTTCCCTAAATAGCTTCAGGGAAATGCTGGATTGGTTCCTTTGAAAGGGCACGGCCGACTTCCTTCCCCATCCTTCCCTAATCCTAGCTTGTGCTCCGTTTCTAATGACCTCGTTGTCAACGGGACGTTAAACACTAATCTCCTCCTCTGTGTTTCCCACAATGTGTCAACAGTCTGTAATCTGACCGCTTCGGTATTGACGTATTAATGCTCCTGTCCGTAGTGCAAGTGCCATTGCATTGTGGTTCCAAGGCAAGAGCATTTGCTGGATTCTAGTGCTAAAATCCCCAATCTGAACATCACTAGAACGCAGTACAGCATGGGAATTCTGTTATTTCAGTCAATCCGAAATCCAGCAAGAAGCATGGTAGCAGACAGATTGCAAACAAATGTTATCATCAGTGCACCACAACTTAGTGGAAAGCCTTCCTCGAAGGTTAAAAAGAAGTCCTATTGCCCATAAGTTACACAGCTGCCATCTTCGGAAAGAATAAGTGTACTTAATGATCATATTGTATTCCACAGAGTGTCCCAAACCTCTAGAGCGAAAATTTTACAGACCAATGGATCCTGAACAAAATACTAAGAGCCGAGCAACCAGTGGTAGGTAACGAATATTTTAGGCAGCGTCATGTGTCGAATGAACAGTACAAAAATAAAAACACCGCCCGAACAGGCATTGATGGCCCAACGGTACCGACCGGCCACCGTGTCATCCTCAGATTTTAGGCGTCACCTGATAGGGATATAGAGAGGCATGTGGTCAGCACACCACTCTCCCGGCAGTTATCACTTTTCGTGACGGGTGCTGCTACTTCTCAATCAGGTAGATACTCAATTAGCGCCACGAGGGCCGAGTGCACCCTGCTTGCACACTCAGCAGACCCGGACAGTGACACATCAATGTGCTAGCCAAGGCCGACAGTGCTGAACTTCAGTGATTTGGCAGGAACCGATGTTACCACTGCGGGAAGGCCGTTGGGAATTAACAGTTCACTCTCTTCTCAGAAGCATCTGGACACCCATCTGTACTTCGGAATTGACCATAAGGTATCACAAAAGGCGGACATGAAAATATAATAGGAGATGGAGAGTACTGAGTTGCCAATAGAGAAACGGTAACAGCATGATAGCTCTGTGACTTCGAACGTGGTCTTTTCGTTGGACATTACCTGAGTAACAAATCAATCAGAGACATTTCAACACTTCTAAAGTTTCCGAAGTCGACTGTTGGTGACATGATTGTGAAATGGAAACGCGAAGGAACAATCGCAGCTAGACAAAGACCACTCAAACCTCACGTACTAACGGACACGTACCGACGAGCATTGCGGAGGGTGGTTACAAAAATTCGCATGAAATCAGTGGAAGGAATCACTCGCGAGTTCCAAAGTGCTGCGAACAGTTCAGGTAGCACAGTGACTGTGCGTAGGATGTTAAAAATATTGGGATAAATGGGCGAGCAACTCCTCATAAGCCACTCACTTATATAGTTAACGCTGAGCTAAAGGTGGTGTAAAGAGCGAGACACTGGACAGTGGATGACTCGAAACGAGTCACCACGTGGCAAGCCGATGGAAGGATTTGGGTTTTGCGAATGCCTGGAGAACGTGGCTGCCATCAAGTATAGTGCCATCATTCCAGTACAGAAAAGTTGGTGTCACGGTGTGCGACATTTTCGTGGCTGGGGTCTGGTTTCCTTACTGGGCTTAACAAAATGCTTGATACCGAAGGGTATTACACAGTTTGCTGTGTTGTGTACGTCGTACTGCAGAGGAACAGTTCGGAGACGATAGTTGTTTGTATCAGCATGACAGTGCAACCTGTCATAAATCACCATTTGTGAGATAATGGTCGACAATAACATTCCTGAAATGCTGTGGACTGCTGAGAGTAGTGGCCTGAACTGAGAGGAATATCTTTTTGATGTAATAAAATGGAACACTTACAGCCGTCCTTACGATGTTATTTATTACATGGCTACCAGTGTCGGTGTCTCAGTGCACCATCTTCAGGCTTTAAGTGACACTGAGAGGATAAGTCCAATCGTATACACGATTCATCAGTGGCAAACATCGTGTATACGATTGGAGACCTCAGCGTCAGTTAAGGCCTGAGGATGTAGCACTGAAGCACCGAACCAAGTAGTCATATAATAAATAACATCGCAAGGACGTCTGTAGGTGTTCCATTTTATTACATAAGTGAACGACCGAAGTCCCTCAAACCTCGAGCCAGAAGGATGGATGTGCAAAAAAAAAAAAAAAATAAATAAATAAATAAAAAATACTTTTGATGAGTTAGAACGCTGACTTCGCTCTAGACCCCAGTTTCCATCATCACTACCTTCTCTGATTTTGGCTCTTGAGGAACACTAGGTTACCATTCCCCCCACACACATTTAGACACTTAATTGTGAATGTCCTCAATAGAGTTCAAGCCATCATTAAACTTCCTGGCAGATTAAAACTGTGTGCCGGACCGAGTCTCGAACTCGGGACCTTTGCCTTTCGCGGGCTAGTGCTCTACCAACTGAGCTACCCAAGCACGACTCACGCCCCTTCCTCACAGCTCTACTTCTGCCAGTACCTGGTCTCCTACCTTCAAAACTTCACAGAAGCTCTCTTGTGAAACTTGCAGAACTAGCATTCCTGAAAGAAAGGATATTGCGGTCAAATGGTTTTGCCACAGCCTGGGGGACGTTTCCAGAATGAAATTTTCACTCTCCAACAGAGTGTGCGCTGATATTAAACTTCCTGGCAGATTAAAACTGTGTGCCGGACCGAGACTCGAACTCGGGACCCTTGCCTTTCGCGGGCAAGTGCTTGGTAGAGCACACTCCGCTGCAGAGTGAAAATTCACCACATATTAATGTCCAGTTCTAGGTCTCTGGATACTTTTAATCCGATAGTGTATGTGTGAGGCACGTATCTGTGAGCTACTTGTGTTCTATAAGCAACAACTGCTTGTCGCTGCGATATTTGTGGTGCCACCTTGAAAAACAATACACAGTCCGACCTGCAGTATACCCACGTTGAAGCTGACAGTTGTTCATAGTACATGCCTGGTTCTTCAGAAGTGCGCTTAATATAAGCTGTAGTAGGATGTAACGCTCAGTGGGAACAGGGATTTCACAGTAGGCGTCATCCTATCGGCGAGGACAGAAACTTTGAGAGACTGGCTCGCTCAAGCCATACAGCTAATCGAGGTTTTGAATAGAGTTGTTCGCACAGTAGAATATGAAGAGATGGTGTTGTACCGTGTGGGAGAAGATTCGCGAGTAACAACCCGTCAATTTTCCCATCACACACGCACTTCAAAGAGTACTTTGCGGAGAGAGTATCATAGGCAGCGTGCGCAAACAATAAATCCAAAACCAAGAGTTCACTTCTGTCAATCGCTTGTCCAACTATGTGGTTGGCATTCGTCACTTTTGACGACTATGAGATTAAGTTGTTGCTACAGGGTAAAAGTTTTTTGTGACAGTAACAGCTAAATATAATCGTTTCCAACTATTAGTCCCTTAACAGGAAGTGCCGAGTATCGGCTCCTCTATAATTTTTATTATTTCAGTGCTGAAGCTTCGGGACAGCCTGTATTTAGTGCACGTTATATGTGACCATAAATTTAAATACACCGAGCGAGGTGGCGCAGTGGTTAGCACACTGGACTCGCATTCGGGAGGACGACGGTTCAATCCCGTCTCCGGCCATCCTGATTTAGGTTTTCCGTGATTTCCCTAAGTCGTTTCAGGCAAATGCCGGGATGGTTCCTTTGAAAGGGCATGGCCGATTTCCTTCCCAATCCTTCCCTAACCCGAGCTTGCGCTCCGTCTCTAATGACCTCGTTGTCGACGGGACGTTAAACACTAACCACCACCACCATAAATTTAAATATGAGTCCGTAACAATATTTGTACCCTCTATTACCATTTCTGTCTACAGGGCACAGTTAACTTTTTTCTTCCAGTTACATTACCCGCTTCGATGTACTCCCACCGCTATTCAATGTAAATAAATGGAGAATCGAGAAAACGACCATTACATATAAATGACGAGGTTTCCATAGTCTCATCTTTTTTTGTCACATAAGACTGATAACTGTCAGATTGTGACACGGATCTTGAAGTTCTGATTTGAAACTATGCATTAAGTACTACCTCCTGTTGGATATGATACGCCTTATTTATATGCTAACGCTGGTGTTTGTTCTCATTGTGTGCTATTGCTGTCTGATGATTGCTGGATGTTGAAACAGGTAATGTAACTGGAATTGGTATAGATACCACACGGAGCTATCTTATTAGTATGACGGAACATCCTCTATGCAGCAAGCAGCCCGACGCCACACTTAAGCTCTGTGGGTAGCATATTGTCACCGTATCTTGTTTTATGATTCTAGTGCCTTTTAATTAAGCTCCTACACACGGATTACTTGTGTGTTCCGTGTATACACAGATGTCAATAACTTATATGCATATCGCCTCATAATATTTTATTTTGTTTAAGTAGAATTTCGTCGATGCATTTTGTTTCTGCCTTAAACGTGATATAAATATTCCTGTATTGATATCCTGACACATTAAGCTATTTGTATAGCACTGGCTGCTTTCTACTATATTCCCTAGTTTATTTCTCCTTGGAAGTGGTAAGATCATAGTACTGTGGGCACTAAATTGTTTGTAGGCTCCCTAAGGATAATTAAAATACATGAAATTAGAAGCCAGAAATTCAATGAGTGAATTAAAATTTTCATTAGGAACGTGCAAACTAATGCTGGTACTGTCGAAATCACAACTTTCTGTTGGTGTGTTACTATCGAAGAAACTGTCTGTGTGATGCGTGTTCTTTATAACTGAACTTGCTGCAGATGCTTTCAAAATGATTTTCTTGCAACTTAGTGCAAAAGCCATGCAGTTTGCCCATACTGATTATAATGTTGCTTTTACACGGGTCGGCAGTATGGAAATCATGTAGAAGCTTAAAATAAATGGTAGAAGGAGAAAATTTAAGTGTGCACTGTAACGCAAGAAGCGAATATTGGATTTATTTTATTGGTTAACTGTACGTACTTAAAATGGATTAGAGATGAAATATTTCATGTGCACTTTTTTAGACCACAGTATAAGAATAATTTGGGGAAAAAAACTGTTAATTGTGTAGCAGTGATACAGTATAAAAATAGGTACACAATAATACGATTGATATTTGAGATAATATATTTTCCGCTTTATAAATACATACTTACAGATACTTTAACTATCATCTAAGAAATTAAACGTAGTATATAGAAATTTAAGGTTGAGGGCTTCTCCGTTGGTAGATATATTTGTATCAGGACGCCAGGGAATCAAACCAAGAAGCTGGAAATTTGTATTTATTTTGTCGATTGTTCTTAACTGCGGCAACCAGCAGAACCGATTTCGAGGTGTATGACCTGACGTAGCTGGAAGTATACAGCCGTCTCCTCGACCATACAGACAACTGTCTATGAAGTATTCTCTGCATACGTACGTACATAAAAACACAAGTATTCTTATGGTTACTCCCAGATAATAGACACTGCGAGAGATCTACGAAGTTGCAATACATTTTAGGGAAAAACAATTGAAACCCTGAAGAGCTGCGTAGTATCTTATTAGGAAACAGACCATTCTCGAACACACAAAATATTAAATAGCCGTAGTAATACTACCACTTACATCATCTTTCTTCTGTTACTGTCAATTAGAGTATTTGGGAGGTAAATCCCTTTTGATGTATATATGTGATATCGGGAAACATTGCAGTTTTGTCTTCCTCATTTCAGGCCCACTAAATGATTTTCCCCCTTTTTCCGCTAGAGTCGAAAGAGAAGTTAAGCTATAGCGCGCAGATAAGGGCGGCCGGATTTGCGCTATATGCCACAACGACTCGCTTAGCAGATCCCCTCTCCTCGTCACACTGTCACAAGGACGGAAATTGCATCGGCCTGCTTACCATAAGCTGACGCTTTATATCCGGAGGCGTCAATTCTGACTTCATCTCTCATCCAGTGCTGTGTTTTCCCTTCTTGTTTCCCCATTCAGATGGGTACTTAAAAAGCACTGTACTTCATTTGTCAACATCCGTGACAGGTCGTTTTCCTTATACACATCTTGACATTTGGCGTCTGCCCTGGGGTGAGGATTTGTTCTGTTTTCTTGGGATATCTCATAGCCGTGTTAAGTAGAAGTGGCTTCGATTAAGACGAATCTTGTATGCTGGCAAATACATATTCGTTTAGTCGCATTAGATTAAAACGCACGTTCAAATATTTATTTTGTCGATTGTTCTTAACTGCGGCAGCCAGCAGAACCGATTTCGAGGTGTATGACCTGACGTAGCACGTGAACAGCTTCCCGATACCGCCATCAGATGGCACTAGACGCGGTGCGGCAAACGCTGTTGCGACATCTGGCCGCGAGACTGCGCCACAGGCTCTCTCGGAAACGCGAGGTGGTGGCCGGCTGCGGACGGGTATTCAATGACAAATGAAGTGTGACGTTAACTGACCGTCATCGGTGGAAGGGGAACCTTCCCTAGTGGCACTGGGGGAAGCGAGGGCGCGGGGAAGTCATTCAATTGCTGCTCACTTCTTCAAAGGAATTCGGGCGTCGAATTCTTTTTCGTGATAAACGTGAAATAGAAAGCTCCGATGAAGTAGTGCGAAGAAGCCGGCTGTTCTGATACTGATATGTAAATATAATGGAAATTGGTCTGCTGACTCACGGTCCTGTCAGACAATCTGTCCAAGAAAAATCCTATTAGCTCTAATGTCCATGCACGACGCAGTGAGGCGCTCATAAGCGATATTCGACCCGGAAAGAGTCAGTGCGCAGTTCATATGCCACGGTCGAAGTCGAGCAAGTAGGAATGATCTAGTTCTGTTTTCTATACTGGGTACTAGATTTTAACGATAAAAACCAACGCGTAATACATGTAAACTAAGGTTTTTCCGTAGCGAATTGATTTGATACGCATTACATGTGTTGCTTCTCATTTGATATTGCCGCTTTCGCGTTTCCATTAATCTCAGTAACAGCAGTGTTACAACATCATTACGCTTGCGAGACTTTAAATTTTCCGCAGTTTTACTACGTCATTTTATACGAATGCCTGGATGATTCCCCCTATAGTAACAGGAGCAAATACTAACACTGCCTGTGTCCAGATGAGCAAATGCTCAGCAGTACTTCGTTGATACCTCTGCGACACTCTGCTGCCAAAATTGAATTATGTCTTAACAAAATGGGTTGCTTTGAGAACTGCTTTACAGTATTATCATTTGTAGTGAAACTTCCTGGCAGATTAAAACTGTGTGCCCGACCGAGACTCGAACTCGGGACCTTTGCCTTTCGCGGGCAAGCGCTCTACCATCTGAGCTACCGAAGCACGACTCACGTCCGGTACTCACAGCTTTACTTCTGCCACTCCGCTGCAGATCATCTGTAGTGTTCAAACAAGACAATACGAGAGTAATGAGACTACTAATTGCGACTAAAATCGGAATCTTTCTGTATCGTTGAATACTTCTACTGTATAAAAACTGGATATTGTAATAACCCAACATGTAAAAGATGCTTGCGGGATGATGATACAGTCTGTCAAGGATAATGGAGAATGAAAAATGTATCAATGTTTTTGTAAGGGACCCTGACCCGAATTCGACCGAGTCGGAAATAATAAGCGAAAGTGGTTCTGATGCCTCTGACAGTGGAATACATGTACCAGTAGTGTTGTTGCCAAGGTTTTTGGGTCGACAACTTTCAGAGGTGTCTTTATGGACAAAACAAGAAAAAATTGGCAAGTAAACGTGGGTTCTAAAATGCATACCTTAAGAGCTATAAGTAATTGTTCATCTTCAACAGTGTGAAACACATCTCTTCTACTACAACCCGTTTGCTTACCATACTTTGGGAGGAAGTAATATGGACCAAAACAAGAAATATGTCCAATAAACATGGACTTCTAAATGCATACCTTAGGAGCTATAGGCTTTTGTTCAATAGAAGAAATATATTTCGCTGTAGTGAAGATGAAGAAGTGCTCTTGGCTCTTAAGGTAAACATTTTTGAGCCCATGTTTACTAGACTTTTTTTCTTATTTTCGTTCATACTATCACCTCTGAAAACCGCCTACCCTTCTATCTTAACAATAACAATACCGGTATATATTCCACTATCAGAGGTATCAGAACGATTTTCGCTTTCGACTTGGTCGTTTTTGGACCTGCGTCTCTTACCCCGTCGTATGTGGTAGCGACGTAAGAGAAATTCAAACAACAGAGTGTTGTTTTCTAGAAAACACTTCAAAAAATCAAAGAAAAATATCAAACATTTTCACAGAGCAAGAGTGGGCTCTATGTTCCCGAAATATAAACGATTTGACTTTCATGTTAATATTTGTGATGAAAAATTTTCGAAAAGAGTTTAGACATTATGGGAACTAACAACCTGCATTTTCATGGAATCCGCTCAAACATTGATACTAGGTAACGAGATTTTTCCATTTTTCCCGGCATATATCGTGGCTGAAGGGGTGACAAGTGGTCCTATGCACTCAGCCATTGAGTTACTTGTACTTAAATAATCACTAAGGAATTTTGTCAATGATTACCGACAAGGAGAAGGCGTAAAAGACATTTATTAATGTTGAAAAATTTTGAATGAACCGTAAGGTCGTCGTGGGAGATATTTCGAGAACAAATTGAGCTCACATTAGCAGACTGATAAGCTACTTCGAAGAAGGATGATTAGAGTTCAATTTATCGTCAACGTCGACGACATTCGCGAAAGAATATTAGCCCACACTCGTCGTCAAGGATTCTGTCGACCACGTCTGATCGTCACAAGGTGGGTTCGCTGTATTGTGCACCAAACATATCGTAACCTCTTCACAAACGCACCTGCCATCCAATAACATGTTGGTTCAAATGGCTGTGAGCACTATGGGGCGTAACTGCTGAGGTCATCAGTCCCCTAGAACTTAGAACTATTTAAACCTAACTAACCTAAGGACATCACACACGTCCATGCCCGAGGCAGGATTCGAACCTGCGACCGTAGCGGTCGCGCGGTTCCAGACTGTAGCTCCTAGAACCGCTCGGCCACCTCGGCCGGTCCCAATAACATGCAATGTACTTCTTGCAACGCCCTGTGTCACCCCTCACCACTGGTCGGAGACTAACAGCAGCCGGGCTGGGGAATTACCGTCCAGTGTTCAGCGATGAATCGCGGTTCTGCGCTAACCCGGATAACCGTTGTCGGCCAGTATGGCGGAGTCCTAGGAGGAAGACCTATTCTTCCACTTTTCGGTGAGGCACAGCTGCGTTACTGCTGGCGTTTTGATTTGGAGAACCGGCGGTTATGACTAAAGGTCATAGCTGGAACTGATTTAGGGAACTCTGACAGCACAACAGTATGTCACCGACAACCGGCATTGTTATGTTTTACCTCTCATGCGACAGTATCGTGCTGCCATTTTTAATAAGACAATGCTCGCCGACATGTGGCTCGTGTCTATGAATTGTCTACGTGGTATCAAATGGTTCAAATGGCTCTGAGCACTATGGGACTTAACAGCTATGGCCATCAGTCCCCTAGAACTTAGAACTACTTAAACCTAACTAACCTAAGGACATCACACAACACCCAGTCATCACGAGGCAGAGAAAATTCCTGACCCCGTCGGCAATCGAACCCGGGAACCCGGGCGTGGGAAGCGAGAACGCTACCGCACGACCACGAGCTGCGGACCTACGTGGTATCGAGATACTTCCGTGACTATTAAAATCCCCTGACCTGTCCCCGATAGAACATCTCTGGGATCAGCTCGGCTGTCAACTGTGTCCCAGCGCCAGTGTCAATGATATCAAAGACCAGTTATAACAGTTGTGACCCAACTTGCCTCAGGAGCTTTATGTTAGCCTTCCCAACCAGTGCAAGCATCCAGGCCAGAGGGAGTGATAAGTAGGCTCCTGCTGACAATCATTGAAATTACGCCATGTAACCTCTCAGCCCGTGATGTTTCATTTCGTTTCCACCTCACCTTCTGGTTCCTTCGCTTTTTGTGTCAGGCAGCGTACGTTAATAAGACTTTTTTTACGTGCTTCAGGTGGTGGAGAACATGACGTCGCTAATGCACTTAATTAGGGTTTCTCTTGGCGACAAGGTAGCTGATTCGATACCCTGTAATGAAGAGAATTATCATAAGTGAATTTTGACCGATAGAGAGAGTAGAGGTATTGCCGCACTTGGTAATTAGAGCAATGTCTCGGTCAAGCTCCAAACCTCTCTGTAGTGATTCGTGAAGTAAGGGCATGTGAACTGTGGGTGGTGGTTTGCCCGCTGGATGGAGTCGTTAATCGCGGAGGCCCTACTGGTTTCACTCGAGAGCAAAAAGCCTGTCCCTACTCCATTTCTTCATTTACAGTTCTCTATCATCCCGTCACTGCATGCGAAAGTACTCATTACAGCCTTCCACACAATGTAGGTATACACTCGACACACCCCGCTCGGAAAAGAACAGAGTATTTCAGTACGAAAACCATCGAAATTAGTCGCAGCATTTGGCTTCGAATTACAAACTAGTCCGGCAGATAAGGGAGTGTATTGCCGGTATCTCAGCACTTAATTAAATGATGTCGAAAAACATGAAGACGACAGCATTCATAATCAACATCTCTGCAACTAAATTGTTGCACAGCTTATAGATGACGTTGCCTATTTGATAGTGTTTTCCTCAGTATTATAAAAACCTGAGTAGGGTCTCTCAATGATAATAATAATAATATTATATTATTATTATCAGATTATATTTTATAATATATTATTGTTAGCATTATTACTTGAACAGTCCACCTTTAAGACATATGGGTGGCAGAGGTGTTATTGTATAGAAACAACCAGTGTAAAAATCAAATACTCTGCAAGAGGTAATTTATTCCGGAAGCCAAGTAGGTCATCGTTGACACCACTCCACATAATTCGTCAGGCATATAATTTAACGCTGCTGCATGTCATCCATTAGGAGACGCAGAAAATTGACGGTATGCTAACGAAGTAAATGAAGGAAAAATGTGACAAAAATCGCTACAGGCGCATCGTACTACTGGTTGCCGTCCAGGGCAACTGTTCCCAGAAACAGAGGGTTTTATGCCGGCTATACATTTTGCAGTAACTTGCACATTATTTTCCATTGTATCTACATCTACATTTACATGACTACTCTGCAATTCACATTTAAGTGCTTGGCAGAGGGTTCATCGAACCACAATCATACTATCTCTTTACCATTCCACTCCCGAACAGCGCGTGGGAATAACGAACACCTAAACCTTTCTGTTCGAACTCTGATTTCTCTTATTTTATTTTGATGATCATTCCTACCTATGTAGATTGGGCTCAACAAAATATTTTCGCATTCGGAAGAGAAAGTTGGTGACTGAAATTTCGTAAATAGATCTCGCCGCGACGAGAAACGTCTTTGCTTTAATGACTTCCATCCCAACTCGCGTATCATATCTGCCCCTATTACGTGATAATACAAAACGAGCTGCCCTTTTTTGCACCCTTTCGATGTCCTCCGTCAATCCCACCTGGTAAGGATCCCACACTGCGCAGCAATATTCTAACAGAGGACGAACGAGTGTAGTGTAAGCTGTCTCTTTAGTGGACTTGTTGCATCTTCTAAGTGTCCTGCCAATGAAACGCAACCTTTGGCTCGCCTTCCCCACAATGTTATCTATGTGGTCTTTCCAACTGAAGTTGTTCGTAATTTTAACACTCAGGTACTTAGTTGAATTGACAGCCTTGAGAATTGAATTATTTATGGAGTAATCGAATTCCAACGGATTTCTTTTGGAACTCATGTGGATCACCTCACACTTTTCGTTATTTAGCGTCAGCTGCCACCTGCCACACCATACAGCAGTCTTTTCTAAATCGCTTTGCAACTGATACTGGTCTTCGGATGACCTTACTAGACGGTAAATTACAACATCATCTGCGAACAACCTAAGAGAACTGCTCAGATTGTCACCCAGGTCATTCATATAGATTAGGAACAGCAGAGGTCCCAGGACGCTTCCCTGGGGAACACCTGATATCACTTCAGTTTTACTCGATGATTTGGCGTCTATTACTACGAACTGCGACCTTCCTGACAGGAAATCACGAATCCAGTCGCACAACTGAGACGATACCCCATAGGCCCGCAGCTTGATTAGAAGTCGCTTGTGAGGAACGGTGTCAAAAGCTTTCCGGAAATCTACAAATACGGAATCAACTTGAGATCCCCTGTCGATAGCGGCCATTACTTCGTACGAATGAAGAGCTAGCTGCGTTGCACAAGAACGATGTTTTCTGAAACCATGCTGATTACGTATCAATAGATCGTTCCCTTCGAGGTGATTCATAATGTTTGAATGCAATATATGCTCCAAAACCCTACTGCAAACCGACGTCAATGATACAGGTCTGTAGTTCGATGAATTACTCCTACTACCCTTCTTAAACACTGGTGCGACCTGCGCAATTTTCCAATCTGTAGGTACAGATCTATCGGTGAACGAGCGGTTGTATATGATTGCTAAGTAGGGAGCTATTGTATCAGCGTAATCTGAAAGGAACCTAATCGGTATACAATCTGGACCTGAAGACTTGCCCGTATCAAGCGATTTGAGTTGCTTCGCAACCCCTAAGGTATCTACTTCTAAGAAACTCATGCTAGCAGCTGTTCGTGTTTCAAATTCTGGAATATTCCATTCGTCTTCCCTGGTGAAGGAATTTCGGAAAACTGCTTTCAATAACTCCGCTTTAGCGGCACAGTCGTCGGTAACAGTACCATCGGCACTGCCCAGCGAAGGTATTGACTGCGTCTTGCCGCTTGTGTACTTTACATACGACCAGAATTTCTTCGGATTTTCTACCAAATTTCGAGACAATGTTTCGTTGTGGGACCTATTAAAGGCATAGTATTTTATTGTATATGAAGTTACAAAGAAAGTACACAATAATGGTAACCAATAATAACTGTCGAGGAGAAGATGTCTGTGAAAGAAAGAAGTGCAAAGTCTGGAATGAGGGGAGGGTGACAGATAGGGGGAGCAGAACAGATTGCATGTTTTACAATCAGCGGTATGAGATGCGTCGCGGCGAAAATTCAAACGTCAGCGACGCAAATATTTCAGGGTGTAAGGCACACAGAGAGGCCACGACAGGGGGCGGGTGATTACCAGGTGATGCATAATCCGGGGAGTCTAACAAATAAGCAGACACGCCAATTCCCAATCCCCGGCTGTCTTTTGTTTTCATATGCATAAGGCAAGGCGCGCGCCCTGGAGCCTGTGTGTTATTAAAGTTTGGTCATTACAGAGAACCGTGAAAAATGTATCACCACCGCTCACTTGTTGTGCGGAATATTTTACTTTAAGCCAGTAGCAGCTCCGCCAAAGATTTCTGATGCATGAGGTCTTCGTGTATTGATCTGTTGTCCTCGGGAAGCTAATGGTTACAACGTAATACACTGCAGAGGCCTGCTGTTTTGAGGTATATATTGCTTATTAATAGCAAAGAAATCCATGTATTGGCGTCCTTACTTCGTCACACATTTTTGTAGGCATTTAGGTCCTACTTATTTTCTAAGGAAATATATTTTCTCGCCTCAAAGACACAGATACCCTACTAGAGCAGCACCAATATATACGCATTAAACTTGAAAAACCTCCATTTATAAGAGAAGTGATCTGTCGACATAGGTTCACGGTTATGTTAACTATGCTGGCATTAAGCTACAGTAATTTCGATATTTATTTAAACTCACAGGAGAGGAGCTGCACCTTAGAGTTGGAAGGGAGAAGAACGTTGCAGAAATAACAGAAGAGATTGGGAAAGACTTAAAGCTAGGTTCGTGACACATTCGTATATTTTGAGCGATAACGATGGACTGAGTCCGAGTAGGAAACAGTACTATAAATTACCGTGCAACTCATGAGGAAACGCTCAAACTTTTGGGAAGGAAATTAGCCAGTAGTCAAAAATACTCTACATACAGCACTCATGCTAAAGGGGATTTTATAAGCTATGGGGAATAACAGGGCCACATAAATAATTATTTCTTACAAGTTCAGTTTGCAGATGAAATAAGCCACTTTAGTATGAGCTGCTACTGACCAGATGAAGATATCCGGACGGTAACCGACGATGCAGAAGAAAAATCAGTGTCTTCGGCCGTAACCGAGGTGTTATTTTCCAGTCTAAAACTTTAAATCTCCTCATCTGACAGGCCGAGACATCGTAGCTCGTCATAACATGAGAATTCTCTGAGAAACAAGCAGGACGCACACTGAGTGTAAGTTTGTTATTTTGACAAAAGTCTGCTGTTCTAATTCCGCTCTCAACATATCTCTCTGCGTTTGTGAAGCGTTTTTCTAAAGGAATCAACACGCATGTCGTGAAGATTTCTTAAAAGAACCGCATGCAGATAGGTCGCCAAGTCCTATCATAACCTACTGAGCTAGCGCTTCACTTCTGCCGACGTAACTGACGGTAGGACATGAAACCCTAACAAGGAAAGCAGAAGAGATAACGTTGCAATTTCACAGACTGGAAGAGGAAGTGCAAATAATAAAGAGTATCCTTTTTGAAGACTTGAGCTTTGTGACACATGGATATCTAGAAACTGTAATAAATATATATTAATTTATTTTTCAGAGTCAGTTGTTACTGCAGCATTAACTGTCAACCGTGAGTCTCTGTTCCATTTGCTTTAGTTCCATCGTCCAACAAACTGTTTTGACTTATTCTTCCTTTGGTATTCACAATCTTTTCATATACAGAGTGATTTATCTGCCCGTACCGATGTCGTTTTATGCAACCCACAAATATACATCTGGACTTCAAAAACCAGGTGCGAAAGTTTCATATTTTCTCCCTCAACACGTGCAGACTAATAGTCCTACAGAAAAACGAACAGGACCTTTTTGTAGGAAATTTTCTTCAGTTAAAGTTTTACTAGGAGCATTTTCGCTAGAGGCCGTAGTTTTCGAGTTGTTCAAGAGATACGTAGAAAAGTGACCCTAAATCGCACCCCCAATCCCACACTCATCCCCCACCGGTCAGGGTTTCTACTACGTTGTTCACGGCACTCCCTCCTACCTCAGTAAAAATATTGTGACTGCACGAATTATTTCCCATATTACAGCTTTTTTGGTCTTCATTGACTGGCCTCATTAGGCCAACGACTTAGCCAAGCGCTTACAAATTGTAAAATTAATGTTTGTGTGAATTTTACCTAACAACTTTGTGAATTTTAACAGTATGAAATAAAAAATTATGTCTTTGTATAAAAGTCGTTTTTCTTCGATTACCCTCACGGGTACGTTTGAGTTAACAGAATATCCGACTACGCTGGTGGCTTAATAGCTCAATATAGTCGAAAAGTTTTATACGGTGAGGGGATGGAGTGCCACGAACGACATACTAGAAATCCCGACTGGTGAGGGATAATGCGGGGGTGGAGATGCGTTTTGTATAACTCGAAAAACGTACCCTCCAGTGAAAACGTATCCCACTACAATATTTAACTAAATAAAATTTCTTACAAAAACTTTTCATTTTTTCTGCAAGACTAATAGTTATCTCATAGTTAGCGAGATAATATGAAAATCGCACGCTTGTTTTTTGAAGGCCAGAATAGAATTTCAGGTTGCATAAAACGACTTCAGTAGGGTCAGCTGAATCACCCTAAATATTATCCACCTGTATATGTTGTGCTCTACAGAAGAGTCTTTTGTCTTTCCGTTCCAGTGGTACCTTCTATGTAATTTAAGCACACCATTAGAAACGGTGCAGAAGAAAGATCGAAATATTTATGTTTCTAGGAAAATAATACACTACTGGCCATTAAAATTGCTACACCAAGAAGAAATGCAGATGATAAACGGGTATTCATTGGACAAACTATTATACTAGAACTGACATGTGATTACATTTTCACGCAATTTGGGTGCATAGATCCTGAGAAATCAGTACCCAGAACAACCACCTCTGGCCGTAACAACGGCCTTGATACGCCTGGGCATTGAGTCAAACAGAGCTTGGATGGCGTGTACATGTACAGCTGCCTATACAGCTTCCACATGATACCACATTTCATCAAGAGTAGTGATCGGCGTATTGTGACGAGCCAGTTGCTCGGCCACCACTGACCAGACATTTTCATTTGGTGAGATATCTAGAGAATGTGCTGGCCAGGGCAGCAGTCGAACATGTTCTGTATCGAGAAAGGCCCGTACAGGACCTGAACATGCGGTCGTGCATTATCCTGCTGAAATGTAGGATTTCGCAGGGATCGAATGAAGGGTAGAGCCACGGGTCGTAACACATCTTAAATGTAACGTCCAGTGTTCAAAGTGCCGTCAATGTGAACAAGAGGTGACCGAGACATGTAACCAATGGCACCCCATACCATCACGCAGGGTGATACGTCAGTATGGCGATGACGAATACACGCTTCCAATGTGCGTTCCCCGCGATGTCGCCAAACACGGATGCGACCATCATGATGCTGTAAACGGAACCTGGATTCATCCGAAAAAATGACGTTTTGCCATTCGTGCACCCAGGTTCGTCGTTGAGTCCACCATCGCAGGCGCTCCCGTCTGTGATGCAGCGTCAATGGTAACCGCAGCCATGCTCTCCGAGATGATAGACCATGCTGCTGCAAACGTCGTCGAACTGTGTGTGAATTCTTATGGGACTTAACTGCTAAGGTCATCAGTCCCTAAGCTTACACACTACTTCACCTAAATTATCCTAAGGACAAACACAGGCACCCATACCCGAGGGAGGACTCGAACCTCCGACGGGACCAGCCACACAGCCCATGACTGCAGCGCCTGAGACCGCTCGGCTAATCCCGGGTGGCACGTCTTCGAACTGTTCGTGCAGAAGTTTGTTGTCTTGCAAACGTCCCCATCTGTTGACTCAGGGATCGAGACGTGGCTGCACGATCCGTTACACCCATGCGGATAAGATGTCTGTCATCTCGACTGCTAGTGATACGGGGCCGTTGCGATCCAGCACGGCGTTCCGTATTACCGTCCTGAACCCACCGTTTCCATATTCTGCTAACAGCCATTGGATCTCGACCAACGCGACCAGCAATGTCGCGATACGATAAACCGCAATCGCGATAGACTACAATTCGACCTTTATCAAAGTCGGAAACATGATGGTACGCATTTATCCTCCTTACACGAGGCATCACAACAACGTTTCACCAGGCAACGCCGGTCAACTCCTGTTTATGTATGAGAAATCGGTTGGAAACTTTCCTCATGTCAGCACGTTGTAGGTGTCGCCACCGGCGTCACCCTTGTGTGAATGCTCTGAAAAGCTAATCATTTGCATATCACAGCATCTTCTTCCTGTCGGTTAAATTTCGCGTCTGTAGCACGTCATCTTCGTGGTGTAGCAATTTTAATGGCCAGTAGTGTATAAGCTATGTAACAAAAATCGATTGTGAAATTCAGAAAGACGTCTACGTGGTCGACAGCTGCATGGCCGAACACTTCGAGAAAATTGCCTTAAAGTGGACAGGATTATTCGTAAGTAGCTCCGTAAATTTAGAATCCGACTTGGCGAAAACTACAAAACATAAAGAAATAAACACATGTCGGTGAATAGAGCGTCTCTCCAGTTTTTTAACTCATATAGTCACCGTCCGTGGCGTGGCAAACGCCAGTATGTGCGTGCAGTTCATTGAAGTCACTGACACGAATTGCTCAGGAACGCGCGACAGCAGCCCGCTTTGTAAGTAAATCTGTTCCTTGTGTTGCCTATCCGCAGGCGCGAACTGATTCTAAGTCTACATCAGTCCTCCGAAAGCCACCTGAGGGCGTGCGGTGTAGGATGCTTCTGGTACCACTAATTGATGCCCCTTTCCCTGTTCCACTCGCGAATGGTGTTTAGGAGGAATGATTGTCGGCAAGCCTCTGTACTAGACCTAAATTCTCGCATTTTCTCATCGTGGTGTATGTGGAAGGAAGTAATATGTTGTCCGACACTTCCCCCGAAAGTACTCCTTCAAAATTTCGATAGTAAACCTATCTGTGATGCAAAACTCTTCTCTTGTAGTGTCTTCCATCGGAAATTCTTGAGCGTCTCTATAATGCTGCCGCGTCGACTTAAAGATCCCGTGGCGAAACGTGCCGCTCCTCGTTCTACTCTAGCTCTTCTATCAGTAATACCAAGTAACGGTCCCAGATTGATCAACAGTATCCAAGAATAGGTCGAACAAATACCTTGCAAGCCATTTATTCCTAGATGAGCTACATTTGCTGAAAATTCGTCCTGTGAATGTGTCTGGCATCTGCTACAATTTTTTTATGTGGTCATTCCATTTACGGTCTGTCTGGATAGTTACTCCTAGATATTTTACGGTAGATACTGTTACCAGAAATTTGTTACCTATAGTGTAGTTGTGCAGTAGCTGGTTTCTTTTCCTTCGTATGCGTAATATGTTGCATTTATTTTCGTTCAGGGTTAACTGCACCGCTCGTTAGTCCTCTGTAGGTCATTTTGCAAATTGGCTCTGAGCACTATGGGACTTAACTTCTGAGGTCATCAGTCCCCTAGAACTTAAAACTGCTTAAACCTAACTAACTTAAGGACATGACAGACATTCATGCCCGAGGCAGGATTCGAATCTGCGACCGTAGCAGTCACGCGGTTCCAGACTGAAGCGCCTAGAATTGATACTGTCTTTTGACCTCACTGCTTTCATGTAGACAACCGCATCATCTGCGAACAGTCGTAAGGCATTTTTGAAACTTTCTACTACACTACTGGCCATTAAAATTACTACACCATGAAGAAATGCAGATGATAAACGGGTATTCATTGGACAAATATATTATACTAGAACTGACATGTGATTACATTTTCACGCAATTTGAGTGCATAGATCCTGAGAAATCAGTACCCAGAACAACCACCTCTGGCCGTAAAAACGGCCTTGATACGCCTGGGCATTGAGTCAAACAGAGCTTGGATGGCGTGTACAGGTACAGCTGCCCATGCAGCTTCAACACGATACCACAGTTCATCAAGAGTAGTGATCGGCGTATTGTGACGAGCCAGTTGCTCGGCCACCATTGACCAGACGTTTCCAATTGGTGAGAGATCTGGAGAATGTGCTGGCCAGGGCAGCAGTCAAACATTTTCTGTATCCAGAATGGCCCGTACAGGACCTGCAACATGCGTTTGTGCATTCTCCTGCTGAAATGTAGGGTTTCACAGGGATCGAATGAAGGGTAGAGTCACGGGTCGTAACACATCTTAAATGTAACGTCCACTGTTCAAAGTGCCGTCAATGCGAACAAGAGGTGACCGAGACGTGTACCCAATGGCAATCCATACCATCATGCCGGGTGATACGCCAGTATTGCGATGACGAATACACGCTTCCAATGTGCGTTCCCCGCGATGTCGCCAAACACGGATGCGACCATCATGATGCTGTAAACAGAACCTGGATTCATCCGAAACAATGACGTTTTGCCATTCGTGCACCCAGGTTCCTCGTTGAGTATACCATCGCAGGCGCTCCTGTCTGTGATGCAGCATCAAGGGTAACCGCAGCCATGGTCTCCGAGCTGATAGTCTATGCTGCTGCAAACATCGTCGAACTGTTCTTGCAGATGGTTGTTGTCTTGCAAACGTCCCCATCTGTTGACTCAGGGATCGAGACGTGGCTGCACGATCCGTTACAGCCATGCCGATGGGATGCCTGTCACCTCGACTGCTCGTGAATGATATACATTGAAGCAGATCGTACAGGTGTCCAGCGGAGGAGTCCCTACTTCAGAATTAAATATCACGAAAATTAATATCGATAGACGAATGCAACAAAAGGTATGTGTATTGTGAAAGCTTTAAGGATTCTATATAAAGTTTCGAAAGTGTTCTAAAAGCTGCTAACAGATAGCACTGTACGCTGTGCAGTTCGTAAAGTACAGTACATGCGTGCATACTTAAAATAGTCTTTTGCAGGCAGTCCTTGCAACCACATCACAATCTTTTCGAACTGTCCACTATTCCAGGACAGATGTGGTGCAAAGGAACAATCCAATTTGGAGTCACATCCTATTGTGCAGGGCTTCCCAACGTCTGGTCCGCGGACCCCTTAGGGGTCCGCCGGTTCCTTCTAGGGGGTCCGCGGCCACCCTTCACCAAATCGTGTAAAATAATGAGTAAAATTATTGAATAAAAATGTGAAAATCAAATTCATCTCTATTTCTTTTCGTGTGAAAAACATGTGTACTTTTACTTCAGGTCGTATTCCCAAGCAGCCTTTGCGGTTCGTAAGTGAGAACGCATATACAGTTTACTGCCGGAGAATGCGGCTTCTCTGACCGACTGTTTCGCAACAATACGGGGGTCGTTCGTGCGCCGGCTCACGGCGGTAGATGCGCTGAAACCTTTTACACATGTGCTCGCTGGCACGTATACGGTCCAAGCCATCATTAAGTGTTAAACTTGCTTTGTCAGTGCACTACCTATTTCATAAGTCGATTTTTGACCTTCAAGTTGTTTTCATTCATCTCTAAACCAAAGACTATTGATACTTACAGGGGGGGGGGGGGGGGGGTCATTGGGAACATGGAACTTGCATTAAGAAGCTTTCAGGTCCCATGGGTTTCGCTCTGAAATTTAAAGTTACTGTGCTCTTGACTGACTAGGGGTCCACCATGGATTTTCGACTGAAGAAGGGGTCTACCAGCTGAAAAGGCTGGGAAGCCCTGCTATAGTGAATCAGCGGAAATGGATACAGATGCAACACAAATCGCCGATTCAAGCTCGTACAGCGTGGTTGGATGGATCCGGTAGAAAGTGTTTTTCAATGTTCTCCACAAAAAGTAGTAAAAAAGAATCAGAATAAGAATAAGAAGGCCAATCCTTCCCTGTGCCAGTGAATTTGTAATTCCAGAAGTTTTGAATGTGTAATTGTTCACTATGAAGAGTCTATTCCGGACGTGTTCATCAAGAAAGCGAAACACCTGTTCGGTGCTGGTCTGACCCAATCTCGCGTGATCCATGCGGTGCCTGGTCGATCCTAGGATGTTAACGACAAATTGTTCCACTAGTGTTCATTTATCGCATGTAAAAAGAGCCAATAATGCCTCTGCTGCATACCGCAGCCCAAGCAGTAACTTTGGGAGCATACAGTGGCTTCGCTTCACACAAATTGGGATTTGCGGGACCCCAAAATCACCAGTTTCGTTTATTCACGACTCCATTCAGGTAGAGTGTGCTTCATCTGTGAACCAGATGCAGCCAGTATCAAATCATTCATTGTCAATCACTGTGAGAATCTGGTTCGCGTCGGCTCTGATTCAGTATTTTCTACATGCTGGAACGCCTCAATCTCCGCTGCAATTCTTCGGATCGATTTCCTTAGATTTTGCTGAATATTCCAGAAACTGTGGCGACATTTTCAAGGGTATCTACAGTTTGCCTGGGGTCTGCAATCCCCACTAGATTATCAGCCACGCTGTCTGACCCCTGGAAGTTGGCGAAGAGCTTGCGGATGGTAGTCGCATCGGGTCCTTTTGAAATATTAAATCGCGTCTGAAAATAACTGCTTGTTGTTGCCGTGGAACTGTGCTCTAATATGTGGTATTCCAGTACCCGAAAAACCCGTCGCTCAGTGAAATACATAATTTTAACCCTCTGCCTGCGGTTCGCTCATCTCCTCTCACGTTTCAACGGTGGAGGTGGAACTGATCGCTCTGAGCTGCAGCGTATTAATTGTAGTCACTACGTATTGAGATTACAGCGCCATCTGTTAGCAGCTTTCCGAACTGTTTAGAAAGTTCTGTATAGCGTCTGTACAAATTTCTTGCAGCGTTCACAATAAACATACCGTCTGTTGCACTCTTGTATCGATCTTAGTTTTCGAGATATTTAATCTTTAAATTAGGGACTCCTTTGTTAGACACCCTGTATACAAGGCATACACATGCTGGATAATTCAACTTACGGCCACAACAGCACACCAGCATGTGATGTCTTTATTCGAATCATATATTTCGTAGCAAAAAATTCTATATTTCATAAACCCACATTTCGAAGATCTATCTGGGCTTCGTACCCACATACGCCATCCTATCATAACGTGCAGTGGCATCAGGGAAGTAGCTGCGCAGATATATCTACTGTGGCGCACAGCAAACGAAAAAACCTTGTCGGGGTTTCATTGGGATCTAGGAAGAACTAAGCCTGTATGCTTATGCTGGTACATTCTGGACCTTCCGTAAACAATTCGCTCAGGATATGCGTTACACTCGTGACTGATGGTAGTCGTGTTGCAAATGACCACGCGTTTCCGCAGTGCGACACGGAGGGGGTTGGGAGGGGACAAGGAGAGGCAACAGGAAATAGATCTGTGCCATTGGCGCAGCTCGCAAACGCCGGAGGGGCACGAGATAATATTAAAGACGGAGGCGATGCCCGCAGACGTTCCGCGCGCTGCAAGCATTTGAATGTAAAGCGGCAATCAGGCACGCTATCTCGTGTCCATTACTCACGGAGAGCGTCTTGACCGATCGGCGCGCGCCAACCGATACACGCGGCCGGGGAGCGCAGTCGGGGAGAGCGCCGTGAAAAATGATGCCTGCGAAATTGCGTCCCTGTATGATAGATGCGGGCACATGCTGTGTTCTTATTGGGGAACAAGTGCTGTATTAGCACTAAATTACTCTTCGCACCCAGCATTCTTTTCCCTTACTTGACGTCAAATTTATGTCTTTTACAAGGCCAATAATCGTGTTGCGAGGGCTGGGAGGTCGCTTCCCGGTGACAGGGTTTCCGAAACCGGGCACTGCCGAAGACGTGCCTCCCATCCGAGACAAGAATGGATTATCGCACACGAAGGAAAACTTCTTTTCTTCGATACAACTTTCACAGTCATGCAGGGTTATGAATAGTACCTATGGCGTTTAGGAGAAAAGTATGCCAAAATTAAAGCACATACATAATAATGACACTTATCAGTTTCGATTCGTAATATTTGAGCACGCCGTGGCACTGTTGCACTACGGAGCAGGCGTGTAAGGACATGTAGGTAAATCATGTACTCCATACTGTCGCATCGGTGATCTACACTACTGGACATTAAAATTGCTACACAACGAAGATGACGTGCTACAGACGCTAACTTTAACCGACAGGAAGAAGATGCTGTGATATGCAAATGATTAGCTTTTCAGAGCATTCACACATGGTTGGCGCCGGTGGCGACACCTACAACGTGCTGACATAAGGAAAGTTTCCAACCGATTTCTCAGACACAAACAGGAGTTGACCGGCGTTGCCTGGTGAAACGTTGTTGTGATGCCTCGTGTAAGGAGGAGAAATGCGTACCATCACGTTTCCGACTTTGATAAAGGTCGGATTGTAGCCCATCGCGATTGCTGCTCGCGTTGGTCGAGATCCAATAATATCCAATATATCCATAATATGGAATCGGTAGTTTCAGGAGGGTAATACGGAACGCCGTACTGGAGCACTCTTCACCGTGTTTTCACATTAGCAAACTTTCGTCTTTAATTTGGTTAGTAAACATCAGAGGAAGAGGAAAATTTTCATATAATTATGATGTGATGGTGTTGATGATAATACTGCGTATTCATGTAGGCACCTCGTTATATATCGAGACATCTCCTCAAACTAAGATGCTTATCAATTCCATGAATGACAATAGAAAGATGGGGCGAATTTTAACTTGAGTATAGCACTCCAAAGCTTTTGTTTTCAAAGCGACCATACTTCACATGGGTGTATCGTTTACATCTATGCATATACACCTTTGAGATACTTTTTACCATTACTTTTAGGATCAAAGTTTTCCTTCACCTTTCACAAATATTCAATGTGCCCTGTAAAAGACACTCCAGAAATATCCAGACAGTAGGTAAAATCGTGCTTTACTTTTTCGAGCCTGTCTAGAGTTACAACATTCACAGCGATAACTATGCGGACCCATAGTTCACTCAAAGTTGTTGCAAGGGAGCCACAAAGCTGCACAAAAAGAAGTGTGACATCCCGTGAGCTACGTCGGCGAAAATCACGTCACAGGATTGCAACTGAATTGTACCTGTGAAATGAAGAACGCAAAGCGCCGTTTGTTTCTGAGTTAGCCGGCCGGAGTGGCCGAGCGGTTCTAGGCGCTTCAGTCTGGAACCGCGCGACCGCAACGGTCGCAGATTCGAATCCTGCCTCGGGCATGGATGTGTGTGATGTCCTTAGGTTAGTTAGGTTTAAGTAGTTCTACGTTCTAGGGGACTGATGACCTCAGATGTTAAGTCCCATAGTGCTCAGAGCCATTTGAACCATTTTTTTTTTTTTTTTCTGAGTCACCGCTGTCGCGACTCGACGCACACTAGGTAATGAAAGGGCGACTTAACTAGCTGCACCAGCAAGACACCGATCGGCAACCACATAAACCGATAATCCGCAACTGATGCCAACGTAAACTTTTAATTTCAATGCTCGAGTTAAAATTTACATCATGTTTCTATCTTCATTAATACAGATGAAATTCTTGTAAAATTGGATCAATTTTTGATATGTACGCCCCTGCATATTACATGGCATATGTATATAATGAATATGTCAACTTCGCTGTAGGTTGTTCGGTTTTGAACATAGCTTTCTAAGCCTTTTGACCGAAAAACAAATCAAAATTACATCCTGGCTCCTCTAGGCGGGACAGTATTAATCGTGCTCATTTACGGGTGGCATTAAATGGTTCAAATGGCTCTGAGCACTATGGGACTTAACAGCTGTGGTCATCAGTCCCCTAGAACTTAGAACTACTTACACCTAACTAACCTAAGGACATCACACACATCCATGCCCGAGGCAGGATTCGAACCTGCGACCGTAGCAGTCGCGCGGTTCCGGACTGCGCGCCTAGAACCGCGAGATCACCGCGGTCGGCGGTGGCATTAATGTCAACTAACATAGCACTGGAAGTTGTGTGCGGTAAGTATTATTAAACTCATTCCACCTCGAAGTCGGAAGGTTCTCTATGAAATAATTCATACGAAACTTAATAATCGTCAGAGTATTCATCAATACAGCCTGACAAAAAAAAGTGGCACACCCGGAAGGGGAGGAGGAAATGAAATGAAACTTTGTGCGTTGGGTATGTGATATTTGAGTGATTACAAAATGGAGTCAAATTTACAGAAAACTTGGTAGTGTAGAGTCGTACCGCAAGGAAGCAAGGGAGAGGATGTTGTTATGGGTTGCCGGTATCCTCTTTCAGCAACACAAATGCACATGTGGATTAATATTGTTCTATATTTCATGAACTGTAAGTTTTTACTTAACTGGAATAGAGTCCATGTGTTGTGGTACAAGCTCTTCAGTCACTGTCCTCTTGCAGACAACTTCGGTAATCTTGCTATTAGAAACTTTAGTCTCACTCCTAGTCCTCCTACGGTCACTAATCTGGTCGCTATGTACTGTCGTAACCCGCAATGTGAATTGAGCCCGCTGTGCGACCAACTGACAGACGCCAACTGAATGAGTGAGTCAGTGAGGCCCCCCAGTCAGCGGCGGCGGCCTAAATACATGCTGTCGAGAGAGGGTTGGCGGCGTATTGCTTGTCGGTGTCTCTGGCCTCTCTCATGATAGGTGCGCTTGATCCAGCGCCTACTAATAGATCTTCGCGCTACATCTTTGCTGACCTGTGTGCTGGTGACAGCTTATGGCAGGATGGGTAGTATGGGCCTGTGACGCTGCACCTCCTCAGTTTCAGATGGGAATAGTGTCATAAAGCGGTTGAATCCCCTCTTTGGGCAAGCAGGTCCACAACTGTTGCAATTCCTCTTTAATATCCTAGATACTGGTACTGTGACAGAGTTGACGTCCGAGCTGTTCCCACTCATGTTCTCTCAGGGTCAGATCTCAGGATGTTGCTAACCACGAGAGTACCTCAACGCAATGCAGATAGTACATTGATAGAGAGACGTGCCATATGCGAACGAGCACTGTTTTATTGAAAAACGCCACCACCGTAATGTCGGGTTATAGGAAACACCCGAGGACGTACGATGTCCGTGACGTGGCTTTGTGCTGTGAAAGTTCCTTGAGTCTTTACCAGCTGTGACCCGAATTCATATCCAATGGCTCTCCACAACATGACGCCAGTTGTAGCGCCGTTGTTCCTCTCCAAAGCTTTGGTAGAATGGGACGTCTCCACACTTCACCACCACACTCAACGACGATGGTCATGCGGGATAGTGCGTAACACAATGCGACGCCATTGCCCGGTCACGGCGCTTCTCTAAAAGCAGCTGTTTGTGTTGTGGTGTTAACGGCAGTCCACGCGTGGGAAGGTACTCCCCTAGTTCTGCTGCTGCTAATCTCCAGTTAATCTACATCTACATCTACATCTACATTTATACTCCGCAAGCCACCCAACGGTGTGTGGCGGAGGGCACTTTACGTGCCACTGCCATTACCTCCCTTTCCTGTTCCAGTCGCGTATTGTTCGCGGGAAGAACGACTGTCTGAAAGCCTCCGTGCGCGCTCTGATCTCGCTAATTTTACATTCGTGATCTCCTCGGGAGTTATAAGTAGGGGGAAGCAATATATTCGATACCTCATCCAGAAACGCACCCTCTCGAAACCTGGCGAGCAATCTACACCGCGATGCAGAGCGCCTCTCTTGCAGAGTCTGCCACTTGAGTTTATTAAACATCTCCGTAACGCTATCACGGTTACCAAATAACCCTGTGACGAAACGCGCCGCTCTTCTTTGGATCTTCTCTATCTCCTCCGTCAAACCGATCTGGTACGGATCCCACACTGATGAGCAATACTCAAGTATAGGTCGAACGAGTGTTTTGTAAGCCACCTCCTTTGTTGATGGGCTACATTTTCTAAGCACTCTCCCAATGAATCTCAAGCTGGTACCCGCCTTACCAACAGTTAATTTTATATGATCATTCCACTTCAAATCGTTCCGCACGCATACTCCCAGATATTTTACAGAAGTAACTGCTACCAGTGTTTGTTCCGCTATCATATAATCATACAATAAAGGATCCTTCTTTCTATGTATTCGCAATACATTACATTTGTCTATGTTAAGGGACAGTTGCCACTCCCTGCATCAAGTGCCTATCCGCTGCAGATCTTCCTGCATTTCGCTACAATTTTCTAATGCTGCAACTTCTCTGTATACTACAGCATCATCCGCGAAAAGCCGCATGGATCCTCCCTTGTGATCAGACGTCATCGACCGGAACTTGACGACGAGTATGCCTGCTCTCACGATCCCGTGCAGTAAAACATGGAGCAGTTCTCACATCGGAATGCCCAAAAATCATGATATTGCTCGATTTGACCGGTAGGCCAAACGGAGACCCACTATGAGGCCCCTTTCGAACTCCGTCACACGCTGATAACCCTATCTAGACGAGTAGGCCTATGCGGCACCTCCGCATGCTTCGTAGTATTCATTGACCATCTGACACTACTCACGTCGTCTCATTACACACTCTACCAGGACTGGTAAAACACTAAAAACGATCAAAATTCATACCATCTGGTGTCCGTTCCACTTTTCTCGCAGGATTACAGTTTCAGTCATTTGCATGCTCGCGGATCGTATGTACGTGTACAAAGTTACACTGGTATCTGACCATGTTTTCTAGGTGCTTTACTTATTTATTTTATCTGGTAATGTACATAAACTGAAAAAGCTGGTTAAAATCAGATTGATTTGGCTTGCATAGTAATACTTGGCTCTCGTAGAGCAACACTTTCGAATGTTTTTACACCCTCATTAGTGTCTAGTTTCATTGGTTATTTCACAAAACTGTGAAATAATCCTCGGGAGAGTGGTGATGCCGGTTCCGGCAAGCTTATCTGCAGATAGTGACCGTGTTCGGAGAACAGCAGTATAGTTTGCGACTTATTTGTTGTGATCGTAAGAGTGTGTTTCACATGTGAAATTTTAGATGCAGTTGAATAGAAAATCAAAATACTTCCTAAAAAGATAACTGTACTCTCATCACCCGGTTTTCATCGAGAAATCTAGGAATACTCCACAGGTATCTGCATTTCAAATTCGTGAAAATAAGCTTCGGAAATTACAGCAGCAACTACGTAATTCTTCAGACCTTGTGGTCGAAGATTTTCTCCCCAAATTGTGGAATACATTCTACTAGAGTGTTGAGGTGAGCTGTGTTGTTGGTTATCTGCAGTATTTTAGAAACAGTACTCATGGAGCCATACTGATTTTGATAGAGGAAACATGTCCCGTTGCCGAAGTATTGAAGTATGGTTACTTCATACATGTTATGTTACTACATACTCTTTCGTAACATCCAACAAGGCTGCGTTCAGTATTCCATGCCTAAGTGCGCTGTTTTCCATTAGGAACGCCATTGTTCAATTTATTTTACTCTGTATTTTTTCTTCGTGATAAGTTGTGAATGACTCCTCTACTTCATGGAAAAAATCTTTTGGAGGTGTGATAGCTCTTCAACGATCCGAACCAGAAGTACGTATTTGGAACACTAAATAATCCGCCCATAGCATGATAAAAATGTATTCCAGCAGCTTACGTGCCATTTCCGTCTGTACATTAACTACGTATGAAATACGGCTACTGCACCGTATTGGCCTAATCTCGCTGTTTGTACCACAGAACACTGTTGGAAATACCTCATCGATTAATCGTATACCTGATCCAGGCGTAACGAGCCTTTCAGAAGTTATCAGAGGCTTAATCACGTGGGATCCAAGTGCGTAAACAAAACAGATTTCCACGGGGAGATTCAGTTATGGCTCACAAGCCCGCGCTGATTGCCATTCTTGAGGGAAGTCTTTAGCTGATCCCTATTAGATTAGTGCGGGCGCGTCGGAGGCTCGGGGGAGGGAAAACTTCGGCAAGAAGGCGAGCTTTGCGCTCTTGCCGTTGGCCGAGACCCAGCCTTGGCTGCCAGACGCCCAGTGATGGAATTTAATCCTCCTTCATTAACACGTCTTCGCGGCTCGTGTACTAATTTCATTTGTCCCGGTTTATTTGTCGTCCGCAGGGAACGAAGGTAAACCGCAGTTGCATTTGTTTACTCGTCGGTGTGCACGAAACTGATGGCCTCCTCACTATAAGCTTCTCCTAAAGTGTAAAACATCTTCCATTTCTTATCACAGTATCAAATTTAAAACACGAATCTACTAGGTACTTGCGGTGATATGGATCTCCCGTTCCTTCTCATTTTGTGAACCAAGAAAAACGAAAGAATCTATTTACTAAACAAGTCGTTACAGGTTTCGTATTTTATTATAGTTAATTTATTCATTTGTGTTAGCAGTTCTGTAGCCCACAAGTTATTGTTGTTGAAGCTATGCGACTACCCAAGTCAAAAACCCAAGCCAAGTCTGGTGGCACGTTTGTCAAGCCACTCTACGAATATTTATTAGTAGCGATGTTAAAATCCCCCTTTCTGCTGTCTGATTTTGATTTTTCGATAGTTTCTTTAAATCGCTTCTAGTGAATGTTACTTCAAAAAGGCCACGTTAAGTGTCCTCCCTGCTTACGCGACTAAACCACTTAAATCTTCTTTGCTTACTATTAAAGAGGAAATGTGGGCCTTGCAGCTGGTTGTTAACGTTCCAAATGTTTTACGTCTGATCTGTGATTTTGAGTGATAGTTACTTATATTTATGATTTGCTTCTACATTTTATGACAGAAAAAAACTGCACATGACGAAGGAATTTCCCAAATGAGACGGAAATTGGTAGATGTGATGTGAATGTACACATAAACAAATGATTATAACTTCAGAAAAATGTTGGATGATTTATTCACGAGAAAGAGCTTCACATATTGAGCAAATCGATAACGCGTTTGTCCATCTCTGGCCTTCATGCAAGCAGCTATTCGGCTTGTTATTGAGTTGTGGAGTTGTTGGATGTCCTCCTGACGGACATCGAGCCAAATTGTCTTCAATTGGCGCGTAAGATAGTCTGGACTCACATTCTGGAGGACTACGGTTCAAACCCGCGTCCGGCCATCATGATTTAGATTTCCCGTGATTCCCCTAAATCACTTCAGGCAAATCCCGGGATGGTTTCTTTGAAAGGACAAGGCCGACTTTCTTCCCCATCCTTCCCTAATCCGATGGGACCGATGACCTCGCTGTTTGGTCCCCTCCCGTAAATCAACCATGTTTGTACGGCCCTGCCCGTAATTCTCCAAACTTTCTCAATTGGGGAGAGGTCCGGTGACCTTGCTGACCAATGTGGGGTTTGGCAAGTACGGAGACGAGCAGTAGAAACTCTCGCCATATGCGAACGGACGTTATGTTGCTGAAATGTATAGCTTGCCATAAAGGACAACAAAACGGAGCGTAGAATATCGTCGACGTACCGCTGCGCTGTAAGCGTACCGCGGATGACAATCAACAGAAATGGCAATCCAGACCATCACTCCTGGTTGTCACGCAGTATGAAGAGTGACAGTTATGTTGGTACCCCACCGCTGGTCATCGGGGCTCAGCTCGAAGCGGGACTCATCACTGAAGACAGTTCTGTTCCAGTCGATAAGATTCCATACAGAAGACTTGTTTAGAGTCTCTACAGACAGCGGTTGGATAACGACCTGACTGTCGCCCACCATACGGCCGGACAACCAAGCGTGATGGTCTGGGATACCATTTCTTTTCATAGCAGGTCACCTTTGATTGCCATCCGCTGCACCCTTACGGCACAGTGGTATCTCTACGATATTCTACCCGCCATTTTGTTTCCCTCCATGGAAAACCATTCTAGGCTTACATTTCAGTAAAGTCACTCCCATTGTCACACAGAAACAGGTTCTACCGTTTGTCTTTATGCTTACCAAACCTTACCTTGGTCTGCTAGATCGTCCAATCTCTCCCCAGTTGAGAATGTTTGCAGCATTATAGCCAGGGCCCTTTAACCATCTCGAGACTTTAACCGTCTCGAGACTTTGACAATTTAACGCGCCAATTGGACAGAATTTGGCACGATATCCGTCAGGAGGATATCCAGCTACTCTATCAATCAATGCCAATCCGAAAAACTGCTTGCTTAAGGGCCAGAGGTGGACCAATGCGTTATTGACTAACTCAATATGTGAACCTATTTCTCTTGAGTAAATCATCCAATTTTCTGAAATTATCACCATTTGTTTTTCTGTATATATATATATATATATATATATATATATATATATATATATATCACATCTACCGATTTCCGTCCCATTCGGATAATTCCTTCGTGGTTGTCTTTTTTTTTCCTTTTTCGTTTTACGTTTTCACAGGTGGTAGAAAATGGAACACTGTCGTTATCCATTTTTACCAAGTATCGGACAACGAATTTATTTCTCAAATACAATACATTTATTATCTACTGTAACATTCTTTTCTTATTGCAAGCAAAGCTGCAACTTTTTATGCAGTGTTCTACGATTTTTGCTGGATCTGTGTTTTACACAGAATTTCGAGGCTTCGACTAAGCAAAACCAAAGAGGGAAGGAGAAGAAAAAAACCACTCCACGTAAATTCCACCCTGCAACCTTTTTGAGGTGCAGCAGTATTTAACAGACATGCTGCAGATCGTCTGTAGCGATAAATTCTTGAAAGTTACTTCAGTCTAGCTATAATATTGAAACTGCAAAACAAGACTTAGCAATTATTTATTAAAATTATAAGGTTTCAGCCATACAATTCCTACTAATTATAATACTAAATCTAACATAGCACGCACCATTTCCTATATTTCCTCCGTTCAGTTCCATTAAAATTTTGCATGTTTTTTACGTGAAATCTGTGCGAATTCAGTAATGAGCCTGAAATTGTCTGTAACGCCAAAATTTTGTTTTGTTTTCCTATCGTACTCACACTTTTTGGTGTGTTATGAGCTGCCAGTACTATTGTCATCTTTCTAGTGTTGAGTTAATCTGCAGTCATGTGGGGCACTGAAGACTTCTACCGAGCGAAAACTTTTTGTACTCTTTTAGTCGGTGTATCCTGCACAATATTCATAAATACAATAGAGATATCTAATGCTTCTATTAGTTGTAACACGACAACAGTACAGTTTGCGGGAAGCCTATTCTGAAAGGAAAGGAAAAACAGGAAGGGTGACAAAATTGACTGGATTGGGAGGCATTAAGTAACATTGTTACGTCTTGTTAGAAAATCACTATTACGAAGGAAATGTTTAGTTTAACAGGCGTCTGTGTACAACAACACAGGTAATGCAAAAGAAAAACAGTTATGGGAAAGCTGCTACTCCCAAAAGTCATTCACTACAGGTTAAAGCATAGAGGAAGTTGCAGTGCTAAAAGATGTACAATACCTGGGATACTGATCAAGGAAAACGTGCGATGTGATGTGATGCTCTGTTTTTATGTTGATATCTGCAGCAAGACGAGCAGACTCTTGGACACCAGGGGGCCATTTCAACAAAATTATCTTTAACTAACTGTGGGGCATGGGGATTCTTTTGTACTGATATGGGCGTTGTATCTTTGATTTCATTGGGTGCTGTCGTCTAACTGGAAGGATTGGTAACTAATATAGTACTCGAAGCCTCTGTATCTGGCTATATTTAATGGCGTGTGCATCGTTTCTCAGAGAAAGATTTTTACTTTCAGAGATTATAGCCAATATATTGTCTTCTTCAGTGTTACTGGAAATACTGAAGAATTGTTTAATGATTTCTCACGTATTAAGAAACCCGTGAAGAGCAGTCAACGCTCTCCCAGTATCTCTCAAACAGACGAACCAGTTTATTTGCGAAAAGTCACATGTAATCCATTTGCCCACTTATGTCTTGCATACCTATGTGTCCAGGAGAATTTAAGCTGTTCTGAATGACAAAATTGGACTTATAACATGTTACATGGGTGTTATTATTTTCGCCCAACGCCTACTACTGTGTATCGGATTACTGTTTAAGCGTTTCGGTTCTGTACGAAATTGGACTAACGGTGTATTTATAGCTTTAACAAAGAAGGGAAGCGTCACGGTTTGGTGAACATACGAGAGGTCTCATACCAATGTCGATAAATCTAAAGAGTTAGACTCTCATAGAAAAGCTCCTGTTTCCTACGGAAAACCTACATAAATAAATTAAGAAACCTAGCATTAATGAGGAACCTGACATTTTTCCTACAAAACACTTCATTAAGATTGTAAAAGCTAGGAAATGATCAACACTAGCAACACTCTTCTCATTTTTCATCCGTGAATTCATGTGGAAGAAACCCCAATACAAGCGACGGCTCAAAATACGCTCTGCCACGTTATTACCAGTCATCTGCAGAGTATAAGCACAGATATAGACAACCACAAACTAAATGTTTTGGCTTGAACCTGCGCTGTAATTCCTGCGGGAAGCAGTCAGCTTTTCGATAGGGTTCAAATGGCTCTGAGCACTATGGGACTTAACAAAAAAAAGGGCTCTGAGCACTATGGGACTCAACTGCTGAGGTCATTAGTCCCCTAGAACAAAGAACTAGTTAAACCTAACTAACCTAAGGACATCACAAACATCCATGCCCGAGGCAGGATTCGAACCTGCGACCGTAGCGGTCTTGCGGTTCCAGACTGCAGCGCCTTTAACCGCTCGGCCACTTCGGCCGGCTGGGACTTAACATCTGAGATCATCAGTCCCCTAGAACTTAGAACTACTTAAACCTAACTAACCTAAGGACATCACACACATCCATTTCCGAGGCAGGATTCGAACCTGCGAGCGTAGTGGTCGCGCAGTTCCAGACTGAAGCGCCTAGAACCGCTCGGCCACTCCGGCTGGCCTTTTCGATAGGGATATGACAGGTTTAAACAGTACCAGCAGTAGGAAAAGACTATAACGCTTCAACAGGCCCAAAATATGCAGATAGTCATTACGATTGAGATTGGTCGGCATTAGAAAAATCGCCATTTTTGCGGCTTCTCGCATATACATTGCAGTATTAATCTTCTGTGGTGTGTTGCATCTCCGCCCAGTGAAACGCCTTGGGAAATTATGATCGCTGCGTTCTTGCACGCTCCATAATTATGTTTTCATTTAAATCTGTCTCACTACTGTGATAAGGATCAGCCATTAAAAGCCACGGAGAGCGTGGTCATCACTGGCCGCCCTAGGGCGTAATTCCGGGATTTATCCCACGGCCGTATTTCTCTTCAAACGTCTCTCCTAAGCTCTCCAACATGCAGAAGAGGCTGATAATGACTCTAAAGATGTTAGCAATGGCGATAAACCTAGCATTTTTTTCCCTTTTGTAAATATGACTCCATAAGAGGCACAAGTTTGGCAGTAAGTGTGTATTAGCGCATAGAATGACTCACAAAGCGTAAATCTGACTACAGGAAATGTTCTAAAAGATGTTTATATCAATACGAGAGAAAAATTTATTTTTGAAGTTAAAGAGTAGTTGTGGGATTTATTTACGTACTTTCGATATCCTGAAAGAAGTGCTTTGAGTTCAAAAAAAATATTTGTATGTCGCTTCTTAAAGCACATGAATATTATCGTATAAATAACACGTGCCAAGGAAGAAGAGAGACCGAACCCTTGTCTCGCGGCCATAACATTAAGGGGATCAGCGTTATTGCCCACATACAGACGGTCTACCCCAGATCGCTGATATACCGAGACAGCCCCGCGCTTTAAAATTGACTGAGTACGGAGAATGTGCTTCTCCATCGTCTGAAATATATACTTCCCGTGTGGAACCATTACTTGTCGCTACACTGCGTCGTTGTCCCATTAGCCAGATCCATATACTTCTCATGCTTCTCGTCTTGGGCAAAATTCTTTAATTAGATCGATAACTTCTTACCAGTCAGAACTCAGTCTGCAGTTCTGGACGAAAATTTATAGTCAAGGGTAACATCGAAGGAAGAAAGAGCAGAGTTTCATACAGACAACGATGCCGTTAGAGGTAGAACACTAGCTCGAAGTGGGTATATATAGAAAAGCAGAATGGCCGTGTTTTTTTTCCAAAGAAACAATTCAGACATTCGTGTTAGCGACTTAGGAGAACTACGCAATGATGATCTACATTGAGGTTGTAAAAGTCAGCCGGCTGGAGTGGCCGTGCGGTTCTAGGCGCTACAGTCTGGAGCCGAGCGACCGCTACGGTCGCAGGTTCGAATCCTGCCTCGGGCATGGATGTGTGTGATGTCCTTAGGTTGATGATGATGATGAAGACCCATACTCCGTGACGGAGCGTAGGGGAACGATGCGGGAGACCCGCACCGCCGTACTAGGCAAGGTCCTAGTGGAGGTGGTTTGCCATTGCCTTCCTCCGGTCCTTAGGTCAGTTAGGTTTAATTAGTTCTAAGTTCTAGGTGACTGATGACCTCAGAAGTTAAGTTGCATAGTGCTCAGAGCCATTTATAAAAGGCATAGGATAGCGGTATGCACATATACAGATGGCAGCAGTGTCGCGTATACTAGGTATAGAAGGGCAAAGCCTTGTTGGAGCTATCATTTGTACTCACTACTCAGGTGATTCATGTGAAAAGGTTTCCGACGTGATTATGGCCGCATGATGGGAATTAACAGACTTTGAATGCGGGGTAGCAGTTGGAACTAGATGCTTGGTACATTCCAATTCGGAAACCGTTGGGGACTTCAATATTCCGAGATTCACAGTGTCAAGAGTTTGTCGAGAAAACCAAATTTCAGGCATCACCTCTCACCACGACCAACGCAGTGCCCTCCGGCCTTCACTTTACTACCGAGAGCAGCGGTGTATGCGTAGAATTGTCAGTACTAACATACAAATAACACTGCCTGAAATGACACCAGAGATCATTATGGGACGTTCAACGAACGTATCCCTTAGGACAGTGTGGCGAAATGTGGCGATAATGGGCTATGGTACCAGACGACCGACCCGAGTGTCTTTGCTGACACCACAAAATACAATCCTGGAAATGGAAAAAAGAACACATTGACACCGGTGTGTCAGACCCACCATACTTGCTCCGGACACTGCGAGAGGGCTGTACAAGCAATGATCACACGCACGGCACAGCGGACACACCAGGAACCGCGGTGTTGGCCGTCGAATGGCGCTAGCTGCGCAGCATTTGTGCACCGCCGCCGTCAGTGTCAGCCAGTTTGCCGTGGCATACGGAGCTCCATCGCAGTCTTTAACACTGGTAGCATGCCGCGACAGCGTGGACGTGAACCGTATGTGCAGTTGACGGACTTTGAGCGAGGGCATATAGTGGGCATGCGGGAGGCCGAGTGGACGTACCGCCGAATTGCTCAACACGTGGGGCGTGAGGTCTCCACAGTACATCGATGTTGTCGCCAGTGGTCGGCGGAAGGTGCACGTGCCCGTCGACCTGGGACCGGACCGCAGCGACGCACGGATGCACGCCAAGACCGTAGGATCCTACGCAGTGCCGTAGGGGACCGCACCGCCACTTCCCAGCAAATTAGGGACACTGTTGCTCCTGGGGTATCGGCGAGGACCATTCGCAACCGTCTCCATGAAGCTGGGCTACGGTCCCGCACACCGTTAGGCCGTCTTCCGCTCACGCCCCAACATCGTGCAGCCCGCCTCCAGTGGTGTCGCGACAGGCGTGAATGGAGGGACGAATGGAGACGTGTCGTCTTCAGCGATGAGAGTCGCTTCTGCCTTGGTGCCAATGATGGTCGTATGCGTGTTTGGCGCCGTGCAGGTGAGCGCCACAATCAGGACTGCATACGACCGAGGCACACAGGGCCAACACCCGGCATCATGGTGTGGGGAGCGATCTCCTACACTGGCCGTACACCACTGGTGATCGTCGAGAGGACACTGAATAGTGCACGGTACATCCAAACCGTCATCGAACCCATCGTTCTACCATTCCTAGACCGGCAAGGGAACTTGCTGTTCCAACAGGACAATGCACGTCCGCATGTATCCCGTGCCACCCAACGTGCTCTAGAAGGTGTAAGTCAACTACCCTGGCCAGCAAGATCTCCGTATCTGTCCCCCATTGAGCATGTTTGGGACTGGATGAAGCGTCGTCTCACGCGGTCTGCACGTCCAGCACGAACGCTGGTCCAACTGAGGCGCCAGGTGGAAATGGCATGGCAAGCCGTTCCACAGGACTACATCCAGCATCTCTACGATCGTCTCCATGGGAGAATAGCAGCCTGCATTGCTGCGAAAGGTGGATATACACTGTACTAGTGCCGACATTGTGCATGCTCTGTTGCCTGTGTCTATGTGCCTGTGGTTCTGTCAGTGTGATCATGTGATGTATCTGACCCCAGGAATGTGTCAATAAAGTTTCCCCTTCCTGGGACAATGAATTCACGGTGTTCTTATTTCAATTTCCAGGAGTGTAGATCGCAGCGCCTGTACTGGACTCGTGATCATGTCGTTTGGACTCTTGACGACTGGAAATCCGAGGCCTAGTCAGATAGGTCCTGATTTCAGTTGGTAACAGCTTATGGTAGGGTTCGAGCGTGGCGCAGAGCCCACGAAGCTATCAACCCAAGTTGTCCACAAGGTGCTGTGCAAACTGATGGTGGCTCCATAATAGCGTGAGCTGTGTTTACATGGAATCGACAGAGTCCTCTAGCACAACTGAACCGATCGTTGACTGGAAATGGTTATGTTCGGCTATTTGGAGACGATTTGCAACCATTCATGGACTTCATGTTCCCAAACAATGATGGAATTTTTATGGATTACAATGCGCCATGTCACCAGGCCACAATTGTTCGCGATTGGTTTGAAGAGCATTGTAAAGAATTCGAGCGAATGATTTGGTCACCCAGATCGGCCGACATGAATCACATCGAACATTTATGGGACATAATCAGGTCAGTTCGAACACAAAATCTTGCACCTGTAACACTTCCGCAATTATGGAAGGCTATTGAGGTTGCTTGGCTCAATATTTCAGAAGGGGGCTTCCAACAACCTGATAAGCCTATGCCACGTTGAGCTGCTGCACTACGCCAGGAAAAAGAATATCGGACACGATATTAGGGGGCATTCCACGACTTTTGTCACCTCCGTGTATATTGAAGACAAATTACCTTTACTGTAAAACTACTTTTTTCTAATTGTACATAACGTCAAAACAAACGCAACTTTCAACCAATGTATAGCCAGCGAACAAACTACTACATACCAAAAGTTAAATAATTTAAAAAAAAATCTGAGACATTGTTTGGAAGTCGCAGGTCGAACAATGCTTTTACACGTTCCTGTGTTTTTAAACTTTTAAATAATACTGAAGATTAATCGATTACAGTACTACTGAACGGAGGTTCGAGTCCTCCCTGGGGCATGGGTGTGTGTTTTTGTCCTTAGGATAATTTAGGTTAAGTTGTGTGTACGCTTAGGGACTGATGACCTTAGCAGTTAAGTACCATCAGATTTCACACACATTTGAACATTTTTGAACTACTGAACGATAATTTGATAAGCTTCGGACAGAAGCCACTTCGTTTCCGCATAAGCACAAATTATCCAGAAAATAAGAGAGTTTCTCGTTCCAAATTTCAGTCTTTAACATTCACAGCAAATGTAAAAATTAGATTCCGAAAGATTTCTTGTCGATCGTTTTGGCTATGAGCTGTTTCGCATTATGATCTAAAATTATCCCCCTTCTTTCCTAATATAAAGATATGGCAATCGTCGCAAAGTCTAGCGATACGAAGAGGATAATATTTAACATCACTGCCGTCAGATTTCTGCGACAAAGATAGCAGCTCGTCGATCGCTACGATAAGTAGCTTAATGTCGCAGGAAATCGTGTAGAGTGGTAGCTTATGACTGTAGCTTTAGCCCTAGAATACTATGATGAGGCACTGTATTAGCGACTCATTTTTTTAAAAAGAGATGGCAACACTTATTTATTTGAGATCGCTATAAAACCGCGCTAGGGGATGAAATCTTCATAAATTCTCAGAACAGTTTACAGTGAAGATGAAAGTGATGCTGAAGGAGTAGACGAATATGGAAACGATGAAAAAGACGAAGACAAGCGCAGTGATGATCACGCTGAAGAGGACGTGATAACCTATGATAAAGTGATATTTTTGGAACAAAACCTCAAGTTACACCTTTACAAATCGTTCCAAAAGAGAGGACTTCAACAGATTTATTTTCAGCGTACGTAAGTTCCGTTGATGACCTGATTGTACGTAAATTATCTTGTGAAAACTGGTTTCATTAATCACCATTAAACACTGTAATGTTAACAATAATTTAAGGGCGATAAAACATGAATTTCTTCCGTTGAAACAGCGATTTTAATCACCTTGATAACTGGGCTCTGCAGTTTCCCAGTATAGTGTCACGTGAAAATCTCTTACATGTGTAAGCGATTTCTTAACCGTTGCATTACCAAGGGTGGGTGTACTTTATGCCTACCTTTTGAAACTATTGAAATCTAGTCCGTTTTTTATATTTTAAAAATATAAAAATGTTTGTTGTTTTAATGAAATCTTTTACCAGATTCCAGAAATGTTTTAAATTTTCCAGTTAAATTTAAACCAAAAATGTAAGTTTTAATAGTAGATGTGATATTCAAAAAACTGTTCAAATGTGTGTGAATTTCTAAGGGACCAAAGTGCTGAGGTCATCGGTCCCTAGACTTACACACTACTTAAACTAACTTAATCTAACTTATGCTAAGAACAATACACACACACACACACACACACACACACACACACACACACACACACCCATGCCCGAGGGAGGACTCGAACCGCCGGCGGGAAGTGTGATATTCAATATTTTCGTGTTCAGGCCCTTACTTATACATCAGTATGTCTTTAAAAAGTGTGATTTGAGCTAAAGTCAGTAAAAATTAACGAAGTTTGCACTGAAAAAAACTGTGTTGCTCATATAACAGTTGGTAGTAAAAGTTATTGAAAATCCCTTGACATTGTTAGGAGTGTGCTAATCGATATTTTCAGGTTCTGGACACAACTTAGACATCAATACATCTTTAAAATAGGTGTTGTTAATGTAAGTTAACAACAATTGACGAATTTTCTTTTTTTATATTTTGTAGAGTTTGCATAAAGCCCCTCCCCCGCCAACCTCCCCCCCCCCCTTCACGGTTGGTACTTGGTAATGCGCGTTATGGAAAATAATAAGCAAATGGAAGTTACATTCCGAATTGGCATCGTATACTGTATTTCAGTCAGAAGCAGATCTCGGAAACAAATCTGTATCGGTTTAAACGGTGCATATAAACTGGTAAGTGAACCACTTTGAATAGTTCTCCGTCACTAAGAAGTGCTGCGAAATTCGACGAGAAAAAGAAAATGAGAACGAATTACGAAAAAGGCGGGTCACTGCAAACGATCAACGTTTCTTTTTCTCCTACGTCTCAGCTTGTTCCCTCACCAAGGAAAAGGCTCGGCGAAAATGGCTTTCGGACTAAACATTTCGGCGCACAGTGGGAATTTTCGCGGCACGTGGAGGGGGTGGGGAGGAACTGCGCTGCGCCGGCGCATTAATCGTGTCAGGTGCGGGGTCGACGGCGTGGCGATTACCGCCAGGATGATCGCTGCGCCGCAAAGCCCCCGCACTCCATCCGCAGTTTACAGCCCCCAAAGAACTGGCGAGAAGTCGATTCAAATCCCCGCGACCGTCTTCCGCAGGCCCTCAGATGCAAAGTTTTATACGCGGCATTTGGGAATCGGCTCATCATCTCCGTGTCTGATTTGTATTCTAACCTGTTTCTTGTCACTCTGGTCGTATTACTGGGAAATAAAGTGTCGTAAATTACGCGCCAGTGGAGCGCCCCTGCGCGCGTATCCCCAGAGCGCCGTGCACGGTGTGGCGCGTGCATCCCCATCTTTTCCGTGACGGGAGCGCCACTTCCCCACAAGCATCCCGCCAATATATTATCTGCCTCCTCCGTTGATAAAGCCGCCTTATAAACGTACTGCACCAGCACGCCAAATGTAAGATTTATTCTGCCACTCCCGTCGAAATTTTCACCTTCCTTTCACGTACTACCACGTACGATTATGCTTGTGGTAAAAAAAAGGGGGGGGGCGGGGGGAGGTTGCCATCTCCGGCTTGAACTATTCTTACGTATCAAGACGACCTCCAACACGTTTTAGAGCAAAATTTCGAAAATACTTCTAAAATTCAGTTCTAAGGGAGGGTTTGGTAGTATCGGACAGCAGATTGTATCGGACAATAGCTGTTCCGAACCCTAGAGCTAGTCACATCATCTGTCGCGCCACTACAATAGGAGTTATGCAGGAAGAAGACTTCTCGTTCGATTCTGAATAAAAGCAACAATGCGTTTCTGAGTGGCAACATGTTATCTGTTCCTAGCGAGTTTTTCGGAGTACGACCTTTACCCCAACAACAGCAACATATTTTCCATAACGTGCAGTACTAGTTGGTGAGGCGATGGTGAGGGGGGAGGAGTTAAGGAGGAGGTCCTTTGTGTTCACCTTAAAAGAAAAAGAAAAACAAAATTCGTTAATTGTTGTTGACTTATATTAACAACATACTTTTTAAAGAGCTGCTGATGTGTAAGTAGGTTCCAGAATCTGAAAATGTCTTTTAGAACACTCGTAGCAATATCAACACAATTCCAGTGACGTACTACCAAAGGGGGGATACTTTTTGACCACAACAAAATAGTTTAAAAATATAAATTTCCTTAATTGTTGTTGACTTTTACTCACAATGTACTATTTAAATAGGTACTGATACGTAAGCAAGTTCCTGAACCGGAATATATTGAATTTGACTTCATAGGGCAAAGAGGCATCAACTATAAGAGCTAAATTTTTGGGGTAAGTTTAAGTGAAAAATTTAAAACATTTATGTAATCTGATAGTAGAACTTGTTTAAACAATAAATATTTTTTTTCAGAATTTTAAAATGTGAGATAACTAACAAGATTACGATATTTTCAAAAGGTGGACATCAGGGTATTTCCGCCATTTGACTGCATATAACGTGTTTATTTCACTATCTGAATTTCGGTCTTAGATTAAATACGAGTCACACGATTTTTGACGTTGTAACACTTTAAAATGGCCTAAGACCCAAATCTAGATAGTGAAAAAAAGTCAAATGACGGAATCATCCATTCTAAAATTTTACATGGCTGTGGCTGCAGAAAAAGGAAAAAATCATTAACTTTGCAATGCTGTGTTTCTTTTTTTGCAAATAAGTAAGTTTACATTTTATTGTACCTTTAGATGCAGCTCATATTGTTATGTGTATTGTAGGCTGTGATAGTGTATCGCAGGTAGTAACAATGGGGATGTTACGTTCGTGTTCGTATTGGACAAAATAATTTCATATGCGACAAATAAAACAGATAGTACATAAATTTTTACTGTTTTTTTTCTCCAACAGACAAAAAAATGTCAGAATATGAATGATATGAAAATAACATGAAAGAAGCCGAAGAGAAATCAGACTTCTTGAAATGACATTGATGCTAAAAATTTAGAAAGCCAGCTCGTGCTTTCTAGTAACGGTGAGGTCTCAAATGTAAAATATGTAGGTTATATACAAAGCCGCTGAAAATAAAGGTAAAACTGAAAGCGGAGAAAGACTTTTATCATGATTTACGAAAAGACATGAAGACTCAGCGCTGAGGATAGCTGTGTCCACGAATTTGCAGCGGGCATCAGGCTTCGGCAAGGAATAAAACAGACTACATTAGCTGATAGACACGTTCAATTTTACAATCCTTTATGATTCAATGACATTTTTTTTTCACATTAAAATGTCATGTCCAATACAACCCTGCAAAAATTTAAACGAGTGAACGGCAAATAGTGGAAAAACATTAAAAAATCAACGACATCGAGTTTTATAATTCCATTAACTAACGTACCGGTACCATACTACTGCTTAGTGTGAGAAATGTTCCATTACAACCTTCACATTACTACCCGATGTTCTCCTACTGAAAGGTCTGTCTTGGCCTGCTGCAGATAATACTGAATTACATCACTAAGCGTTAATTGCCGAAATTTGTAAAGGCATTTGTTGGGTATTCTCACAGTCTCCCAGACTGTTTAAAGGATTGTAGGAAGACATGTACAGATCCCTATTGGTTGAGGGTAAATCTGTAGAGTGATGATAGTGCGCACAATTTTCTATATTCGAGAAAATACAAAGTCTGATATCATAAATTAAAGTTGAGAAGATTTCGTTGCTTAAAAAATGGAGGCCGAGTCCCCTGTTCTAGTGAGATGATATTATCGTTAAGCGATCGCATTCGCGTTTGAGAGGAGGATGGTTCACTTCCCCGTGGACCCACCCAGATTCAGATTTTTCGTAGTTTCCCTGAGCTACATAAGTCAAACTGTGGAATATTTCCTTTTAAAAGGACACGAGTGAGCTGCTTACTCAGCACGAGATTGCGCTCAGTCTCTAATGACTTCTCAGTCCGTCTGCTAGTTTTTGACAAGCAGACTGATTCACTAACCGGGAGTGGAACCTAGAGTCACTGTCCTCATCAGACGAAGATCAACCAAATTCTATGAACCGTCACAGTCTTCTATCCATTTCATCCTCATGTGGTTATGACATTGGAGTCGTATTTGGGATAAATCAGGTAGGAATTGCCGTACGCCTATTCTTATTTCCTTAAATCTCTTCAGGTGATCGCTGCGATAAATCAGTCCATAATGCCACCGTTGATGTTTTCCGCACGCTAATCTACGTTACGTTTATGCTCGATCTCTATTGACCTCGGTTTCGGAGTTAAATATGACCTTTTGTATAGCATCTGCAATTATCCCTCTCCCTGTTCATTATCATGGAGCAAACGTGCAACCCCTTTGCTTCCTGTAACAAACGACTTCTCCCCAACGTAAGTCAGACGAGAAAGCATAGAGAACGCTCTAGTGCAGTGCGTTTTTACTCAAGAGCCAATATTGACATTGTGGGGCGGCACCCTGGAACGTATACCTACTGATTTTATTATTAATTGGGAGCATACATGAAATGGTTTGTTATGAGCATCCAATAGACTAGCTATAGTAAGGGTCAATAAGATGGTCGCCGACACCCAAATACTGATCGTTAAAAGTCAGCACTATCCCAAACACTTCGTGTCGACTGTTCTTTGTTTCAGATTGCTTCCACCGTCAGCGACCCAAGAGTTATGACAGAGTACCTGCTTGTCTTGTCTGTGTGTGCGGATAATTAAGCGATTAATAACAGTAATTAGCGTATATTTAAATACATTATGCAATATGAGACTCGATCACGGATGTTTAAAAATATTTTAAATGTCATTTTTCTTCAAGTCATTGCGCTGTATTACAACAGTCTTAATTTAATTTCATATTCCGTACTAAAAATACGTACCGCGTTTGAAGAAGACCGTCTGTATACCGCGCATCCATGAATCCATGTTACCTAAGTTTGAAATTCATACCATAGCAGCTGATCGCACGCCCATAAGTTGTCAGTACTGAAAGACAAACAATAAAACATTCTACATCTCACATTCTTAAATCCAGCAATGGTCGCGCTACATAACTCTCTGCCACCGAGGTAAGCGACCAACTTTGCTTAACTCACGTCTGAATTCACCAACGTCAATTAAAATTAAGCATATCTTAAAATATTATTCACATCAAATGAATTCTCAATTACGAATAAGGACTACCATCAGCTGTAGATGGAATGACAATGAAAATTTGTGCCGGACCAGGACTCTAACCTGGATTTCTCGCTTATCGCGAGCGGTCACCTCACCATTTGGCCATCCGAGCGAGACTCACGGCCAGGCCAAAACTTCCATATGTCGTCAACCATGCGTCTACGACCTGTACTCGTACATCCATTGTGTATATTCCGGTACACGTCAGACGTTGTACTTGAAAGCCGCTTGCCGGTATGGGCAGATAAATACTATATTGCAGTGCCTGATTACTATGCAAAGTTCCTTTGGACATGCATGCATGTACAGAATAACACAGGCACTGCAATATCGTATTTACTTATTACGATGCAAAGCTCCTTTGGACATTCATGCATGTCCAAAGGAACATTGCATCGTAATCAGAATGAAACAGGCACTGCAATATCCTATTTATCTGCCGATACCGGGCAAGTGACTTTCAAGTACACCGTCTGACCTGTATGGCAATATACATAATGGTTGTACGAGCACAGGTCGTAGACGCATTGTTGACGACATTTGGAAGTTTGAGCATAGCTCTGAGTCGTGCACGGATAGCCAAACGCTAAGGTGTCCGCTCGCGATAAACGGTAAATCCGGATTCGAGACCGGACCGGTACAAATTTTCGTTGTCGTCATTCCATTCTACAGCTGATGGTAATCCTCATTCGCAATTGCTAATCATTTTATGTGTTTAGTAACGGCTGTGGTCACCACAGTGCCTATTTCATTGGACATGCAAGCCTGTCTAAATAAACTTGACATCGTAATCAGAATAACACAGGCACTGCAGTATCGTAAAATATTATTGTATCGGTAAGTACTTTTGATTGTTACTGATCGGGAAAACTACCCTCTTAAGAAACTCTAACATTGGTCGACGGTTATGGATTCGGCTGCTCGTTGCTAAGTACGTACATGTTATTATAAAATACGTCTGGGAACCGCGGCTCGGACGAATTCTTGATTCTAGCGCAGTTTGGCGACCACTGCTCTAGTGCGTCTGTCGTGTGCTGCAATGGCGAATCAGCTTGAAATACAGTAATCGTCCCTAAATCTAACTGCCGAATAGGAACCATGCAAAAATACACTCCTGGAAATGGAAAAAAGAACACATTGACACCGGTGTGTCAGACCCACCATACTTGCTCCGGACACTGCGAGAGGGCTGTACAAGCAATGATCACACGCACGGCACAGCGGACACACCAGGAACCGCGGTGTTGGCCGTCGAATGGCGCTAGCTGCGCAGCATTTGTGCACCGCCGCCGTCAGTGTCAGCCAGTTTGCCGTGGCATACGGAGCTCCATCGCAGTCTTTAACACTGGTAGCATGCCACGATAGCGTGGACGTGAACCGTATGTGCAGTTGACGGACTTTGAGCGAGGGCGTATAGTGGGCATGCGGGAGGCCGGGTGGACGTACCGCCGAATTGCTCAACACGTGGGGCGTGAGGTCTCCACAGTACATCGATGTTGTCGCCAGTGGTCGGCGGAAGGTGCACGTGCCCGTCGACCTGGGACCGGACCGCAGCGACGCACGGATGCACGCCAAGACCGTAGGATCCTACGCAGTGCCGTAGGGGGCCGCACCGCCACTTCCCAGCAAATTAGGGACACTGTTGCTCCTGGGGTATCGGCGAGGACCATTCGCAACCGTCTCCATGACGCTGGGCTACGGTCCCGCACACCGTTAGGCCGTCTTCCGCTCACGCCCCAACATCGTGCAGCCCGCCTCCAGTGGTGTCGCGACAGGCGTGAATGGAGGGACGAATGGAGACGTGTCGTCTTCAGCGATGAGAGTCGCTTCTGCCTTGGTGCCAATGATGGTCGTATGCGTGTTTGGCGCCGTGCAGGTGAGCGCCACAATCAGGACTGCATACGACCGAGGCACACAGGGCCAACACCCGGCATCATTGTGGGGGGAAGCATTCTCCTACACTGGCCGTACACCACTGGTGATCGTCGAGGGGACACTGAATAGTGCACGGTACATCCAAACCGTCATCGAACCCATCGTTCTACCATTCCTAGACCGGCAAGGGAACTTGCTGTTCCAACAGGACAATGCACGTCCGCATGTATCCCGTGCCACCCAACGTGCTCTAGAAGGTGTAAGTCAACTACCCTGGCCAGCAAGATCTCCGGATCTGTCCCCCATTGAGAATGTTAGGGACTGGATGAAGCGTCGTCTCACGCGGTCTGCACGTCCAGCACGAACGCTGGTCCAACTGAGGCGCCAGGTGGAAATGGCATGGCAAGCCGTTCCACAGGACTACATCCAGCATCTCTACGATCGTCTCCATGGGAGAATAGCAGCCTGCATTGCTGCGAAAGGTGGATATACACTGTACTAGTGTCGACATTGTGCATGCTCTGTTGCCTGTGTCTATGTGCCTGTGGTTCTGTCAATGTGATAATGTGATGTATCTGACCCCAAGAATGTGTCAATAAAGTTTCCCCTTCCTGGGACAATGAATTGACGGTGTTCTTATTTCAATTTCCAGGAGTGTAGTAGAGAAGTATTTATATGTGACCTAATAAATGAGCGAAGAAGGGTCCAAAAGTTTAAAAAACCTCCTTCTCTCTATATAAAACTTGCATGCGCTGGCGATGACACGTGAGCGTGATTAGAGTCTGTAAGGACAGAAAATGGCTGTAAAATACTCCACTGTTTCCCGGCGCATGTAAAATCACACGGAAGTAAGGAAGCTGGCTAAGTGGATTTCTTGTGTTCGCAGGCGAAGTTTCAGGGTTTTGATCATTATTTCAACGATTAAAGCATAGACCTTTTTCATAGGCTGGTAATAAGGAGTTGCATTTATAATCAGATACTTTAACTAGTTAAAACGCTGCGGAAGTAAAGCAGACAGGGCGGTGTTGTGATGAATATTCCAAGCCATGGGTCCGTGGGGTGACATAAAGGTGCAGCTGTGTGTAATGTCGGAGCGTAAATCTTTGTTAACGTCGTAATGTGAACGACCGACTTTCTAGCAGAGCGGTCGTAAACTTAGTCCTCTTTATTTCAGAGGCATCGCAGCCGGGCTTCCTTGCTAAAATAAGAAATAAGGGGGTGGTGAAGAACTCCGATTCCCATCAATCTTTAACTTCGGTTTAAGTTGATAAACGGTCTTCTGCCTCCCTCGGTTAGCTATCTTAAGCTCATTTAGGTTAACATTTTACAGTTTTTTAATACTTCAAAATTTCATAGCTTCCAGTGAGCGTCGGGTGGAATCACGGTAACAGTAGACGGTATGTGACTTTTACTCGGGAGTGATCACAATGTATTTTAAATAAAAGTATTTGTTAACGGCTGTGAGTAAGTGAGGAAAAAAATTCCTTATGTGTACGTTACTGCTTAGTCATGTCTCATGAATCCGCAAAATTGAGTGTGTAGAAAAAAAGCTCAAATTAAATACAGTGTCTCTCAAGATTTTCATTTACCTAGCTTAGTAATGTATTATAGCGAGAATGGCCACTTTCAGTTATCGATTTAATGTGATTATAACTTACTGAATGTTTTTTTCAAAAGTTTGTGGAAGCATTTTGAAAGTGGTTAATTGTTGTTTTGATGTACAGTTGAGTAAGTAAGCTGCAGAAAAACGTCAGAGGAATGCTTTTATTACACTATCGCACGAGGGGGATGTCGGAAAAAAAATAGACTGTGCGTTCTCCTTCTTAATCGATGTAAAGTACAAACAATTTACTCAGAAAAGCCGTCTGAATATTTGTGTTTTGCATTTAATGAAACGATGAAACCAAAGCACTTTTCCGTCACAGTTTGAATGAATACAAGACATGAAATGCTTCTCATGCCCCACGGCGTCTTTGAGTCATAAAGCAGAGCTCCAAAGCCCTCGATTGCCGCTCTGCTCCTCGGAGGGCCCAGATTCTTCATCTTACCACTCCATTTCACAGGCACTTACACAGGCAAACGCACTCCCAGAATAAAATATAAGTGCATTAATATTTTGTTGTTAATTCATTTTTATTATCGCCAAAGGACAGGGGCCGCTACGCCAGCCACCCCAAGTCCCAGAAGGGCCATTATAAATATTCCACCCGTGTCCTCAAGACGCGAGATAAAGTCTCGACTCCGCGGTTATCCATCATACCAGGAATGCTCTTCTGTTCTCCCTATATTTATTTGCGCCCTCTTCCGGTGTACGTGTAATCTCTGATTTCTCTGCAGTGAGAGGGAGGTGCAAAAATACAATTAATTTCCTAATTATCATCACGTTTAATCTTATTCTAGAGGCGGCACTACGTTTATGATTACCGCTAAAGTAATGTAGACTTCCAGGACACTTCGTGTCATAGTGATATTCTAACTACAATGGAATTTGTTTTTCGTTTACTTTGAACATGAAGAGTCCTGGAAGTTGTTCAGAGCAAGAACATATAATCGGCTAACGAACACAATGGGGTAGTATTAATAAACATGCGTTCCTGTATTCCTCGCATTTTGTCTCCAGTTTTAGTTCACTGGAAGATTTTTCACCCTTGTATGATACCTGGAGCTTTTGCGGTCCAGAATTCTGTATTACTTAAATTCATAATTATTCCATTTCTAACACTACACTGAACAGGAGCTAATTTAATACCAAACGCGTTTTAGTCTCTGGGTACATTTACTGATAATTCCCAACTTATGGTTTCGTCAAGATTACTGTTATACCGATAGGACCTTTCGAATTTTTCTCCCTCCAGCCACTATAGCCGAAGGATTTGAATGAGACTTATTTTCATTTGTTTGACCAGATCAGAACAACATGAACTTTACGTTAAGCTCCTCACTAAGTGCTGACGATCCCGCTTAATAATGACGACTTTGGAATTCGATCAAGCGCTCAAAGCTGATAAATAAATAAAAACATATCCTTCTTACTCCTTGATGAAGAATGGTACTTGTACTTTACTGACAATAACAGTATAACTATTCGTCATCACTTAGCCTACCGACAACACTATTCTACATTTTAATACTATGCTAGTTGATTCAACTTGCTCCGTCTACTGCTAGTGAAGCTTTTGGGAATACTCTACCTAGTTAGGTGGCGCAGTGCTTAAGATGTTGAAGTTTTATTTGAGAGAAGCACCGTTCATACTCTCGTCTGGTTATCATGACTAAAGATTTATGTTCTTTTTTTCAATTCTTTACAAATAATATGCGACGAATGCCGTAATGATTCTTCAAATCAGCCTATGTACAATTTCGTCATCCATGGTTGTCTTGCAAGCAAGTGCTCCGTCTCTGATGACCGCGATGTTGTCACTACCTTCAGATAAAACTGTTCTTCTTTCTTTTTCTTTAATAATCTGATTTCGTCTTCAGTCATCATTTCCAGATCGACTTCGATTACTTAATTACCTAGTACATGAACGCTTTAAGATAATTAATATCATCTTTGTGCTCCTCTTAAAGGTATTACTAACGACGCCTTTTGTCTTAAACTACTCATGTTAAAAATTCTAATTTGATATTCGTTTTTCTTTATTTCTGGCTTTTCACATACGTTAGTTACACATTGTACTGTGGACCACACACACAATTCCGGATGCATCATCTCTTCACCTACGTCAGTGTTTGTCCCAATATTTTTAAACGTTTTTCTCCTCTTGCGTTTATTTTATCTAAGTTATTCCTCCCGGATGTCTTTTTTGTTTCTATTTTCTGTGTGGAGGTAGTAATTCTCCTTTTATTTGTTCACCTATCATAATGCAATTTGGGGCTTTCAGTTATTTTTCTAATTTTATTGCTCTTTTCCTTCTGATTTCAATGTTTCTTCCATTTGATTTACGGCTTATTCCATCCTAGTGGCCGCTTTTCTCATATTTAATTTCTGGCTGAAGCACGATAAAAAAGAAAAAAGTGTGATGGCAAAAGGATAGCCTAATGAAAATATCAGACAAACATAATTGTATGATACTTAAATCTAAGTGTATGCTGCTTCATTTCCATTTCGTCTACATTTAACCTTGTATAGAGTGGAAGGACTTCGTTGCCGAAGCAGATTTCAGTTTTTATCGCCATTGGAGAGTGAATGTCTACAGTTACTTCAGGGAGTTACATGGACGTTCGACTGGACCTCTTTCGGGAAAACGCAAAAAATCGGATGGGGTTGGCAAGATAGCGTTATACTGCCGGTGGCTCCCCATTATTTATCTTATCACTTGTATGTAAACCACTGTACCCTTTGTTTTATTGCTAAAGACATTAACTACATATTCGAGGGATATTCGGAAATTAAGTTCCGATCGGTCAAGAAATGGAAACCACTGTGAAAATCTAATAAAGCTTTGCACATATGTGTTCGAAAGTGTCTCTAGTATCCCTGTCGGTTGCATCACTTCGCTCTTTTCAGTTCTGAACGGGTGGTGAGCACATAAAGACGCGTAGAAAATAGTGTCTCCCGCCAAGTATGAGGTCCTGGTGAGAGATTTCGCCTGATGTTATGCAGCCCACATTACAGAACTGTCATACGGTTCCTACTTCGTGACAATTCTCGGTCGCAATCTGCAGGGGCAATGAAAATGCTCCTGCAGCTTTTTCGATGGGAAGTGTTTGATCACCAGGACTACAGCAGGTAATTGGCTCTCTCTGTGTGCCATCTCTGCTCACATTAACTACTGGCTATGAAGACAACATTTTCGCACAGCCAAAGAGCGATAGATGAGCGTAGAGAATTGGAGCGAAGCACAGGCGGCTGCCTTCTATGACGAGGGTATTCGAAAGTTGGTATAAAGGTGAGACAAATGTCCTAGGTGGAACGGCGACTATGTGGAGACGTAGCTGGAAGGTGGAGCCAACTGTCGCAAATAAAATATTTCTGATTTTCAATGTAGTTTCCATTTCGCGACTGATCGGAACTTAGTTTCTCGACAAGCCTTGTATTATAGAGAATATTGGTCTCATAATGTTGAGTGGTTTGTACGCATGGTGTTATGCCTAACGTATGACAGGTGAGCTGCGCGGGAAGCTAGTTGCAGCTACGAGGGAATAAACAATGTAAAGGTGAACAACAACAAAATGAAAATAATGAATATCCCTTCGGCTTAGGAAAGTTGTAGGGTAGGAAATCAGTCGTGTCGTTATGAAAGGAAGCGTCCTAGCATAAAGTATTATGATCACAAATACCACCTGGTGACATGGCGGGCACGTGATGCGGCAAGGAACGTGTACAGAGTGTTTTAGAATGAAATTTTAAAAATTTTGGGACTGGTTTCTTACCCCAAAACAAGTAAGAAATATCCTGTAAACATGGGCTCTAAAATGAATACCTTAAGAGCTATGAGCACTTGTTCATCTTTGCTACTGTAAAACACTTCTACTGAACAACTGCACGTATCTCTCAACGTATGCACTTTCGAGTGCATGTTTACGGGACATTTTTTCTTGTTTCGGTAACAAAATATGGAAAGCAAAGAGCTTGAAGTAGAAAAGATGTGTTTCACAATACTCTTAAGATACGTATTTTAGAGCCAATGTTTACTGAACGTCTTTCCTTGCTGCGATGTAAGGGATTTGTCCACAAATTTTTGAAACAGCATTCTGAAACACACTGTAAAAGTGGTGTGGATTGGAACGGGAAAACAAGACTCTGAAAAAAGGAAGATAGAGTTTAGCCTCCCGTCGGTCGCAACGTCATTAGAGACAGAGCACAAGCTCGGATTACGGAAGGATAGGAAGGAAATCTACCGTGCCTTTTTCAAAGGAACCATTCCATCATTTGGCTGGGGTAATTTAGGAAAATAACAATAAACCTAAATGATGATGGCCTCTCACGGAATTGAACCGTCGTCTTGCCAAATTCTGGTCCAGTGTACTAACCGCTGCGCCACCTCGCTCGGTCATTATTCCGAGCTGAGATGCCGACGTGTGCGGATCGATGTGACGAAGCAGAGAGTGCGGCGGATCGCCGTCCGGCGGAGCCTGCTCCGGCCCCCACATACGACACGTGGACGATGAGAATGTGGATGCGCCTGTGTTTCGGTCTTGCACACTCGACACCAGCATAATCGTACACGGTTAGCTGCTATGGTTAGGTGCATATCCACGTTCATAAATATAGCTGTTGACCATCTAGCCACCAAAAATGGAAAACAACGCCGCAGCGTCATGGACAGCACTGTTGTCCAGAGCGCAACGAAGCCTACCAGTGAAAAATGGTGTGCACCTGGTCCCCCCTATAGCTACAGGGAGCTCCAAAATAACACGGGCCGCCGTCCCCACATCTGATGGGACTCGCAACCGACCTGCCACACCAGAGGCGAACATGGTCTCCATCCCGGGGCTTATCCCTGATAGTGGGACACTAGAGGAAGAGATAGAGGTGATCCAGGTTTCACGGATGCCGCCTGCCGCTGCAGCTGAGGAAGATTCCACGCCAGTCTGCCGCCGTGTTCTTGTTGGTGCACACAAGCAGCCACGAAGAAAAAAAAAAATGGTTCAAATGGCTCTGAGCACTATGGGACTTAACTTCTGAGGTCATCAGTCCCCTAGAACTTAGAACTACTTAAATCTAACTAACCTATGGACTTCACACACATTCATGCCCGAGGCAGGATTCGAACCTGCGACCGTAGCGGTCGCGCGGTTCCAGACTGGAGCGCCTAGAACCGCTCGGCCACCCCAGCCGGCACGAAGAAAGCACCGACGAAAGACGCCAAGGTAGCTCCACCGTCGGAACAGCGGAGCAAGGTCGACGTATTTGTTACTTCAAAGCGCAGGTAGACTGCCAAAGCCGCTGTGCTTGAGCAAGTACCGCCATGACTGACGGCCAAGCGTTTCGGCCACATTCCTGACTCAATTGGCGAGTGTGGCGCCGCTCCACGGGCGAAAAACTATTCTCCTCCGCAGCCCACTGTCGTTCCAGACCAAGATTAAGGGGCCAGTCATTCCGCTCTCCATCCGTGTCCTAGAACGTGGCCTTAAAAGGTCACAGTACGAACCACTGACGACTATCGCAAGGTCACGGACCTTATCGGCAGATAAGGACTCCACTGATACGATTATTCGTCGGAGCCATTGAAGCTCCTCAAGGTGGTTTTCCATCATCTCCCCATCTCAAAGAAGAGCTGGTGGAACTTTACTTTGGCGTGCGTTTTGCCTCACGCGTGAAGTTGTCCTGGACCCAGAAAGATATGCCGAGTTTCAAAGTTGTCGCCCTGGACAACATCGAGAACCGCAACATCTTCCAGCTAGTATCGGTTTCCCACAACCGTCTCGCAGTAAAGTCACTAAGAGCAAAGGATCGGATGCCACAGTGCTTCTCATATCAGGGCACCGATCACGTGGCCTGTTGTTGCAAGATGCCGGTCCCCTGCATCAAGTGCGCAGCGTCGCACCAGAGCAAGGATTGCTCCAAGCCAAGACAGGAACAATCGCAGTGCTGCGACTGCAGCGAGCCGCAGTTTGTGAGTTCCTGTGGCTGCAGGAACTTCAAGCACACAGGTGACAAACTCGGCAGATGGCAGCAATACCTCTGCCAGCACACCAGGATCAGCCAGGAGAACGTCAACGTGCCGGTATATCAGCAGCTGGTAAACCAGCAGCCCAGACAGTTTCGTCGTCGTTGTTGTGACTTCCACGAGGCTTCCTGCCTCGGTCTGTTGCAGATTAAGCAATTGCTGATGTTCCTGCTTCTTCCTGGGGTCGATTTTTGTTCCCTTTCTGTATGATTATTCTCCTTTCTGTGTCACTTGTGCTTTTCTTCCTCTCCTGCAGTGTGTCATGACTACTCACGAAGCACGTCCGGATATCTCGTGATGGGTCGCCAGTGAAACTGTCTGCCCAGACACTGACGAGTTAGCTGCCACGTAGAATCTCGTTGCTGTTTGCCGAAATCGATCCTTGAGCGTCGGTACTACGTCAGCCACGTGAAATTCCCTGATGGGCAAGTCTCGCGGCAGGTGCGGCTCCAGTTTGAGAGCTTTATTCTGCAGTGTCTGCAGCATCTTCTGCGATGTGTCTGCACAGCAGACAGTTCCCCAAGACGTTCAGGTGGAGGTTGCGGAATCATTGTAGGGAAGATATGATCCCCAAATAGGGAAATCCACCGTCATAAGCATAACAGCGCCAGGGAACGTGCATCTCGGAAATGGCGAAGCTGATCGGTTCTTCGATTGCCCCTGTACGAACGCAGTGTCGTCGTGGAGTTGAGCAACGAATACATTAAGCGCCTCCTGCCCTGCGTTTTACCGCACGTCTATTGTAGGTGCGGCTTCAATGTCAGGCATCGTTCCAGTGTGACGCTGTCTTTGTTAGCGTGTAACAAAGGCATGGGGGTCACCTTGTTTCGCGCTGGATGGGGTTCAGCTCGCCGCTTCATCCGCGTGATGGCCACTGAGCTGCCATTCGGTGGCCAATATTCCAAGCTTATTGCAGGCCAGCTGCAGCCGGCGGCGCAGCAATTGCATGTTGAGGCTTCGTTTAACGTCTTCGGGACGTTTGCGGTGAAGAGGGAGCATACGAGGAGTTTGAGCACAGCCTCCTGTGGCTCTCACGCTCTGATGTGACGCGTTGTTGAGGCGCAGCCATCGGCACAGCAGACAGTTCCCCAAGACGTCCAGGTGGAGGCTGCGGAATCATTGTAGGGAAGATATGAGCCACAAATGGGGAAATCCACCGTCATAAGCAACTTCGAAAAAGGACGGATAGTTACGACACAGCGCCAGGGAACGAGCATCTCGGCAATGGTGAAGCTGATCGGTTGTTCGATTGGCCCTGTCGTGAGCATGTATGGAAAGTGGTTGAAGTACGGTAAAACCTTGAGTAGACGAGAAGGTATTGGACGTCCACGACTCGACACCAAATGTGGACGTCTCGGGCTCGTCTGTAGTGTAAAGTAAGATAGGGGCGACCTGTGACGGATCTGACGATAAAATGCAGTGTTGGTGCAGGAGTGTTTTGGAGTACAACGTTCAGCTCACATTGGTGAACATGGGGCTTCGCAGTATTCGACCCATACCTGTTCCCATGTTGACCTAGCGACACCGTCAATTGCGACTGCAGTGGGCACAAGATCTTCGAGAATGGGCCATGGATCAATAGAAACGCCTGGTCGGATGAATCACGTTCCCTATTACACCAGGCCGATGGTAGCGAACGGATACGCCGTTATCCAAGCGAACGGCTGCTCGAAACATGCTCTGTGCAACGAACGCAAGTCGGTGGGGGCAATATTATACATTTTCATTATGGCCTGAGAACACTGCAGTCACATCAAGTATCGAATGGCATCGTCCTTCATAGATGAACCATCCAAGAATTCATTGGGAGCGATTTTTTGTAATTAGAGAGATCGTACAATAGATATAAGTTATCAGTTTGGAATTACGAGATTTCATACCGCAGATCCAGGATTTTTCTGGCACTCTAGTGTTCAATTTTATTAACACAATAGTGCTGCTACTAAAAGAGTTATCAAATACATTCAACTACAGTGCCTGAGTGAAATGGCATTGTATTTATTGAATGCCATAGGACAGCTGCGTGTTTACCATGTTGCCTGTGTAACAGCAAGCATTCGAAATAAAATGACGTCACCTTTCCCTTGTAGAAGTATGTCCCAGCTATGATGACCTCATTAGAGACGAAGCGACATTTCTGTTTTGATAAATTGGAGATTGTGAACTGCATTCTTCGTGGATGGTCCTATCTAGAAATGGTTTGGACAGATGTAAGAATACCACTGAAGGTCGATATGAGGTTGGAAGATTTGGTACATCGGTGCACCAACGGTCGTTCTAAAATCCACAGAATTATGACTTTACTACTTCGACTACCAATTACTCTCATTTTAAACTGCTTCTGCTTAAAGTATGCATATTTCTGTCTCTGTATTATTTTTTGCCTTGTATCCGAAAACCCTTTATGATGAATATTTGTCATAAATGTGCTTATTTCGAAGTCACGCTGTATTAAACAGTTTCATGGTATGCACACGAGGTCAGATAGTAGAGATTAACAGCACTGCAGATTGACAGAGTAATCTGCCGCTGTTGTTCATGTTTCGCTAGCTACAACGCCTTTCTGAGAATTAGGTACCGTGACGAGCTGGGATATTACTTGATCAGAAAGCCAGTGGACATTGTTTATTTTGTTAGAATTTTAATCAGATTGCCATGGTGGATTACTAAGCGTATGAAGTGAATCCACTGTGCCGAATGAAGGAGACTGTTCCCTGAAAGGTGTCGTACAGATTAAAGGACCACGAACAACTATTGTTTATGATGTAAAATTAAATTTTATTACCAACACGACAGTGAGTTTCTTCCTAATTTACATTGAAAAAAGGAATAAAGAACGGTATACTGGGCGCCAAGAAGACGTCTGCGGTCGGCAACTGGCTAAGCGACGTGTGAGTATCCCCTTAGCGTTCCCCTGCGCCTCCCTGCCAAACCCCAGCGGTAATCAGCACTGCTAGCTGACTGTGTACTCTGCGACAGCAAACTGCGTTTTATTTACTCAGCGCCCTTTCATTCGTTCGCTCCTACCCGCAAGAATGGCTGTGCCCAGAACAGACAGGAAGGCTTCCACCGCGTCTCGTTGCCGGGTCTCTGCGTGAGCGGGCTGCTGCTCCTCTGTCAGTTTAGATTAGGCTGTGACTGACTAAAGTGCAGGATGGTTGTAATTAAACTTTGGCTACTTGAGCCAGCGTAGGCGGATGAATCGTATGAGTAGCCAACTTTACAAGAATGATGTTTAGACTGTGTGCTGCAGGACATCTTTTATTGGCTTTCGGGACGTGCCTATAGAGCCAGCTCAACAGTGAACGTCAGTTATGACGATACGAATGTAAGAATAACACAACACCCAGTCCCTGAGCGGAGAAAATCTCCGATCCGGCTGTGAATCGAAACCGGGCTCCTTCAGTTAGCATTCCGCCGCGCTTACCTCGCAGTACGGGGGCGGATGCCGTTGTAAGGAGTGTTAATGTCATGACTTGCAGTCAGCCGCCAGTGCCGATACAGAGACGTGGAGTTAAAACACAAGCATCAGTGCCCGTTACATTTGCAGACAGTCGACATGGGTCTGGACAAGGTGAGCACAGCTTTACTCGTCAGACTAATTTATCAAAACAACAGTAGTGCTGCTGCTCTTCTCGAGTATCGCCGCAGTAAAGGAAAACGGAAAGCTTCCCTTTCCGCACCGGGGTTGAACAAACATAATCCGGAAGTTGTAAATAACTGGCGAAATGAGAATTGCTGCCACCTAAAAGGCCCATCCAGGTTGGCTTTATTTCGTCGGGTAGGTTTGATCCGGGACCGACGCGACTTCCCGAATCCCGAAAGGGGCGCGCTAAAGCGAGCGGCCTACAGGGCGGGTCGGGTTGATTTGACTGGCTTAAACTGTGGATGCCGTATGTGCATGCACTGGTCATCATCGCAGACGATTCGTGACGAGCCGAGTTTGGATCTTGAGCCACATCCCTGTTCTTGTCTGAACTGGTCGTGTGCCGCGGCAGATACGCAACCAGCTACAACACTTTTGAAGGAGATTTTCGCCCATGTGAACAAATATCAATAAGCATTTAGCATCATTTTGACTCGTAGCAGAATCTTCGTCGTATCAATAGAAGCCTTTATTGTGGGACTACATTACTGAAATTAGATGAGCTTACTTCGTCTCGCCGGCCTGGGTGGTCGAACGGTTCTAGACGCTCCAGTCTGGAACCGCGCGACCGCTATGGTCGCAGGTTCGAATCCTGCCTCGGGCATGGGTGTGTGTGATGTCCTTAGGTTAGTTAGGTTTAAGCAGTTCTAAGTTCTAGGGGACTGATGACCTCAGAAGGTAAGTCCCACAGTGCTCAGAGCCATTTGAACCATTTTACTTCGTCTCCGGAGTGAGTTCCCACACAACACCCTATCGCTTTGAAAAATCTAAATTTGCCGAAACACACATGTCTCGTATTCTGACTGCCCAACTTGTCGTAGTTGTCAGCCTTTCTGTACCAAACTAAAACTAAAGACGAACGGAAATAACAGTGATTACTTTTTTTTCGTAAATGTATTTGATTTGGATCTGTAGTCTCATTTAGTTTATGGAACCATAACATTTTCGCCATTGACTGCATGTATTTATTGTAAATCACACAACTGTAACTTTGTCTTAACCCTTTCACTACCAACGACATGTGCAGGGCTCGGGCAGAAATATCGAAACACCAAAAACACAACCAATTATCATGCCTAATACGGCGTAAGAAACCAGTTGGCATTCAAAACAGCTTCCGATCGTATCTGAATGAATAAATACAGGCACTGCATGGTATTAAAGGGTATATTGCACCATTCTCCCTGCAAAATAATGGCAAGGTCAGGTAACGATGATGGAGGAGGATAGCGCTCACGCACCCTGCCCTCCAAAGTAGATCACAAAGGCTCAATAATATTGAGATAGCTGTATGGTGGCTATGGTCGCCAGGTGAGACGCAACAGTTCACCCTCGTCCTCACAAAATCAGTCAAGAACGATGCAGCAGGGGACCTATCGTGTTGAAACATAGCGTCACTATTCGGGAACAAACATTGTACCATGGGAAGGACTTGATCAGCCAAAATGGTCACGTAATCCGTGGCAGTAATGAGACCATGGGGCCCACGGAATACCACAATATGGCTGCACAAATCACCACCGAACACCCGCCATTCAGGTTTTATTGCTTCGGCATCACGTTTTCCTGTAAAACTGCATTTGCATCACTGATGTGTGCTTTTGGAATTTAGGTAGCTCAGCAATTCTTAGCTTATGGAGTTCACTTCGTGTTGTTTTGGTGCTGACAGGGTTCCCGAATGACAAATTCAGTTCTGCAGTGACTCTTCGAACTGTCGTCCTCTTATTTTTCATCACAATCCTCTTCAATGACCGTCGATCACGATCACTCAGCACACACTTTCCTCTCTGTTGTGACTTGGTGGATGATGATTAAGCGTTTTCCCTCTATGCAGTATAAATCTTCGAAACGGTGCCTTTTGAAATACCAAACACTACAGCTTCCTTGGTTACGGAAGAACTCACTATACGAACACCAACAACTTGCCCACGTCGAATTAACTTAGATTCGACCTAATGCACTTACAACTACTCAGAACACTGTACTGACCACGACTGGCACTTACAACGCATTGAGGACATTTCACAGATTTCGGTCTTGGTCAAATACAACGGCGCAAACTGCAAACGTGGCCATCATCTGCATTTATATTCAAGCATGTATTTCTTGCGATGTTTATATATTTTTGTCTGACTTCTGTAAACGTCTCGCGATAGGTCATCAGAGAAACAGTGGGAGTTAACCCTCTGCTCCGTATTGTCGTTTCGAATTAGTTGGTGCCTGCGGATAAGCAACCCTATGAACACATTTGCAAAGCGAGTTGCTGTCGTATATCCAGACAATTCATGTCAATTAATTGCACGCATGTATTGACGTTTACTGCGTAACAGACATAAGTTACTGACTAGGGGAGATGTCCTGTCCACTGATGTGTGTCTGTTTTCTTTCTGTCTTAAAATGTTTCAGCAGTCGTCTTCTGAAAGCTCAGAGGTATCTATGAATAACCCTGTATGTCTCACCTCTCACGAATTGAGAACCGAAACGGCAGGAATTTTTTTTTATTGTTATTCCCGATTACGACTTTAATTAAAATAACCATACATTAATATTTTTCACTGCGAAAAAAATGGTATTTAAAGTATTAAGCCAAGTGGCTTAGATGATGAAACATGACGACAGTGAATAGGGTCAACAGAAACAAAATGGATGGGAGCATGTATGGATCTTGTCAACTTTCGTTTTACAGACCATCGGAATGTAACAGGTGGGAATGAATATTGGGGACCTAACTTCGTGATGTGTATACATATCAACATCGTACACCACATTGGTGAAACACAATCTGGAGTCAGGTTCGAAGTATTTATAGTGTGGCGTACGATACTAACATGAATACCAATGTTATGTTCAACCAATGCTGTCAGTAACGAAACAGGCTCACAGTAGTTTTATTTCTCTTCCTCATGTTGACAGTTGCTGTGACTCTGCATCTAAAACCATTTAATAATGGCTTAAAGCCGATACTGCAATTGTGAGATTTCCGGTAAATAGAGTATATTCAGTAAATGG